>NC_142071.1:602500-1202500 GCF_059756535.1 Pantherophis guttatus
GACGGGGGAGGGAATGGCGTGGTGGGCAGAGGGAAGTGGGTGAGCTGAGTTCCAGTCTTTGCAGGCATTTCCCACCAGTCTCTGGCACAGCTTCATTCTCAGGCAGCCGGATTTCAGGTGGGACACTCAGGATTTGCCATTTCGGGGGAATTGAAATGCAACAGAAGCTGCCACTTCCTTCACGCCCGTCCCAAAGTGCCAGGTTCCTCAAGAGGCCATCAGGCGGCAGCCTCCTTTCTGCTGGGCATGGCATCCTGTGGAAGTTGGAGAGCCCCACCCACCCCCACCAATCTCAGTCGCTCAGAGTTCCTATTGGTAAGTGAACTTTGGGCAGGCTGCTTCTGTTGCCTGATTGCTGCCTGCAGTGAGGAAGGTGGTTTCAGCCTTGTGCCCGTCAGCGTAATTGGAACGAAGATCCCCCATCACTGCTCTCCCTCCAGCCAGCAGGGGTCGGTGCAGCTCTCCTCCAGGCCCCGCTGTCACCAAGCTCTTGCTGCTCAGAGCAGCCGGTATGTCCGTGTCCATCTCTACTCAATCGAATGCCTGCTTGCTTGGTGGGCGATGGAGGCAACGGGGTCTCTGCACACACAGCTGCTTGGGAAGGTTCAGCCGCAGACCAGTCACTCTGGAATGACTTAAACTCTCCCAGAAACAGTTAAGGTGCAGGGCGATCTTAAGAGGGGCGTTTCTGGGGAAGGGGATGCAGAAAGAGTGCCATGGGGCCTTGTGCATCTCCCCCTTTTTGTGGGGGAACCATCCTCCCCCCTCCAGAGGCCGGACAGCCAGAAGCCAGCTGCAGCCTGGACAATGACCTGTCCAGGCAGGCTGCCCAGAGCCCCACCTGGAAACCCAGACCAACTCTGCACTAAGAAGGCCCAACAGTCCACCGACTCTGAAGAGAGGAGGGCAAGCCTGGACAATCGAAGGTCCCAACTGCCTGGGGGGGGAGAACAAAGGCAGCTGGGAGGGAGACTGGCCCTTTCGGGGTGCCTCTGTTTTGGGGTGCCAGCTCCACAAAGCAAGGCTGTTTGGCCACGGGGACAACTGCCTCTGAAGTGCCAGGGAAGCAAGGGAGGCCCCCCCCGTTTCCCATCCAACTGCTCCGGGTTCTGGCTCATGCTCGGGGGTGGGGGGGGGGCGGCTACACACTCCCAGGCGGCTCCTTTTCCCCTGCCTGACAGGCCGACGGCTTCCTCGTGGCTGGGATGGGGGGAGGAGTGTTCCTTGGCGCCTGCCGAAGAGGCGCCCTAAAGCCTCTGCGATGCACGACACACGCGGAGCTCACGCTGGGCAGGGTGGCTGCGAGGGGCTCAGAAGAGACAAGCCTTCTTCTTCAGCTCGTTCCGCTTCCACAGGGCCAGCCGGGAGAACTCCTCCGGGGGCATTTCAAAGACCCGCTGGAAGTCCTCGGGCGACAGGTGCCGCTGGGGAGGGGGGAGAAAGGCGGCTGCTTTGGAGGGCTCTGCTTGGCCCAGCCCACGGCTAAGCCCGGTCTGCCCGCCTGGGCCACAGGGGCAGGAGGGGGCACGCCATACCTCAAGTCGCGTCCGGTCCACTCCTGGGGGCAGTTTGACTCGCCCTCGGTTGGTCACCAGCAGCATCTCATACGGATAAATCTTTGGCGAGGGAGAAGCAGAAAGCTAGCTGGTCATCAGGCCTGGCCCGTGGAGGAAGGAAGGCCTGGCTTTGCGGCCTCCCTCCAGCCCCCCCCCCCAGGTGGGCTCTCTCTCACCTTTTGCTCCAGCATGCTGGGGAGGGAGCTGCCTCTGTCCATGCGGCTTCTCTGGCCATTCTGCAGGGGAAGAGGCACAGGTGGCCCTGAGCTGAAGGCAGGGCTTCCCATCCATCCCACGGGACCAAGGTGTGCGGCCCCTGCCCCCTCCTCAGGCCTGCCCCTCCCATGTCTGGGGCTGCTGGATGTGGGGACAGGCGTCTGTGGGGCCTCTGTGCTCCTCTCTTCCCCCATCAGGGAGCCTGCTCACCTGCAGACCTGCAAGAGAGAAGGGTGAATGAGGCTGGGCCAGGGCCGTGACGGGAAAGGGGCAGAAAGAATCAAAGGGGGAGGGGAGGGGAGGGGGAGGCCTGCAACGGGCAGGAGCTTCTCCTACCTGGACTGCCTTTTTCACTGCTACCGGTTCCAAACTCGGTCGACTGCAGCTGGGGAAAGAGAGGAGCAGAGCACGTCATCCACGGATCAAGGCGGCTTCTCTTGCCTCCCACCAGGCTGACTACGAACAAGGCAAGGCATGAGCAGCTGCCAGAAGGCTGGAGCCACCACCCAGGCGCAGGGGTGGAGTGGGCAGGCATGGCAAGACAGGCACCCCATGGTCTTGCTCAATGCAAACCTGGCCGGAGGAATTGGGGCAGGACGGACGGCTGAAGAGAGGGAGGGCAGGGAAATTTGAAAGGGGTGGGAACCACTGCCCAGAACATGCTCTGTTCTCTTTCGGATGCTGAGACCTTCCTTCCAGCCCTCCCCTCCCCTCCCCATTTCATTTCATTATTTCATTTCCATCTCTGGACAATCAAGATCAAGATCCCATTTGGGGGTGGGAATCCAGGAGCACCCTTGCAAGATAGCCTGCCTGTCCCTCTTCCGTCCTTGCTTGCCTTCCAAGTGCCCCACACTGCCCCAGGGGGTCTCCCCTTAGCTCTAGTCTATTCTAAACCTTACCCTGGCGAGCGTGTGTCTCCCAGAGGCATGAAGTGGTGCTGATTTTGAGCTTCCTCCATGTGAAGCTGGAAGAGAAGCAGCCGGTCAGTGTGGGGCCGTGCTCCGGAGGATGGACTGGTCAGTGGCTGGAGCAGGAGCACCTTTGGTTGGGACAGGCGAGGGGATCTGGCCGATGGGGAGGGGGTGGGGGAGCCAAGCAGCAGGTGGACTCTGCCTCGCTTCCATTAGCTGGGCCCACGAGGGCTTCGAGACCTCAGAAGCCACTGCTGGGCTGATTCAAGAACAAGGAAAGGCCCAAAAGCTTCTGTGGCCGATTTCTAAACTGCGAAAGGCCTGGATTGGGATTAAAGGGTTTTACAAACCCAGATTGCTCAGCATTTCTAGCCTCTTTGGGGAACTGAATGAATCGCAGACTTTTTCCCTGAAGGCAAGGAGACCAGTGCCTTCCCCCGTGGCCAAGGGCAGGGGTGCAGCAGGGTCCACGGGTGGTCAAGGCTGAAATGCCAATTCATGGCAGCGGCAGCAACTGCTCTCTACAGCCTGCAGTGCCCTTAATGGGGATCTGCCAGCGTTAATGCCAAAGGGCAGCCTCGCCCTCCAAAACAGCTGCCCCCTGGCCAGCTCTCGTCCAATGAGGGGACAACCTCTGCACTCGGGTGCTCATTGCAAGACCGTGTCATGCAGCTGCACGAAAAGGAAAGGCCAGGCGAGACCATATTAGCGGAAGGAGCACTCCAAGATCGGAAGCCCCCTGCGCTGCACTGGTCCTCCTGCATGTGGCATCGGCTCTGGACACTGCAGTGGATGAAGACTTCTAGAAGAGAGAAGCCAGGTCAAGGGCAGGTGACTATGGCACCCAAGTACCCCAAAGGCCCCCCCGTGATAGGATGGGATCGTTCTGTAGGAGCTCAAAGGCAGGAGGAGAAAGACTGGGTTTTAATCGCAAGGCAGCCGATCCGTCTGGCCTTCAGGATGAATGTCCCCCATTGTATGAGCCCAGGGCATTCTTCTGGGACGCAGCTGTTGAAAGAGACTTTTGAGAGCCATCTCATCTGTTGGGGCAGATTAGATCCTCTCCAAAGTCCCTCCCAACCCTTACATTACATTCTAGGGTCCTATGCACACAGCCCCCCCCTCCCCATGCTCCTCCTCAGCAGCGAAGTGGGGGGGGCATCACTCACAGGCGTGGAAGGGAGTTCGATCTGGAAGAGAGCGGGTCTTCCTCCGGATTGGGAGGGATTTCTCCATCTCCTCCTTCAGGATGAGTCTGCCCAGATTGGAGGCCACCTAAGGTGGTGAGAAGGCACCTCAGGGCTGGGAGGAGCCCCCGACTGCCCCCCCTCCCCTCAACCCCCCTCTACGGTGCTTCCCGTTACCTTGCTCAGCTCTTGTTCCTGCAGCTCCCGGAGACTTTGCATTTCTTCCGCATCTTCATCCACCTCCTCCTCCCCTCTCTTGGACGCCTTTTGCCTCCGCCACTCCGTCTCTGGGAGGGTTGAATGTTACCAAATTGAGCAGATCCTTGAAGGAAGATCTTACAGTTCTCCATATTTCAAAGGAAGCTCGGTCTGGAACTGGGAGCTTTGTGTTTCACTGAGCAACCCTGGAGGGTTTCAGAGCCCCCTGAGGGTTTGGGGAGTCCCATCAGACTCAGCCATGGAGAAGGCATACAGTCTCCTGCTTGGGCGGTGGGGGTGGGGTGGGGTTGGGCAGTCTGTTCTGTTAAGGAGATGCAGAGTGGTCCCTGTGCACAGGTGAGGGGCTCCCTGAGAGAAGGAAGCTTCTGGGTCCCCAGAGGACCCAGGCTCCCACCAGACAGTGTCCTCCTCTCCTCTGCCTCTCAGATGGCCCTGCTCTTCCTCCGCTAGCATTCTGATTCAGCCTAATAAAACCAGCAACGACTTTTCCATTTTTCCTATGGATCAACACTGATGCTTGTCTCTCTTCTATAAAACGGAAGGGCCCCGAGGGAAGACGGCGGAGGAAGACGTTCCCTGGAGCCTGAGCTGTTGGCTGTTGCTCAGGGCAGCAGATCTACAGCCAGGGCTGCCTGGGGAAGAGCACCTACCTACAACTGCCAGGGAGGGCGGGCAGGGCCAGTAGTCCGTCTCAATCTTGGCTGGCTGGCTGGGATCCGGCGGCTGAGCAGCGGGGAATTTGGAGGATTCAATAATCAGGCCCTCAATCGGCCGCTTGTTCTCGGGAGTCGGTGCCAGCCCAGCCTCTGGAAGAGGTCAAGAGTCATGAGTCCCAGATAATGCTACCCCCACCCCACCCCCGCCCCTCTCACAGGAGCAGCTCCTACCCCTCTGCTTGTAGATGGGGGGCTTCTTGTAGATGTTCATTTCTGTTGTGTTGGTCTCTGGGGAAGGAACAGAAATGGGGAAGCACCACCACACAAAGAAGATGGCCGGGTCCTCCCCGTTCCCTCTCTGTGGGCCTCCCCCTCCCTCCCTCGATGGCATATTTGCAGAGTAACCCCACTTTTTGGGGGGAGGTTAGGGTTAGGGAATAAAACCAGCAGCCTCTGATGCATGATAGACCACCTGCAAACCTCCAGAGGAGGAAAATCCAAAGGCCTTGGACTCAGGGATGGCCTTTGTGCCGCTTCAGAAATGGCCCCAAACTTTATGGAAACAAATCCCTGAGCCCCTCTGCAGCTCCAGGTGAGGAAAGGCTGCTGAGCATTTGGACCAGACTCGGAAAGGTGCCCCGGCAGTCGGGAACAGGAGGGTCTGACTGGTCCCGAGGAAGGCCGTACCTGGATGATGGAAGTGCTGGAGTCCAGAGCGGTTTCTGCTGCCAGCCCGGCGCCCGGAGGCCTTGCCAACACTTCCTGGGGATTTGGCCTCTGCCCACTCATGGCTGACCTGAAAGCAGAGAGCGCATCGATCGAGGGGCACCAAGGAGAAGGCCCTGCTGCCTCCTCGGCCATCTCCCCAGGGCTTCGTATCCCCTCCTCCCGAGAGCGGCTCCTTCCTTCGAAGCTTCCTCGCCAAGGGACAGCAAGTCCACAACCTAAGCAGATCTAGTCTGAGCCTCCCTCACCCCAAGGGCCACCAACTCCCTGCCCGTCCAACCGCCCATCGGAGGAGCACTTACTTCTGGCGATGGGGGAGGAGAGAGAGACGTGGGCGAGAGCGAGGGCTGCAAGAAGAACAGCCGGGAGAGGCGGACGTTACTCGACCTACTGTTACTCTGCCTAACACCCCTCACGATTGTGCTGCTCTGACCATTGCGGGGAACTCGCTTGTAAGTTTGGAAGCGGTGCAACAGCCCGGCTGTCCTACACTCCCCCAATAGGCTGGACAGCCCCGTCTGACGGGGGCATGGTGGGTGAGGACCTCTGCCCCAAAACCTGCACGGGGCATCCCTGAGGGCATCCGGCGTCTGGCCTGGCTCGAAGGCGGCTTCCCTTTGCAATGCCGGCCTCACCCCCTGCAGGCCTCACCTCTCGGCTCCCTGGCCGTTCCACGTGGTCCAGGAGGGAGTAGGTGAAGTGGGGCTCATAGATCATCAGGTCAGGGCGCTCGATGTCCAGGATGGCCTTGTCCCTGGGGATGGCTGCCAAGTCTTTGTAGCCAAGGACCTCGTCATCCATCCTGGCCTGGGAAGAGGAGAGAAGAGGCCGGCGGGCGTTTGAAGGATGGAGACGGCACAGAGCGAGAAAAGCGAGGGGCTTCCAAGCCTAGATTGAGACCCCTCTCCCAGGGGAAGTGCTCACCTTCTGTTGGGACTTAGCAAGCAGAAGCCAGTGCCAAGGTTGCCTAGCATCTCCCCAGTGTGGGTTCCACCCAGCTCAGTTTTGTGCACATCGATACTTTGATGCAATGAGAGCTGGTTTGGTCAAGTGCTTAAGGTGAAGCAGGAAAACCCGAGTTCGAGACCTGCCACGGGCACAAAGCCAGCCCTGCAAGGGGGCATCTGCTTGCACTCTCTCAAGGGGACCCCAACCCTTCACAAGGACACCCAAGTTTCCTCCTTGAGAGCCAGAGGCATCTGTGAGATGCTGAAGCACCCCAGCCTCACTCGATTCCTAGGCTTCAACTACCCCCCCCCCCATCCTAGTGCTGAAGAGCCCCACCTCAAGTATGGGGGGGGGTCTGGTTTCCTTTGCCCCTCCCTCAGAGCCACTGTATCTGGGGTGAGAGGCGAACGGGGCAACCCCACTCTTTTGCCCAGCATAGATCACCCCTCCTCTTCCTGGCTCAGGGCCAAGGAAGCTTTGCTCATCCCTCCCTCTTCCCTCATTTTCTCTGCTCCCCCACAGGGCCCCTTCCTTTTGCCCTCTGCTCTCGTCGTTCTGCTTTTCCGCCGGCCAGGGTTTGCCGACAGCAGGGCAAGTGGAGGCCAGGGGTCCACAGGCTCTCACCATGATGCTGGAGGGAGATCCAGGGGGCCCCGAGCCCCGAGCTGAGAGGACGATGCTCCTCGGGGATGTCAGCTGCTGCAAGGAAAAAGGAGGCGGCTAGTCAGGGAGGCCGAAGGAGGCCTCTGGCTGCCTTGCCTCTTCTTGGGGAGGATGGTCTCTCCAAGCGCTCGCCGGCCTCAGAGCGATCAGCTTGCAATGCCAGCCTGTGGCTCCCATCAATCCGGCTCCTCCTTTTACCGACCTCAGGAGGACGGGAGGCTGAATTGAGCCTGTCAGAATTGAACTCCTGGCAGTTGGCAGAGTTAGCCGGCAATACTGCCTTCTCACCCCTGCGCCACCAGGGATCCTCCCTGCCGTGAGAGCGTTGAGACTGATCCAATGGCCGGCACAGAGCTTTGCGGAAGAAACGCTAAGATACGGCACGGCTAAGCAGGCTGTGCTGCAGCCTCTTCTGTTTTACGAACGGGAAAGGAGCCTCTTCTGCTCATTTGGAATGACCGAGGGGGGGCAGGGGACCTGGGCAGTGCTGTCAGGGCGGGGGAAAGCAGCCACGTGGCCCCCCTTCCCCTTCTCTGTCCGCCTCCAGCAGCAGGAAGGACCCAGCACCCGCCTGCTTCCACCCTTGATGGCTCTTTCACAATGGTGACCAGTCAGCAGTCACAACTGGGTCTCTTTGGCAGGGGCCACTTCTTGTCCTGGCAACAACTGATGAACCTCCAGCCTTTCCTTTCCTTTTCTGCCTGAAGTGTGGGGAAGATGGCAATCTTGCAAGAGCCACTTACTGCTGCTGCTAGGGCCTTCTCTGCTTCCTGTTGGACCCCTTTGCTACGAGTAACTTCTGTGCAGGCGGGAGCAGCCCTAAAGCAGAAGGTCTGTAGCTCAGGGTTGAATTCAAGGCTCCTTGGTGGCTCTCTGAGCTGGTTTCCTTTCAGACGTTTCATGACCCAAACAAGGCAACGTCATCAATGGTAGAAGGGAGAGGGGTTTGCTCACGAGCGCCCCCAACAGCACTGATGATGTTGCCTAGCTTGACAATGAAATATTTGCAAGAAAACCACCAAGCTCAGAGAGCACCAAGGACCTTCAGAAAGGAATACTGGCCATGTGTTCCAAATCTGCTGAACAAACAAGACCCCCCCCGACCCCCCCCCCAGAAGTTACCTTCTGCAACTTTTCCATTCAGCCTCCACGCTGGCAGCCTCGGCTGGCTCACTCAACAAGTTCTGAGAGGGAAGAGAGGAGGCAGGAGGTTAGCAGAGTGTGTGTGTGTGTGTGTGTGTGAGTGTGTTTGTGTGTGTGTGTGCACAGATGTGCTTGCAGATTGCAGCCCTGGAAAGTACCTTCAACCTGGGCAGGGCTGGGGCTGAAAGCTCAGGGAGGGGGAGGCATTTCCCCACTTGTGTGATGCAGGATTCCCCTCCACACACACACTCAGTCCCTGCTAACACCATGAAATCTGTCTTCAGCCAGAGAAACATTCTCACAGACAGCCTGACCCAGAACTCAAAAGGCAGTGTGAATGCAGAGGGAATGGAAAGGCATCACCAGCGGGGCCCACTTCCCACTGACCCTCCCCTGAGGACAACCCCTCAGCCAGAGCCAGCAACCCCTCTCGGAGGCTCTTGTGGGGTGTGGGTGCTGATTGGTGCCTGGGGAGGTGGGCTTCCCAGTTTTAACAATGAAAGAGAACTGCTGGGGGTGGAAGCCGGCAGATCCTGTACATCAGCCTGTTGCTTGTGTTGAAGGGCAGAGATTCCCTTCCTGGAGCGGGGGGGGGGGAACGGGGAAGGGACAAATGAAGTCATCCCTGCTGGGATGTTTCCCACGGCTGTGCTGGCAACTGGGCACCTGAGCAGGAACCCCAGCTCTGAGTGGCTTTACGCGACCGCCACCACTCCTCAGCTCGGCCAGGCAGCGGCTGGCTTCTGCTCTGGCCCCAGACCCTGCTGGGAGCTCGGTAGCCCCCCACCCACCCCCCAGGGCCCAGCACATGTCCCCCCCCTGGCCCCGCCCATTGATGGGCTGGGCTGCTTGGCTTCAAAGGGTTAAGCGACCTTTGTGGGAAGTGGCGGCTGCCAGGAAGGGCTCCAGAGGCAGCCCTGGCAACGGAGCAGCTGCGGCTCCTGCGAAGGGAAGGCACTGCGGCAGCCCCGAGGAGGAGGAGGAGGAGGAGGAGGAGGAGGAGGAGGAGGAGGAGGAGGAGGAAGAACAGTTCCTGACTTTTGCTCCTGCCGCTCCAGGGGAGAGGGATGGATGGAACCTGCCCCACGCAGGGCTTCTGCCTTTTCCTTCGCAGCTCTTGGTTTCCTTCTGCCCCCCCCCCAAAAAAACCTGGCTGCTTCCCCCCAAGTGAAGTGCCGAGGGACAACCCTCCTCCTCCCCGGGTGCTGCCTGCCTGATGCCGGCTTGTTGACTCGAGCAGAGCCCTGGGGTCAAGGCGGGTGTTGAGGCGGAAAAAACAATAAAACTGCTGCTACTGTTCCGTTGCTCCGTTTATTTATCATTCTGGAATTTGTTTTGAATCAACAAGCAGGGAAGGAGAGAAGCTCCACTGCAGCCCCCATTTCAGGCAGGCAGCCTTCCGAAGGCCCCCCCCCATAACAGTCCTTTCCTGTGACCAGAGGGAGCCTCCAGGGTTCCTGGCCCTTGAAAGTAGCCCCCAAGCCTTGTTCCAACCCTCCCATTTCACCCTAGAGGGAAACTCAGAGCTCGTTGACCTGTGGCAGCCACCAGTCATCCTTCAAGAATTAGAAGAATTTAGCATCCAAAGTCATAGACTCCAGAAAAGCATTTGGGTGCTGAACAACTTGCCCGTTTTCTGGATTTCACCCCATGCATCAGGGATCGGGCCCATCTCTGAATAATGCAACCAGGAAAGACCCTGGGGGAGGGAAAGGGGCCCCGTGTCTCCAAAGCCTGGTGGGAAATGGGCTGAGCTGCTGTGAAGGGAAAGAAAGGCCCTCAAAGGCAACCTGTTGCTGAGCCCTTCTTAGGACCAAAGGCAGAAGGAGGACCAAGAGGGCCTCTCTCACCCTGCTGCAGTTGGGGTGCCAGGGGTCTGACCTTTGGGGTGCAGCCAAAGCCCAGACAGAGCAGATGAGGACACCGCTCCTCCCCCCGCCTCAAAGCCTGCTCTGTGTGTAATATGGAACATGAAGAGCCCCAGATAAGGCGGCATTCTCTGGCTGGGCAGCCGGCAGCCCTGAGCTCACATTTTCCACAGCGCAGATGGGTGGGCTGCTGGCCTGCGGGGAGGAGCGCCTTTGTCCTCCAGAGGCCTTGGGCGGCAGCTGCTGCCTCATAAGGGGGCTCTGGAGGGGCAGCACCAGCTAGTTCCTTCCCAGGGGCAAAAGGGGGCCATTTAGACGTTCCTTCTTCCACACTGCAGCCCCTGGACCAGCAGGTGTTGCAGCTACAAAACTCCCTTTGCTGAGTCGGTGTGAACATCATTTCCAACCCCAACCCCCCAGGCTCTTGGGGGGATTGAGTTAACCGAGTTAACAATCTTCAGTGGATTGGCTTGTTTTCTTTTGTCTTCTTATTGTTATTAGCCACCCAGGGTCACCTGGAGACAGGAAGCTTTAGAAATACGTTTAATTGCATGAATACAATACTTTCAAGCTAGGAATGGGTTTGCCCTTTGGCAGAAGGGCAGGGCAATGATCCAAATAAACTAGTTTTTGTGGGATTAATTAGGTGGGGCAGACCACACACATCCCCATTGCTGCAGGAGGTGGGTTTTTTTAAGGGTGCATCAAGCCTAGAGGGTTGCTTCTGCCTGAAAATGGCAGGCGGGGGGGGGGGGGGGCTGGAGTTAAGCTGAAACAAAAAGCCTAATCAGAGTTTCCAGCCTTCCCGTGTTGGGGCCCAGCCAAAAGGGAAGAGAAACAAGGAGGCAATGCTGAAGCCCAAAGCAGGCTGCCCAGCGCAAGGGGACCGGGGCCATCTCAGAGCCCCTGGAAGCAGCCCACGGAGGTGCCAGTGGCTGGAGGAGCCTTTTGCCAGGAAGGTGGGAAGCCCTTGTCTCACTCTTCAGCCTGCATTTGCAACCCAAAGACAATCAGGCTTTGCTTTTGCATCAAATGTTTTATGCTTGGTTGAAGTAGGACCTGCCTGAGCAAAACCTTGGATACCTGGACATTCTCTTAGCCATCTAACTCCCACCAGGTCTTGGCCAGCCCTTGTAGAGAGAGCCCATACTCACTCCCCTGTTGCGCTAGTCCTCTTCCTTAGCACAAGGCTCAGCAGATCAAGCCGCCCTTTGGACACAGCACCCACCAACCTCAAAACCAGAGCCATCTTTTGAGGCTCTCATTTCGGTGGCCTTGTGAATGCGCTGCCAGGTTAGTTATTGAATTTCTATGCTGCCAACTTCCTGCAGAGTCACGCTGGCTTGTAGAAAAAGCCAAACCTGCAGACCCACAAACCCCAATGGCCCCCTGCCCTCCCCTCTCGCGTGGAGATCTGCCAGCACCAACCCCAAAGGCTGCAGCAGCAACTAGGAGGGGAAGCTCAGCCTCGGGAAGCCTTCCAGCGCCTCCTCCGCGGAAAAGCTCCTTCTCCGTCCGGCGCGCTTATCGGCAGCGCCCAGCGGGGCCACGCCCGCATCTGCAGCCGGCAGCGGCCCCTCCGGCGCGGCCCGCCTGCAGAGCGCAGATAAGGGAGGCCCGCTGCCTGCGGAACCGGCGGGACGGAGGGAGAGAAGCGCGCCGGGGTCCCAGGCGGCCGAGTAGCGCAGCCCCGGAGCCCGCCCGGACGGAGCGGGGCCGCCTCCCACGAGCCGCCGGGCGAAGCTGCCTGTGGCGGGAAGGGGCAGTCCCCGCGGGGGCCCATGGCCTCGCCCTGCCGCCCCCGCCCAGACAGGGCAGCCTTTGGGCACCGCGGGGGGACGGAGGGGGAGGCGAAGCCGGCAGAGCCGGGCCAAACGCAGCTGGAGCGACGGAGGCGCCTTCCGTCCCTTCCCTCCAGTCAGCGTCCCCACTTTATCTTGCAAACACGCTGCCCCTATTTTAATTCCAAGCACGATGGGTCTCCTGTGCCAGGATGGTGGCTAGGCAGCCTGCCCACCCCCACAGCTGACCAGGAAAGCCCCAAACGTGGCGCCCAGCACCCCAAAGCTGCATGGCAGAGTCCGAGTCTGTCCATAAGCCAAGCCCCCCCCTCCTTCCCCTTCTCCTCCTCTTTTGCTCCAGTGGAAACATCCTCCCTTCCTGGCCCAGTCATGTCTACCTCCCCCCCCCCCACTCCCGGAAATGTTCACGAGAGGCAGCACAAACCAACAAGGGATTCCAACCACCCACTGGAGAGGATTTGCTTGGGCTTCCTCCAGTTTTATATGCACCTTCCTGTGAGGAGATTGTCCACCACTCCATTTGTGAAGACCAAAGACTTGAAACAGCTTAAATGTCCATCACCATTTCCTTGTTAAAGATTTATACCATCATCTCTACTTGTCCAGCTATTGTTGTGACAAAACAACCATGACGTGGACAGGAATTTTTCACTTCAGTTACAAATACAGAAATCATCTATGTAAAAATAAGGGGAGCATGAATTTCTGATTGCATCAAAGAAAGGAGGTTCTGGAGCACCTGCCTCACCATCCAGGCAGGGGAAGAGGCTTCTCTTCCCATAGAGATCCAGCCAGCCAAGCCCCCTTGCCTCTAGCAACCGGCCAAGGCCAGCCAGAGAGCTCTTCCAAAGGCAGCTTTAAAACTGAGGGCTTCCAGGCGGGAAAAGGATGTTGTTTGTTCATATGTAGAATGAACTCAAGAATGACCAACGTAAACAATTCAGAGCAATCATCCTTGTTAAAAGACTGCACCATAAATACATTCTGTTGGAAAAGGCTGCGTTTGTGCATTGATTTCAGCTTAAGTCCACAACGTGGAATGCTTAATGGCTGAGCAGCCGCTGCCTCCTCTCCTCTCCTCCAGCCAAGTCCACCACAGTCTACGAGACCCTCCGCAGTTCCACCCTGGAAGCTGCCATGCAGGCAGACAAGGAAGAGCAGCCACAGGTGGGAAGGAGGGCATCACCTGCCCATCGCCTTTTCGAGACAGAGTGCAAGTGAGGCCTAAACATTCCCCGAATGAGACAGGCATAAATATTCCAGCCAGCCATCTCCTCACTGTGCTGTACATGCCAGACATTTTCATCCCAGATGGTTCATCCTTGCTGAGAAGACCACTGTGATTCTGAAGCCCAAACCCAAGAAGAAATTCACTGGCCAAGCCTGGGCTTCATTTTGATTCCACCTTGGTTACTACAGTGCTCTTCCTCTTCTCTCTTGTTGTACCTCAAGCTGCATTCCTTAGACTGGCATTCATTTGCACAACTTTAAACATAGGGATGATGTCCAGAAGAGGCCACTTCCAGGCTTCGGAGAAGAAACCAGAAATCTATTTCCAGTGATATAAGTTTCAGTGATCCACAGCAGATGGTAGAACTGCACATAGTCCTGGGATGCCTCTCCCCGAGTGTGGCGTAAATTTAGTGGGCCAGGGACAAGCAGTGTCCTGCTTTGTCATCACTGAAGAATTCCCTTTCTGTGGCTGAATCTGGTGGCTGAATCTGGAAGAAGAGTCTTGGGCTCTGTGATTTCAGGGAGCTGTTGCTGCTTTGCTGTGCAGCCCACGATCCAGCAATTGCCAAAGGGGAAAGGTAGAGGCGTGAGTGGCCTTCTGAGCACCAGGATGAGATGGCAGAGAAACGGAGCAGGCAAGGCTGCTCCGTGGGGCTCCTGCATCCCTGAAGTCCACTGAGACCATGGGAACGGTAAGAAAGCCCCTTTCGTTTCCTTGGTGGCATTCTGTGAACAGGCCCCCACTGGATAGTTACCCAGAATCGGAAGCCTAGAAGCTTATATGCTCTCATCATTTAGCACTGATCGGCGATGACAGTTTCTTTTCTTCTGTTGTCTCCCAAATCTTCCCTCCTCGGTGGAACTATTCCCCATGAACTTCCAGAGCTGATAAATGGCAAAGGTGATACGGGCTGTCCTCCTTCAGCCAGAATCTTTCTTTCTTGATCCAGCCAAGGGCTGCAGGGGGCTCTGTGCTTGGCTCCAAGCTCAGCAGACCATGTGCCTAATTCCAGATAAGCTACGAAGGGCGCAGGGGCGATAAGTCATTTTGGTAGAAACACCAAATGTAGCACTTCAAGTCTTGTAGATTTTGCGGAAAGTGGCTTTGCTTTCTCCTGGAGGCTTTTTTTTCCTGACATTCCTATCATTCTGTAACATGAATGTACTATTCCGCCTCTTTCACTCTCGGTCTAGGTAGGACAAGAGGAAGCAGGTCTGACATTTAAGAGTTTTGAAGAGAGCTACCCCGGTGGGCCACCCACTGTTTAAGGAGCTGTCACCAAGCCAGAGAGCCTCCAGCTACCTGGCTTGGGTTTTCATTTAACCGAACGCATTTTCATTTCCTATCAATATGGTTTTCTGTTTATTTCTGTCTAGCTGTGTTCCAATTATCTGACCTATTTTTGTTTCCTCTGAAAATCGAATGTGCATCCCTTCCCTCTCGCCATCAATCATTAGCATAAATGTAGGGCCCCCTGATCAGCATTTGGGGGCCGAACCCTTCATGTCCAGCAGCTCACAATTCAGTTGCTGAGCCCAGATTGCGGCACCCTTTATTAAAGGCCTTGCAATGTCTACAACCACAATCCACAATCTCTTTCCCCTTTCAGGCCATACTTGGGATACCCTATTTCTTTTTCCTTTACAGATTTCCAGGAAAGCTCTTTGGGCCTCTCCTGCCACCAATCAAATTAAGAGGGAAACTATTGGATTCGGCCACGGGTGACTGGCAAGCCCCCCCCCCCCGAGAGGGAGAATTCTGCTGCAGGGCCAAGGGGGCAGCCTCGCCCTGTGCCACCCTCGGAGGCCGCCTCGCCTCAAAGGCCCGGGCAGGGGGGGGGGCTGAAGGGCAGCCGAGCCAAAGCATCGCCGCGGAAGGGGCCGAGCAGCCGGAGCCGACCGACCCAGCATGCGCGCTTCGGCCGCCGCCACCTTCCCCTCGGCATGAAGCGCGCCCGGCCTCAGCCCGCTGCTCCCCCGCCTCGGCCGCCTCAAGAGCCAGCGCCTCTCGCCCCGCCGGACCGCCTGCCCCGGCACCGAGCCTGGTCCGGCTAGGGAGGCCGAAGAGCGCAGCGCCAAGGCGGGCCAAGGCCGCCCAGCAGAGGGGAGCAGCGCCCGGCGCAGGGAGCTCGTCGGGGAAAGCGCCCCGGACCCGCCAGTCGCGCGGGGCTCGGCGTCCCCCGGGAGGCCCGGCCGGCAGGTGCAGCGGCGCCAGTGCCCGCCCGCAAGAGCCCCCCACCGCCTCCCGGGCAGGGAGGGCCGACTTACCGGCGGCGCTGGAGGCGGCGGCGGCGGGAGCAGAGCAGGCGGGGACGGGAGGCGGCGGGCAGCGGGCAGCGGGCAAAAGGCGCGCCCCGCCGAGCCGCTCCCTCTGCCCGCCCCCTGCGGCTCCGCGCCTGGGCTGCCTGGGCGGGCGGGCGGAGGGGAGACGAGCCGCGCCGTGACGGAGCAGGACTGGGCGCGCCGGGCGAGGCGGAGGCCTCCCCGCCCATCGGCTGCGGAGCCCCCTTTCGCCCCCGGAGCCTCCCCGGAGCTGCCCAGCCTTCCCTCCCCCCGAGCGCCTCAGGCCCCAGGCCCCTGGCCGCCCGGCTCGCCCGCCGCAGCCCCGCAGCTCTAGCGAAGCGGCGCCCGCCGAGCATCGGAGGGGACCTGCCTGCCCCTCGCTCTACAGTGGCGCCCGGGCCCGCCCACCCCCTCCGCCCCCGGCCTACCTTCACCGGAGCCGCGGGGCTCGGCCGGGAGGGCCGCTCCGTCCTGGGGGCGCCATCCTCCCGTCACCTCCGCGGCTGAGCAGATGCCGCCGCCGCCGCCGCCCCTCCGTCGTCCCCGGCAACCTGCGCCGCCCGGAGCCCCCCGCCTCCTCGGCCGCCTGTCATTGGCCGCGGGCGCTCAGGGCCCCCAATGGACGCGCGCCTCCCCCCCCCCGCGCCGCTCCCGCCCGGGCGCCGCCCAGAAGAGCGCCGCGCTCAGCCGCGCGCCCGCCTCGCCTCGCCTCGCCCCACCTGCTCTGCCAAGGGCGGCTCCCCTCCCTCCCTCCCTCCCTCCCTCCCTCGCTCGCAGCCCCGGCGGCCTCGGGCGACCCGGGACCCTCGGCGGGCTCTGGGCGTTGGCCGCCTTTCTGGGAGGCGGGAGCGCGCAGCGGCCGGGAGGTCGCGCCTGCCGCAAGTTTCCTGCCGCGCCCGCGAGAGCCGCCGCGCTTCTGGGGTCCTCCGCGGTGCTCGCAGGGCCTGAAGGGCCGCCTCGGCTCGCTTCGCCCGGGCGGAGAGTCGCCTTCAGCACGCCTGAGGGAGAGAAGCCGCCCAGCCTTTCCCGGCCAACTCTCGGATCCTGTCCTCAAGGAGAGAAAGGAGTCCCGGGCGACCCCAACTACCAGATATCAGCTGTGAGGCAAACTTGGCGTCTAGTTGGAGATGGAGGTGAGCCCAGCTGGCAGCTCCGTCATCCCAAGATCAGAGGAGGAACTAGAGGGTCAGAGATACCGACCCAAATCTTACTAACACAGAAGGAGTGATAGGAGGAGCTGAAGTCATAGGAACTTTGTGGGAGAGTGAATATAATGCAGACACAAGCAATAGAACAAAATCAAAATAGTGTCTTAGATTTTAACAGAGCTAATTTCAACACATTTATGGAACTTGGGAAGGGAAAAACAACTCAAAAAGTTTGGGAAACAGAAATGAGATTCTAAAAATCCTGTTTAGAACAATAACACTGAAAAATAAGAGATGCAGGAAGATACCAGCATGGTTGCATAAAGAACTCTCTAATAAGGATTTTTTATCGAAGGATAAAAAAGACACGTATAAAAGTAACTAAGCAGAATATCGGCATATAGCCCAAGCCTGCTGCAAAGGTGAAGGTTGGACTGGTTTTTTTCCCTTTTGTGTAAAGATAGAGGCAAAGAATGCATTGAACGGTTTTTCTTTCTCCCTGCTGTCCATCACCTCCTTGCCATCTTCCACTAGTGGATCGATCGTTTCCTTGACTCTTTTCTAATTTTTTTTAATGTTTAAAGTCTTAGCTCATTCTGAGCCTTAGTTTCCCTGATCATGTTTGCAGGTTGAGGTATTCCGCCTCTTTCCATTTTTTTTATACTTCTCCTTTTTATCTTTCAATTTATCAGAAAGATTTTTGTGCAATCATGCTGGTTTCTTCTTGGATTTGTTGTATTTCTTTTTCAATGGTATTGTGCTAGACTGGGCTTCTGTGATATTTTTCAGAGTTTTCCATGCTTCTTGAGTTGTTTTCCCCTTTAGGATTCTAATCTGTAGAATCTTTCCTGGGCTTCCTTTGAGTTTGTTATAATCAGCTCTTTTAAAGTTTAAGATACTGGTTGGAGTATGTTCCATTGCTTCTGTTCGCATTATATTAAAGTCCAACATGATGCGATCACTCTTGCCCAAAGTTCCCGCAATTTTAACCCCTTCTTTTATTTCATCTCTATTAGTAAGAATTGTTCCCTCCTTTTGGATGACAAAGTTGTCAGCTAGGCTCATAAGGAACCTGTTTGATCTTCCACTAGATGCAGAGTTTGTCTCCCAGTTGATGTCAGGGTAGTTAAAGTCCCCCATTACTTCAGTGCTATGTTTCCTGCACACTTCAGTTAATTGATTTAGCAAAACGTTCATCTATTTCCTCTGTACAGTTGAGTTGCCTGTAGTACATACTTATGACAATGTCATTATTTTTTCCCTTATACTTTAACCCAAATGTATTCAAGGAGAAGGCTATTAGGGCATCTTGACAGGCAACTTCTCTATAAATCTTACAGTAGGGAGAGCCCCCTCTCCCCCCTCCCACCCCGGAGTCTGTTGCATTGGTGAAGAACTCTTAATAGAATAGAATAAAAGAGTTGGAAGGGACCTTGGAGGTCTTCTAGTCCAACCCCCTACTTAGGCAGGAAATCCTACACCACTTCAGACAAATGTTTATCCAACATCTTCTTAAAAATTTCCAGTGTTGGAGCATTCACAACTTCTGCAGGCAAGTTGTTCCATTTATTAATTGTTCTGTCAGGAAATTTCTCCTTAGTTGTAAGTTGCTTCTCTCCTTGATTAGTTTCCACCCATTGCTTTTTGTCCTACCCTCAGGTGCTTTGGAGAATAATTTGACTCCCTCTTCTTTGTGGCAACCCCTGAGATATTGGAACACTGCTATCATGTCTCCCCTAGTCCTTCTCTTCTTCAAACTAGACATACCCAGTTCCTGCAACCGTTCATCGTATGTTTTATCCTCCAGTCCCCTAATCCTTTTTGTTGCTTTTCTCTGCACTCTATCTAGAGTCTCAACATCTTTTTTTACATCGTGGCGACCAAATCTGAATGCATTATTCCAAGTGTGGCCTTACCAAGGCCTTATAAAGTGGTATTAACACTTCACGTGATCTTGATTCTATCCCTCTGTTTATGCAGCCCAGAACTGTGTTGGCTTTTTTGGCAGCGCTGCACACGGCTGGCTCCTATTTAAATGGTTGTCCACTAGGACTCCAAGATCCCTCTCACAGTACTACTATTGAGCAAGGTACCACATATACTGTACCTGTGCATTTTGTTTTTCTTCCCTAAATGTAGAACCTTTTTTCACTGTTGAATTTCATTTTGTTAGATAGCGCCCAATGTTCAAGTCTGTCAAGATCCTTTAATGTTAAAACACTTTTCCTGAATGATAATGTAACAAAATATACAATACTGTAATAAAGTTATTGCCCTGGCTTCTGGAACAATAATTCTGCCCCATCTTCCATATGGCAACCCTTTAGATTCTTGAAGATAGCTATCTTGCGATCCTCTTAAGGATAAATATACCAAAGTTCCCCAATCATTTTTCATTCCGGTTGGTCGGTGTCCCTCCAATATGTAGTGTCCAGTGCTGGACATATATTCTATGTGAAGTGAGATGCACAGGGAGAACAATAATTTCTTTGATCATGCCTTTATTGTTGATGCATTTTTCTTTTGCAGCCGATTCATTCGGAGTCTGTGATCATAACCTTTTCGTACATGCTACTGCCCTCCTTAAGCACAAAGCCCCCTGGGTGACCTTGGGCCACTCACCTTCTCTCAGCCCTAGGAAGGAGGCCGTGGCAACCCACTTCTGAAATCTTGGCCAGGAACCTGCAGGGATGAGTCCAGACACATCCAGGATGATCATTCCCTGCATCTAAAGTCACACCCTTGGTTTATCCTTCTCAAATGCAGGGATTGTCTATGTTCTGGTTGAAATGCTGCCCTATTGCTCCAGCTGGTTAACATCCTTCTAAATCATGACCTTACCTTCTCTAAGGTATTTGCTATTTTCCTCATATTTACATTGAAACTTTGTTCATTTTTATTTTTAAACATATTATTGAAACAATATATATGGAGTATCAGTGGTGATCCAACTTTTTTTTTTTAATTTGATTTATATGCCGCCCTTCTCCGGAGACTCAGGGCGGCTTACAGTGCGTTAAGCAATAGCCTTCATCCTTTTGTATATTTATACAAAGTCAGCTTATTGCCCCCACAACTGGGTCCTCATTTTACCCACCTTAGAAAGGATGGAAGGCTGAGTCGACCTTGAGCCTGGTAAGATTTGAACCTGCAGTAATTGCAGGCAGCTGGATGTTAAATGCTGCCTTAGTAGGAGGCATTAGCCTCCTACGCCACTCAGGCTTACATTAGCCTCCTACTCCATTCAGGAGGCTCCTCAGGCCTGACAGAGCTGTTGACGCTATTTGGGCACAATGGTTCAGTCAGTTCTGTAGCCATCTGATATAGCTCAGCATGGCCCATCTTCTGCCATTGTCTATAGCAGGACTGTGGTAGGACACAGTATGTCCACTGCATTTCTTTTCCCCCGTGATTTTTTTTGTCTTTTGTTTTCTAAACAATTACTCAAGATGCCTTGTTCTTTCTGACAGACCTAAAGTGGCTTGAGAAGGTCAAGTCAGTGCATTAGATGATTAGGGAGCTGGAGGCTAAAACATATGAAGAAGAGTTACAATCAGAATAGACCTGGAAGGGGCCTTGGAGGTCTTCTAGTCCAGCCCCCTGCTCAAGTAGGAAATCCTATATCATTTCAGACAAGCGACTGTCTAGACTCTTCTTAAAAACATCCACTGGTTAATTGTCCTCACTGTTAGGAAGTTTCTCCTTAGTTCCAGGTTGCTTCTCTCCTTGATGAGTTTCCATCCATTGTTTCTTGTCCTGCCCTCGGGGGCTTTGGAGAATAGCTTGACTCCCTCTTCTTTGTGGCAGCCCCTGAGATACTGGAAGACTGCTATCATGTCACCCCTAATTCTTCTTTCCTCTCGAGGAGCCAGACCCAAATCCTGCCACGGTTCTTCATAGGTTTCTGCCTCCAGGCCTTTGATCATCTCCGTTGCTCACAGAGAAGTTACTCTCCAGGGCCCAGGAGGGCAGGGAGAGCCAAGCTAGGAGGAGAGGCAACTTTTCCTACAGGGAGAAAAACTCAGTCCGCTGGGCAGGTTTCCTGGGGAAGCAGCGGCGGCTGAGGGGCTTGGAGGAGGGAGCGAGAAGCCAGTCGGCGGGGCCGGACTAGAAGACCTCCGGGGTCCCTGCCTGCTCTTCTCAGAAAGGGCCGCTGCGGGCGGAGAGCTCCGCGTCCATCGGGCAGGCAGGGAGGAGGAAAGGGCTTCCCTTCTAGGCCGCCGAGCGAGGGAGGCCTCGCTTCCTTCCAGCCCGGCCTGGGCGCCGCGCTTTCCCCGGAGGAGGGCCGGGGGTCCCAGGCAGGCGGAGCCGGGGCGGGTCGGGTCGGGGCGCTCCCCTTCCGGCCTCCTCCTCCTCCTCCTCCCTCGAGCGGCGAGGCCGGCATGGCGGCGGCGGGTCCGGGGGCGCTGGTGGTGAGCGGGGCTGCGGGCGGGGGCTGCTGGGTGGGCCCGGCGCCCCCTCGCCGCCCCTCCAACTCCTCCTCTCTCCCCGCAGGGCGCCCGGGAAGCGGCCGAGGCGGCCCACGTGCTCTCGCTGCCGGCCGAGGCCTTCGGGAACGACGTGAGTGCCGGGCGGGGGGCGGCGGGGCGGGCGGTTCGGGGCTCCGCGCTCACGGCTCTCCTTCCTTCCTTCCTTCCCTGCGGCAGCCGCGGCTGGAGGCTGCGTGGGCCGAGCGCGCCTTCCAGCACGCCCACGTCTACTTCCACGTGAGTGCCCGGCGGGGCTGGGGCGGGGGCTGGGCGGGCGGGCGGGCGAGGGGCGTCCTGGGCCACCGCTGACCCTCCGGGCTGCCCCGCAGCTGCTCTCGGCCGCTGACCCCGCGGGGCTGAGGCTCACCCGGGCCGACGACCGGATCTACGCGGCCTTCCGCCGGAGCTTCCCGGACCTGCGCGTCGACCAGCTGGACGTGGAGGCGCTCAAGTCGGAGGCGGCCAAAGAGGTGGGTATTCGGGGGTTGGGGGGGGTCTCCGAGGGAAGGACAGGGGTGCTGACCGCTCCCCCCTCCCTCCCTCCCTCCCTCCCTCCCCCGCAGAAGTGGCGGCCCTTCTGCCTGCAGTTCGAGGGGGCGGTGGAGGACTTCAACCTCGGGACCCTCCTGCGCCTCGACTGCCGCCGCGGCTACTCGGAGGAGAACTCCGTGCTGGGTGAGCGCCGGGCGGGCGGGCGGGGCAGGGCGGGGGGCGGAGGTGGTGGGGGGGGGTTGGCCGTGACGCCCCCTCCTCGCCTGCCTCTCCTCCGCTCCGCAGCGCCGCGCATCCAGTTCCTGGCCATCGAGATCGCGCGCAACCGCGAGGGCTGCAACGGCGCCGTCTACCGCCGCGCGGCCGCTCCAGAAGCCGAGCCCGACCCGGCCGGACCCCGCTGAGCCCCACCGGACGGGAGCCCGGAAGAGACCCGTGCGACGAGGCGGGGGGGGGGGGTGTCTCCCTCCCCCAGGAGCGGCCTAGAAGGGCGGGCGGGGTTTCTCCCCCAGGGCCGCTGAGCAGCCCCCTGGCCTTCACTTCTGGCGGGCCCCTCCCCCCCTTGGCCTTGGCCTTTGTATGGGGGACGATTGCGAGGTCCGCCGGGATCTTGGCTTGTAAACAACTGTTGCAAGATTACCATCGGTGTCACTGGTTTTCCTTTTTTCTCCCGCAGGGGGGCCCCTCCGTTGGGGACCCTGCGGCTTGCACCCCTGAAGAGTAACGCTCGGGCCTCAGTGCACACAGTTCAGTAGAAACCACTTTAATTTATTTGCAGCCACAATGCTTACACTGTATGCAGCAAACATCCGTACAAATCATTCAGCAACCTGGTCGCAGAAAAAGGACCCAGCACACAATCGCCAGAGGAAAGAATTCTCCCCTCCCCTCCCCCTCCAGGAGATGCTATTTGGGAAGAGAAACCGGGGCTCCAATTAGATCTGGGCTTGTGGGGGGGGGGACAGAAAACTAGCAGCAAAAGGGCAGGGCGGGGACAAGGGAAATCCGTCTCCCCTGTTGTTTTCGCTAAATTTAACATTTAACAAAGGTTCCCACAACTTTCGTGGGAAAAGAGATTTGTCTGAAGGATTTACGGTGCACTTTGTGGGAGAGAAGCTGCTAGAAGATGCTCCGTGAACAGGGCTGCACTGAGGAGTTGCTCAGAGATGCTGCTGTGGCCAAGAGAGCCAAGCCCTCCCATCTCCCAAGATAGTGCAGGGGGTGTGTGTGCGTGCGTGTGTGTGTGTGTGTACTTGGAAGGGCAGGAATGTGGCATGGCTTTGAGCTCCTAATGAGGGAAGGTGGGGAGGGATGGTCTAAGTTGAAGGGGCAGATAAGAAAAATATACATTTGGAATTTTACACTTGTGCCTCTACACTAGTTACTAAATATAACTCTGTCCTCTCACACCCCTTGCCCGGGAATGGGGCAGGTAGCCGGGAGACTCTTCACTCGCATACCACCCTCGCTCTAGCATTGGTGCACTATGTAAAAATTTCAGTCACGCTTTTTTTTAAACTTGAGTCAATATAAACCTTGTTCAAAATGTTATGAAAAAATGTACATGTTTATACAAGGCAGGCTGTGGCAGGACACAGGGTTCCTCTGACATTCACGCAGGGAGGTGCCAATTGTGCCTCCCTCCCCAAGGAAAAAACCCCTCTCCGAATGAACCTTTTACGCCCCCCTCCTGCAGCCTAAGCCCCAAGGAGGACCAGCAGGGATCGGAAACGCCCTTGTGTCTTTCCATCGGAAAAGTTAACCTCCTCGGCCCAGAGAGCAGCTCCTGGCGAGACGTCAGCTCATCATGTCGTTGCTGTTTACCCCGTAGGTGGAATTTTTCATGGAATCGTTTACTTCTCGACGAAACGCAGAAAGATTCTGTGTAAACCTGGCAAAGAAACAGGCGTTAGGATGGGGGCAAACGGAACTGCCCGTTTGCGCAACAGCTGGATGGCATCGGACGGAGCTGCGCTCATTCTCGGGGAATCGCATGAGAATCGGCCAAATCCAACTTCCGGCAAAAGCTGAGTTTTCTAATGCTCTGAATTACAGCTTTGAAAACATGGCCGCAAGTGAAGGGCAAACCTGATATTCCTTCAGCTGCTCCCAATTTTTCCTTCTGTTTTCTTGGAGACTTGGATTTTGAACACAAGCAAAGTGTAAGCTACTTTATAACTTTGGGAAGGAGCCAAGTAGGTTCCTTGCCCACAGGGACCGAAGGCTTCTGAAAGGATAACTCTCCTTCAGTATTCAACTGGGGGCGGTGACATTTCTTGTGTTCCTCTGAGAGGGAAAAGTAACGGGGAAATAGCTGCACCAGGCTGGGTGGACTACTCAAAGGAGAGAGAGAGCCTTTGAGCCAGAGAACCATATTTAGGTGGTGGTGTTTTATCTTTTTGAGTCTGTTCAATTTAAGAGAGGATTTGCAGCCTGCTCAGCACAGGGACCTATTTTGCTAGCACAGTATTTCTCACTGTGGGTCAGAAGAGATGGTGGAGCCACCCTGACAGGGTGCATGTGGTCCTGGCCTACTGGGCAATCCCTCCTGTCCTGGAGTTCGGGTGCTAAGCGATCCCGCAGTGGTACGTCTTCCTCAGAATGACACTACCGTAATAAGAACATTGGAGTTCGGCTGTTCTGCTGGCTGCATTTTGTGAAGATACTGACCTATCACGATTCTTCGTCAGCAGATTGCGCTCAATGCCTTCCATGAGATTTTCAAAGCAGAGATGCATAGCTTGTTGCTTCTCGGGGGGCTGGCTGTTTACTATGCTGTTCCTTAAATCTGAAAAATACTACAAAGGAAAAGTCCACACCTGTGAGCTATCCAGGATAATGTGCCAGCCGACAAGTAACACAGCACCCTAATCCGGGGCCTTACCTTTTCATTGAGTAGTATCAAGCCAAGCAGAGGCCGTGACATGGACCACTGGTTCCGGCAGTCTTCAAATATGATGATATTCAGGACTGTGGACAGCATCTGGAAGGATCAAGCACAATCCAGTCAACTGTACAGGTCTACCGAGCTCACATTGGGATGCTTTCAGGGATTATGGGGAAACGGGGAAGGCGCAGTGGGCGAGACGCAGGACTGCTTATCTAGTGAACAGCAATTGGGTCAAATAAGAAGTTTGGGGGGAAGCAATTCAAAATATCCAAAGAAGCATTTAATCCCTACAAAAGAGTGTGAGAAATTGGGAGTGGGAACTGAGAATGCCTAGTCTAACAAAGAGAAGGACTAGGGGCGACATGGTGTGGCTGGAGCTGGCTTCCAAAGAAAGAAGCACCAAGATCTCACTCTCCACGAGTCCAACAGATAAGAAAATAGCAAGAGCCCTTAGACTTATATGCTGCTTCACGGTGCTTTCCAGCCCTCTCTTAAGTGCTTTACAGAGTCAGCCTATGGCCCCCAACAACCTGGGCCCTCATTTTACCCACCTCGGAAGGATGGAAGGCTGACGCAATCTTAGTAAGTACTTAGTAAGTAAACAGCAAGAGAGTCCCACCTATTGAATATTCTCTGACTTTGGGCTATGTAGACCACATTGGCTACAGTTCTTAAAAACATGGGCCTACTGGACCAGCTCATTTGCAAACTAAAGAATTTGCATGCTGAGCAGGCAGCAATGGCTGGAACAGAATATAGAGTAACTAGCTGCTTCAAACGAAGTATATCAAGAGTGCATTCTGCTACCTATTCCACGACATATTTTGAAAAAAGCTAGACTGAAAGGAAAAAAAAAATTGAAATTAAGATTGTTGGAAGAAATATTCTGAGGAATGTTGCGAGATGCAAGGAATCTCCCGGGCGCAGCACATGGCTACTGATAGGATGAACAGAGAAAAATTGAGCCCTTGGAACTGAAGAAAGGGATGGGGAGTGTCTTGAGCTGCCAGAAGAACAAATAGTTGGAGCAAAGCCACACAACTGGCTGGAAGCATTAAAAACCCAGTTAAAGCTTAAATATCTTGGAAGGCGGAAGGCAGCGCCTCCGATGAAGGCCACCCTGAAACGAGACACTGATTGCTGGGCACCATCATTGGGGCCAGGGACATGTGCTTGCAAGCGGTTGGTGGCAGATGATCTTGGCACACTGTTGGCCTCTGGGCCAGGAAGAGTCCAAGGCAGCTAAGCATTTTCTGCAGAATAGTCACTTCACCCTCAAACAGGGATTGAAAGTGAGGAGATGAAAAGTTCTGCCGTCATTTCCTGGGGGCAGAAGAATCGCTTCTTGTGACCCTCTGTGTGTGCAGAGGTGGGCGTCACATAATGTAACAACCGGTTACCCCAGCACCGAAAATGTGAGCGTGCGGCCTTCCGCGCCTGCGCATGGCTTCAAAAACACGGCTTTGACCCCGCAGCCGACTTCAGCAATACCCCCTTAGTGCTGCCCTCCTTGTCCTGACCTGTTGAATCATCTCGGGGTGCTGCTGCATGATGTGGAGGAAGCGGTCGCTTTCCTGGGTCAACGGGGCAGGCCTCTTTTTGGTGCTGCGGGACAGCTGCTTGAAGAGATACGTGACAATGTGGTCTAAGCAGGAGCAGCATCCAGTGCAAACCATGGTATCTGCCAGGAAAAGAGAAGGCAAAGAGGAATGAGGGCGGAGTTCCCCTATTCAATTAGCTGGATCGCCTCCTTGGTGAGCAAAAGCAGCCTCAGGCCGACCAAGCAAGCTGTGGCCATCGTGGACTCTCCTTCTCTTGGCAGAATTTCTTCAACCCTTTCGGTCCTCGGATGGGTCATAGGCCTTGGTCGTAACTTAAGGCAAAGCATTGCTTGTCTTGAGTTTGATAGTATGTGCAGATAATTTTGCCAAGATATATATATATATATATATGACTCTTTGAGAGAAACCCAGAAGTGAATTGGTCTCGGGTGTTGTGGAATTCTCATGAAAACGTTTCTATGATCAAATCTTGCAAGGCTATCATGCAGAATCAGGGGTGGCTCCACCAGCTGAAAACCCACCCAAATGATCAGCGTCAACCCCTCCTGAAGGGCTGATGATCAGCCAGTCGAGGCTGCCAAATCTTCCTGAGAAAGCGAATGGAGGGAATAAAGATCCAATCACTTGGGATCGCTCCGTCACCCACTTTGCCCATTAAGGAAATGGCCGTCTTTCCCGAAGGCCAATCTTTATGTCAAAATGAAGACACCAAACCAGGAACTACTAGGGAATTAAGGGAAGATTCAGATGTTCTACTGGGTATTGTATCTGAGCCCGGTAGAGTTGGCGTCTACATCCCTTTGATGCTGCTGGAGAACAACAAAACCACCGAGCCCTTCCTCAAGAGGAGCCCTCAAACTTCCCAGGAACGGTTCCTGCACTCACCTAGTGCTGTGAGACCTTCTGAAATGGAAGACAGAATATACATGATTACATGTGGCTCCAGGCTAGCTATAAAATTCATGTGATCTTGAGTAAGAACTTCCAGTAATGAATAGTAGGACTGGCTGAGTTTAGGGTAATCCTGAAAAAAGATAAATGAAAGAAAGGAATCAGGAGAGCTTCCAAAGGAGTTTTGTGTCACTTGGGTTTGGGGACCATTCAGACATTTTACCTGCCCCCCCCCCCCAATGCAATCTCACTTTCAGAAGCAGTGAGTTTCAAAACTTTTTACTTTTATGACCACCAAAGGTACAGCTTCCAATTTATTGGATTATCTGTAGATAGTGTAACCATTCTTTAGATGAATTCCTAGGCCAGAGAGGAAGAGCTGTTATCGTGCCAGGCCCTCATCTGACCATCTAGTGCTGTTTTATATATCTTCCTGTGGCTTTATATCACGTGACTGTTTAACGCAGAACTCTTTCAATCTCATTATTAAAGGTTTTGACAATAGCTTGGAGAGCTAGTCACAACTGTGGCTAGGAGAGCCTATGTGCAATTTTGTGTTGCGTGCCAGTTTTGTGCCCTTTCCTGGACCATGAATTCCTGCGCTCAGTCACTCAGGCCTGGCCAATCTGGGTCCTCGTTTTCCCGACCTTGGAAGGCTGAGTCAACATGGAGCCTGGTGAGATTCGAACTGCCAAAGGGCAGTCAGCAGAATTAGCCTGCAATACTGCACTCTAACCCCTGCACCACCACGGCTCTTTCTTGCAAACCACTTTTCGCAAGAAGGGAGGGTGAGAAACCAATCCTCCATTTTGCCTTTTATCTTATACCTCAGGTGGTCCATCCTCGGGGCAAATGGTGAATGGGATGGTTTCAGGCCCTGGTCCCTCAGCTGGGCCAGCAGCTACTTTCATGAGAAGTAACCCCATGCCAGAATAGGCAAAGATCCATGTGTAGCCCAGCTGTCATTACATTATTAGCGAGGCCAAATTATGATGCCACGATTATGTAAGAGTTCGGATTTCAACACACACACACACACAGACACACACACAGCTGTGTGGGTCACTTGGACCAGCAGCAGGGCTGAACAATCCCAGAAAGGTCAAAAGTGGAAGAGGATTGGGGTTCGGGTGGGGACGGGGGCTGCTCTGCATTCTTACCAGCAGATCGCTGTGTGGGATGGAGAGCAGCAGCTTGATGAAAGTCTGCAAGGCGTTGTCGAGGGCATCGTCCCCATAGAGGCGGAAGACACCAAAGTTGACGTAGCTGCCACTCAGGGCGGCTTTTAGCATGGAGAAGCAGATGGAAACCCCTTTGAGCTTCAAGGCATAAACCTGATCTTTTGGAACTTCCCCCAAAGTCAAGATACGGTTTCCTGCAAAAAACAAACAAACGCAGATGTCTCAAAAACATTCTCTCAAAGGGTAGTTTTCTTGTGCAGCTCCTGGGGAAAAAATGGAAGTTGGAAAGCCAAGGGCCAGTCTTCAGAGAACGTTACTGGGACCACAAAATAGCTGCATTTGGTTGAGCCTAGTCAAAGCCACATCACCTTGGCACAGGGGCAAATAGCAACAGCGCTTAGACTTTACAACTAAGTGCTTTACAAATGTCAGCATGTTGCCCGCAACAATCTGGGTCCTCATTTGACCGACCTTGGGAGGATGGAAGGCTGAATCAATCTTGAGCCCGTCAGGATTGAACTCTTGGCAGTGGGCAGAGTCGATGCTGCATTTTAAGCCCTGCACCACCTCAGGAAAGCAAAGGCCAAATTCTGCTAAACTGAGAAATGCTTCAAGGGCGAGCAGCTCCTGGCCTAGCTTCCTTTCTCCTTTGCTGTTGAAGACCTTTCAAAAATGGGGGCTCTTTGGGAAGAGGACTGCGCAGGCTGCCCCCCCCCCCGCCAATTCAGAGCCATGGCAGCAAGTGGGGCAGGCAGTGGGCCTGGGCAAAGCTTCCTTCCAATCTGACCCAGCCCAATGGCTGTGAAGGGAAAGATACCCACCGTAGGTAGTTATCATTTTACTTGTCTCCCGGAAAAGCAGGATGCCATTTGGGGAGGAGACATCGAACTGCAGCCTCTGGGACCTGAAAGCAAGGGAGAGTTGTGCCTTGGCTGAGATGCGCCATCTTTGTGGGCAGCCCGAGCCCTGAGCAACCGGAGAGGCAGCCCTGGGTTCTGAACAAGGACTCCTTGGGGGTAAGCTTCAGGCATGAAGCTGCCCTCTGTGGACTCTTAGCATTCTTTTGAAAAGCCTTACATAGTATTTAGTGGCTGTTTCCACCTCACTTAACTGAGTGCTGTCAACAGAGGAACGTCTCGGGCTGCCTTCCCCTCGCAGAGAAAGGGCCCAGGAAAGGTCACTGCCTTTGTGGACTCTTGCCATGGAACCTGCCTGAGGCCCAGGCCTTGCAGCCACCAGCCTTGCCTCCATTTGGGCTGCTTCTGTCTGCACTCCTATCTTTAATGGGCTCCAAAGTTGTTTTACTACCTGGTAGAAGCCTAGTAGTTCTTTAGAAACTGTCTAAAGGTACTGGAAAGGCACCCCAGCACTTTCAAGTAAGATCAATATTTAAGTTTTCTAGAGCTAATAATTACAGCTTTTTCTCCTCATCCCACCCCTCTTCTCTCTTGGCCATCCTTGTAGGACAGCCTTCCTTCAGGTACCCAAGGAGGCCGCTTGGAGTCCACTTACCTGTTGTGCACCAGCTCAGCCATCAGTTTGAGCACAGGGGTGGTGCAAGCTGGGTCATGGTACCAGAGCTCAACTGCCCGCTGCAAGATTGGCATGTAGGCTGGGTAGCTGTAAGGCTGAAGCTAAGGACCACCTGACTACTTCCAGAATCAACTTTCATTCATTCATTCTTCAGGTCAGAATAGCCAAGATGGCCAGATTACTGCAAA
This sequence comes from Pantherophis guttatus, assembly GCF_059756535.1. Taxonomy (NCBI): domain Eukaryota; kingdom Metazoa; phylum Chordata; class Lepidosauria; order Squamata; family Colubridae; genus Pantherophis; species Pantherophis guttatus. The sequence goes on from NC_142071.1 coordinate 632,269, forward strand.
GCTGACCACTGCAGACTCAGTTGGCAAATAAAGGACTTGAAGGAAAGACAAATGATCTACTGGATCACTTCAGGTAAGAGTCAATAAGTGTTAAGCCTCCTCCTGCTGTCTGCCCAAATCTACATCATTTCAGCCACCTGCTCATAAATGTCGGGAGCAGAATTCTACAGGTGACGTGCTATGCTGTGCAGGCTGCCTTTTTGACCTGCCCTGCCTGGGAAACTCAAGCCTGGCCTTGGGAGGTGAGGCACCGTCGTCCCTTGGGTCATCAGAGAGAACGGGAGATTCCAGAATTCAGTTGTCAGCCTTATCCCCATTCCAGGAAGCGGACAGGCCCAAGAGTCAAGGATACATCCACTCGAAGAGCATCATGAAACTAGTCTTGGCGTTGAAGGCAAAGGCAATCCCCCTCAGGTCCCTCACAAGGCCAACCAACGTCCTCTGGAGGAGGGGAAAGACGCAGATTAGAGGCAAGAGGCACTGCTTCATGTCCTCTGTATCACAATCCCCCTCCAAGCCAACTGTATTGGCTGCTCCCATGAGAACTCTCCCCTCCCCCCTCATTTCAGAGAATGTTTTCTTCAGGGATCACGGAGGATGGCCTTCTGAACTGCCATCTGGACTGGGTGGAAGAGCCTCCTTCCAGATATTCAGACGGCTCCTGCCCAGTGGGCTTTTAGGAAGACCCTAACCCAAACATTTGGACTTCAACCCTAACAGAACAGGGGAACTGTATTCTTTTTGAGTCTGAAAGGTTCCAGACGGCCTTCATCTAACTCTCAAAGAGTTTAACGTAGTCCAAAGGTGAAGCTTTCTGCCCCTTCCCTACCTTTGCCTCCTGCTCATTGAACGTGTTGGTGCTGAACATCTGGGCCACCGTTTCAAAGGCAGCAGTGAGGGGTAACATGAATTGCTCATACTGATCTTCATCCTCCCCTGGAAGAGAGAGGAAAAACAGTCATCTTCAGCAGTCCTCTGCTTTGCAATCCGGGCTAAACATCTAAATCATTTTTACATCCATCTGGTAAACCTTGGAGGCTTTGATCCTCCAGGAGATTCAGAGCTACACTTGCCATGGACAATATTTGGAGCAAGGTAACCAGATGAGCCATTTTCGCACTGAATAACCATGCTTTATAGAAAGTTGACTGATTAAACTGTTGCCGTCTAATTAGTTATGATTATAATGACAAAGAACTGGGAGGGGGGCCGCGAAATGCGTTTGGGAGCGCAGGAACGGGTTGCAGTACCGAGGTCCACCATGAGAAGGCGCCCAAGTGCCGTATAGAAAGTAGTCCGACATCTCATATCACTCAGGTTGGATTGATTGTTAATACCCAAGAAGGAAAAGTGCTCACTCTGTTGAAGAACAAAAGTCATATTATTAATGAGGCGTAATTGTTCAGGGACAGAAACAAGGTGCATCCTTGGCATATGGGCACCATGGAAAGACAGGTCGCGAGCCCTTGTATTTGCCAAGGAACTACCATAATTGGAAACCTGGGGCGTTTTCCTTCGTCCCGGTAGAATCCAATCCAATGCAGGTCACTGAATCTGGCCTAAAACAACTAAGTACTTTCATGTTTCACAATGGATGGAAACTAACTAAGGGGGGGAAGCCATCTGGAACTATGGAGTTAGAGCAATCAACCAATGGCATAGCTCGCCTCCAGAGATTGTGGGTGCTCCATCACTGGAGGCTTTCAAGAAGAGACTGGACAGACGTTTGCCTGAAATGATACAGAGTCTCCTTCTGGAGCAGGGAGTTGGACAAAAGCCCTTTACATGCCGGAAAGCTTTTACTAACTAGAATATGAATAGCACACGGTCAGCTACAATGGGCATGGGCAGAAGGTCAGCAGGCTAGCATCCTGTGTCCTTCCTGCCAAGGTCCATCAAGAGAGCTTTCAATCTGCTCTGTGACCAGACCACTGGGGGAAAGCCTTGCTAGAAGGCAATCCTGTCCAAGAAGGGCAGGATTGGCAGGACTGTTCTCTGGGATAATTTGCATGACAAAATCTGCATTTCAACCTGCTCCCCAATGTAGCTGCAGCTTCAGTCCTTGTTTCCTCTGTAACAAAAGAGGAATTGGGCTCTTGCTCTGAGCTCCAAGCTTGGCAACTTGGTTGCAAACATTTCGGAGACCTTGTCAGTGCACTTTGAATTGTGCTCGTCCGTCAGAGCACTGGCCTTTCAATACCTTTTTTTTTGTGTGTGATGCCAATTAGTGTGGATGTTGTTTGTTTGGCTACTTCGGAGTCATGGTCTGAAAAGAGGAATCCTTCAAAGGAGACCCCCTGCTGAGAGTATTTGGAAGACAATACCGCCAAATAAGGATTGACAAAAAAACTTTGACAACTAACCGTGTGATTGTTCAGCATGAACTGCACAGCGCTCAGTTTCACCAGTTTCCTAACGCTGCTGTAGGTAAAAGTGAGGTTAAGGAAACAAGACATTGGCCTGGTTAGAAAACTTCATAGGCATAACACGAAGGTAGCTCTCACACTACATCGTATTTCCCCTCCCACAGCAGCTAAGAAATCTATCATGCAACGGTGGGTACAGATGTTAGGTCAACAAACCACTGGATCTGCTGAATGATGTGGTGGGGAACCAAAACATCACAAGGATATCACCTGATCTCTCCCTTCCTCCAGGTATAAGTGTATGAAAAAGTTTAGGCATCTCTGGTGGAATTGCATCCACTACTCTTTTCTTAATTCTGAATCTGTAAGCACTTGGGACGTAAACAATACGTAGGCCTGCAAATTGGCAGATGGAGGTCATTTCTCACTTTCAGTTTCTGTTTACTAAGGAATTCACTGAAACACAGTTTGACCAGAGATGGCTAAATTGCACATGCAACAATGTTTGTCTGCAACTATCTGCTTGGACAGGTAGCCTTCCCTTAACAACGGTAACTGGGACCGGGAACACAGCAACGGTCGCAACCACGAGGACCATCTTAAGAGCCCTCCTGCAGCTCCATTGTTCCCATCCACTAAGACGGTCCAGCAGAAAGTGGGCCCAGACCAAGTAATTCTACTTTACTGTAAGGTTACATGAAGAGATTCTTGCTGGTCTGAAAGTCTATTTCTGCCCTGTCCCCTTTACAGCCCAAGAAACTAAGAAGAGCTTAAGCCTTTTCTCTGACCCGGCTGTGGTTCTTCCTGTATCTGCTAGGCCATTACAGCGCCTGCAAACAGTTGCTGAATGAGTGGTCGCTGAACGAGGACTACTGACCGTCATATACGGTTCCCTAACTGATCATGACCACTGAAACTACTGGAGAGGACCATATAATGATTTGGTAAAGGACTGGAATAAGTAAAATAATGTTTAATTGTCTGCTTCTTTATCTTCCATGTATTTGAACCATATCCCCCCATCCCATCCCAATTTAATCTTCATTTTATGAATTAAGATGTATAATTATACCTTACCATGCAGTCATTTGCATTTACCGTTGCCATCTATCTGCTGCTAACCCTATTCTAGTCTTGAAAGGAATGCTATGAGAAACAGGAGTCCAGAGTTTCTGCCCAGTCCCGGCCTTCCCAGGAGGAGAAGCCAGGATACCTGGAGCGCCCGCCCGAGCCCAGGGAGGCCGGCAGAAAAGGATATCCAATGGAGAGGTCATTGAGAAGCTGCAACGTCTTGGAGGTGATGGGTTCACACCGTCCCCAGTACTTCAAGTTAGTGATTCTGCAGGGAGAGGAAATGCACACCGTCCAGTGGCTGCTTCTTTCATCCTCCCAAAGTCCCCGTCAACAGAAAGAGAGGCTGGGGTGGAATCACTCAACCGTCCACTCATCTCTTCTCTCCCGAAGCTGCAGGATCCAGGGTTTGGGGGGGGGGGGGGGGAAACGGCCTCTAGGCCCAACTACTTGCAGTCACAGCAGACTGCCAGCCCACAACGGGGTCTTCCCGCAGAACGAACCGTCACAGGTAGAAACCTTCCACACAGACCCAGACTGCAGACTGCGGCCAACACTCGGGGACAGCAGAAGGACTTACATTTTTCCTATGAAGACGCTCAGCACCATGGTCTCGTCGTTCAGCCCCAGGACTTCCGAGAGCCGGCGATACAGCTAGGAGTGGAAAACCGATTTCAGCTCAGATGGCTCTTGTGAGTTCACTTTCAGCCCTGAGCTAGGTTCCCATAAGGGTCACAGTGCCACTTTGCTTCTGAAGGGGGCAGCCACAGTGGCTGGCAAAACGTTAGGAAGTCTGTTCTGCAGACCGTGGTCACTAAACCCTGAAGCCCCACACTGACCGAGAATAATCTGCAGATGAAGAGTTTCGATAAAGCTGATCGTGAAAACATTATGAAAAATTCTGCAACGAGACGAGATCCACTACAAGATCCACTTTTTACCTTAGAGGATTTCTGCACCTGGTCTCCTATGTAAATCTTTCGGAACTGCTCAAAGAAGCTCAGCATGGCCAGCTCTAGCTTCTCGTTGCCTGCCTGAGCAAGACGGGAATCGGTCAAGTTCATGAGCTGAAGGACCCTGGAAAGGCAGGAAGGGAAGGGATGAAGAAGGCTGCCATGCTGAGGGCACACCTCCAAATTGCTCCTCCACCCATTGAGTCCAGGGGGTCTATTTTTATTCAGAAATGGCAGGCTGCTGACTCTCCACATCTGGTTGAATCTGTCGCCCTTGTAAAGTTGGCCCACAGAAGACCAATGACAAGGGTTCCTCTGAAACCACCTCTGGGCTTGGGAAGTCAGCTGTCGCACGGTCACACGGCTGGGGGGCACTTCTTGTACAATGAAAACCACTCTGCTCATTTCTCCCCACCCAGAATTCATGCAGGGTTCTCAGGGAGACCTTAAAGACTCAGGAATATCTGACCGATGGAAAACTGTTTATTTTCGTAACATTAAAGAACGATCGGAAAAAGGATCCTTTCAACGTGTCTTAGAATTACTTGACAAGAAGATTACATTTTGGAGGTGGTTTAAAAAAAACAGCAGAAGGAAAACTTAACTCAATTAATGGCCACCCTGCATTTCCTTTACCCTTTCTTTTAGCCCTTCCTCTTGGGAAAAAAAAAACTGCTCTGCTTTGATGACAAACTTTGAAAGACCCACTTTTCTATCTCAAAGCCCAGCAATCCACCCATTTTCAATATTTAGTTCTGTATTCTGCAGTTTGTTCTGCGGAGGTCGCAATGAAGGGCATGCCCACTTACACATCCAGCTGATCCATAAAACTTATATTGAGCTTGTGAATGATGTCAAGGTGAACAGCCAGTGCAGCATCTCCCCATGAACGCTCAGTTTTTACTACTACTATTACTATTACTATTATTATTACTATTATTATTATTATTATTTAATCTTTAGTGAGATTCACAGCCTTTGAGGCTGGTTAGTAGCTCATTTTTATTCATTATTATTATTATTATTATTATTATTATTATTATTATTATTCATTGCAGTCAGCCAGATGCTCAGACTGGATCTGGCATTTTAATCCACCTGTCGAGAGCTTCTCAAGGACCCGGGGTAGGCAGACGTTGATAACAGAATAACGGAGAAATGTTTGGGTGTCCTCTTTGATAGTGTTAGAGGTATTGGGGCAGGATTCTTCTTGTTAGTGCGGGGCTCTTACCGACAGACCAGTTCGCCATCCATGGCATCTTGCTCGTCTGTACTGGCAAAGGACACTCGCCCGCCAATCACGGCCCCAATGATGTAGACAAGCCAGGTGAGGCGTCCTGAAGCCAGAAAAAGGAACAGAGCTAATCCACAAACCTGTCTTCAGCATCCCGTTTTGGCCAGCAGAGTGCTGCAGGAGGCCGTCCAGGCTGAAAATAGGGAGCAGTTCCCCAGCGGTTTTGGCTGCCAGAGGCACGGCGGGCCAGTCCTTTGCTATTTCCAGGCTGTCCCCGAGGGCCAGATTTAAGCACCCCACGGGCCGGATTTGGCCCCCGGGACTTGAGTTCGACACCCCTGCCCTATGAAGCCAGCAAAGCCAAGGCAAGAGTCTTCTGCTCGCTCACCTTCTTGGACAGCCACATCCATGGGGATGGCCGTGGCGCTCTGCAGCAGTTCCTGGTAGGACTGAGCGGACTGGTCGAACAGCTGCACCAGGAGGGCACAGGTCTTCTCGTATTCGCAGCGCCCAATAGTGGAGAGCTGGTCGAGCTGCTGCTGCACCAAACCTGTGTCATCCAGCGGATCTTCGAGGCCATCTCTGTGGGCAGACAAAGCGACCAATTGGGAAGAGAAGCAACCTCCGCCAGACGCTCCTTTGCAAGGACAGGAGGGCCCTGGGGGCTCCGCTGAGGAGGCCTGTAGATTTACGGTGAGAAATGTGAACGCAGCTAGGCTCGCTTCCCTCTTGGCTGCAGCCCGTGTGAGGGCAGGGTCCTTCTCCTGCGGTCGTATTACTTTCAGGCATTCCCAGGCAAAGACTGCGAGGACCAGCTGCCGCCACAACATCTTACCTCAGTATGATGTGGACGGACTCCAGTCTGGAGGTGATGTATGCTTTGGTAACCTCTGGCGTGTACGTCTCCAGCATGTGCGGCTCCGTGGCTTTCACGTAGGGAACAGAGGCTGCCAGCCGCTGCCACAGACTGAGGAGATAGTGCACGCTGTTTGGCGCAAACTCCCAGTGCTACCGAAAGGAAGGAAGATGGTGAATGAAATCTGCCCGCCCGCCTGCCAGGTCTTTCTGCTGAGGGGAAGGGGCCCATTCAAGCCATTTGCAAGAAAAGCGGCCAGTTCTATATTCTAAAGCAGGGGTCTCCACCCGTGGCAACTTTTAAGACTTGTGGACTTCAACTCCCAGAAGCTTCGCTGGCTGAGGAACTCTGGGAGTTGAAGTCCACAAGTCTTAAAGTTGCCAAGGTTGGAGACCCCTGGTCTAAAGGCCGGTGTCTTAGGAAAAGCCATGCCCTTCCCTGCCCTCCCAAATGCCTCCTATGGTGAGGAAACGGGAGCTGGGAGACGTGAAGTGACGGTTGCTGCGTTTGGGCTCCCCCCCCCACCCCCGCTCCAGCCACAAGGAGCCACACGGGGTCCCACCTGCAAGCTGGTGACCGTGAAGTTGGCGATGAGTCGGATGACCTCAGGGTAGTTTTCCACCTTTACCAGCTCCCCTAGCTGGTAATTGCTTTTCAGGCGAGCTAAAAGCCGACAGAATTCGTGGTAGTTGTTTGGGTCTGACAAGCTCTGAGAAAGAGAAAGGAGAGAATGAGACTCATCAGTTCGGCATCCCCCTCAACGAGAACACCGGAGCTGTTGCACGAAGCCCTTCAGGCACCTGGAGACCGACTGAGATCATCCCGTTACACCAAACTCAAAGCGTCCAGCCTTCGACTACCCTGGGACTGCCGGGCCCAGTTCTGGACCCCAATACCCAAAAGATTCTGGAGCCCTCAAAAGAATGCAGAGAAGAGCAGCTAAAATGCTTAGGGTTCTGGGGGCTAAAACACACAATGAAGGGTTGAGAGAAGCAGCCGATCCAAGAGAGGGTTAAGGGAGACCTGACAGCGTTCTTCCAAGGGGGAAGAGGGGGTCAATCTATTCTCCATAGCAACTGAGGACAGGGCAAGAAAGCAATGGGTGGAAGCTAATAAGAGACAGATCCAGCCTAGAACTAAGAGAAATTTCCCCAACAGGAAGAACTATTGGGTAGGGGGTTTGACTAGCAGACCTCTGAGGTCCCTTCCAGCCATAGGATATTAAGATGGCTGCAGTTCCACCAGATCCTGCCTGATCTATGTGGATGAAACACCATTTTGGCCACCCAAATATGCAGATACAGATTAACAGAGTTGGAAGGGACCTTGCAGGTCATCTAGTCCAACCCCTTGCCCAAGCAGGAGACTCTATATCTGCCTCTTCCTAGGATCAAACCCACAACCTCCTGATTGTGAGGCAAGAGCTCCACCTCTAGGCCACAGCAGCTGGTATGTCTTGACCAACAGAGTCTGTCACAAATCAGTGCGTACATTGCCTCTGTTGCAGATGCCACTCGGCCACCTGAGTGGAGGTAGGATGCCCACAGCCACTGGAGGGCAGCAGTGAAGCAAGGGGTCATCATCTGCTGGAGTCAATGAGTACGGTGGCCATCTAGGCCAATTCAAAATCAATTCTGCCCTCTCCTGACTGCCTAGCACCAGAGAGGATGTATGCGACGGCTGGGCCTGGATCAGGACCAAACTCTGTGTAGCCATGAGCCAGAGGACTGCAGCATTAACTCATCTTTGGCTTGTGTTGATCCTGACCCTGGATCCATTTATAATTCTCACTAAATTGAGTATCGCGTGATTCAAACTCGCATTAATCGTCCCCTGCCAGTACAGAAAGCTGGTGACAGCAGGAGCCTGCCCTCTCCGCACATCTTGAGAGCCATCACACGCTGGCAACGTCTGGGCATGAGGCAGGATGGCAAGGCGGAGTGGAGGACATGGGCCTGCAGAGCTGCCCAGGCAGGATTGGGGCTTCAGTAGCCCCTTAACCTGTTGGGCTGCTGTGGGTTCTATGCAGTCTATTAAGATTTAAAATCCTCTGAATCCCCATTCTTGTCCTTTTACGCCCTCTGATCCTTGGACAGGCTGCTTTGCACGGGATGTGCCAAGAGCCTAGCTGAAGGACCAGCTCACTCGCCCTCTGAATGGCTCCTCCTTATTCCCTGAGCTTTGCTGGGAAGAGAATCCCTGGGAGGAGCTTCCGGACACCCGTTGGAAGCTTCAAAGGACAATTTGTGGCCATGTTCATACAAAATTCGTTCATATATTCACGTTCTGACTTACCTGGGGATTCTCCAGTATGCGCTTGACACCATCAACCAGATGTGACAGGAACTTGGCTCTCTCGGCATTATTAAATAGGGACCGCCGGACGGAAGCAATTTGCACTAGACACGACAAGACCTAAGCCAGGAGTGTAAAATAAAAACATGGATTGTTTGAAGGAATTAGCCCCTAAGCAAAAACTGTGCACAAAGGCACCTGGAGGCCCTGAACAGACAAGCATCAATGGTCCTCTTCTGGTGGGAAGTGGGGCGGGGGAGGGGAAGGCAGAAAGAGCAAGGTGTTTTCCCCTGACTTTGGATGTAGCTGGGCCCAGACGTGTGGTACTCCTGGGCTCCCACCCACCCCCTGATCATTTTCCAGGGGAAATCTATGAGACAGAGACATACTTACCAGGGGTGAAAAAGTGGGAGGAATGGAATGGTACAGATCGAAAAACAACTGTAGGGTCGAGGAATCTAGAAAGGCTGAAAGAGAGACGAGCGTAATTTCAGGGCAGGCTTGAAACAGCACATGGCAAACATCCTTCAGGCCAATACTGAGATCCACCTGGATCCTGAGCTTTTCTTCTGGGATGTTGGCTATTCTTGCCACTTTAGTGTCACCTGTAAATTTCATGAGTTCCCCTTCTATTCCCTCTTCTAAGTTGTTTATGAAGATGTTGAAGCCTAAAACGGGACTTTGGGGTCCCCACTGCTTACTTTCCTCCATGTAGATGTGGTTCCATTAAGGATTACATGTGCATGATTTGTCAGCCAGTTACAAATCCATCTAGTGGTGATGCTGTCTATACCACATATTTCTAGCTTCCAAGGAGTAGGTTGTGGTCTATTTTTTTTTTTTTTAAATTTGATTTATATGCCGCCCTTCTCCGGAGACTCAGGGCGGCTTACAATGCGTTAAGCAATAGCCTTCATACTTTTGTATGTTTTATACAAAGTCAGCTTATTGCCCCCACAAACTGGGTCCTCATTTCACCTACCTTTGAAAGGATGGAAGGCTGAGTCAACCTTGAGCCTTGGCGAGATTCAAACCAGCAGAAATTGCAGGCAGCTGTGTTAATTACAGGGTGCACTAAACCCCTGTACTATCAAGGCTCTTTTGTCAAAAGCCTTACTGAAATCCAAGCATGCAATGTCCGTGCTTATCCTTATCCTGTCTGCCTGCGCTGTTCAGTGCTCCTCTCGTCCACCTCACTGCCTACCCCCCCCCCCCATCCTCCCCAGACTGCTTTTAAAACCAGGGAGTCTGTGAATTGTTTGGAACTTCTTTTATGCTACCCCCCCCCCGCCCCTAAAAGTTAAGTTTATAAATCCTAACTGCCACCTTTTGGATGCCCATGGCAATGAGTTTGGCCCTAATCCAGTGGAAGAAGGCTTTCTGCCGAGTTTAAACCACAAGGCAATTATGCTGAAAAGCGATGGGGAAATGAGAGGCTGAGAAGTCCTTTTCAAGAGGTGCTTCAGAAAAAGCCGAGGCTCCTACATCCATTAACAGCATACAGATGTGAAGGAGTATGCTTGAAAATATTATTGTATTTTCAATCAGAAGAAACCTTTTTAAACACATTTATGGTCTGAACTGTAGGTGAGCATACAGAATTACACCTGGGCCATTCCATGACAAATCAATGAAAAATTGTATATTTTATCTGGAAATTCTGCACAGCCATTATGTATGACTAAATACACCTGCAGCCAATTATTCTCCCTGCTGACTGAATTATACCACCTTCTACTGCAAAAATGGACTCTTGCTTTTTCCCCTATGCGCTAGAAAGCTGAAATATGTAAGATTTACTGACAAGTCAAAAATGTAGAAAAAGAATCCAATTATTCAGGAACATCACCATTTATTATCTTCTAGGTACAATGGAGTTTCTGACAACGGCAAAAATTACTGCTCTGTGTTGAATATTATCTCTTGGCTTGGTCTTGCTCTCTCTTTGGGGAGCATAAAGAAAACCTAACTAAAATTATCCAGGCAAAATATTGCCTTTTTTTTCCAATTGTCTACTGGCACAGGAAACAAAACTTTAAGTATAATGAAAACATTAATATTTAGTGACCAATGGCCAGATGGAAGTAATATGCAGGAACAGGTTTTCTTTCTCTCCCAAAAGATGACCAGAGCAGATCAAGAACCTCTACTGCACTGGCCATTCTGGAAAGAGCCTCTTGCCTCACTGGGAGGAGCAGTTATCTAATCTGGTTACCGATAAAATGCTTCTCAGTAGTTGAAGGACGTTATTTTCTCTCTGTAATGATCATAGCAATTCTCTAATATTTTGGCACATATTTTCCCCATCTTGCAGATATTGTCATGGTTATTTCTGTGGACCCACTTAGGCAGTTTGCAAAACTGGCCAAATTGGAGTAGGTTTTTAAGAACACCTTCCATAGGCTGTGCCAACCTAAAGGCAAAGGCCTCCCAAGGCCGAGGTTTGGTGAAGGCCTGCACAATGTGACTCAAGCTAAGTCTGCAATGATCAAGGGAGCATATAACTGCAACCCTTTAATGCAACTTAAAAAACCAGAGCAAGTAGACCCTCTACCTGATCTCCAGCTGGTGGGGATCTGCACTGTGCAGAGGTCGTCAGAGGACTCATCTGTTGATGTACCAATGAAGTCAAAGTTCAAACAATTGTGTGTGAGCTTGAGAAGCTGCATAAGAAGACCATGCTGACTTTCGTCATTCAAATTCAGGTTTTTTCCTGAAGCCTAAAAAAACAGAAAAGCAAAATGGGCACAATTTTTAAGACATTAGCCCAGCTTCTTGCCAGCAGAGCCTAACAATCCCACTTATCATACACAGAAGCTGCCATACCAGACTGAAGTTTCAGAGCTCTAAATCTACAGCCTGATCATAATCAATCAATCAATCAGCATAAAGCTGGAAGGGACCTTGGAGGTCTTCTAGTCCAACCCCCTGCTCAAGCAGGAGACTCTATAGCATTTCAGACAAGTGACTTTCCAGTCTCTTTTTAAGAACCTCCAGTGATGAAGTACCCACCACTTCTGACGACAAGCTTAATCATTTTACTTTAATCATTTTACTTAGTTGTTGAGACTGAGCACCAAGGTTTCGAGTTTTCTTACCTGTTTCAATAAATTGCAGGAGAGTGTGAAAATATCAAACAATGATGAGTCTCGGAATGAGGAAGCAATTTTCCTGTGCTTGGTCAAAGGATGTGTAGTGTCTGCCTGGAGATTGAGAAAGGGAGAAAAAGAAAAGCAAGTTACCATTAGACCTTAAATGCTCATGAAGAAAACAAGAACAAGGATTTCTGGGGGAGGCATGATGGCCCTGACCCTTTCCAGAGGTGCTCCAGATGGCTCCTCCTCTTAGGAAGATGTTCCCTTCAACAGCCTTCATGTTCACAACTGTTAGCCTTTGGCTAACCTCACTTTTGGAAATAGCCTATTTAACTACCTTAAGGCTATTAGAGACTTTAGGAACAACAAGTCTGAAAAGCCATCTGGTGAGTTTCGTTCTTGAAGTAAAAAAAAAAAAAAATTAAACCTAGGTTTACTTATTTAAGAATTGTAAATAAATGGTAAAAAGCTAAATAAAAGTTTGATCTAAGAAAGTTATAAACAAATTAAGGAGCCAGACAAATTTGGAATTTTGAGAGTTGTACTGTAAGATTTGGGAAAGAATTATATAAATAAACAGCTTTTCAGGAGAAGCAAATTGTTTTGTCTCGCTTTAGTAATTATAGAAATTTGAGACTTTATGATATCCAAAATTGGACACAAGAGAGGACTAAAGACTCCAGGCAGTGTCTTTGCCTTTGGTTTTTTGTTAGTGTGGAGATTTACAAAACAACATAACATTTGAAATACTCCTGGAGATTTTCCAAGAATGAGGCCAGAATTTAGTACCGGTAGTTATAAGACCAACAATGTCAGTAGTGATGTCTGCTACTACAGATAGAATATTTCCAGAAGATGTTAATGAAGGGATGGCAGATGTGCAACAAATTTTGCCTACTGCAGAAATATCATAAGCAGAAATATTGGATAATTTAAAAAGTGTAGATTATGAGACTGAGAAAGCAGTTAAAATGGAAACACAAATGATAAGCCAAGAGAATGACTGAGACAAGGACTTTCTATTGGATAGAAGAGTTCGATAAAACTTTGAAAATTAAAATGGAGATACAAATGATAGACCAAGAATATAATCTGGATAATGTGTCAGCTGTTATCTTTGTTTTCTTTGAAGCTCGCTAGCAACTGCCATGGGGGGGGGGGATTTGGGAAGGGAAGAGTGCTGGAAGTGTGAAAGAATGCTGTGGGAAATTGGAGAGTATAAACACTAACAGGAACCAGAGGTGCCAGACAGAGCCATCTTCCTGCCTTCAAGGACACGGCCCTGGGAAAGGAATTTAAAAAGGCGCCTGAGGCACTGGGTTCCCAAAACATTGGAACAGAATCTGATTGGCCTGTTCTCCCGGGGGGTGGGGAGGGGAGGGTTTTGGACATTGGGATTGCTTACAAGGTATGATTTTCGTGCATTTTTTCCTTCAGAGCTTGCCCTGCTACACTGCATTCAGCACCTTTTCCCTAACAACTATACAGTCCAGGGTGGTTCTTTCCTGGGGAAAGAAGCTGAGGCCAGCCTGACAGTAGGCAAGCTCTGCTGGAGCAGTCAACCAGGAGACCAATGTCTACCAAGGGGACTGAGCAAAAAATGACAAGCCACAAAAGCGCCTTGGAAGAAGCTGGAGCTTGCGGAGGGCCCCCTGCCAAGCTGCATCACCTTAAAGAGGAGCTCGAATGGCTGGGAAATGTGAGCATCGGCAAGGAAGCCCCGAAACCCCAGTCGTCGCTCACCCCGAGGATGAAAGGCGAAGAAGTAGAGGAGAAAGCCCTTGGTGTGACGTACACCTGGGGAAGCTGTGGAGCCAGGAGGCAGGAGAGACATGGTGGTCGGGGCAAGGAAGAACTCCAAGGGGAGCCGGACGAGCAGGAAGACCAGGTGGAACAAGCCCGAAGGGTACTGAGAGATGCCTTCAGGAACCGGTGAACCAAAGAACTCCTCGCCCAGCTGGTTGAACCTCAACCCATGCCGGGAGCGATGGGAGACGGCGTCATAATGGAGGTGGCCAGGAGGGTGGCAGTCTCACCTGGACCCACTTCGGCCTGAGCAGGCCCACCACCAGATGCTCAGGCGATGCAGCGCCTTCCACTGGTGTGTGGGGGGGTGTCCTCCCGTGGCAGGGGATCCTGAGGCCCACAGCCTTGGGCTTGAAGTACGGAGGAGATCCAAAGCAACCGGGGATTTTCCTCGCCCAGGTGTTGAACAGGTATATGCAGGGATACAGAGCAGTTCTAACTACTGAAGCAGCCCAGGTCAGATGCGTGACTGGCCTTGGAAGGAAGCAGCGGAGTGGATGGTCTCGCTCCACAATGAGCGCACAATGACTTTCTACTGGTTTTACAAGAGATGTTTACTAAAGCTTTGAAGAAGCCTTTGGGATGGGGAAAGAAAAACTGAAGACAGAACAAATCCTACAATGTCTGAATGAATTAGAATCAGGATTATCTGAAGTAAAAGGAAGGGGTATAAAGCAGGAGGTTTTTTATGATGACGGTTGAAATAAGAAACGTTTCTATAAAGCTCTGATAATCCTTTACCAATACCAGGATTGAAAGCTTGATGATTTAAGAATTTGCATATAGATAAAGGATGGGTTATAAAAACAGAGATATATTTATAATCTTTTAGAGGGTGAAAAGTTATTAAATCTGATTATACCTGCCTTTTCTTTTTCTATGCGCTTTTTAACCCCTCTCTCCTCTTCTCTCTGTGAGTTAGGATGCTAGCAAGACTGGAATAGAAAGAGCATCAACACAGGTGCCTGAACTAGAGAATCCGGATAATTTTAAGACAATCATATTGATGAAGGTGGAGATCTCAGCAAGGTAGAACTGCCATGGGCTGATTATAGAGTATTTTATCCACTGCCTGAAAACACCCTATTTCCCATTTCCCATCCAGCTGTCAGCATTTGCTTCCATTTCTCTTTTGAAGGATAAATGATATGAATTATTTTATCTGTACACTGGCAGAATCTAAAACGCCCAGTAACACCAAAGAATCGCTCAGTGCTGTAGTGTCTATCATCATGGTATATCAATCTATACGGACACAGCAAAGATCACTCAAGATCGAAATATGCTAAATAGAAAGTAAAGAATCTATTGTTGTTCAAGCAGCAGGCAGCCTCGGCTGGGCCAAATCAATCTGGCTGCGTTGGTGCCCAATGTCATCTGCCAGAATCCCAGAAGTGCATCTTCTGGGCAGCAGGGCCTGCCCACTGGAATGAGGCTCCCCCCCCCAAGATCCAGGGGCTTCTGAAAGGGGTTCAGGTTCCAGCTCTTCTCCCAGGCACTTGGTGAGAGGGAGCAAAGGGTTGTCTGGGTTTCTTCTTTCCTTTGCATTTCTGTCTGATTCTTGCCATGTTCGCCATCTTTTTTTTTTAACTATATTTTTAAAGGTGGTTTTACTTATGAGCCACCCCTAGTAGTGACTGGGAATTGTGGGGCACACAAAACCTGTCATATCAAGCCATCCAATCAACGGGTTACACCAGGATCGGTGCCTGAATTTTATCTCTTTGCTACACCAGTTGGGGGTCCGTCATCTTCCTGGACTACAGCTGTCCATCCCCCTTTTCAGCCCCGCTGCCCGTGTCTGCGCCAGTTACGATGACTGTGGAGAATCAGCAGTGGAGGAGCAACAGGCACCTTCCCTGGAAAGAGGAGATGGACCTGCCCTTTGCGAGGCATCCCTTGTCCTCACTTCTGACCCCCACTCCCAGCCCCCTAGCTCAGAGGGAGCCCTGGGGGCCTTTGACCCGGTTCTCTCACATTGGACCGCCTGCTGCCAGATGAAAGGAGAAATGCTTTCCGAGCGCTTGCTCCCAAGTCCTGGGCCATTAGCCTCCCGTGGGTTTCAACCAACAACAGAGACCCTCAGAAGTCTCCCCTAAATCTCCGTTCAATTTTACCGCTTTCAGGCCAGGCTTTTCAAATACCTGCATGCTTGTTAGTAGAAGTCAGCAAGCCTGCCTTGGGATGAGGAAAAAAAGATACAGCCAGGCTTGCGGCAAAGCCAGATTCTTGTCCCATTAAGGGTGAAAAAAATGAAGAGGGTAATTCTTAAATTCTCTTTGCTATACTGTACTTTCCCGCAATACAGTGGATAAGCTGACTTCCAACCGAAGGAGAGGCTGTCTGTGTTCCTTGGCATAACAACAGAGCTGCAGTTTCAGAGTCCAAAAAGCCTCTCATGCACATCAAGCGGAGAGTCCAAACCAATACCCCTGGTCCCTCCTGACGACTTGTCAGTCAAGATCCTTCAAGCTTCTCTACAGAGATAGCAGAGCGGAAGGCTAGGACTGCTGAAGGAGTGGCCTGCTCCAGACCTATCAAAATTTGGAGGACAGGGGTTGCCATCTGTACTTCAGAAGGAGATAAGACCACACCCTGGCTTGGGGAACATGCCAGCCTTTGAGTTTAACCAGAACTCTCATGATTACCATGCAGGACGGAAGCAAGTAGCTATTAGGAAAGACTTCTCCAAAGGAGGAGCTACAAGAATGGAAAGCTCATTGTGAACCTTCACAATATTATTGAACAGAGGGTTATCTCTGCTCCATCCAAAGCTCTACGTCTATAGCTCAGGGATTGTGCCAGAGACGGTAAACTTCAAACTCCAGTGGCGTGTCAGAGCAGCACACGTCTGTTCAAACAGATCAGCACACAGGGCACAAAGCAGCACAAGGCAAAATGAATGAATAAAGTTGACACTTACTTCACCGAGGAAGGCTGAAGCACTTACTTGATTAATTTCATTTGTTAGCTGAGACAAGATTGTCACTCCTATGATGCAGTGCTCAACACTGTCCTAGAGAAGGGAAAAGCAGAAAAGGTCCCTCTGGCAGAGCGGTCTCTATTGTTGTAGTTTATGGCTTATATTTATTACTTATCTAATGCTGTCTGGCAGTCCTCCCCCACAAGTCTCAAGTCCCTTCTAGTGGTATCCCTTCTCCAAAGTGGGATACCACTAGAAGTTTCTTTGCTGGGCTTCAGGAAGGCCTCCGACCACATTTTGCAGGCAACTGAGATTCTCTTGCAATTGTTGCTGATTATGTGCCCCTTGTAGGACTGGCTGTCCTATAATTGTTTGATAGTGAGTAGATCTATAACAAAATCCAGCTATGTGCCCAGCAGATGCTGCGCTGTCTTTTTATTTTTATTTTCCTTATACATGTGAAATATGCTAAAAGCTTGTTATACAATTCAAGGCAGGATTCTGCCCTGCCCCTTCCTCTTCATCTCTGCTCTTCAATACTGTCCCTCCAATAGGCAGCCCAAAGGAACGCCAAGTCAGGAGAACAAATTTTAGCTAAGCATCAGAAAAAATATCCCAGTCACAGGAGGAGGCTGTTTTAGGAAGCATGGGGGGAGAGGTTGGTGCTGGTGATGGGTATTGAATTAGATGGCTTTGGAGTCAACCAACAGCTGCTGGTCCTCACCTAAACTTTAGCAACTTCTAGTTCCTCTTCCTGGAAGCTTTTGGTTGGGCACTCTGAGAAACAGGAAGCTAGATGGCGGAGGCCTTTGATCTAGTGATTGGGGCAGATAAGAATTTCAGCATTTGGCTCTGCAGTTTTCTTTTTGTTGGCCTGAAACCCACAACAGTACCCATGAACACTGGTTGTGTGAAACAAGCCTACTACCAAGGAAAAGGGGGTAGAAATCACCAGCCAAAGCCCTTATGTGCAAATGACAAGTAGACAGCGAGATAGCACACTGACCTGCAAAAATCTTGTGACATCAGTGATGACGTTTCTGAAAACATATTCATCCTTCTGACAGTCAAACCAGCCCAGCTTTGTGATCCTAGCATACAGCTGAATTAGTGCTTGTGTAACAAACGTGGCCAGCTTAGGTCTGGTAGCAAGGTAATTGAGCACATAATTCCCTGAAACAGATGCATCAAATGAAGAATTTAGCAAAGTTTGAGTTGGGAAAAGTTCACCACCCCTGAAGTGAAGACATGCACAACTGGCACTAAGGCTGCAAGCAGCACCTGCAACTTATTGCATGGAAGTCCCACTGCGTGCCCTGCATGGGGAAAAAGAAAACAAGGAGGGGGGGAGGCAGACGGGGGGGGGGGTGGCTCTGTAGTGAGCACACGCCATTCAGCATCATCAGGCAAGAACTGGGCAAAGTGCTTCCACTGGGCCCTCTCCAGATTGCCTGACTTATAGACAACAGCACAGCTAAAGCAAGGTTCCACAGAGCTTCTGGGAAACAGCTGCGTTTCCTACCCCAGAGCTGCTGCTAGTGGTCAGCTGAAGTCCTCGGGGCGACCTCTGAAAGGCTGATTGCTCCTGCCCACCTCGAGTGAAGCTGCCTTGGAGGCAGACCTGGGAGGAAGGGGGTTTTGAGAGGGGGATGCCCAAGCATTTCCTTCAGGGTCTGACACTCCCTCACACTGTTCAAAGAACAGCTAAAACAACTGTTTCATACTTCTGGGACGTTTTAAAGGGCACTTTATGGTACCTTATATTACCAAACAGTTATTTCTCAGCTTATCCAATTGTAATTTTAACGTGTTGTCAAGGAACAGGGAAGCACGCAGGTACAAGGAAGACAAGCAAGGCAAATCCATGCTTTTTCTCACACTATAGGTAACTTAAAAGAGAAAATGCTATGAATGTTCACTTTCTATCCCAGCAAATGTTCTTAAACTTTTCAAATAGCCAATCTGGTCCTAGGCAAGCCAGACCTTGGGGATGAGCCAGCTTTGTTGTACTTACGTATGTCTATGCGTTGTTCCAAGGGCAAAGGGTTGTTTGTGCGTGACACCAGTTTTGTAAGGCATGTAGCTGCCAATAATTGGGAATATGATGACTGTAAACAAACACAAAGAAAACAAATCATTCATAGGGAGGGATAAATTCTGTGATTCTGCTGAAGGCTCTTAGTGATCCTATTGGCAAGATGGCAATATTTAATCTTGAACCATGAGGTCGGTGGCATATAAATTTAATTAATAAATAAAATAATAAAAGTATATTTCACCGAATACTTTAAATCCTAGATTAGATGACCCAATACATGGATCTCCACAGACATATTTGGCATAGCCACATTTTAAAGAATTACCATCTGCCAGTTGCAAATGCTGTCCTATATCAGGTCACCAAGATATATCCCTAAACTTGCCAGAGAGTATCCAGCCACTTCAAAAGCAGCCTTGGGGGTTGTTATTTGTCTACGTACACTCCCTCTTTCAAGGAGAAGCTGGCACTTGTTCAAGCAATCCGGGCTATTAGTGAATTCAACCAGGGCTTTCTCTGCCTGGAGCCGTGTAGTGGTGTCCGTTGTCTCATACAGTTGCTTGCACAGATTCTCTAGCTGAGCTAGACTCTGCAACAAACCAAAGAGAACTGGGTTAAGATTTGGTGGGTCTGCCATTCTGGAATACAACACCATGATAGAAACAGACACTTAAAAATAGCCTATTATACAGGGACACGGTGGCTCAGTGGCTAAGACGCTGAGCTTGTCGAATGAAAGGTCGGCAGTTCAGCGATTTGAATCCCTAGTGCCGCGTAACAGGGTGAACTCCCGTTCCTTGTCCCAACCTAGCAGTTCGAAAGCCTGTAAAAAATGCAAATAGAAAAATAGGGACCACCTTTGGTGAGAAGGGAACAGCGTTCCGTGCGCCTTTGACGTTGAGTTATGCCGTCCACATGACGTCTTTGGACAGCACTGACTCTTCGGCTTTGAAACGGAGATGAGCACCACCCCCTAGAGTCGGGAACGACTAGCACATTTGTTCGAGGGGAACCTTTATCTTTCACTGTCTCTGGTTTTGCGTTATCACTACTGAAATCCTACTAAAATGTAATTCTGGTAACAGGCTTTTAACCCTGAATTAAAATTTAGTTCCATTCCCCAACTCTTGTCTTTAACCCAAATTCATATTTTAGTCAAAACACAGACTTACAAACGGACTGCCCCTTACTAAAAGTGTTGGAGAGCATTGTCCTTCCTTCAGCCGATGAAGCTGCACCGTTTCAGGAATAAACAGGCTGTATATTAAAAATGTGAGGCTTCCGTGCTCGGCCATTTTTAGCAGTAGGCAGCCTGTTCATATCTTACGTAAGGTTGTCTTTAAATTGGTCGTTTTTAATCCAAGGGCTGCCTGCACTGCCAAGTTTAACAAACTGTAACTTTTATGTAAAACTTACAAGGTCTTTGACAATGTAACAGAGCTATTCCACAGTGGAAAAGTTCAATGAAGCCACATCCCAAAAGCCCAGGAGCAAACAAATTTGGACACTATTTAAGTGTGCACGGAGGAGAGAGTGTCAAGTATTTAATCTCTAAATCCTGAAGGAAAGGGGGAAATGTAAGTTGATCCAATGAATCGAGGTAAACAGCAAAATATGTTTTTTGTTTTTTTTTAAATTTGATTTATATGCCGCCCTTCTCCGAAGACTCAGGGCGGCTTACAATGTGCTCAGCAATATGTTGATATGTTATTAGGAATATGTTAATATGAAGTCTATTAGATCAAGTGTGAGCTAGATTCAATGTATGGATATGCAAAGAGACTTACTTCCAACATTTTTTTTACTTCCACAATTCAAATATTTTTTTAAAGATGGCCTTGAGAGATTGCCAGGGATAGCCAAATATGAATATTCAACTTTTTTTGTGCCTGATGCTACATCTTCCACTCAGCCAAAGGGATGCAGATAATTTTGAACAAATTAGTTTGCATGCTTCTTATTTCCCAATTGCCAACTAATGAAGACAAGGGCTTGGGCTTGGAATTCTTCTTCAATGTAGTTGGACGCCAGCAGTTTTTAGAGCCACGATAATGGCAGTATTGGGCATCCAGACTTTCTGGCAAAGGAGTCCTGTACATACGAGATAAGGGCCCAGGCATGAAACAGCCGGAATGTACTAAAGGGTACATCTCTCAGCAAAATGTACCAAGTACTGTCTCTCTTTCTTCAGGATTTTATTATTTTTAACACGTTAAAAAAATTACAGACAATGGCAGGCAGGCAGCTTTTTGATGATGGCTACGGGCTGGGATTTTTCCGAAATGGGCTTCTTGGCTTCTAAGAATCGTTACTTTTAAGTCTGTTTTATGCCTTTCATGCATCTCCCACCTCAAAATAGCAGGACAGGCCATCCTCAGCAACTGCGGGGCCCAGATCGTTCTTAAAGCACAAACAGCTTCGAGACCGAGTTCCCCAATGCTCCCTCTGCTCTCTGGAGCTGCAACTGCCGTCCATCCGCCCGTCTCTCCTTTTAACTTCACAACCCACCTCTTAGGGAAGACTAAGCAGAGTAGACTCTACCAAGAGTGTCGAAATGTAAGGCTTAATACTAATATCAAATAAGGGTAGGCCCAGTGGCGTTTTATTTTAGCCTCCAACTTAGTTGTTGAGTAAAGCGTGAACTATACCTCGAGCATTCTGTGAGCTACTTCTGTTGGAAATACTGATTTCTCTGTAACCACAGGGATCGCCATACGTTGCCCTTATACAGCTGTGAGGAAAACAAACACCCTGCAGCACTCAACTTGCGCTTCAGAGAATGCACTTGCAGCAAACATCGTACCTCTTCACTATAGCTCTACAACAATGGGATTAAGCAATCATTTTCAAGGTTATAACACTCTGTGTTAGCCAGTGATTCTCAACTAATGACACACAGACCAAACATAAATGAGCTCCGCCTTAGGGCAAATCACTTAAACTTTAATAACATCTTCAAACACGCTGTAAATAATAAATACATCAGGATACAGGAAGACAGACAGATGCCCTGCTAAAAAAACCCATTCCTGGCTCAACAGCAGTAACTGTGAGGGGGATCTCAGAGTCCAAGGGCACCACCACTTAAGGATGAACCAGCCGGGTGCAGCAGCAGCCGCAAAACCCCAACGCAATCCTAGGCTGCATTAAGAGAGAGCTAGAATCAAGATCACGTGCAGTGTTAAGGCCACGTTAAAATGCCCCGGAAGGCCACACAGTCTTTCGTATCACCTTTCTTTGGTATTGGGACAAATACCAACCTTCTCTGTCTTTTTGGCCACTGACCAGTCTTCCATACACTTCGGCAAAGTGCATCCGGTGCTTTTGTTGGCAGTGGCCTCTGCAGGAATTGCTGGGGCTTTGCGGTTAGGCAACCAGTTGAGTGCCCACACTGCCTCCTCCTCCTCCAGAATATCTGGTTCCATTTCTGGTAGGTCAGCTTCTCCTCTTATGGCTTGGCTTTATTCGTGCAAAGCTGCTCTGCATATTCCTGCCATCTTTCTCTGACTGCTTCGCATAAATGAAGACTCAATCATCCAGGCCAAAAGTATCTCCAAAGGCTAAATCATGGCAACCGGACCAAACCCTCTAAGATTCTCTGATGGCTTGTGGGTCATGCAATTCCTGCCCATCACGTCCTCTGACCACAGCCTGCCTGGTTTCTTCTGGCCTGCCCCTTATGAGCGAAACACTCTCTTGTATGACTCTCCTGGCTGCTTCCTCCAGTTTCTTATGTTGCTCAGCCCAGGACTTTGCTTTGCCTTTTGTTGCCTCTCCCTGGAACCTTCCATTTCGCCTTTGCCTTCCTTCCCCGTCTGCAATGGCTTTTGCTTAATAGGTTCTTGGGCTACTTCAGTCAGGGTTGTTTTTATTTCCCCCCGTAGCTCATCTGGTTGTCCTTCTGTGATGCTCAGCGGTTGAAATCTATTCTTAACTTCAACTGCATATGCCTGGGGAATCTTCTCGACGTCAAACTTCTGAATCATGGGTGGCTGTTTGACTCTGCTCCATTGGAACTTTACCTTGGCAGCTCACAGTTCATGAGCTGACCCACAAACTGCTCCAGGGAACGTTTTCATGGCAAGGACGGAACTTTTCCGCTTCTTTGGGCATAATATGGTTTCGATGTTCTCCGTTTGGTGAAGTCCAAGTGTATAGTAGCCACTTGGGTGGTTCAAATCACGTGTTCCATTATGCTTAGCTGTCGTCCGTGGCATTGCTGAATCAGATCCCCTCAAATAGCGTATGCTTCGAGTTGATTTTTCCTTGATGACCAATCATTAGAAGGATAAGCCATTGTATTTTCTCTGCTTTTACATTACCTACCTGATCATGGACACTGCTATCTTTGGCAAATTACTGGCAAAGGGTTTCCAACTTTTAGAAGTATGTGGATGTGTCCACCTTTCAGCTAAATAGTCTTTGCTGGTATTCCAAGCATAAACAGAAAAAAGAAATATAAATAAATAAATATATACTTTATCTGCTTTCTGTATCTTGTTTCAATGGGCACCATTTTCAAACAACTGAGTCACTGGGATAAGGAAGCTGGTGGGCACCCTAAGAGGCATTAACAGAAACACTGGGCTCCCAGTAAGTTGCTTGCTTTATGCTCTTAAATTGGCGCAATCTAATGTAGCTGTAATACTTGCCATGAGGCGTTATGTCCATTTTAAGAAATGCCCTCACAGTGTGAATTTATATACAATTATGGTACATATAAGACCCAATTTGGTGTACAGGTAGTCCTCGCTTAATAACTACCCTGTTTAGTGACAATTTAAAGTTACTACAGTGCTGAAAAAGTAACCGTATGACAAGTCTTGCACGTATAACCATTTCAGTGTCCCTGCAGACACAGGACCAAGACTCAGGCACTTTGTCACTAGTGGCCATTTATGACCCTCGCAGTGTCCTGTGGTCATGTGACTGCCATTTGCACCCTTCACAGCCAACTTCCTATTGACAAGCAGAGTCAATAGAGATGCTGGGAATAAAATCGCAAGTCACAATCATCTGATGTCTCACTTAATAATCTGTTTAACAATGGAGTCCCTGGTCTCAACTGAGGTTCTGCGAAGGCTACTACCTGTATAGTGTTTAGGGCATCAGGCAAGAAACTAGGAGACTGTGAGTTCCAGCATTGTAGAAATATTACAAATACTACAATCTCAAATACTACACAGGTTGGCAAATCATTGCTGGAGGTTTTCAAGAAAAGATTGGACCACCGTTTGTCATAAGGCATAAGGCGTAAGGACTCCTGCCCTGGGCAGGGAGTTGGACTAGAAAACCTTCAGGTCCCTTTGAGCCTTATGATTTGATGATTCTGAGGAAACAAAACCAGCTGTGTGACTTTGGACCAGTCATTCTTTCTCAGTCCTCGGGAGCTGATTTCTTGCCAAGAAAACTGCAGGCTCCTGGCAGGCACCAGAAGTTTATACCGAGACTCGGAACGCATTTGGGTTAATAGAAAAGGAAGAAGGAATGACATTGCCATAGGCATGTATTACATACTACCCAACCAAGTGGAGGAAATAGATGTTCTGTTTGCTAATCAGTTAGTTAAGGTGTGCAGGGAGCATGCTACACACAGGAGTAATCGGGAACTTTAACTACTCTGATATCAATGATAAACTAGTGCAATGTTAATGCAATATCGGTTTTCAATGCAATTGTATAGAATGTTAAGGATGTGTGTTTGTGTTTCATTTTTATAATTATAATGTACACTGAAGATGGCATTTAATTTCGTTGTACGAGGTGCAATGACAAACTAAACTAAACTAAACTAAACTAAACTAAACTAAACTAAACTAAACTAACTAAACTAAACTAAACTAAACTAAACTAAACTAAACTAAACTAGAAGGGGTTGAAGTGCGGGAACTTAGGGGGAGAGAGACCATGTTATACTGGAAGTCAACATAATGCAAGCTCAAGCAGTACCTTAGAACAAAATCAAACTAGAGTCTTGGATTTTAAAAGACCTAATTTCAACAAATTTAGATCTTAGGAAGGATTCCATGGATGAAATTCTAAAGGGGAAAGCAGCTCAAGACCCCTGGTAAATTCTGAAAAATGAGATTATTAAAGCCCAGTCTACCACAATACCACTGAGAAAGAAAAATAAAATACCTCAAACAAAACTAGCATGGTTGCATAAAGAACTCTCTGATAAACTGAGAGAGAAAAAGGACAAGTACAAAAAAATGGAAAGAGAGGCACATAACTAAAACAGAATATCAGCAAATAGCCCAAATCTGCAAGAACAAATTCAGAGAAGGGAAGGTTCAGAATAAACTAAGACTTGCAACAAATGCCAAACATAATAATAAAAAGTTTTTTCAGCATGTCAGAAACAAGGAAAAAAGTCTAGAAACAATCAGTCCACTAATGGGAGAAGATGGCAAGGAGGTGACGTGTAGCCAGGAGAAAGCAGAAGTATTTAATTCTGGCTTTATGCAAAAGAAAAATATAATATAATTTATCAAAAGCAGCACCGTATAGGAGACAGATTAGGAATACAAATCAAAATAGTCAAGAATATGGTATAAAAACACTTGTCCACCCTAGAGGAGTTTTAATTGCCAGGACCAGAGGGAAGGCATCCCAGAATTCTGAAGGAGCTGGCAAGCGTAATCTTGGAACCATTGAACCGTGTCTTTCAAAGAGCCTGGAGCATCGGGGAACTACCAGAGGACTGGAAAATAGCTGCTATAATTCCCATCTTCAAACAAGGGGAAAACATGGATCCAGAAAACTACAGACCTATCAACCGGACATCTATACCTGGAAAGATTCTGGAAAAGACCATCAAGCAATGAATCTGTGAACAGTGATGGCTAACCTTTTTGCCGTCGCGTGCCAAATGCGGGGGGAACACCGGGGGGGGGGGATCGTGCATGCTCATGCCCACACCCGTAATTCAATGCACCCCGGCCGCCTGTGCATCCCCCGCTTTTGGCACGTGATGGCACAGTGGGCACGGTACGTCCGTTTTACGCTCTCCCCAGGCTCCAGAGGCTTTCTTGGAGCCTGGGAAGGGTGAAAATGGCATTCCTCCCTCCTCCCGGAAAAAGCCCGTTTGCCGACTTTCCGAAGTCAGCAAACGGGCCATTTCCAGCCTCTGGAGGTGGGTGAGGAAGGCCGTTTTCGCCCTCCCCAGGCTCCTAGAAAGCCTCTGGAGCCTGGGGAGAGCGAAAAACAGGCCTCCCCCCCCCCGAGGCCATCTGGAGGCCAGAAACAGCCTGTTTCCCAACGTCCGGTGGGTCCTGAAGGCCTGAAAATCAGCTGTGTGCGGGAGCTGAGCTAGGGCAACACTCATGTGCCCACCGATATAGTTCTCGTGTGCCACCTGTGGCACACGTGCCATAGGTTCACCATCACGGACCTAGAGGCAAACAAAGTCGTAATGAGAAGTCAACCTAGGTTTGTCAAAAACAGATCATGCCAGACAAATCTTATTGAATTCTTTGACAAAGTGACAAAATTAATGGACCAGCGAAATGCTGTGGATCTAATTTATTTAGACTTCAGTAAAGCATTTGACAAAGTAGACCACAACCTACCATTGAAAAATGTGGGATAGACAGCATCACCACCAGATGGATTTGCAACTGGCTGACCAACTACACTCAACATGTTGGGTGGAACTACATCTGAATGGAGTGAAGCATGCAGTGGGCTACCTTAAGATTCTGCCTTAGTCTTCAACATCTTCATAAATGATTTAGCTGAGGGAACAGAAGGGGTACTCATCAAATTTACCAACAACAGCAAATGGGGGACGGGGAATACTTCAGAAGATACAGAAGGATTTTGAGAGAGTCGAATCCTGGGCCCTATCCAACAAAATAATATGAGAAACATAAGGTTTTACAGTTAGGCAAGAAAAATGCAGAGATATAGAATAGGTGATACCTGGCTCAACAGTAGTAACTGTGAGAAGGACCTAGGTATCCTAATAGCCACCAGTTTAGAATGAGCCAGCAGCGTGTTGCAGCTGCCAAAATAGCCAATGCAGTTCTAAGCTGCATCAACAAAGGGATAGCTTCAAGATCACGTAAAGTGATACCACACTTTGTTTCTTCATTTATTACATTTTTATGCACCCATCTCCCCTATAAGGTGACTCTTATATCTACAGGACCCCTCACATCCTGGATATAAACTTTCAATTCCTCCCCTCGGAATGGCGCTACAGGGCATTGCATGCCAAAACAACTAAACACAGGGACAGTTTTTTCCCTCATGTCATGAATCTGCTGAACACCTAATTCTCACAGTGCTATCTAATGTCTACGGTATGTATATTTCCTCATACAGCATAGCTGCAGTATTATCATTTATCCTGCTTATCTTTGTTACTTCCCCCTTTTATTGGTATTATGATAATGATAATGATTCTATTGCTTTGGATGTACACTGAAAGCTTCTGCACCAGAAACAAATTCCTTGTGGGTCTAATCACACTTGGACAGATGAAGTCTCCTATTCCTATTCCATTCCATTCTATGGTTTGGTAAGACCACACTTGGAATACTGCATCCAGTTTTGGTCACCACAATACAAAAAAGATGTTGAGACTCACAAAAGAGTGCAGAGAAGAGCAAGAAAGATAATTAGGGGGCTGGAGGATAAATCATATGATGAACAGTTGCAGGAACTGGGTATGTCTAGTGCAACAAAGAGAAGGACTAGGGTGACATGATAGGCAGTCTGCCAATATTTGAGGGGCTGCCACAAAGAAGAGGGGGGTCAACACTATTTGCTATTCTCCAAAGCAACTGAAGGCAGGACAAGAAGCGATGGATGGAAACTAATTGAGGAGAGAAGCAACCTAGAACTAAGGAGAAATTTCCTCACAGTGAGAACAATTAATCAATGGAACAGAAGCTGCCTTCAGAAACTGTGGATGCTCCATCACTGGAGGTTTTCCAGAAGAGACTGGACAACGATGCTCCTGCCAGAAGTCATCGTAAAGTATGACAAATACTGTTTCAGTCCCATGGCTGAGTCTGAAACTCTCTCATTCAGGATCCTGCGAAGGTAGCAATGCGTCAAGCAATTTTCTCTGACAGATGCCCTGCAAAGTCTTCCTTCCTAAACTGGAGTAGACTCTACTTACTTCAATAAAATGGAATTAAGAGAAAATGACTGAGAAAATAGTTTTACTCAGAAAATAAATGTTACGTCCGCTAGTACCGCTTTCTAACCCAGCGGCCTAAACTTTGCTGCTTCTTGGATGAGAAGCGAAACGTTTTCGCGGAAAAAGTCCAGTTGCCTTTGAAAAAAGCACCTTTGGGACAACCAGGACCTGGAGCACTGAGACTCTCCGCAGACTTTTTTAAGGAAGAAATCTGACACAAGAAGTTTCAGAGCTTCAAATAAATCCTCTTCCCTAGAGAGAAGAACACAACTGTTGACCGCACCAATATCCAGAATGGGGATTGTGGTGAGATTTTCACCTGAGACCATCACAGAGACCCTGTCCCTCTTTACAGCCCAAGGACAACAGGGGAGCCAGGGGGGCTTCGAAGGGACCCTTTGGGGAGGCAGCCGGTTCGAGTACCGGTGGCCCTTGACTTACGACCACAATGGCGCCCAAAGGTTCGGCTGCTAAGTGAGACATTTGTTAAGTGAGTTTTGCCCCATTTTACGACCTCTCTTGCCAGTGAGGTTGTTAAGCGAGCCTGGCTTCCCCATCAACCTGACTTCCAGCCGGATCCAGGACTTGGCCCTCCTATGGGGAAGGACGGGGGCCCCGGGGCCAGGCGCCTCTCCAGCCCTGAGCAGGCGAGGGATGGACACGGGCCCTCTGGGTGCCCCCACCGCCCCTGAGGCAGCTCTGAGTCCAGGGGGGGAGGAGGAGGAGGAGGAGGCGCCCCCGACCACCTGCCCGCTCCCTGCTTCGGCCTGGCCAGCGGGGGCCACGTGGGAGGAGGCGGGGAGGCCGTCGGTCTGTCAGGGAAGCCCGCCTGCCCTCGTCCGAAGCCGGCGGGGAGCTCGGGGGCCGAGAGGCGGGGAGCCCTTTCCGGAGGAGGCGGCAGGCCCGGCGGGCAGCGCTCCCGCCGCTTCTCCCCCGCGGATCCCGCCACCCCCGAGATCGGCCCCCGCGCCCGCCACAGACGCCCCGGGCCTGCTCCGCGCGCGCCCCCCGGTGCCCGGGCCTGTATCCCGCGGGGGACCGGCGGCCGCCCGGGCTCGGAAGGGACGGAGCGCCGGCGCGGCCCTCCAGCGGGCGCCGCGCCGGCCTTGCATCCGCCCGCTCGGGCCCCGGGCTGCGAGGCGGGGGGTGGGGGTGAGCGCGCCGCGGGCCCCTCCGCCTCACCTGCACATGATCCGCCATTTTGCTCCATTCATGTTCTGCTCCGCCGCCGCCGCCGCTGCCGCCGCCGCCTCCCCCTCCCGCAGGCGACCTAGGCAAGGTTCCTGCGCGTGCGCGCGTCCGGCGGCCTCCCCACGCATTCGGCGTAAGGGATCCCCCGAGCGCCAGCGGCCGCGCTGCGGCGCGTGCGTTTGGAGAATAGCGCGGCTCAGTGCGGCGGCGTAAGGGGGCCGGTCGCGCGGCAGCGACGTCGACTGACGCGCGGGGGGTTGGGGAGGGGGGAAGGGAAGGGGAGGAGCCGCGCTGTGTTTACCTGCTTCTTAAAGGGCCCGCGCGGCGGTTGGGGGCCCAGAACGCGCCTGCGCGGCCCGGAGAGAAGTGAGGCGTCGCTGAGGGAGCCGGGCGGGAACCGGGGCGAAGGGAGCCGAAGCGCAGCCTCGGGGCTCTTACGGGCTCTTCTCTGCCTGGAGGGAAGGAGGCCCCCTGGGCGTCTCTTCCCCAGGGACCGTCGGTCTCTGGAGCTTCTCCGCCGTCCAGGCCTGGTTGCCGTAAGGCAGTGTTTCTCAACCTTGGAAGCTTGAAGATGGGTGGACTTCAACTCCCAGAATCCCCCAGCCAGCAGCGCTGGCTGGGGGATTCTGGGAGTTGAAGTCCATCCATCTTCAAGCTTCCAAGGTTGAGAAACACTGCTGTAAGGGAAGCCTTTCGTTTTTATTTCTTTTCCAATAGAGAAGAAGTTCGACTTCTCTTTAAAAGGTGAAAAGTGATGTGCAAAATAATGTTAGGAGCCTTCAGGGCATTCTTACCTCCTGCTTCTTGTGCATTTTCCATTATGAACAAGATAACCAAATACTGGAAAGTACAAGGCATACAGTCGTATTAAGTAGACGCTTCCTAAATCCTGACCTGGATGATACTATTTAGACAGGATGGCAATTTTAGCTTGCTATATAGTCTTAGTGGCTGTTGTCAATCTAGGATTTTTTTTGTGTGTTTTGTTTTTTTTTCAAATAGCTGAATCCAGAAAAAATGAATCAGCTTCCTAATGCTTGAATAGGGCTTCCTCCCTGCCCGCCTCTGGATTATGCAGAAGGCAGAGACCCAACCTGAGGATAAAATGCAGGTGAAGCAGTATGTGTTCTCTATTCTGTAAGCTCACGATTTTCAACTTTGCTCCTCTCTTTCACCTTGTGACCCAGGAAGCTACATTTGCTGAAGCTGCAGCTGCAATGGAGAATGAAGCACTAACCTTGTGTGGCTTTTGGAAAGGCTGCAAGATCCTCATTTTATCAATAATGTTGCAGCAGCATGCTAGAATGTTGCTGCAAAATTCAGGCAAGGAATTCTGAAAAAGCGTTTTAAAAAATGTGCTGCTCTTGTAAATAATTTTGAAGGATTTGACCACGAAAGATTTGCATGAAATAAATCAGGACATTTTGACATTTATGGAATCATTTCATTTAAAGGGCTATGCTGAGAATGTGAAAGCATGGTGGGTAGACACCTTCAAAGCCAACCAGTGAGAGCATAAAACACCTGAAGCCGTACAAGACCAGAAAATGTGGAGAGAGCGGACTCGTAGAATTGGGCATGACTGAATGGATAGCATTGACAGCATCGTAGCTGTTAGAAAGCATGGATCCAAATATGCAATATTTGGAAAAGTAAGTCAAGATATAGATGGCATCTTAAAATGTTTTGAAATATATGAAGAAGAAAAAATATTGAAGCCACACTAACTGAGTTATTTAGGAAAGTTACTCTTCCCTCAACACTACTTCCTTCCTCATCCACAGGAACAGGAGACCCAGATAATTCTTAGCCAGCAACCATCTATTTATTTATTTTACAATCTTGTAATTCCTTGCTGTGGTCAGGGCAACTGAATGCAGCTGAGCGTTTACTGGCCAGATGCTCTTCCTGATGCCTACGTGGAGTTCGTAGCAGATATTTTCTCTTTGCACCCTGTCCTCTAGGATTGAACTCTCAACCTTCAGAGTGGGAGGCGAGCGTCTTCACCTCTAGGCCACCATGCTGCTCCTATTATTTATTATTTCTTAAATTTACATATTGCCCATTTCATTATCAAACGACTCTAGCCAGCATATCTAATATTACTCAACACAGGAAAAGCAATTACTGTATTGATTCTTATAGGTACTTGTAAGATCTGATTTTGCACTTCTATCTTTATATTGCAATGCAATATGCCTATAATAATACTCAAGTATTGCTATGTTATTAAAGTACTGTTATTAAAGACATTTTATAATGTTAAAAATGTACAGTTCTTTGAAGAGTAACATTGATTACCGAATTAAAGACAGTTTAAGAGGGGAAATCGTTAGCCTTCTCCATCCTCTGCCCCGCAGAGAAGTCTTCCAGCCATTAATGGGTTCTGCTCCTTGCCCTGGCCCAGGACTGCAGACATGCCTGGATTGCAACCACAGAATTTAATACAATTGTGCTGTTTAACTTTTGAGACCAGTCATCCTCCTTAGGGACGTGTTCATTTTTCTGTTGTTCCTGACCTCTGTGGAAATCATAAAGCTGTTACTTCTACTTCTGAACCTGTCAACTGACCTGCATGTCTGACTGGGCTCAGTGAATTATATTCCCCAGTACTCTGTGTCACCGCCCTCTTGCTGTAGTTAGGCACTGTCCTCACTATATTGTCTGAATGACTCATAAGTGTTGTTCAATTCAAAGGTGGGCTATGTCCATGCAGATGCTGTTTGTGTCCCGTTTGGGCATCACGTTGACTCTAGGGGGGGGGGAATTCCGTATGCTAAAAGGAGAGAAAAAGATTCCTTAGGAGCATTCTGGATGTGGGTGCTTTATTAATCTCTTTCAAAAGCATAAGGGCCTAGGAAAAACCACACTAAAAAGGGACAGTACAGTAGCACAATGTATATTTACATAACATCAACAGAATAGTTTCATTGATGTGCACTCGCATCACTCAGAGTTCCTGGAATGCAGTGCCATAAACCAAGAAAATTTGGGACCCTTTGCATTAGGATATAGTAATATAAATTAGACATACACTGATTATTCTCCTCAACTCTGTTCCCTAGTACTGTATCTCTGGTTTCACTTAATGACCACAATGGAAGCAAACTGCAAGGCACATAATGACCAAAGTGATTTGACTAACGACGGTAGCAAAAGTCATAAAATCGAGTGCCATCATGTGATGCTTAATATCAGCAATGTAATTGTTGTAAATCAAGGACTACTTACAATCCAGAGCTGCTTTATATAGATGCCCAGTCTGGGATTATAAATGGCAATTTATCTCCTTTTTTGCCCTTTGGCTGCCTTAATGTGACCTGTGGAGCTCCAGCTTGATCAGGTAGCTGCTAATCCTGAGCCTGGAACCTTTCCATGGTTCAGAGCACCTTCTGCACACCAGAGGAGGAGCAGCTCTTCCTACTTTCTGCTCCTGGGATTGCTAAAGACTTTCCCAAAGCCAGAAGTTGGTAAAATTGAGACCAATTTAGGAGGGGTTTGGCAGACAGAGCCTGCATATAAACAGGCAGTTTGGGATTGTGTCAGCAGAGCAAACAGCCAACGTTTCAGGATAGTCCTCCTGGACTCTGTTGGGGTCATGGGCGAAGAACTGGGTGAGTAAACCGGTTGCATGCAGAGCCCCCCCTTCCAGCTGCTTCTCATTTGGATTCTTGGAAGGAGCAGAGTACGGAAGCCATGGTCCCAAAGGTGCTTTTTTCAAGAGGCAACTGGACTTTCTGGCTTTTCTTTGAAGACGTTTCACTTCTCCTCCAAGAAGCTTCTTCAGCTCTCCTTTTTGTTGTTCTTCTTGGAGGAGAAGTGAAACGTCTTCAAAGAAAAGCCAGAAAGTCCAGTTGCCTCTTGAAAAAAGCACCTTTGGGACAACCAGGACCCGGATGGCTGAGACTCTCCATAGACAGGCAGCCACAGGCATTCTCTGCCACCAGATGGCGCCCTTTGTTCACTGTTGGTCAGCAGAAACTGCCGGAACTGGAACTCTGGAATGGGTGGCCTTAATAGGAGTTTCCCACCCACCCCCCAAATCTCCACTAGGCTGATCCTACCAGGGGTCAGGATCATGTGAAATGCAAGGTTAGGATCAGGTTGTGACCTAGTCCTTTTCTCAGGTGCAAAGCAGCTCTGACGCTCTGACCCTATATGACAGTGCCCACTTGATCCGTCTCTCTGGCCCCTTGGACATGATGCCTGCTCGTGGATGCTTGCCCTGGGGTCAACTTCTGATTTCCCTTTGCTTTGATAGCCTACCCCGATGCTGTGTGGTTCCTTCCGTTCTTCCTTGAAGGTTGCAGGAATCTTCTGCCATCCAAAATCGCTGCCAGAGCTGCTGAGGGGAGCCAAGGGCTTCTCTTGAGACAAACTCTTCAAAAATTGGGATAAATGTTGAAAAACATATTTCAACAAGGCATGTTTTTAGAAAATCTTTAGAAAAGTTCCCCTTTGTGCCCTATCTAACATTTTGTGCCCTATCTTACATTCCAATTTGCTATACAACTCAGAATTACAGAGTTGCAAGGGACCGTATAGGTTTTCCAGTCGAAGCCCCCCACTTAAACTGGGGACCCTAGACCCATAGACCATTCTGGACAAAGGACTATTTAATCCTTTCTTTAAAACCTCCAATGATAGAGCATCCACAGCTTCTGGAGGCAAGCTGTTCCCCTGGTTAATTTTTCTCTCTCTCAGGAAATCTCCTTAGTTTTAGGTTGGATCTTTCTCTAACTGTCTCCCACATGTTACTCCTTGTCTTGCCTTCTGGTGACCGGCTAAGGGAACTAAGTATGTTTAGCCTAATGAAGAGAAAGTTCAGGAGAGACATGAAAGTAGCCTTCTAATTCTTGAAGGGCTTTCACAAGGAAGAGGATGTTGACTTACCCTCCAAAGCCCCTGAGGACAGGACAAGAAGATGGAAGCTCTTCAGAGGGAGATCCAAGCTGGAACTAAGGAGGAATTTCCTGACAGGGAGAACAATTAATCAGTGGAAGGGCTTGCCTCCTGGAATTGTGGGTGCCCCACCACCACTGGAGGTTTCAAGAAGGTCCTGGGCCATCATTTGTCTGGAATGGCACAGGGTCTCCTGCTTGAGCTAGATGACCTCCAAGGTCCCTTCCAGCCTTATAATGATTCTATGGTTCTACTCTACCTGATCAATTTGAACTCTCCTAGGGTGGATAGTTGTTCTCTTATCTTCTCTTATCATGTTGATCTTATTTTCCAGCCTGATCTTCCATACGGTTGGCACATTTTTGCCCTTTTTTCCCTTATTTGTTAATTTTGCATCCTGAGTATTCAGTTATAATGCAGATGTGCTGTACATAAATTGGGTTGTTTCTTGCAGTGAGCTAGTGCTTATAGTTGATATTATAGTATTGGCATCTTTTAATATTTGTGCGATTTCTTTGGAAGAAGCTTCAGTGCCGACAAGCTTATTTTCTTTTGTGCTGTTCCGGATGTTCTATTATTCTTTATCTCAAATTTTCTTTTTTTTAGTTAGAAGGCTTTGTTCTTTCTGAGGAAAAGGCAGAGACAAACACCCCCCCCCCCGCATTTTGAATGAAAAGAAAATGAAGCAATAGCGTTCCTTGCTTCCTCTACTGGCGACTCCATCTGGTTTGCCTCTACAGGCTGAGCTACTTCTGGCAAAAGTTTTGATTTTTTTGTCCTTGGTAAACTTTAGCAGTTCTTCCAATTCTGCTTCCAATACTTTATTTTGCACTATAAATTGATGCTAGTCTCTCTGTTCTGTTATTTTTGATTCTGGACCCCCAGCAGGAAAAAAAGAAGACTCCCATAATGGAGCGCAGGTTTCCTTCCATCACAAGACAGGAGAATTGCTCTTTTTCCTGTGGCCCTGGGATATTTTCCACCCTGGACACCTCATCCGTGGAGAGGGTGGGCTGGAAGGGCTCCCAAGTGCAAGGTCTCAGTTTGGCCTTGGGCTCCAGTAGTCGGATACTGGATTAGCTCAGCTTTGTTTTTGCCTGAGGGATGGAGGGTGGGCTGCGTTCAGTAGCAGAGCCTTGAAAGGAGGGTGTTGGGGGTCTTTTCATAGGCAGACAGTCATTGTTTAGCTCAACGGAAGCTAAGAGTGCCTGGGCGGGGGGGCTAGCATTGTTAATGTTACTGTGGGGTCTTCATGTTTGAGTTTCATGAATCATTTGGAACCAGGCTTCTCATTAGAAGACGGCACTGGCTAATTGGAAACAAATGCATTCCAAGCGATGGGAGACAGGGCATCCCGTTCTCGAGTCCCGAGTGAGGCCAGCATTAACCTCGGCTGCCTTAATGGGCCCTGAGCCAAGGGATGCTCTCCCTTGGAGCCGCCCAGCTGCAGGGTACTCAGCTCTGGGGCTGTTTATGCCCCCCCTGCCCAGATTTTAGAGCCGGGTGATTTTAATGCTGTGTGATGATTAAATGCATTCAGATGATCTTGCTGATCACATTGCTTTAATGAACACTGAAGGCATCACAGCCCTTTTTTCTCCTGGCCCTGTGACTTTGTCTCCTCCTGCACTTAGTCCTCATCCTCTTCCAAGAAGGAGGGGTGGTTTTTAATCATCATTAACTCAATGGTTTCCCATTAAGATGTGTTAACCTGTTGCAGTGTGATAATAATTCCTTTGACTCATTGGAGGAGGATGGCTGATGAGCTCCAGCTCCCCATCTTACCCTTTGCCAGCCTCCCTGTACGTAGCCATGGCTCTTGATTAGCTCCCCCCCACACACACAACTTCCTTCTCAAAAGGAGCTTCTTTGCAGGCTTACAAGGCGAGCGAGCGTAGGACTGGCAGGGCTTACACTTATTAGTGTTTACACTTATTAGGCTCTCCATATCGTTGGATGCAAAGCCCCCTCCCCCTCAAAAGGGGGGCAGCAGCCCATCAGCTTCAGCCTGACAATCTCCAGGACCCAGTGGGTTGCATCCCCAGGGGAAACCACTTTCTTTACTTGCTTAATGACCCGCATTGGGACTGGCGCCTCTGTTGCAAAACAAAGCAGTTGCTAAATGGGAAACCTTGTGACTATCTATGGCCATGGTTTCCAACTGGAAAGAGATTATGACTAATCACTTTCACATCTCCAGCTTTTGTTGTCTCCTGATCACTCCCCTGCCCTTTGGAAGGCTCAAGCGCCTGCCTACTGGCACCACATAGTGCAAATGGCTTGCTCTCTTGAAATCCCTTCTCCAGTCTCTCTGCTCTGTGGGAAGGGAGGGGGTGTTATCAGGGGAAGAGAACAAGCAAGGTCTACAGGTAATCTCTTTTTTGCCTGACCCCCCCTCCCCCTCCCTCCTCTGCAGAGAGGAGGGATCAGAGAGGACGGGATTGCAAGAGAGTAAGTTGTTTGAGCTTCTACATATTAAAAAATAATGTGATTGTGTTAGCCGTTTGGGGCTGGGAGCCACAGGCATGCTACCTAGACAACTTATAGTACTCTATTGAAAGGGTCAGGCAAAGTAACCCATTTATTTCTTAAATTTATATGCTGTGCCCATCTCGGCATTTCAATCAATCAGAATAGAGCTGGAAGGGACCTTGGAGGTCTTCTAGTCCAACCTCCTGCACAAACAGGAGACCCTATCAGACAAGTGGCTGTCCGGTCTCTTCTTAAAATCCTCCAGTGACGGAGGAGCACCCACGACTTCTGGAGGGAAACCGTCCCCCTGATTAATTGATCTCACGGACAGGAAATGTCTCCTTATTTTTAGGCTGGTTCTCAGGCGAGGCCGAGATCTGGCACACCAGAGCTGCCGGTGTCCTGGCAGGCACTTCAGAGAGCCGGGGCCAAAGCCCTGTTTCTGGACAGCCTTAT
This sequence comes from Pantherophis guttatus, assembly GCF_059756535.1. Lineage (NCBI taxonomy): Eukaryota > Metazoa > Chordata > Lepidosauria > Squamata > Colubridae > Pantherophis > Pantherophis guttatus. Next base: position 669,078 of record NC_142071.1, read on the forward strand.
TCTCGCGGAGAGGCATCATTTTGAGAACCTCAGCAATTTTTGAAAAACCATTTCCAGCTGCTTCTAAATTATTAAAGGCCCACTTTGCTTTATTGTCATCCTGATGTCACTGACTTTCCATCCCAGCCAGCACAGTGGAGGTCTTGAGCTGGAGCAGATACTGGCAGAGTCTGTCTCCCAGTTGCTATCAGGGTAGTTAAAGTCCCCCATTACTATGTGGTGTGTTTCCTACCTGCATTTGTTAACTGATTAGCTAAACATTCATCTCTTTCTTCTGCTTGGTTGGGCGGTCCGTAGTGTATGTCTATAGCGATGTCCTTCTTTTTTCCTTGTATAGTGACGCAATACAACTGGCCGTGGTGAGTCGGCCCATCTGGAAGCCAGCAGAGTTATAAAACTGTCTTCATCGGAACTCACCTCCTCTGTCTCAGAGAGACCAAAGCCTCCCAACTAAAGAAGCGGAAGAATTGAAAGAAAGAATGACGGAGCATCTAGAACAGCACAAAGCTAACAGAATTAAGTAGCCGGCATTGAAGCTTGTTCCAAAGAAACAGCGCAACTATTAAAAGTTGTCAATCTTGTAATATTAAATATAAGCACCAGCTCACTGCAAGAGACCAACCAATGTACAGTGCAGCTGGGATGCAAAGAAGAAAAAACAGCCAAACAGGCACCCCCAAAATGGAAGATCAGGCTGGGAAACGAGATCAGCAAGCCGAGAACAGATGCAAGCAAACTAAAACAGATGAAAGAAAAGAAGCTGTCAGAGAAGAGCAGGCAGAGCTGGGGTGGAGTTAATTGCTGAGTTTCTGAAAGCTTTGTCCATTTCTTTCTCTCTATATACACATTTTGAAATTCCATGCAACCTATAAAGTTTTGCTTTATAAAAAGCAAAGTGTAATTTTGCAACTCACAACTTCACAATACTATTTTGTGAGATGCAATAAGGCTAACCCATCATTACAGCCATGTTTCTGTGATATGCTAAAATAGATATATTCTGGGAAAAAGTCTTTAAATTGTGGAATGTAAATGTGTACATGTGTCGGAAATTCTTCACCAAAGAGGAATACAAGCAGTCTCCGGAAACCCTAGGAACTCTGATAAAAAGCTAAAGCTAAACAATTCCACCTTCATTATGCTAGGTATAAGTTGATCTGGAAAATTGCTTTAGCAAGCTTTCAAGATTTGGTTACATTAAAACAATAAAGTAGTTCTTCTTTCTGAGTTTGCCAGTCTGATAAGGCTTGACAGAAGACAGAACCTCTTAATTCTGATTTTGTGTCTGCCTTATTTCAGAGGGAAAATTGGGCTGTAGCTGTCAATGAAAGGAGGAGGGAACTGCATCTTAGGGGAGACTAAATGAACTCCTTCAATTTAATACAAGTCTCCAAGGCCATATGGATTATATCCTAGGATCCAAAAGGATCTTCTGGAGAGTCCACAGAATCATCAAACTGGAAGGGCCCTTACAGACCGTCTAATTTAATCCCCTGCTCAACGCAGGAGCCACTGTAGCATCTCTGATAGATGGCAGCCGGCCTCCCTTTGAAAGCCTCTAAGAAGAAATCAGAATTTTGGAGTGATTAATCACCTTTAAATCTTAACTCTCTTCTGAGAACCTGATTCACCATATTAAAAATATCCAACAGATATGGAACAAGTAGATGCCATGATGAAATAGCGTTTAATTTGCAGAAACTAAAAAGGCTCTTTTCTTAAAATGGAAATTAGGAATCCCAGTATTTGAGTCTGTAGAGATTCTCAGTCCTCCAGGTCATGGTTCTCCCAAAAACGCTTTTTCAGGAGGCAACTGGATTTTCTTGTTTTTTCTTTCTTGTTTTTATCCTGTCAGAGCTGAAGAAGCTTCTTGGATGAGAAGCGAAACGTCTTCAAAGAAAAAACAAGAAAGTCCAGTTGCCTCCTGAAAAAAGCACCTTTGGGACTTCCAGTATTTGAGCTTTCCTTGGGAGACAGTGCTGGGGTCATTGGTGGCTCATTGACCAGTTGACAGTGGTGGCCTCCAAAGATCTGCAGGGACAAGGTGGGGCACCAGAGGACCCCCGATTCCTGAAATCCCTGCGGCAGCCAAAGACGGTCGGAGCTCTTGCAATGACGTGAGTCCCGCAGGCCCAGCTTCCCCCTTTGTGTGCCTGGAAAGAAAGATTCGATTCAGCTCTGGCCTTGTGGGAAACCCTGCGCCATGGGCCCTTTCGCAGAGGTATAACATCCGGATGGTGGGGACAGGAGGGGAACAAAGAGGCCCCTTGTCCCACGATGGTTCTTCTCTGCTCCCAGATCAACTCCCGTTTCCAGTCAGCTCTTCTGTGCCCAGGAAAGTTTCTCCGGGATGTTCCTCCAGTCCGGTGGGACAAGCGGTTGTAAGGCCGGAGGGACATGTCTGCCTCCCACCCCAGCCCCCGGCCATCCGGATTTAATACAAGACAGTCTTGCAGCTTCCCTGGAGCACATAAGCAGACATAAGCTTGTCTTTTGCTGCACAAGGACTCCATTCAAGACGGATTTGAGCGACGCACACATGGATTTCATCTTCCACCGAATGCCTTTGCTTCTGATGCCTGTGAAGTAAGAAAAAGCTTGCGCACACATGTGAGAATCTAAAAACAGACAAATGCTCAGTGCCTTCCTCACATACATGCTGTCTCTCTCACCTGCTGCTCCACTCACACAAGTGTGCAATCCCTGGCCCTGCCTGGACTCCACATGTGCTCAGTCTGCTTTTTTCAAAAGGACTCATTTGTCTTCTTGGGAGACCTCACAAAGCCTTACAGTGCTGTGGAACCCTGGCTGATCTAGAGTCTTCTCCCATCATGGCTACAATACCCGGCTGCAAAAATCCACATAACAGCAAAGGATTGAAGGGCAGCGAAGGATTACTTTGCAAAATTGGTTGCTAAGTCCTTGAATTATAACCAGAATTGAGACCAGAATTATGGTTGTAGATCTTGCTAGTTGTTAAGTGGATCATCCCAGGACAGACCTGATTTTATGGAAAAAAAAATTGTGGTGGTGTCAGGTCTGCCAGGCTCGGCTTGGCACCTCAGAGGCATCTGCCATCAAAGGCTGGAAGAGTGGGGAGGATAGATGGGCAATAAAGCTCTGTGTTTACATGACGCGATATAGGGAGGGGGGAATGAGAGATGATAAAGACCAGAGAAGCTCAGAACCAGTTTCTACCAGCATCCAAGGCCAGCCACCCTGAGAAAGAATGTGGATTACCCCCAAAAGATCTCAATGTTCACAAAACACTTGGGTGAGTTCCGATTGGCTGAAGACGGACTGGTCATGGGGTGGGGGTGGGGCTGGGATGAGGGGAAAGCTTTCTGTGTCTTTTGAGCCTGGGAAGCCCAGAGCCAGTCTCACTTTCCTGCAGCCAACACCTTTTAGGAAAAGAACCTTTCGCTTCCACCAAATGGAGTCGAGGGTCTTTCCTAAGGGATCAGATTGGGGCAGGTCTGACAGGTGGTCATTCAGTGAATCACCATGATGGTCAAGACAACCCATTGTCTGCAATGAGCATTTTTTGCCAGCAGGCAAAGTAAACCTTCTAGCAAAAAGCATTGCCGTAAACTGCAGTTGTGTGATTATGGGAAGCTGGAAACGGCCATAAATACATTGCCAAGTCCCCAAAATGCAGTCAGGTGACTGTGGGCAGAGGGAGGGCATTGGGGCTTTGAATTCATGGCAAGGGCAGTTGCCAGGATTTTTGCAGCCATCAGTCTGTTAATTGGTGGCCATTTTCCGGGAGTGCCTCCCATGCCACAGAAACAGGAGTGTGGCTGGAGGGATCCCACTCTCCCACGTGCCACTTACATTTGCAGAGGAAATGGAGGCTCTTCCCGGGAAGGAAGAATTCCACAGACTTGTCAGGATGCAACCTTCTTTCCCAATTTCGTCTGCTTGACATCCACTTCTGGATCCGTGCCAGTCTGGCTGTGAAACGGCTCCACGGAGGCACCAGCTGCCCTCAGCAGAGGAAGGTAATCTGATTAGAGATTTGGGCTGCCTCGATTGGGTTACGCTGAGTAATGGATTTGGGGCTTGGCTAATCAAGGCAGAGATCCAGCATGGCTGCTTCTTGGGAGAAGGCAGCAGCAACCCCAGGAAAGGGGAGGCGAACAGGGTGGGCCACAGCGCCTCTGGGCAGCTTGCAGCCTGAAGCATTTGCTCCAGAATGGGGACAAAGGAAAACAATGTGGATTGGTACTATATTTATATATAATATCTGCTACGGAGGGTCCTTCTTGTGAATCTTGGTTACAAGACTCTGACTTGGACTGGCTGACAAACCTGAGGTGGCTCTCAGAACTTCAGCCGGCTTTTAGAACTGAAGAAGCCTCTGGGATGAAAAGGGAAACGTTTTCAGGGAAACAAGGAACTCCAGTTGCCTTTTGAAAAAGCACCTTTGGGACAAGCAGGACCTGGAGGACTGAGACTCTCCGTAGACATTTCTCCTTCATCTACATTCCTTGCTTGCCCTGATCAGGGCCAACCTGCCAGTTTAAAGCCTGGGCTAATAAAGGGCTTCCCTGGGCCAATCCCTCCCCTTAACTGCAGCTGGGGTGGGGTGGGGGGCTGGAATGGACTGGTTAGATGCCCGTCAGAGATGAGGCCGGAAGGTGCCTCCAACTTGCCAGCTGTGCTATTAGTGAACATGAGCCTGGTGCTGTTTTGGAGGAGAGGCCGAGCTCTGTGTTCAAAGTCCCCTGATTGGCAGGTCATGGGCACAAAGAGGGCAGGGTGGGAGGGCTCCTGTCTTTGAATTGGGCACAGTGGATGCAACTCCTTGCCCCAGGGGAGAAATCCAGCAGCTTCTGACAGGTTCTGGAGAACTGGTAGCAGAAATGTTGAGCAGTTTGGAGAACCGGCAAATGCCACCTCTGGCTGGCCCCTGGAATGAGGTGGGAATGGAGATTTTGCAGTATCCTTCCCCTGCCACAGCCACAGAACCGGTAGTAAACAAAGGGAGATTTCACCACTGCCTTGCACACTCGCTCCTTGCACAATGCCAGCACTCGCCGCCCTTCTGCCGGCCCTGCCCGGAGGCCCAGGGCGGCTGGGAAAGGGGCCCGCGAGGCTTCTCCCAAGTGGAGGGCGGGGGGGGGAAGACTCCCCCCCCCCCGCTTGCCGTCATGTCAGCTGAGGCTTCCCCTCCTTTCCCACCGCATCTCAGGCGCCGCCGGCCGCAGCTGCAAAGCACATGAGCGCCCGAGGGAGCGGCGTCCCGCCCTCAGCCCGGCGGCAGCGGAGGGCCCAAAGGCAGCGCCTCCGCCGGCGGGGGGCTCACGTGAGGCCAAGGGGGCGCCTCTTTCCCCGGGGGCTCGCTGGGGGCCAACAGGTGCCGCCGCCGCCGCCTTCCCAGCTGCTCCCCCCCCGAAAGGAGCGGCTGCTTGTTGGGAGCCTGGCCGCTGTTTGGCCTCTTCGGCCGCTCCCCGCCCGCCTTGGCTTCTCTCTCGGCCGGGCCGCTTGGGGCCCCCCAAGGCGCCTGCCCCGAAGGGCCCACCTGCTGGCGCCTCGGTCGCTTTCCCCGTGGAAGGGGGGAGGGAAGGGGGGAGGGAGGGGCTGGCGGCAGGACCGCCCTGGGCGCCTTGGAAGGCTCCCAGAGGCTCCTCCGGCCGGCGATGCGGCCCCCAGCAGGCCCCCTGCCCGCCCTCAAGGGCGACCTTTCGGCTTCGGCCAGGAATCCCCGCGAAGCTTCCGCCCTCCTGCCCCGAGGCTGCCCCGGGCTGCCTTCCCCGGAGGAGCCCCTCCTGCCCGAGGGGAGCTCCGTCAGCCGCCCGGCGCCTCTTGCCTGCAACAGCTGCGCCCGAGGCCGCCCGCCTTCGCTGCTCCCGCTGCCCCGACGCCAATGCCAGACGGGCCGCCCGCCAGCCTCGCTCCCCGCCGCCGCCCGCCCGCCTGCCCCTCTGCGGCGGCTGCCTTCCCGCGGGACCCCCGCGCCAACGAGCCCTTGAAGAACTCCAGGCAGAAAAGCCAAGACAAAGACTCGTGGGACAAGAGGTCCTCCAGCCGAGTTGGAAGGCTAGAAAGAAATAGCTCACTATTTTCTCCCTTTTACTAAGACTCTTCCAACCATAGATAGGGATTCAATGTTTATAATCCTGGCTTATTTGTTACAAAACAAAACAAACAGAACAGAGGTTTTGCAGCAGGGCCCTTCTCTCCCTCTCTCTCTCTGCTGGGAATGGAGGCTTCCAGGCCCCAGCCTCTGGCCTTCAGCCAACAGAAACCAGGGGCGGCTGCCCTGCAACTGGCTGCCCCAAGGACTGCACCCTCTTTTGCCATAGCCACAAGGCCGGCCATCAGTGCCACCCTCCCTGGGCAAGTAAAGGGCTTCCCCTGGGGCAGCCCCTCTCCTTAAGCACAGGTGGGGCAGGGTTGGGGAGGGGGGGAGGGGGCGGCTGGAACAGAGTGGTCAGACACTTGTCAGAGATGCAGGCCTGAAGGTGCCTCCAACTTGCCGGCTGTGCTATTTGGGAGCATGAGCTGCTGCTGTTTTAAGGGAGGGTCAGAAGTACCCTGACTGCAGGGTGGAATGGCTCCTGTCCTTGAACTGGGCATCCTGGCACCAAGTCCACTTTGGGCTTTACAGGTTGGAGGCCCTGGGCTCCTTTTGGGGTGCGGCTGGGGCTGGGCCTGGCTTTTGCTGAGCACAAAGGCTCTTCCTTCGGCTAAGAGGTCCTGGATTTCACTGCCGGTTAGCCTGGAGGCCTTTTTTCCCTCAGCTGCTGCTGAATATTTGATGAGGTCTAAAATAGCTATGAACTGCATTAAAGCCGGGCTGATGGAGCCCTGGAGAGCATTTCAGCGCTCAAGATATTGCGCAGCCATGCTCCTTCTTCGGTTATGGGAATGCCATTAACGACATCAGTCTGACCTTAATGGGGCAGAGGGAGAAATCCAAGAGCAGCTGAAAATGCCCACTCCAGGAGGGCGGGGGTGGGTGGGTGGGAGCAGCCCCCTCCCTTTGCCCAGCAGCTGGGCAGCTGGGCTCTTCCCTTGACAGACCTCCCCACCAGTGGTGGGATTCAATTTTTTTTACTATCAGTTCTGTGGGCGTGGCTTGGTGGGTGTGGCAGGGGAAGGTTACTGCAAAATCCCCCTTTCCTCCCGATCAGCTGGGACTCGGGAAGCAGAGAATAGATGGGGGAAGGGCCAGTCAGGATTTTTACTCGTGGTTCTCCGAACTACTCCAAATTCAGCCAGGGAGCCTCAGGGGTTGGATGTGGATTTAAGCCTAGTCCTCAGCCGAACACCAGCCCTGCCTGGCTGGTCCTGGGGTTGGGGGATCGTTTGCCACCCAAGACATTTTCTCTCTGGTCCTCCTTGGTGGCGGGGGTGGTGGGGGGAGGAGGATATACTATACTTTCAAGTAAAAGTGCAGAGTTGATGCAGAAGACAGAACAAGAAGCAATGTAAGGGATTCGATTTGTAATGAGACGAGATGTTTGACAATAGAACAGATTTCCTTAAGGGTCTCCCATGCCAGAGTTGTTTCAACCGAGTCTGGGTGGGCATTTGTCAGAATCCCTTCCAACCTTTACACATTATGGTTCTACCAGTCTTATTGCCTATGGATTTCCATTTTTATCTAGCTTTTTAATACATTGACGAGATCGTTAGCAGGCTTTTAAAACGATGCTTGGACATTCAGACTTCCAAAAGCCATTAAGTAAAGCTGATAAAAAAACCGGACCGATACAGCAAAGTGGGCCTGTCTGTCACTCCCCCCCCCCCATGTTCCTGTGCTGATTGAATTTAATAGTATCTAGATGGCAAATCAGGATGAGCCAGAAAAATGTTCCCGACTTCCAAGATGTATTTACTGAGCTAGGAGTTTGGTAGCAACCTCAGCCAGTTTCTGATGGGTGATTATCGGAAGTTCCCAAATGTCACAAGATGCCAGACCAGGGAGCGCGTCTTCCAAGGATGGAGCCAGCGGAATCCTGATCCAGACAGTTGCAACACTTGCCAGTTCAAGCCCACACGTGGTTTAGCTCTCTGCCCAATCAAGAAAGGTGCGATGGCCAGATTTCGGGGAAGGGATGTGATTTCTGGCTGCTTCTTGCTTTCTGCAGCAGCCTTGCATTGGATCTGACAGCAGCCAATAGCCCTGATGCTGCCTGGGTCACTTTTTCACCTAATGGTCACAACCTGGATTGCAGCTCCACAATGGGTGCAATCATGGTTAGGTCTGCATCTGCAGCTCAGCCTGGAGGAGCATCTGAGCATCCCTCTGGCCAACGTGTGATTGAGTTTCCACCCTGCTGCTCTCAGTTTTCCTTGTGCAAAGGAAGCCAATTACTAGCAGCTGGGGAGAATGAAAATGATTATTAATTTCACCCATAGCATATGCTTTGTGCTAATGATCCTCCACAGTGCAGTGTGGCATTGAGAGCAATCCGATCCAGATGCGGTGGGAATGAGCAATGTGCGCCACTGCAGCGCAACCAGGTTGTTTCTTCCCCAGCCACAGCTTCATCCCAGGCCTGACCGCAGCCTTCGCACTTCTGCCGTGCAGCAGCAAACAACCCTGATAGAAAACAGGCCCTCCGTGCATCTACGCTCCCGTCTTTGGACTCTCGGGAGTCAGAACCAGGTCTGGTCCAGAGACGGCCTGGAGCTCATGCCTTTCAAAAGGAAGGGGAGAAGGAAGCTCACTCTGGAGCCGCCAGAGCAGACACAAACATTCTTGCAGCAAGATAGCAGTTGGGCTGGATGAAATGTGGTGCTGCTTGCTTGCTGGCTACGACTTGCCATTACCATGTTCCTCAGTTTGCCCCCACTTCAGTCACAAAGCAGGACCCCCCCCATTCTTTAGGTGGCCCTAAGAAGCTCCATCATTGGTTGCTTTCAAGAAGAAACTGAACAGCCATTTGTCTGAAATAGTATAGGTTGGACTAGAAGACCTCCAAGGCCCCTTCCAACTTTGTTATTCTGTTATTCTGGCTGTCAAGACAGGAGACCTATTGGGCCTTGTAAGGGTACCTGGTGAGAAGGCAGCCAGAAGACCAGCAGCACCTCAAAGGAGGAGTTCAGAAGCTGGGGCCTCTGTGGGTGAAGCAGATGTTCTCCCCCCTGGAGTCTGGACCCTTCAGAGCTGCCCCCCTCCCCCAGGGCAGAGTCACCCTCCCACCTCCTCCTTCCCGGGTTTAGCAGCTGCAGCATCTGACTGGCACTCCTGTGAGAAAGAAATGCAAGCCCAATGCTTTCCACAAGAGTGGGTCAAAACAATCTCTGAACACAGCTAAGCATTACATTTTTGTCAACCTTGCATCAGGGAATTGACAGGGGGCTTATTAAGCTTGCAAATAGCACAAAGCTGGGAGGGGCAGTGAGCACTTGGGGGGGTGGGAGGTGGGGAGAGAAAAGTCACCAAGATCCAGACAGGCTTCAGCAGGGCTGAAATGAATAGGATGGGGAAAGGGGAAAAGTTCTGCCTCTCGGTCAAATAATGAAAGTCCAGGAGGGAGTTCAGATCTGAGCTGCAGCAGGATTTGTGGGACGGACCTGGCTGCATTTGTCACTCACATGTTAACCATGAGCCAGATGTTAGAAAGGGGAAGCCTGTCTTGGGGCCATTAATGTATAGTCCAGACCAGAGGCGCTAATCTGGACCCTCGGTGGCCCTAGGCTCCCTCCAGTCAAGGAACAATGGATGGATCAGTTTCCAAGGAGAGATTCAACCTGGAAACAAGGAGAAATTTCCTGACAGTGAGAACAATCAACCCATGGAACAGAAGTTGCCTTCAGAAGTTGTGGGAGCTTCATCACTGGAAGCTTTCAAGAAGAGACTGGACTGCCATCTGTCAGAAATGGTGTAGGGTCTCCTGCTTGGCAGGGGTTGGACTAGATGACCTACAAGGTCCCTTCCAACTCTGTTAATCTATTAATAACAGTTCCGGCCATTGCATTTTGCAAAGGGGCATTGGGAGGGTTGGGGGACGGGGACTGAAAGGCTGAAGGGTTGGGAGATCAAAACCTATGAGGAAGAATTAAAAGGAATCAAATATGTTTAGCCCAGCAAAGAGGATTAAAGAGAGGGCTAATAGTTGTAAAGTTCTAACGGAGGAGTCAATAAAGAGAACAAAGGTTGGGGGAATGCTTGGGTGGCATGAGCTGGCATGAAGTGGTGGGTTTTCCCTTGTTAAAGATCTTCAGAGGCAGGAGGGTCTGCTGGGGGTCCTCCAATGAAGAGGAGAGGGGTTTGGACTGATTCAGTAATAAAAGGGAAACCTATTTGGATAATTGCTCATGGGGTAGGGTTCGAATTCATAGCCGGGGCACTGAATGGGCTGCCCATTAAATCCGGCATGTGTTTGTACTGTCCAGCCCAGGGGACAGGCTGAAGATCCCACTTTGCCATCGTCTTAACCTTCATCCATATCTTCCCTACTGTTCCCAGAATTTCTAAACAATAATATAGTTACTTGAGATTCATCTTAGAAATCATTTGTATGAGATGAAAGTGGGAAAGAACTTAGGTCCATTAAATCTGGCCTGCTAAATTGTGAATTGCTCAGTTTTGAAAATATTCTGGATAATTCCATCTATCAATGGGGGGGGGGGAATGGCATAATATAATGTGGTTAATAGTCTATAGAGATTCTCAGCCATCCAGGTCATGGTTGTCCCAGAAGGGTTTTTTCAGGAGGCAACTGGACTTCCTTGGTTTTTCTTTTGAAGACATTTCACTTCTCATCCAAGAAGCTTCTTCAGCTCTGACTGGATGGTGGGGAATGGAAGGATTTATATTCCTTGCAGACAGCTGGTCATTTGCATCCTTCAATGACCCTCTAAAATGATGCAAATGACCAGCTGCAAGGAATATAAATCCTTCCATTCCCCACCATCCAGTCAGAGCTGAAGAAGCTTCTTGGAAGAGAAGCAAAACGTCTTCAAAAGAAAAAACAAGAAAGTCCAGTTGTCTCTTGAAATACACCTTTGGGACAATGTGGCCAATAGTTTTACTTGAAAAAAAAATCAGATATAATCTGTACAGGACGGTAGGTCTTCATTCCAGAGGATTTAAAGGGCTTCTGTTTGCTTTATAAATGACGTTAAGTCTTCCTCCATCCTCCACAGATTATGTGAACTACAAAATACGATCTGTGTTGATGCCAAACTGCCATTAAATTTACTTCTTAAAAAACTCCGAGCCCAGCCGGAGGCAGCAGGAGGAAGGACCTTGGAGAGCTCCACGCGGGCCCGGCTGCCTGCCTGACGGAGGACGCCGCTGACCGCAGCCTCTGCGCGGGGGCCGGGATGGGCAGCTCGCGTCCGGCCTGCCGTGGATCGGACGGAGGGCTCCTTTCCCTGCCGGAGCGCCCTGCCGTGTCCCGCATGACAACGGCACGACTGAGCAAACTCTCGGCTCCCCCGACCGACCGTTTGGCTCCGTTGCACGCAGGAGCAGCGACGGCTGGCCGCCCACCGGCCCTTTGCAGCTAATCCTGCCCGCTTTCACCGGCCAAGAGACCTTTTCTTCCGGCGGGAGAAGCTCGGCCCGAGGAGCTTTGGGCGGCTCCTTGCAGGGAAAAGAGACTGAAGCCCTGGGAAACGGGCCCTCCCCCTTTCATGCTCACACGGCATTTCCTGCATTCCCACGTAGCATCCAGTCTGCCCCGAGACGAGCAAGCAATGGAGGAAGCGTTACCCCCGCAGCCAGAATTCAGTTCCTCTGCTTTGGGACCAGTTTGCTGCCATCGCCCCCAGACCAGAGTTGTCCTTCTAGGGCCTCCCTGTCTGAAAGGACACCATCAGATCTTTTGGGGACCTCTGAGTTCCTCTTTCAATAGTTCTTCCCATTCCCAGAAGCAACTGAAGGATGGCTGACCAAGCGTGGAGGAAACCCTTCAGAAGTGCATTCTTACCTAGTCCCTTGATATGTTTTTCAGGCTCATTTTTGTTGTATCGTATGTCCCAATGTGGCAGGGACCCTCTTTGGGGTATTTTTGCCCTCTGAGTGACATGCCACCACCAGTCTTCATTTTTCCTCGTAGTTGTTTCTTCCCTGCTGCATTTAGTATGAATACAGATTTCTGCCTTTCTGAGAAATTCCTCATTTTTGTGGATGAGATTCAGGGTGGGTAGACATGCCTCTAGACCAGGGGTCCCCAATCCCCAGGCTGCGGACTGGCACTGGCCCTTGGCCTGCCAGGAACTGGGCCACGCAAGTGAGCAAAGCCCCCTCTGTGCCTGTGCAGGTTCCAGGCAGCATGCGAAAGCAGGCCCTCCCCCGGGCCATGGAAAAACCTGTCCTCCATGGAACCAATCCCTGGCACTCAGAAGGTTGGGGGCCACTGCTCTAGACTTTCCACTTTCTCCTCCAGCAATCCGATCAGTTTGCATTTGGTGCCGGTGTAATTTGAGTCCTCCAAGGGAGGGAGTGCAAACCCCTTGTGGGTCTCCAGGGTGCTAGCCTCTTTCTCCATGGCGCTCCTCCTCTTCAGGATTTGTGCCGCTGCAAATAGATATTCTCTTGTAGACTTCCTGCTTTAGAGTTTTAGCTGAAGGAGAATTGCATCCCATCACTCTAGCCCAGTGTTTCTCAACCTCTGCTGGCTGGGGAATTCTGGGAGTTGAAGTCCACACATCGTCCAGCGGCCAAGGTTGAGAAACACTGCTCTAGCCAGAACAGCTGGTGAAAGAAGGGGCAAGAAGAGAGATGGTTAGAGTTTTAAGTGGAGGGAGGAGGTATTGTTGGAGGACCAAAGACCATGTTCATGCATGATTTGGTGGTGGACAAGCAGACAGAGTCATTGTACATTTCTGAGACATGGATGGAGAAGGATATGCCATCCTCTCTAGAAATATGCCCACCCAGGTTTTGAGTCCAAGGCCAAGAGAGGAGCAGGTGGCAGGTTGTGTATTGCACAGATCAGGTCCTTTTTATTCCCACAACCATCTCCTCAAAGAGTGTCTGCCAATCCTCTGCCATCAGTCTGGAAAGGGATGCTTCGACACAGAAGGGGAATGAAATCCTGTTTGCTCATAAGAATGCGATGCCCTCATCCCTTTAGGGCTCTTGAGCTGCATGGTGTGCTGGTCTCAGAACTGTGTTGTGGTGCTGCTGTGGGGAAATCTTGCAGCAACATGAACCCAAGGACAAATTCCAGCAGACAGAGCGATACTCTAATTAATTAGACCCCTAAAGAGTAATTTTATCATTTGTGGCATCAGATACAATAGGAAGACACTGCTTTGTCCTAGCTAATGGGAGCCTCATGTCTCCAATTAACATTTGGAACAAATGAAATTTCCTTCAACTGCTTTTGCTCAAATGTCAGGAAACATGTTTTATTTGTGGCAGCTTTTCAGTTATATGTTTTTCTTATTGGCCCTTTCAAAGCAAGCCACCGTTTCAAACTGCCACGTTGCTCTTTTGCTCTGAGTCCCTGCGGGGTGTTGCAGCCCCATCTACCCTAGGAGTCCCTTGACCAGAGAGAAATGATTGTCCACCTTCATTGCTGCAGGATTGGGGCCTATCTGAGCCTGTTCCTCAGATTTGCCTGAGTCAGGTCAGAGCTGAAAAAAGGAACAATAAAACTGAGATGACACACACACACACACACATCTTCAACACCCACAAATCAAAGTTTTAATAACCTAAGAGCGATGCTAGCGAGGAACCCAGGCACGAGGATCTTCTGGGGGGAAGAAAGAGGTGAAAATGCATGTAAGTCCTGAAGAAGGAGATGCAAAAAAGAAAGAGGACAGTCTGGCTACACAAAACTGCTATGAAGCCAGGTTTCACCTGTACCTGTACATTTGGTTTTTCTTGCCTAGGTGTAAGACTTTTCTCTACGTTGAATTTCATTTTGTTAGGAAGGGCCCAGTGTTCAGGTCTGTTGAGATCCATCTGGATCTTGAGCCTATTTTCTGGGGTGTTGGCTGTTCCCGCCAGCTTAATATCATCTGCAAATTTGATAAGTTCCCCTTCTATTCCCCCATCTGTCATTTATATTGAAGAGTCCCGGGCCCAAGACGGAACTTGTTCCCAGCTGTGCTTCTTCAGACTCACTCAGCCCACCCAGAGGTTGATTGCTTCGGAAGATAAAGGATGACTTAGCCAGCCCCTAAGGGAGGGCAACTGAAACCCCCTTCCTCTTTTTCCAAAGGGCTCCATAAGGTGGGCTTCTCTTACCTGTGCGGGAAGAATAATCACGAATTGAAGCGCAAGAGGTCGAATCAAGAGCATTTGGATGAGGCGGAACAAAGGTGTGTAACTGTTGGGGATTTTGTCTATGCCGATGGTGTCCAAGTGATGATTCAGCGTGTGGGGATTGTTCCCAATAGTCACAGGACTATTGGCCCCACCTTTTGCCACAGTGGTTCTGTTTCTATTTGCGGGTCTTTATATTTTGTTATCTTCTCCAGTTCTTTCCGTTCTATTCTGCTGTCTCCAGGTACAAGGAGGTGACACCTGAGCTCCCTTTAGCCCCACCCCATCAGCTTTCTGGAGAGCCTTGGGAAGGCGGTTTTTCCAGCCATGTGGGGACCCCATGGAGGGACTGTAAGACGATTTGCAGGATGTGAGGTCATTTTATTCTCCTGCAACCTTTTTAATGTTTCGTTTATATTCATGTTTTAGGGTTTTGCATGTTTTATGGTTTTTTCACGTGAACAGTTTAGTTTAAAAGCATGTTTTAGTATTTATATAGCACATGTAAGAATGCAAATAAAAAACCCCAGCCATGAATATTAAACTTCCTTAGTGAGAACAGCTGAGTATGATTAAGAAAGCAATTAACACCCGACTAACAAAGTGACAGTGGCCAAAGCTGTGGATTCCCTTGTGTACATGTGTGTGCGCGGGTTGAAAAGTCTGGATCTCATCTTACCACATTCTCCCTTGCCCTGAGCTGCTGACAGGGAGGGGGAAGGGGGGAGAGGGTCTGCCTGATCACATCTGGGGGACTGTCTGGAGGAGAGCCCCAACCTGGCAAGGGATGGGACTTGTCTTCTTCAGTCAACTGCGAAACTGAGCCTGAATCATAGAATCATACGGCTGGAAGGGTCCTTGGAGGTCTTCTAGTCCAACCCTTGGCCTCCCTTCTGCTTGCAGACAAGGAACGGGAAATAATTCAGTTGGCACAATTCAGGTTCCAGCTGCCAAGCCCTGAGATCCTATGGGATCTCTGCAGCTGTGCCTGCCCTGTGGAATAGCATCTTCCCCATCCTGGTTTTAGGAAGGAAGAAGGAAGGAAGGAAGGAAGGAAGGAAGGAAGGAAGGAAGGAAGGAAGGCATCATGTCAAGCGCTGCTGGCTGGGGGATTCTGGGAGTTGTAGTCCACCCATCTTCAAGCTACCAAGATTGAGAAACACTCTGCTATACGGACCCTGGCCAGTTTAGCAGCATTGATTTGAAACGAATTGAATTAAACTCCAATAATATTTCAACTTTTTTGTGTGTGAAGTTGCTTGGAAGGACCTGTACTTTTAGAAGCTAATTATCATCAATATACTGATATTCAACTATATATATATTTCTGGCAAGCTCATGGTTGGGGCTCTGTCTACAGAGCCTGGCTAGGAGAGAACAGCTGATGCTAACCCAGCTCCATGGATATCCCCATGTCCAGTGAGGGAGCGGGGGGGGGGGGGAACGGTCAGCTCCACAAGGCAACCTCCTGGGACACACAGGCCTCCCCCCCCCCAAGAGCTTCTCCCAGGAGTCTGCAGAGTTGCCACCCTGAGGATGTTCTGAAAGTCTCTGGAAATTTGGCTTTGTTCAGGCCTGAGATTAGGGTGGTTGCTGGGCTCCTGCCAGATTTTTTTGTGGTGCAATTTTCCCTCTGAAAGACTTCCTTTTTATTTTATTGTTCTTACTTTTAAAATACGAACCTCCCGGAGTCCTCTGGAGTTGGGCAGCCCTTACAGTTAATAAAGACATATACAATGAAATAGGAGTATTTGAGCGAAGTTAATGTTTATTGCCTTTTAAAGTGGTGGAGTGTTTTAACATTAGAGTGGTTTGCTATTTTAATGCTAGTGTTCTATATTTTTTGCTTTTATCTATCACTTTTTGGGGAGCTGCTCAAAGTCACTGAGGTAATGGGCAGCATTTAAATATTCTGTTTGTAAAATATTGCAAAGGAATCATGTCCAGTCAAATTCTGAGTTGTATCATACAGAAGTGCTAGATCAGGTTCATTGCTGGCTAGTTTAGACCTGGGAAGAGCTTCCAAGAGCCTCATCTTCCCTTACTTTGTCCTGGTGGGGCTGCTTAGATTCTTCTGTTGCGGATGGGAGAGGGGAGTTGAGGTCCGGGAGCTTAAGTGTACCTGTACACAGAGAACAACCTTGCTTTCATTAGTGCTGCTTGTTGCTCAAACACGGCTTTTTCGATAAACAGACATTTATCTTTGCCACATTTGTTCTTTAACTATACGGAGGTTGAAATTTATACTTCTCCTTTACTGACTGACACAAGAGCCCTCTTCCGAATTTGAGGGGCGGCCCCAAAGCCAAAGCGCCGGAAGGCAGGACAAGAAGCCACGATAGACAGAAGCCAATCAAGGAGGGCAGAAGTTGTGGGGTCTCCATCTCTGGAGGTTTCCAAGAAGAGAGAGGACAGCCATTTGTGGGGAATGGGGCAGGGTCTCCTGCTTGAGCAGGGGGCTGGACTAGAGGACCTCCGAGGTCCCTTCCAGGATTCTAGGATTCGAAGCCACTCCGAACTCCTGCGTCGTAGACCCCAGCCCGTACCCGGCAGCGAGGAGGCTGGCGAGGCTCAGCCGGTGTGGAGCCCCAGAGACCCTCCGGCCGCTTGGCCGCCCTTGGGCCCCGGGCGGCGGGGGGAGCTGCCCCTGCCCAGCCCTTGAGGGAGCGGAGGGGGGGGGGAGGAGAAGCGGGCGAGGAACGAAGGTCTGCCGCCTTTCGCCTCGCCGCGACCCCTCCTGCCCTTCCCCGGAGGCCCCGAGGGATTCCGCCACGCGCTTCGCGGGGGACTCCGCTCAGACGCCCCTCCGAAGCGGCCCAAGCGGCGGGTTGCGCCTCGGAGCCCCCGCGGTCCCGGAGGGGGAGGGGGAGGGGGAGGGGCGGCCAGGCCCCGGGAAGACCCCCCCCTCGACGTCAGACCAGCCGGGCGGCAGGGGGGGAGGCGGCCGCGTGGGCTCCCTCTTGCCCCGCCCTGGGAGCGCAAGCCTTGGCGGCGGAGGGCGCAGGAGCAGCGGGCGGCCTTGGACGGCGCGGACCCCCCTCCGGCCTCGCTCCTCCCTCGAGGAGGGCCGCCCCCCCCCGCCTCAAAAGGGCCGCCTCGCAGCTGCCGCCCGGGGGCTGCCAGGCGGCGCGTCCCGCCCTTCCCGCCGCTCTTCGGGACGGCCGTCGGGCGCCTCTTCGCCGGAGCCGCCGCCCGCCCGCCCGCCCGCCGGTCCGCCCTCCCTCGCCGCCGCGATGCTGCCCGGGCAGCCCAGGAGGGCGCCGCCTCCGCCTGGCAGCGGCTGAGCGAGACCGAGGCTCTTCCGACGCCCCGCCGAGACACCGCCCGCCATGGCCCGCGCCGGCCTCCTCGGCCTCCTCCTGGCCCTGGGTGAGCGGCCGCTCCGGCTTGGGGCGCCCCCCCGAAACTTTCCCGGGAGCTGCGAGGGCGGGGGGGGGGAGCAGCTGGCGGCTTTGCGCCGGGGCCGAAGCCCCCCGAGGGAGGCGGCTCCTGTGGCGGGGCGGGGAGGGAGCGGGACGAGCCTCCCACTTCTGCCCCCCCCCCGAAAGGAAGGCGAGGAGAGCGGAGGAAAAAAGGCCGGCTGGGAGGAAGAATGCCGAGCTGCCCTTCGGGCTTCCAGCGCTACGCGGGGCCCGGCCGGTTGGCCATTGCAGGGAATCCGCGAGGGAACTTCGCTGACCGCGCGGCTCGCTCTCTCCCTCTCCCTGGGGAGGGGGGTCCAAGGCAGCTGCTCTCCCCCTCCCCAGCCCCTCCGAGGGCTTTGGGGGGCGGGCATGACGCGGCAACTAGCTCTGCCGATGGCTGGGGGGGAAGGGGGGGTAGGGGCAGGGAATGGGAATCCAGCTTCCGGGCTTGGGTTCCGCAGGGAAAGGGGAGACGCTCCCCTCCCTGGCAGCGCTTTCCCAGTTGCTCAGCCCCTTTCTCTGACTGGGAGGAGGTGGTGGAGGGCCCGGGGCAGAACCTGGTTGTGGAATTCCAGAAACGGGAGTTTGTGGTCCAGTCTAACCCCCAGAGGCTTCTTGCTTGGGGACCAGGTGGGCACGAGGCGTCTCAGAAGGGAGCAGCCCTGCGCCTAGTTGCCCCCCCCTGCGCATCAGCAGCTTTGCTCCCTGGCAGTGGCCGGGCTGGGCAGTTCTCTGCCGGGCAAGGAGCTTTTCCTGGGTGCCAAGTCAGAGCAGCCCTTGGCTTTGGGGGCAGCCCAGAGAGATTCCTGCTGGAGCTGTGGATGTTGCCACTGGAGGAGAAGGGAGAGGGGGACTGGGCTCTTTTGAGCCACCTCTGAGCTGGGAAAGCTGCAGCATTAACAGGGCCTGCAGTGGGACCGGGGCTTCGCGTCTACCCCTTGGGTGTACAACTGACAGTAGAGGGACAAAAGTGTCTTTTAGCCACCTTGGTGTTGAGGCAGGAGGTCATTTGTCTGGAAATGTGGGATCCTTTTGTGTAGGAAACCCACAAGTGCTCTAAGGACATTAAATGGCTCCGGCCATTTGGACCTCAGAGCTGCATCACGGCTACAAGTTGCCTCTCAGGCCATCGGGCTGTAGCTATTCTTGGTAGGACGTGGCAGCCGTCTTCTGCTCTCCATGCTGTCCGCACTGCTCTGGTTCAAGGAGGGATTTTGCTTCTGCTCAGCTGCTGGGCTCTCTAGGTTCACTGAGCGAGAGAAAAGATTTGAAATTGCCACTGGGCAACGCTCCCTCCCTCCCTCCGCAGTTTCCTCTTCCTCTCTATTTTGCACTGGGCTGCTGCCTCCCGTTCCAGGCCCCATGTTTTGAAAGAGAGGCTGGAGTGTGTTTGAAGAAGAAAAACCAGGGTGCTAAAGGCTTGGAAGGAAAAACCGAGGAGTAAAAACTGGAGCTCCTGGAAGGGTTTAGTCTGGAAAAGAGGAGTTGTGGGAGCTCTCTTCAAGCATCTGAAAAGCTGGTCCTTTAGAAGATGAGAGCCTTTTCCAGATTCCTTCCAGGAGGGAAAATGTGGGATTTAACGGATGGGCAAGAGGTCTCTCTGCTGGACGTCAGGAAAATATCGGAAGAGGAGGAGGAGGAGGAGGAGGTGTTGGTGGGCTTTCCGTTTGCAGTAAAGAGAAGTTGGATGGCTATGGGCCCTGGGTTCCTGTTCTGGGCAAGGATTGGGGCAGACCATCCATCCTGTGCTTGTGGGTAGTGATGCTGCAGTTGGGGGAGCTTTTCAGTGGCCCTGAGCTCTTCTCTGCCACAGCCAAAGCTCCATCAAGCGCTTGCAGTCCTTCTGTTAGCTCTCCTACTGGTGGGGCTGGGAAAGAGCATCCTTTGACGCCCGTGGCTTGGCTGCCTGGTTGCTTCTTGCTCCCCTGGCCGGCATCAGGAGCTCCCCAGGGGCTGGGTTGCCGCTTGGGCCCCCTTGTGGTCCCCCTCTCAGATTGGCCCTTGGATGTGGCCTTCGGGGCCGAGCGTCCAGGCTTTACACCCCAGCCAGAGCTGCTTCGTGTGAAGCTTTGGGAATCGCCCTCTGAAGAAGAGGGGAGGGGGCAGCTGAGGGGCTGAGGGTTCCTGGGCTTTTCATTGCTGCTGTGAGCCAGCCACAATGAGGCTCCTTAGGAGAGGCCGTCACATACATTTTTGAAATGAATAATTTCAAAATTATTCCCGAGGGCTTGGCCAGAGAATTCAATTTGCCCCAGAGGAAGCTGCCCCTCTCTAGACCAGCGCAGTGTGTCCTTGGTTGCCAGCCTTCCTGATGCCCATGGAGCAGCCTGGCGGGGGGGAGGGGGTTGGGCCAGAAGCCCCCTCTCCAACCACCTGATGGGGCTGCCTGGTTGCACCATCACAGGCCATTTTCAAGGCTGCCAAGCATGAGCCGTTTTCTGGCTGACTGCAGCAGCCCCAGCCTGGGAAGGCTGCCAAAGGGGGCTGGAGGAAGGCAGAGGAAAGCTGCTTCCCAGGGCTGAGGATGGGCTGCCCCCTTCTGGGTGGGGGCCCCTTAGCTTCTCCAGGAGCCTCTGGGCCAAAGTGAGGGCTGTTGGAAGTGGTGGAAGGGTGGGGAGGGGCCTGCAGGGGTCCTGATCTGCCCTCCCCCGCCAACTTGTGGACCAGGCTCAGAGGGAAGGTCCTGGAGGGTGTTGGGTGCTGGGGGAGGGGAGGAGATGGCCCCAGCTGCCCTGATCCTGACATGCTGCCTCTCTGTCTCCAGGCAGAGTATTCCAGGCCTGGGCTGGTCTGTCCCCGCCAGCCACCCTGGATGGGCACGGTTGGCAGAGCCCTGTGGACTGTGCCCGTGCCAACGAGCTTTGTGCTGCTGAGCCCGGCTGCAGCTCGAGTTTCCGCACTTTGCGCCAGTGCCTGGCTGGCCGAGACCACAACACCCTGCTGGGCAACAAGGAGTGCCGGCTGGCGCTGGAGGTGCTGCAGGGAAGCGCTCTGCACGGCTGCCGCTGCAGGCGCAGGATGAAGAAGGAGCTGTCCTGCCTGCAGATCTACTGGAGCCTCCACCTGGGCCTGGCTGGGGGTGAGCCCAGAGCCGGGGTCTCCTGGGAGTGGGAAGGGGGGGAACACAACATGTGAGCAGACCCCCACTTGTGGGGGAGCACTCAGTCCCCAAGGACAGCTGTAGGCTTTCCATTGACAACAGTTGCTGGGGATGATGGGGACTGTACTCCCAAAGGTCTGAAGGGGGGGCTGACCTAGGTAGGGGCTTCCTTTGGGTAGGGAAATGCAGGTTTTGAGAATCCAGGTGCCCGGGTGGCCATCCAGGCAAGGCCCCATCAGGGCTCCTAAAGCTCCCAGGCCTCAGCCGGCCTCAGTGGACAGTGCAGCTGAAGGAACAGGGCACCCCAGGCTGCATCAGCTCCCCACTTAAGAGGAGCCCATCCCTGCCCTGCCCATGACCTCCTGCCTCCTTCCAGGTGTTGGTGCAGCTGTTAATTTTTCCCTTCTCTGCCTCCAGGAGCAGAATTTTATGAAGCTTCGCCCTACGAGCCCATCAGCTCTCCTCTCTCTGATGCCTTCAGACTTGCTTCAATTGTCTCAGGTACTTTGAAAAAAGATTGGGAGCAGATGCTTCCTCACCCACCTGTTTCTCCCCCTCCCTCCAATTCACATGACTGCAGAAGAACCCTCGATGGTGCTTCAGGCTGGAACTGCTGGTGGCCCTGGGGGCATCGGTGGGAGTCCCCGGGTGGCAATTCTATGGACAGGACATCTGGCTTGACCTTAGAAGACGGATCTGCAGAAGTCTGCTCCAAGAAATGCTAGGCTTAGATTCCAGTTGCCAAAAGATTTCTTTTTCCACTTTGAATTAAATCACCATCCTTAAGCTATTTAGCTGGTGGAAAATAGGAGGGGGTGGGGAGGGGGCACACTGAGAAGCCTTTAGCTCTGATTCTGGGCTTAACAACTGTTTTCAAGAAGGGGGGCTGAGAATGTGGGGGTTTCCTACGGGAGGAAACAATACTAAATGCTAACGGGGAGTGACACTTTTCCAGCTGCATTGGGATGTAATAGATTAGCCAGGTTGGATCCAGAGGAGATGTGGAAAGCGAGTTATTTACATCTCAAAAACTCCCCCCTCCCCCCTCCTCCAGTAGTTGTCAGAGGGCTAAGTCTGACTCCAGGACAAGTTAGAGATGCTGCTTGGGTTTTCTCAAATATTTGAAACTGAGAGACCCTTTGCTGACTGCTGGGCTGCTGGAAGGGGGAAGGAAAGCAGGCATTGATCTCAGCCCTGGCGAGGCAGAGGGCAAAGAAAGGAGTGACCGGTTCTTCTTCGTGTGGCATCAGGATGACTCCTCCCTCAACGGGAAACGGGGGGGGGGCTTCTTGGTAGTCTTTTTTTTTTAAAGCTTCTCTACATTTGCAAATCCGATAGGTTTCCTTTTTCTTGGGAACATATTGGGAATTTTTCTTTAGGTTTTTTAATTTAAGGATAAGGCTAAGTGGGTGCAGATTGGGTGATGTTCATCCTGAGAAATGGTGAGAGAGTCCTGGGATTCTGAAGAGGTTGGACTTGCACAAGATTACAATCGACTCTACAAAAGGATGCTAGAAGTTTGTACGGTCCAAACATCAACAAAGAACGCTGCAGAAAGATGCAGGAGAAGTTAACAGTAGGATCCCAGGAGCCACTGAGGCCAAGAATGTTTCAGTGCAGGGATCCCAAATTAGATTATCCTCAACAGATTGTTGCCCGACTTCTGTATCAGGACATGCGGCGAAGGGAAGCCTAGAGTCTCTTGGAGACCATCAACTCTACCATTCCTCTGATTTTACTGTTGGGAGGTAGTTCAGCTGGAAGGTGCCTTCCTTCCTTCCTGTAGCTTATTCCGTGCCCTATCCTCTGAACAAGAGGATCCCTCTTCAGGCCTTGAACTTCTTGGGGTATTTCCAATTCCTTTGCTCTCTCCTCATAGGTCTTCAATTCTAGTCATCCTTCTTCCCTTTCTGAATTTGTTCCAGCTCATGAAATGAATGCAGTGCTCGGTGGGGTTTGAATAATGCAGAAAAAAGCGGCATGATTTCATAATTCCTATCGTTTAGAAATTATATTTCTGTTGGTGGAGGGAGGGCGTGATGGTATTTTTAGAAACATCATCTCACTGCTGACCCACAATTAATTTTTTTCTATATCCTAGTTCACAAATATGACCAAATCCATTGTGTATTTGTTTTTCCTAAAGTGAACATTTTTGCATTTCTTTTAGCTTGTTACGTTTCATTCCATTTCTATTGTACTTCATTTTGTTTATTCAGTCCTCTTCGCAACATCCAGATAATTTTGAACCTGGTTTTTGTCTTCTGAAATCCCAATTGCAGGTCTTACAAGCTCTTCTGCAACCACTCCACCAAAGTTTTGGAGGCTGTCAGATTCCTAGGCTAAACCCTGCAGTTTAATGAGGGGGAAATACTTAAAAGTAAAGAAACATTCAATGACCTTCATCGAGCTGAAGACCATTTGCTATTTGTGTATCTCCTTGCCTTCATTCATCATATTCTATTTCCTACAGTCTAGCACAGTCTCTGCTTCTTGAGTTAGGCTCCTCTTCTCTTTCTGTGACTGGACCACTTTGGCTCTAGTCTTTGCATTCTTCTTGTGGTCCTTCTGTGGCCCTTTGCAGGTTTTCTGAATCCTGGAGGTGCCCAGAAGTCACTTCAGCATTTGAGACCGGACTGAATCAATATTGAACAGATTGGGGCTAATTATAGTCAATATTTGGAAACTAAACCAGTTTAAAATCATTGTGAAATGACAGGTCCCAAGAACAACGCATGGAGTTACTTGTGAGTAACAAGTAGCAATAATTTTCTCTATTGCTCTGCACTTACAAGGATCTAGCCAGATTAAAGCAATTATTTGCATAACTACAGACATTCTCTGGGAAATGCTAGGGAGGAGCCCCATTTTTAGCCCTCTTCCTGCCTGCCAGACGTCCCATGCTCCACTGCTTCTTTGCCCTCCCGTAAGCAGCCCTTCCCTCCTGGGAATCCAGATTACATTCCACCACACCAAATGTCTTTTCTTCCAGTTACCTTTATTAACTGTGATTCAATACATCATCAAGATCTCTTTCTTTTTTAAAGGTACTTTTATTATTAGGTCAGGCAGTTGTGAATCCATCTGGTGGTGATGCTTTCCATCTCACTTTTTTCTATCTTACCTAGAAGTAGGTTGTGGTCTGTTTAGTCAAAGGCCTCCCTGAAGTCTAAGCAGACAATTGAATGTCCACCAGCATTTAGTCCCTTCATCAGAAAAGACAATAGAGTTGTCTGACACGATCTCTTTCTAACAAACCCACATTGGCTTCTAGTAATAGCTTTGCTCATTTCTAGGTGCTCACAGATTTGCTGCTTGATCATCTTTCCATCTTTCCCAGGATTTTCTCAGATACTGATGTCAGGCTTAAAAGATCCCTAGTTTCCTGAATCCACTCTCCCCCCCCACCCCCTGTTTTTTGAAGATGGAAGCCCCCATCAGCTCTTTTCTGGTTTTCTGGTATTTCCCTGGTGCTTCAGGAGCTTTGAAATAGATCATGTCTACTATGGTCTCCTTCAGAACTCTGGGTAATGGGATATAACCCCTGCGGTCCTAGCAATTTGAATTTGTCTGAAGTGGACAGGTGTTTTCTTATCGTATTGTTGCTTATTTTGACTTTTTGTTCCTATTCTGTCTCCTACAGCCCTTCTTTGGATAGGTCGGACTATTTTTCCTTTTGTGTGAAGGCAGATGCAAATAATGGGTTAAGCAGTTTGTTCTGACAGCTCACGGCATATATCTTAATAAATTGTGATATTTTTCACTTATGTGTTCTGGAATAACAATAAGTAATAAGCAATATAATTTCACAACTAATAATTATAACTAATAAGAATTTCTTACTGTTCAAATTTTATTTTTAGACATTTTTGAATATTTTGATGTATTTCTTTCCAAATCATTTCAGGGTGGTTTTTTTTTTTAAATAACCACCACATATAATAGCGTTCCTTCTTTGTTATGGCATTTTCAAAATTTATTGCTATATGATTCGGTAATTATTGACATAATTATATCCCATCTGTTAAACATTTAATACCAATGTTATACTACAATTGTTAACTTGTAGTAAATTCTATTGTGATGATTTCCTTGAAATTCTGCATGAACTTTATTGTTACTCATTTTTTAATTTGTACTATTTCTGTGTCATATTTCAATAACAATGTGAGATCTAATTACCTATCTGTCTGTCTAGGCTTTGTTGCCAATCCTATCATTGTTCTCAAAGTTCCTCCTTTTTTCTTGAGAACTCTTCTTATTCTTCTAGCAATTTGAAAAAGACATTAACCATGTTAGCTGAGCAGTTCTTGCTGAATATTTAGTCTTTTTTAAAGTCTGGATGCACTGGTGTACGTGATTAAACTTTCTTGTTATAGTTGTCCTTAGAGTAAAAGCATTTGATAGCAAAGCTAATGGAGAAATTGCTGGACTTATCCTTCTCTCTAAAAGATTCCACATTTTAATCAAAATTACTTTGTCCAATAATGTGTCCTTTCAATATTTTTTCTTTTGCTTCTTTATACCAACAATACCTATGAAGTCCAGTGGCTAAATTGACTTATGATTTATATTCTGTTGTTTGGGGATTTTATCTATTATCTTATCCAAGACAGGCAGAATGATCAAGCAATTAGAGGTTAGAAAATGCAGGGTTGATTTTTTTCTTTTAATCTTGCAACATTTTAAACCTTGCTCTCATTTTTTCTGCCATTCCACATGAATTAGTTGACTACTTTTGCCAATCCTGCAAGGTTTTGTCTGAAATTGGAATTGGGGCCCTTTGACATGCAAAGTTCATCTTGGGCATAGTGTTCATTTTTACTGTTGCAGTAAAAGGTAAAGGTTTTCCCTTGGCCAGTCGTGTCCGACTCTAGAAACGGTTGCGGTTCTCATCTCTGTTTCTTGGCCAAGGTGCCAGCGTTGTCCGAAGATATTTCCTATGGTCATGTAGCCAGCTTGGGTAAACCCCAAAAGCTTAAAGAACACTGTCGCCTTCCCATCGAAGTGGTACCTATTTATCTACTCGCATTTGCATCAGTAGTGGGATTCAAATCCCATCACTACCGGTTCGCTTGTGGGCACTCGCGCGTGTGCAACACTTCTGTGCATGTATAGAGACATCAGATGGGTGGAGCCTCCCACTGCTGTCGCTACCAGTTCGCCCGATCCGGGGTGAACCAGTACCAACCCACCACTGATTTGCATGCTTTTGAACTGCTGGGTTGGTGGAGCTGGAGTGAGGACGGGAGCTCACCCGGTCGCACAGCACTCAGGTCTCGAACCAGGGCTGCCAGTTTTCCAGCTGACAAGCTCAGCGTCTACAACTGCTGAGCCCAGCCAATAAAGCTTTAGGAGGTTTTTTTTCACATGTCAAGATCTTTTTCATATTTTCCCATAATTCATTGTCATTGTTATGAAATGTATAGGAAGCAATAAAGTCAGGTGTTTGGGGGGCCTGATCCAGGCAGGATCACCTCCATGAGGGGAACGCAAAGCCCTTGCCGCTCCCAAAACCCCTGTTAGCTAGAGAAGGGCTGTCTGGCCGCCTGTCCCAGCTCATCCTCTCTGCCCTCCGTGACTCTACACCTTCCCCAGCAGGGACCGACTCCGCGGCAGCCTCCAGGAGCAACCCCTGCCTGGACGCGGCCAAAGCCTGCAACCTGAGCAACGACTGCAAGAAGCTGCGCTCAAACTACATCTCCACCTGCAACAAAGAGGTCTCGGCCACCGAGCACTGCAACCGGCGCAAGTGCCGCAAAGCTCTGCGCCATTTCTTTGACCGGGTGCCCAGCGCATACAGCTACCGGCTGCTCTTCTGCCCCTGCAAGAACCAGGCCTGCGCAGAGCGCCGCCGGCAAACCATCGTCCCCGACTGCTCCTACCAGGAGAGGGAGAAGCCCAACTGCCTGACTCTGCGGAGCCACTGCCGAGCGGAGACATTCTGCCGGTAAGGCCTGCTGGCTTCTGGGGGGTGGGGGATCCTCACAGGAGGGGATGCAGCGGACTATCAGATTGAGGCATTTGCTGTGAGGGACCCTCCCCTGACGCCCCTCCCCGAACTTGAGAAACTGACCTCTCAGCCCACCCTGGTAGAGGATGCGCTGGTTGAGGGTTGTCTGTTGGCTTTGAAAGGGCCCCAACACAGCCCTAGTTGGTTCTCCAGGACAGATTTATTTGGCCGTCTGCTCGGGATCGGGTGGGGTGGAGAGCGACTGCTCTGACCTCCTGTTTATGGTAACTTATTAATTACTTATTAATTATTCAGGATCTGTACGGCTTTCCTGTTAAAAGTTGAAAGAGTGGCTTAATGCCAACTACTCATATTGCAATCAGCATGGCCGCGAAATAAACAAATGTAATTTGAGGTTGCGTTTTAAAAGTTTAGTTTCCAAATTGCCTTAAATTAGCAGTTCCCACTTTTATTCTGCGCCGATCAGGCCACAGCTCAAAACCATTTCTGGGTATCTCCCTGAAGTAGGATTGAGCCAGTGGCCCCCTAGCTTGGCATCCAGAACATTGTAGGAGGTTCTGGAAGATTTCCTGCCTGCCTGTCTAGACGGCCATCCTGGCAGCTGCCTCGGAGGCAGGAGCTTGAACCCCCATCAAGACCTGGGCTGCCTTGGCCCAGCCCTTCACAGGTGGGCCTGGTCTTCTTTTAGACATGCCTGACTTGATTACTTGATTACTAACTTTGCCTTGTGTCAAGATGTTCCTTGTGTCATCCTGAATCTGCACCCTTTCCTTTCCGCGTGTGATCCCACTAAGCTTCCCTCTAAGCTAGGATGCCCTGCAGGCTCCAGGGTTACGTCACAGCAAGTGGCTTGATTGGCCCACAGATTGTGTTGCCTTTCTTGCATCTTGTCCAATTCATTACGATCAAGAGGGAGGAATCCTGCCTGGGAAATGGGTTGGTCCAGAAGAGGGCCGAGCATTTGCTCCACTGATTTCACGTTTTAGGAAATCCCACATTCTGTGGCTCTCCATCTGGGTGGACCCAAAAGCGATCAATTCCCACACAAGGCAGAGTGGGGCAGATTTTGGACTGGATCCCTCAAACAAGACTCGATGAGATTGGAGGTGCAAATCATGCTTAAATCTGAAAGCAGCTGCTCACAGACCTGGGGAATTGGGGGTTTTCTCACTCCGTAGCGTTGCTATGTGGCATCAGGAAGTTTGGCTGCGTTATTTAGGGTTTGTCATGTGGCTGAGGGGCAGGCAGGGGTTTAAGGCTCAGGTTTTGAGGTTCTGCTTGGGTTTTGCCTTCACTGCTCCTTGCGTAGAAGAACATTTCCCTCCTTGGGGCCCAGCTGCTCTTCTGAAGAGATGGCCGGGTCCTCCTTCAGCTGCCACGCTGGAGGGAAATCCAGAGATCCTCACTTGGTCTTCAGGTAAGCAGGAGCCTCTCTTGGGACTTAGGCAGCAGCATGCCAGTCTCTGGAACTGGCTCCTCCCGAGAGATGCTCTCCAGAAAGCCTCTGAAGACCTGCCTCCTGGGGCAGGAACAATGCCTGTGGCCCCCCAAGGAGGCTCCTTCATTAGGGGTGGCCTATCTGCTGGATCAGCAGCCCTGCTCTTGCTGCTTCTTGCTTTCTGAAAGTCTGGGTGGGGAGCCCTCTAAGTCAATAAAGACATGGAGTCACTCTGCGGAGAGCCAGGGCAGAGCTAGGGGCGGGGGATGGAGTCCAGTTTGAGTAATTTGCTGGTTGCTAATTCCATACAGTCCAGGGATACTCCCTAATTAAATCAACAGCCAGTTTTAGCAATAATTATCATATTATCCCTTCCAAATTAGATATATCAAAGCAATTGTCAGGATGCCTCGGTGTATCTTTTTTTTTTAAAGCTGCAATACTTCAACAAAGATAAAAAAGCAACAAATGACAGCCAGGAATTTTCAGATTTGGAAATCTGAACCAGGAATCAGCAATGCCTCAAGCAGGGCTGAGCTTCCTTATCCTCTTGAATCACACCCTCATAAAGAATAAAATAATATTTATTCAGTCAATGACCACCGAAACTTAAAACAAGTGAAGCAAATAGATAGACTAATATACAAGTAACCAGCAAAATAAATCACATAATAATATAGTGTGTGCCCATTTTTAATCCGAGCATGCATTGAACAATACTTAACCTGCATTAAATTCTCCCATAAGTCCCATATGTGACTTATTTTCTCAGGCTTTCACAGTCGCCCTTCTGAGCAGGGACGGCTTTTCCTTCCTTGATGGCAAGAACTAACAGCCTCTCCCTCCATTTTCTGCTTAGTTTCTGCAATCCAGGCAACGTTGCATCCCCATCTTAGCCAGATGTGGGGTGATTTTACTGGGTGGGTGTGTGTCTTCCTGCAGATGAAGCTTTGCAAATTTATGCTCTTCGCATGATGAACAGAACGGCTGAGAGTCTGAGGCAATCCAGGTGGTTTAAGTCTTCAAAGGGCAAGGGTATTTCATCAGAGAGGAAAATGTGCCAATTTACTTTTGAAATGGTGCCCTTCATGAGGGAGTTCCTGTTTTTATTCATGTCTTTTTTAGATTAGTTCATGCAATGAATGCAGTCCAACTTCCTCTTTTCCCCTTTCCCCCTGCTGGTCTCCATCTCCTGTTCTTTAAAGCCTTTGCTCTGCCCCCTCCTCAAGGCCAAGAGAGCCGCAGAGGGTGATGCGCCTGGCAGCCCAAGTCTTGCCTTTGTGGGGCCCAGTGGAAAAGCAACACGTGGCTTGGATAGGATGAAAAGAAGAGCCTTGGAGAGTCATTGCAGCTGGCAGGTCCTTGAGACTCAGGACTCCCCCAAATCTCTGCCGTGAAAGTGGGGGAGCAGAGCCTGCTCGTATTTAACTATCTGCCTGTCAGATAAATTGAATGAATAGGTGTCCTGCATCGGATTATATAATTTGTAACAGAGGATTCCTCATTCCATCTGGAATCTTGTTGGTTTATTCCGTATATCCTTTAGTTTGTGATGGTCTGTGGTTTTAAACAAATAATCATTTATAATTTAATCCATCTTCCTGTTGGAAACTTGGCAAAATACCCTGTTTTGGAACTCAGGCACGAGGGCAAACAAATAATTCTAAGTAGTATTTATCTAGAGTTTTCCAAAGTCAGGACTTGACACATTTTTTTTGGGTAAAAATTCAGGCTCATGCTTTTTTGGAGGGGTGCTGTTAAACTTCTTGTGCTGCTACCTCACGCAAACCAGGCTCCCATTTAACCCAGAAAACGCCTTCTGGGGGCTCCCAATCGCCATCAGAGGTGGCCTTCGTGGCATTCCAGACACGGATTTCATTCCCACCCCTGGAATTTTGGTGGAAGATCAATTCCTTTGGATGCCTCTGAGGGAGGCGCAAACATTGCCAGGCAGAGAGTGGGCAACCTCCATTGTCCGTTTTCATATCTTGTGCCTTTGTGGATCCTCCTGGTGAGCTGGTCTATGCCGGGGGGGGGGGTAGAGGTGGCATCCATTGTTATTTATTAGGCTTTACACTGCCTCCCAGGTCCCTGGGTTTGTCCAGCCGGGGCTTTGAATGGATGGCAGGCCAGGTGCCCCTTCCTCCCTTGGCTCCATGGGGCTTTTCTCCCCAAGTTTGCCCCCACAAAGACACTCCAGATTTTAGTGTAACTGTATGAAATATGCATGCACCGATGCTTACGTACAGCTTATATTAAAATAATTACTAGAATTTAAATTTCACATTAATCAAGCTAATAAATGTTCCACCCACATTGGCTTAAAACCAACCCAGGTTCTCAAAGTATTTTGCATCTCACCTTAGAGACTTGCAAACCAGCAGCTTTGGCTCTTTCTTTGTCAAAACTCCACCGCCCTCCTTCTTCCCTGCCGGAGGCTGTTCCTCCAGTGCCCGAGGGAAGGCCCAGCCCCTATGACTGGTTGTTGTGTCCATATTCTGATAAATTTGCTGAATGTCACTTTAAATCAGTGGTGGAATTCAAATTACTACCTGTGTGCGTTGCTTGGTGGGCGTGGCTTGGTGGGCATGGCAGGGGAAGGATACTGCAAAATCCCCATTCCCTTCCCACTCCTGGTGGAAGGATATTGCAAAATCCCCATTCCCTTCCCACTCCTGGGGGAAGGATATTGCAAAATCTCCACTCCCTCCCCACTCGGGGGCCAGCCAGAGGTGGTATTTGCCGGTTCCATGAACTGCTCAAAATTTCCACTACCAGTTCTTCAGAACCTGTCAGAACCTGCTGAATAGCATCCCTGCTTTAAATCCTCCAGGTGGGTGGCCCCTGTGGTGGCAAATTCCAGAGTTTAAAAAAAAACAAACTGTGGAAATTGTTGGAAGGAAAATTAGGTCGGTTTTGAGCTGCCTTTGAATGAAGACAGGTAGTTGCTTGAAGCAGAGGAGAAGTTTATTTCCCAGAGCAGGATATGGTTCCAGCTGTTCAGAGGTGGCCGCCCTCCAAGCTCTCTCTCTCTAGAGACTCCTTGCCGTTGTTGCCAAAAGCTGCCTTTAAGAATCCTAAGAAGATGCATTCAATTACGGAAATGACTCCTTGCAGTTCAATTAACCTGCAGAGTTGGGGTTTAGCAAGGAGTTTGCATGCTTTCAAACTGCTAGGTTGGCGGAGCTGGGGTGAGGATGGGAGCTCCCTCGGATGCATGGAGCTCGGGGCCCAAACCTGGGCTGCCAACTTTCCAGCCGAGAAGTCCAGCCTCTTAACCACCAGCCTGCAAGAGTTTTATATGC
Organism: Pantherophis guttatus; assembly: GCF_059756535.1. Classification (NCBI taxonomy): domain Eukaryota; kingdom Metazoa; phylum Chordata; class Lepidosauria; order Squamata; family Colubridae; genus Pantherophis; species Pantherophis guttatus. Next base: position 700,484 of record NC_142071.1, read on the forward strand.
ACAAAAACATTTCTATTCTCTATTTCTTTCTTTTGTATTTTTCATTTACTTTTTACTTTTCTCTTTCAAAAAGTAGATTTTTTAAAAAAATATTTAATAGAAATGACATGAGGGAGAAAGAAAGAGAAATGGGCAGAAAAAGGACTTCAAGTCAAGCTCTTGTGGAGCGTTGGGCTCGATCTGACCTTGAGCATTGCAAAGCCATGTTTCTCGCTCTCTGCAGTCAGGGCAGAAGGCTTGACATAGCAAAAACCGCTGAGAGGCCCAGGAGGACAGTTGCTTGTATCTTGGGATGACTTTGTCACCCACTTCCTCCCTGAAACTGTCCCTTGAGCTGCTTTTCCCAAAAAGAGAAGCTTGGAGATGACAAAAACGGTGGAAGGAGGGGCTTCTTGAGTGGAGCCACACATGATTTCCTTTGAGGCAGGCAAAATCATCTGGTCACTCAAAAAATGAATTCACCACCATTTGGGCTCCACCACCAGCTGGGAGGTCTTAACTATCTGGAAAGGATGTAAATCTAAAGGCAGGTGGACAGGTGAATAGTTCTGAGGATCCCGTCCACTTTTCTAGGAGTTATAAGATCAGACATTTTCCCCAGGTAACAGAGTGTCTTTTCTGATGTTTCATTTCCTGGAGCTGCTCAGAAAAATGAGGGAGCCCTTGAGATCTATCTTGAATCTAAGTTCCTCTTATGCATCCATTATACATGACAGCTGAGGCCTTTCTTGAATTGCCCACCAGATCCTCAGTAAAACCCTCAAACTCCTTCTGGAACCCATGGGGTGAGTTGCTCATATGTCCCACCGCCCTGCAGGAGGGAACAGCATTGGCTAGCCATAAAGCAACCAGAGAGTTACCAGGTAAAAGGCATGTCTTAATATCCTTTGCACTCAGATTGCAGCCCCAGAACAAAACCCTGCGCTAACACCTAAGCGCTGGAGTGTGTTGGCCCTGCAAAGTCCCCAGGACGTCCTGAGTCACTGCAGACTGCTATCTCGGGGGAAATCAATGCCCAACCTGGCCACAGAGTTTGGCAGCTCAGGCACAGATTTCCAGTGCAGTGGCTCCGAAAACTCTCCTGGCTTCCTGGACCTTTTCTCCCCCCTGTGCACACATCTCTGAGAGGAAGAGAAGGGGCTGGGGTGTACGTGCCGGATTGGTGGCCTCGTCCGCAAGAAGATCCTGGGTGCAGAAACCATTCCCACTCCCAGGTGGAAAGAAGGAAATAGGATTTTAAAAGTGTAATGAAGCAGGTGGGGATTTTCCAAGCCCCCAATTTCCTCCCAACAGGCAGATGCTGCCAGTGCCCCCTTTTCGGTCATTCTAACTGGCTCTTCTGTAAGCAGGTCAAGACTGGCAGATTTCCACACCAATTGCCAAACCTTCCTCACCAGCTGCTCCAGGGACAACTACCAGGCGTGCCTGGACTCCTACACTGGCCTGATAGGTAAGTCTTCTAGACCAGGAGAGGGTCAAGTAAAGAGGTTGCTCTGTACCCATCCTTGGATCCAGCCAATCTGGACGATGCTGAGGCACCGTTGCTTTCGCTTGTCAGTGAGTCTGGGGGCCGTGTGTCCATCCTGGCACTCTGAGCTCTTGGAGGCCTTCAGAACCCTCAGTTCGGGGGTCCCTGGGCCATTGTGGAGAGCTGGGAGTTGGGAGCACCGTTTGCAATGGTTCTCCTTCCTCTGAGGCTAGTCCCATTGGGGGTTCGGTGTCCTCTCTGTGACAGAGGAGTCTGGAACAAAGCAAGGGGCTCTTTCCTCTCCCCATTGCTGGCCAGCGTCTCTCAGATCCCCCCACTTTTCTGGCCTCTTTTGCTGGCCGAGTCATCCAAGGCCTCTCAGGTGCCTTTGGCTCCCCTTGTCTGCAGAAGGTCCGAGTGAGGCTCAGACGCTCCTAACTTTCTGCAGGTATTTCCTGATTCACCTCCTTGATGACTATGTCCAGCTTAAATGCCCTGTCCGTCTCCCTTTTATTTTGCCTTCCTTCTCCTTCTCCTCTTCTCTTTGACAAATCTTTACTGCAGTCTTTCACCAACACAGAAAGATATAAACAGAGAACTAAGAAACAGTAATACTGAAGTATGAATTAAGTGCTATGAATTAAAATAAATTATGTCAACATTGGAATCATATATAATGTCTGCTATAATGCCGTCTGCCTCTAAAATAAGATTTTTGTTCCACACTAAAAATAAAGATGTTAGTGATATAAATGGGTGGATGAAGCCTTTAGCCACTTATTATTTAAAGTAAGAAGGAGCAGGAGAAGAATAGGAATTATAAAATTGCTGTATTGCTTATCTTTCAGTAACTATTCTAACTAAAAGTGAATGTAGCAACCATGGGTTATTTTGGAATTGTCAGTAAAGAGACTGAGCTTGTGGCTCACCTGAGTGGCAGTGAAGAGAGAGGCTGATGTGGCAAAAGGAGGGTGCCAAAGACTGGGGGGGGGGTGCTGAGTTGGGTGCAGAGCGCATCCCTGTGCAGGGGATCCTCCCAGAAGACCCTTACCCCATAGCTCAATGGAAAGCTCCCCTTGGGGGACTGGGCACCCTGGAGACCCTCATTCCTCCTTTGCGACAGGTTTGGACCTGACCCCCAACTACGTGGATGCAAGCTTTAGCAACCCGGTGATCTCCCCGTGGTGCTCCTGCCAAGGGAGTGGCAACATGGAGGAGGAATGTGAGAAATTCCTGAAGGACTTCACCGAAAACGCTTGTCTCCGTAAGCCTCCTGTGGACTCCGGGGCCCACCTGAAGCAGGGCTTCCTCTGGTGGGAGAGGGGAGTGGGTGGGCCCATCCTTTGTGCCGTGCTGGAGAGCCGTTCCTGGTCTTTCTGTGGGTCAGCCAAGTTTCCTTGGCTTCAGGAGGAATATCCCTCCCCCACCCTTCCCTCTGGCCAGGCTGTGTGTGTGTGTGTGTGTGTGTGTGTGTGTGTGTGTGTGTGTGTGTGCGTGGGTTGTGGAGCAGAGAGAGGAGTGGTTTGGCTTGTTCTTCTGCCTTGATCCCAGTCTTCAGCCCCCTCCGAAGGCCTTCAGGAGGAGAACCACTTTCATCTCGACCTGCTGCCCATTCCAGACTTGAGTCTTAATCAGAGCCTTACTTTATTTTTTTACTATAAAAAAACCTCTCTGCTAATCTCCAACCCAGAGAGGCAGTTTGGTGTCCTGGGGAAGGCAGCAGGCTAGAGAAGGTGAGTTCTAATCCCACCGTAGGCAGGAAGCCAGCTGGGTGATTCTGGGCCAGTCACTTTCTCTCAGTCCTGGGAAGGAGGCAACGGCAAAGGACTTCTGGAAAACCTTGCCAAGGAAACTTACAATCATAGAATTACAGAGTTGGAAGGGACCTTGGAGGTCTTCTAGTCCAACCCACTGCTCAAGTAGGGGACCTTATATCCTTCTGGACAAATGGCTGTCCTGTCTTTTCTGGAGGACCTCCAATGATGGAGCACCCACAGCTCTGGGAGGCCAGCGGTTCTCCTCTTAGTTCTGAATCCAATTCCTCCTGGTTGGGTCTCTGTTTGTCCACTAGACTTGTCCAGGCAGTCTCTGAGAATCAGACATGAAGAAGACCAGAGTTTGCCCTAAGCAAAACCTGGTCCCGGAGGGCTAAAATTCTCCCTCTTGCCTGAGTTTGCACAGCTGATTAACTCCCCCCCTCTGTGCGCCCCAATGAAACCTATGGTATGAAGGAGCCTCCTGCCTGCTCGGCCCCTGTTGCAAGAAGCAGAGAAGGGGGGGCAGAGCTGGGACCCTCTTGCCCTGAGAGGAGGGGAGAGAAGGGGCCTTTGCCAGCAGCCGTCATCTTTAGTGACCATTCCTCTCCCCTCCAAGGAGGCAGGTGCTTGGCCGCATTAAGTGCAGCCCTGCGGAGCTCAGTGTGACCCTGCCAGAGTGGGGGGGGGTAGCCTGATTTCCCCAACTCCCCCCCCAGTGCTTTGCAAGAGAAGGCTGGGGGAGCTGCTTCTGCTTGTTTGAACATGAGCCGACCAGCCAGAGGAGCCTGGGCTCATTATGGTCCTGAGGCTGGCACCAGTTCCTGGGGTGGTGGGTGCCCAGCTTATTCCCAGCCGCCCCTGGGCTTCGCTTCTTTGGGGGGTGGGGGGGACTTGGCAGATCCGCTGACCTGGCAAAACTGCTCTTGATGCCTCTGGAAGACACAGGGCTCTGTTCCCCAGTGCCCACCGCAGGGCGGAAGGGCTGTCAGAGGATGCGGTGCCTGGGCCGGGGGTGGGCTTGAGCGCATTGGCAAGCGGTGGAAGAAACAAGACCGGGTCCGGTTTGCCGGAGGGTGGGGGAGGCCCCTCTAAGAAGGGTTCTTTCATAACTCTCTCTTTTCCCTCCTCCTCCTCCTCCTCCTCCTCCTCCTCCTCCTCCTCCTCCTCCTCCTCCTCCTCCTCCTCCTCCTCCTCCTCCTCCTCCTCAGGAAATGCAATTCAGGCCTTTGGCAATGGCACTGACCTGACCTTCTCCCGCAAGGCCCCTCCGCAGCCGCTCCTCACCCTGCCTCCCGCCATAGGAAGGGCTTCGGCTTTGCCCTACAGTGTAAATGACAGCAGCCTTGTCGATAACACAAGCGTGAGCATCACCTGCACCTCCCGCCAGGTAAGCCCTTAGGAGTTCTCCCTGAGGTCCAGGCAATCATCCACGGAAGGCCTGGAAGTTTTACCCACAACAATATGGGTTTGTAATGCTAATTTCCATAGCCTCATTCCGGGCGTTCTGATGAATTTATGGCGAAGAAGACCTTCTTCAGAAGCGGAAGAAGGATGGGGAACTTGGCTCCTTCTTTTGTGTGCTGGAAGGAGAACGGCGCATGTCTACACATGACGCCCTAGGAGCAGAAGGGGGAGTGGGGTCTCCTTCACTGGCTGCCTTGCTGTTTAAACATTGGTTTAGGCGGGGATTAAGCTGGGTCTGGGGGCAAGACTCCTTTGGCTTAAAAACACTATACTTTTTAAAATATAAATTTATTAAGAGCTTTCATTACAATAGAAAAATAATTACAAACAAATATATTAACTTCACCATGTCAAACGTTACAAACATTTATCTCTTCATCCCATATCCCATCCCTGATCTATAAACAAACCATAAAAACATCAATTTTTCAGTCCTGGTGTCAGCCAGTTTCTTTTGTAGACCCAATGAAACTATATGTTGATAGATCATGACAGAGATAGATAGATAGATAGATAGATAGATAGATAGATAGATAGATAGATAGATGATAGATAGATAGATAGATAGATGATGGATGGGTAGATAGAAATAATTACACCCTGCCTTGTGAGCACGTGAGGGCAATCTCCTATGCTGCCCTTATCTGGAGAGGTTCCAAGGACCTGATCTACTCACTGAGTCCTTGCTCTTCTGCTGCAATCACCATCTCCACTTTCGCAGAGCCATCTTTAGTTCTCCAGACCTCCCATGGAAGTAAAAAAAGAACCCCAGAACTGGCTGTGCAGCCGTGGAGTAGACTGAGATCTGGGAATAGTTGCTGTTATAAGTAACAACAACATAGGCAGTCCTCAATTTATACATTTTCATTTAAAAACCGTTCAGTGTTATGATAGCCTCAGAATAGTCATGATCTGTGCTCGCACTTCCAACTCTTGTACAATCCCCATGGTTGCAATTCTGAGGCCTGGCAACCGGCTTGCAAGCTCCAAGATTTTTGACAGAAATTCTGCTCCCATTTCTGGATGTAAGTTGGAGGCTACCTGGGTTAGTAGCCTTTGGCACACTAGGATGTCGGAATAAGCTTTGTGATCTTTTCTTCCCACCAACTATAACTGAGAAGTATTTCCGGAGAGAAGGAACTCTCTCGCTTGGACTCCTCCTAAACGGAGCCTTCTTCTGTCTCCACAGGAGAGTGGAGCACAGGTGAACCAGTCCAAAGAGCAGAGCCTTTGCTCCTCAGAGGTAAGTGGCAGACATCTATGAAAACTGATGCCAGATCCCTATGACATCCTTTGGCTAGCACTCTTTAGGGGAGGACTCCCCAATGCAGTGAAAAAGAGAGGCACAACTGAGAGTGGATCTTGCCTGATCATTCACTGTCAGAGGTGGCCGCATCACAAGCATGCCAGATAGCAATAGCCCTTGGACTTATATACCACTTCACAGTGCTTTCCAGCCCTCTCTAAGCGCTTTACAGAGTCAGCCTCTTGCCCCCAACAATCCGGGTTCTCCTTTTACCCACCTTGGAAGGACGGAAGGCTGAGTCAACCTTGAGCCTGGTGAGATTCAAACTGCCAAATTGCAGGCAGCCGGCAGTCAGCAGACGTAACCTGCAGTACTGCACTCTAACCACTGCGCCACCGTGGCTCTGCTTAAGAACAGATGCCCTCAACTCTTGGTTATATCCAGGTCATTGCCTGATAGAACTAAAGTTTAATGGCTTCAGCAAATCACATCCTGAGCACACAACCTTCACACAACATCTCCTCCATCTTTGGAAAAGGCCACCGTTATGTTTGGCAGTTTAGAAGCAAAAAGATTTTTTTTTTGTCGGGGGGGGGGTTCTTTCTTCTGCTGGTTGCATCGATTGGTAGATTCTGACTAGTAGAAACTGGTTCTGCTCCTTTGTTTCCTGGGGGTCTTTTAGCAGGTGACCCTACCAGAAATTAAACCTGGCTTCAGATACAAGAAAGCATCTACATGTATGTTGAGTGTCTTGAACCTGCAGAGGAATCTTTTCAAACAGTCAGCACACGGTTAGAATCCGATAAGGGTCAAAGGGCATTGAAGGGGGGTTGGGCCTCGTTTGTTTGTGGCTATGTAGGGATTCTAGGCTGATGCCCCTTGTTACTGCACCCTCAGGTTCTGCCATGCCTTCTGCACACCTTGAGTTATTTATACAAATAATAAAGGCAATAATAAACAAACAAACAAACAAATAAATTAATGGTCTTCCCTAAAAGGCAGGAGAATGGCAGAGCAGAGGATGCTCTGTGAATTCATGGTTCAGGTTAGTTTTGATTCTCCCCCTCCCTCGCCAGGATTGCACAAAAGGCATGAAAGCCAATCCAATCTCTGAAGGGCACCATCTCCATTGCTGGAAGAAAGCTTCTCCTGGGACTGAAGCTAGTTTTTTTTTTTTTCATCTTGCAGAAATCTCTGACCACAGCTCTCATGCCAGAGCAGAAGACTCTTGTGGAGACCAAAGGGTCAGGCAACCAACTTTCCTTCACGGGAACCGTCTCTGCTGTCCTCTTCCTCCTTGTGAAAATGGCCATGTAGGAGGGACCTGGAAGAAGACTTGCCACGAGACGGGACGGAGAGGGCCGTGCAAACTCCCCTCCGCCTGTAGGCCGTCCCGGACTCTCCCTTGACCGTTGCCTTCTGGAGGGCTGCTGCCAAGGAGGCTCCACAGCTCTTGCGGAGGCTTCTGCCAGGCGGTCTTCATGGTGTAAGAATTGCCAGGATGAGTGTGGAGGCCCTTGGTAAAGACACCTGGCCTGGGAATCCAGGCTCACTTCTTTCCAAGGATCCCAAACACAGGCTGAAGTTCCACCGGTTTACCACCAGCGTTTTAAAGGAATCCAAGGTGTTAGCTGGACAATTGGGTGGAGCTGGAGGCCTTGTGGAGAGGCTTTGCCTCACAATGCCTTGCTTTTACTCTGCAGGGCAAGGGGCAGCCATTCCTCACCCCCAGGTCACCACCCAAATCGTTTTTTGCTGCTTGAAAATGTTCTAAAAGAGGCCTGGTTTCCATTAACAGTAACAGAGTTGGAAGGGACCTTGGAGGTCATCTAGTCCAACCCCCTGCTCACGCAGGAGACCTGTACTAGGGATTTGAACTGCCGACCTTTCTGATCGACAAACTCAGCGTCTTAGCCACTGAGCCACCTATTCAGGCTCATTAGTCATGAAACTCCGAGGATTCTCAGAAGTGTCCGAACTTCATCTTAGGAAAATGGAAAGTGGGTGAGATGCTCCTAAAGCTGGTAGCCTCCTGAAAGGCTAGGACTGGCTGGGTGGAGTGGGTACAGAGCTGTGCCTCATGGAACGAGGAATACGGCCACAGGTCCGGTAGAGTTTCTTGTTACCCTGATTCTTCTGATTGTCCATCTCTTCATCCTCTTTTCTAGGTTTTTAATCTCCGATAAAACGATCACACTCTCTGATGAAAAGTTCCCCCGGTAGAATGTCCCTTGGGACAACTGTCCTGCCACCTCGGGTGGAAACATCCGGAGAGGACAGCCATGGCCCCACCAGACGTATCTATTGATGTTTTCTCCCGCTTCCTTTCATGTTGTTGTTTTTCCAAAAATGTCTAAAAATAAGAACAAGAGATGAAGTATGAATATTATAAAGTTTAGTTTTCTAAAGCTTAAGTAGAGCAGGGAGCCCTGAGCGGCTCTGTGGCCACTGAAGGATGGGACCACAGGAGGGCAAGGGGGCCCTTGGCGGATAACTCAATAAACGCTTATTGGGAAACCAACCAGTGTCCTGTGATGTTCACTGGCTCTCTGGGCAGAGTGGGTGCCCCAGCTGCAGGCGGCATCCTTGGTGGGGAACAGCAGAGACAGTGGGGCTCTGGTGGAGCGGAGTGGGGTCTCATATCCCAATGGAGGAGCTCTTTGAAACCCCCCAGCCTCCGTGCATGGTCGCCTTTTAAAACCCAGCCTTCCCCAGGATAGGAAATGCAGTCAAGGAGAGGAGACTGGACAGAAGCCCAAGGAGCAGAGCAGGCTCTGATTTGATTGCAATGAAGTTGTGCTGGCACATAGTGGGCGAGGGGAAGGGCCGGCTGGTGGGGAGGAGCCTGGTTTGCCCCACCGGTCTGTTTGGGGCACTTAAGCAGCCAGTCCTAGGAAGCTCTCATCTCGCAAAAGGCTGGGGAAACCTCACTGGTCAAAGCAGGAAAAGAAATTCCCAATCGTCCGTACGCCAAAGACCCTCTTTGGGAGAAAGGAAACGACCATCTTTTTTCCTCATTCATGTTTTTTCCATCTTGGGTCATTGGCAACAAAGGGCCTAAGGACGGAAGTAGGTTTGGGATTGGTTCATTAATTAGATTGATTTCGCCCCCAGCCCTGAGCTCACCAAAAGTGACTCTGGAGTCCTCAATGTGTATTAGAAATACCCGAAACCTCCATGGCTGTGCAGTTCACTGGTTAGGCCCCTTCGAGACATTTTGACCTGATTATTAGTTTCTGCAGTCTCAGCCTTGGATCTATTTTGTGTTAGCAGTGGACAGATGTGGCTGTCTCCAGAATGTGCAGCGTGGCCCACGTTTCAGGTAAGCAGCAGCTGATGCCATGACTTCTGTCACACTCGCCTCCCTGTGGACTAGAAAAGAACGTGGCAGCCTCCGATTCCCAAGAATTGAACAATTAAAACGGAAGCATTTTTTTTCATGCAAGCACAGAGAACTGCCAGTGTGGCAAATGGTAAAGGGAAAATCTCTTAGATCGCTATCAGAGTTCAGTTTGTTAATCCAAACCACAAGTCTGAAAGGCATCATAAACAGGAAACCAGATGCCTGAGCAGGCTGAGGGGGAGAACCAGGCCTGAGGCACTGAGGGGGAGCCAGGAGCCCATAAGGAGACTGCACAGGACTTGGGTCCAAGCGGCCCAGACCGCCAATCATCTAATGGCCATTTAGATGTAGCTCCATTGGGGAACTAGATGCTGAGGGCAGTTGATAGGCCAATTGCGAACCCATCTGGTAGTGATATCGTCTATCCCACATTGTTCTATCTTACCAAGAAGTTGGTTGTGGTCTACTTTGTCAAATGCCTTGCTTGCTTGTACCCTCTGTCTTCAAACACAGCCTCAAAGAAAGCTGAGAGTCCCAATTCCAACTCCTCCAAACTGAGCTCTGAGGGGCCATGACACCTGGCCCTATAGTAGCCCCTGGAAGAAAGATCTGTGTGTTCTGATAGACCACAGATTAAGCACGAACCAGCGGAGAGCAAGATTGCATTGACAGAGGTATGACCTGGTCAGATGGCAGGGAGTAAAAGTTCTCCTGGAGGCGAAGCTGCACCTGGAATGCAATGGCCGCTTCTGGTTGCCACCATGGCAAACAATGTTAAGGAAAAAGGAAGAGTGCAGAGAAGAGCAACAAGGATGGTGAGGATTTAGATCCTCCTATTAAAGATTATTAGAGGAAGTAGTTATGTTCAGCCTAAATTGAATTTGGTTTTAATTGGGTTGTTTTAAATTTTGGGCCGAAATTATTTAATTGTTTTTTAAACTTTTTTTAAATTTTATATGCTATGTTTTATCTCGGCTGTACACCGCCCTGAGTCCCGCAGGAGAAGGGCGGTATAAAAAGAAAAGAAAAGAAAAGAAAGAAAGAAAGAACAAGCTCAGGGCAGGCATGGTCCTGTTTTGGCCAGAGCCATCACAGAGACGAAGGTGGGGATTTATCCTCTGGGGTGCCTGATGGCAGGAACAAAAGTTATAGGGATCCAAATTCATCATGAGGAGCAATTTCCTGACCTTGAGCTCTGACAGCACTGGGGGCTTCAAGCAAAGACTGGACAGTCATTTGTTTGGGATGCCTTAGGCAGGGATTCGAGTCGACTGAAGACTTCCAAGATTATGTAAAATGGGCCACTTTTGAGTTTCTTTCCTAGTATACAAGCCATCTCCCTCTGTGGCTGAACAATGTTCTCCTTTAACTTTTCTTTCACTGACATAAAACAGGCCTCCAAACAAAACATCACTTTAATTGTTCTTTCTCCATCCGCCATGGAGTCTTGACTTCCTTCGCCTTCAGGAAAGCCTTTGTCCTCCCTTCCATCTGCTAATAAAGGCGTCAGGGGCCCCCACAATCCATGTCCAATTCAGCAAATCTGTCTCTTTCTTTGATTAAGCTAACGATTGTACCAAACTCCGAATGCATCCCTTCATAATGCTTTTCAGAGTCAATACAGTTCCAAAAATATCTTATGCCTCAGCTTTGTTGTCTCTTGGTGAGTTATTTCATCTGGAATGTGGCTGATCTGTTTCTCATCTTTTTCTGTCTGTGCACTTGGGTGCATCTGCTGCAGGGGTCATCTTCTTTCCTTGGTTGGACTCCAAGGCTGTCCCTCCCTCCCTCCCCTCCCTCCCTCCTGACAGTTTCTTAGCATACTGGCAGATATTAAAATCATCTAACGGACTTCCCAGAAATTGCAGATTTGCCGCATGCCTCATTTTTAGTGTTCTCAGAAGTTTCAGAATATTCTGGGAAGTTGTTTAGCATTAAAATTGCTTCAGACAGAATCCCCTCTTAAACGTTAAGCTAGTGCATTTTCTAGAGACAGTTTCCTTTCAGCATTTCTCGCACTCTTTAAAAGGATGTACCGTATTCACCAGATGCTCAAAAATATTTCCCTCTGAGGGGCCACACTTCAAAAAAGCCGACACAGTTCTGGGCTACATAAACAGAGGGATAGAATCAAGAACACGTGAAGTGTTAATACCACTTTATAATGCCTTAGTAAGGCCACACTTGGAATATTGCATTCACTTTTGGGCGCCACGATGTAAAAAAGATGTTGAGACTCTAGAAAGAGTGCAGAGAAGAGCAACAAAGATGATTAGGGGACTGGAGGCTAAAACATATAAAGAATGGTTGCAGGAACTGGGTCTGTCTAGTTTAATGAAGAGAAGGACTAGGGGAGACATGATAGCAGTGTCCCAATATCTCAGGGGTTGCCACAAAGAAGAGGGAGTCAAACTATTCTCCAAAGCACCTGAGGGTAGGACAAGAAGCAATGGGTGGAAACTAATCAAGGAGAGAAGCAACCTAGAACTAAGGAGAACTTTCCTGACAGTGAGAACAATTAATCAGTGGAACAACTTGCCTCCAGAAGTTGCGAATGCTCCAACACTGAAAGTTTTTAAGACGATGTTGGATAACCATTTGTCTGAAGTGGTGTAGGGTTTCCTGCCTGGGCAGGGGGTTGGACTAGAAGACCTCCAAGGTCCCTTCCAACTCTGTTATTCTATACTGTTCTAAATTCAGCACCATTCAGTTATCTGAATCCCAGTCCTATTCCCATGATGGATGGATGGATGTTTTTGGAATTCTCTCACAATTCTGCCATTTATGTCCATTGCGTGTATTCCTTTCTGTTGATTGAATGATTGATTAATGGCCTTCAAGAGAAGAGGTCAAAATATGCCGGATTAGTAGAAGATAGGTATTGGTAAAATCAAGCTATTAGGAGTAGAGATAAATACTTGAGATCTCAAAGAACAAATTGATTTTTAAAAAGTTAAAATGCAAAGAATGCTGATGGAAACCCCTACATTTCTGAGTATTCTGTCCTTGGGGATAGGGAAAAGGGAAGGAAGGAAGGAAGGAAGGAAGGAAGGAAGGAAGGAAGGAAGGAAGGAAGGAAGGAAGGAAGGAAGGAACAACAGGCTAAGGAATGAGGCTGGTGGACTGGATTTCCTGTGGCCGCCTGGCTGTGCCCTAAGAAGATCAGTCTTGCCAACAAGGCAAAGAAAACAAGAGAGAGGCCCTTCTTGCTCATGGGAGAAAAGGGCAGAATCTGTTGATGCTGAAGGAATTGCATCTCAAAGGAAGGATTAAATGAGAAATCTGGTTGCTGGGATACCATGTTTCTTTCAAAGCAGTTTGTTTACTGTTGGGCTTTGCAAGTGACTCATCCATGGCCTCCATTTCGCTAGAGGACTTCTTGGCTGGGAAGCCTTGGCAAAGCCTTCCTCTGCAGCCCTGGGCTGGGAAGAGCTCTGGATTGCAGCTGCAACTCCGGCCAGGGTTTTGTGTAGCTGTCTTGGGTGGCTATGTTCTGTATCTCTCCGTATTCTCTCTCCACTTCACATTCGAGGGATGAAATATTATGTGAGTATGAATCCAAATAAAGCGAAAGATTTAACTTCTGAGAGCTGAAACAAATAACCTAATTCCCATCACTTTGGCATCCGGCAAGTTGTAAGCAGCTGAAATCAACACTTATCTAATGGCGTCTTCTGCATTCGTTGCACAATTTTACACAAAGGGGATTAAGTTTATGGAAATGCATGGGGAAAGGCCTCTTGGAATTAACTTTATAGACTCAGTAAATCAAGTTGCTTGCTTAGAATTTTAAAAAATGGGCAAAGTGCTTGGAATAACTCATTTAAACATGACATATTTTATTAGAATAGCACGTTCTTTATTGGCCAAGTGTGATCGGACACACAAGGAATTTGTAGCACAGTTCCTCCCTCTATATACTCCTTAAAATTTCTCCTACAACTAACAGGAAAGGCAGGAAAGTCTCATCGCTTTTGGGAATCAGTCAGCTGAATAGAAGGGATGAATGTGGGGCTAGAAGGAAAGAAAAAGGCCAAGTTCCATAGAAGTCAATGTTCTCCTTTATTCTTAATTGGTCAAGCCACACTTATTTTTGGTGGCATTCCTGGATTGTCTGTGCATGTGTCAAAATCAGCAGGACAATAGAGGGATTCCTCCCCTCTCCCCCCCAAAATAGAGTGAGCTTTCCATTCTGATGATCTGTTAGACCTCTTGTTGAATTTGATACACACAACTTCCTCTCCTTTCCCACCCTTGTAAGATGCTGCCAATACTAATGCATCCAGTTTTGGGCTTCGCATTTTAGAAAATTCATTGGCAAACTAGAGCCTATCCGGGGGGCAGGGGGGAATACCAGAATGAAAGGAGGCCTGGAAGGAACAATTTTTGAGAACTAGTTGGAGACACTGGGTTGGTTTAGACTGGGTTAGATTCAGAGGTGGGTTTCAGCAGGTTCTGACCAGTTCTGGAGAACCGATAGCAGAAAATTTTGAGAAGTTTGGAGAACCAGTAAATACCACCTCTGACTGGCCCCGCCCCCATCTATTCTCTGCCTCCTGAGTCCCGGCTGATCAGGAGGAAATGGGGCTTTTGCAGTAACCTTCCCCTGCCACGCCCAGCAAGCCACGCCCACAGAACCGGTAGTAAAAAAATTTGAAACCCACCACTGGTTAGATTGCAAGGGACTCATGGCAGCTGATTCCAAGGAGGGGCAGCCATTGGAAGATGTGAAAGTAGCATATCAATCTCCTTTCACAAAGAGGAACTTTATCCCTCTGAGTACCCAACATACGGTAGAGACTGTGCATTCTTTTCACTGAGAAAACTTGAAATGTTTTGGGTTCCTAGGGATGCCCTTGTTAAAAGAGTGAGAAAAGAAGAGGATACACAAATGGCAGGAAGCAGACTTGTAACAGCAAAGAGCCAGATGCCATTTCTAATAAGAAAGAATCCCGACTTTCCGTACTTCTCGGTCTCATTGGCTTTGCAAAATAAGGATTCATAATATCTCAAGTGTCACAGGGAATTAGCCCTGATGTACTCTGGCCTTGTGGTGGTTCTGATGAGTTTCTAAGGAGGGTAATAACTAGCGTACCAGCCTGTTTTGGGCATAGCCTCCCCCACACCTTGGAAATGGCTTCCACCTGCTGTTAAGCGAGGGCTCTAAGTCCAGTAGGAACATCATATCATGGATCGGCTACTTCAGGGAGAGGACAATCCCATCCAGGAGAATAGCAAAGTTGTTCTTATGACACTTGTACTCCAGCTAATTAACCCTTTCCAGCCCTAAACTCCAGCTGGGAGACGCCAATAATTCTGACCGGCACAAAGGTCCCTTGAGACGCTTCGCCTGGCAGGCCCTGACCATAGCTACGCTTGGTCTCTCCTGTTTTTCAGCTCTGGAAGAAGGTTTGAGCATTGGAATAAAACTACCCAAGCAGAAATGGACTCTCTTCTCTTTCTCTCTGCCTAGAGAAGAGATCCGGCTGCGTCCAGCAGTCCACATTTCTGCCTCAATTGGACTTTTTCCTGAGCAATTCCTCGGGACTAACCCTTTACAGCTGCTTCCAAGCCCACCTCAAGTTTTGCATTTTTTTCCCCCTTGGCTACCCGATAGTTTTGCTTTCAGTTGAAATTAATTGATTATAATCCATTTGGGCATATTTGCATTGCTTTTGATTTAAGTTTAACAAGACGGAAAAAATCTGCTGAATTTAATATCAGTAAACAAATCTGTTGTTTAGCTCTGGTGGTGTATAATTAATGCAGGCTGCCATTTTTGAGCAGTGAATATATCTATTATGGTACAATGAGATGTGTGGTAATGATTACATGCAACCCAAATATGACCTGAATAATTTTGCAACTGTCTCCCGGCACCAGCTGGATGCCAGAGCTGAAATGCCAGGCTCTGCCAGTTGGCAGAGGGGAAGGATCTTGGATAGCAGTTGGAGACTTGATGTTTTCAAACTGTTGGAAGGAGACTTTTGAGTGTCCCTTGGACTGAAGGAAGATCCAGTCAGTCCATCCAAAGGAAACCCTGACTGTTACTTGGAAGGACAGAGACTGAAGCTGCAGTTCAAATGCTTTGCCACCAAATGAGAAGATAGGACTCTTTGGAAAAGACCCTACCAAAACCAGCTTCCTGGTGTGCACGTCCATGAAGCGATTGCCAGTGGAATTACAGTTACTGAAGGTGCTTACTTGAGGGCACCTGGTGTTCCACTGTAGTTTACTGAAACCCTTCTGAGGCTCTAAGTTAAGGCCAGTTGAAGGGACGCCTCCACCTCCTGTGCTGGCGGAATGGGAGCAATACTAGGACATCAAGGAGATACTGGACTCAAGATATTTTAAGAGGAATACCTATCACTTCAGCCAAATGGAGTCAAGGGTTTTTCTTTCCTAGGGACCTAGCTGGGGCAGGTCTGACAGTTGCCTTACATTTGTTTTCTTTCTACAGATTGGTTCTCTGGTTGTTTACTTTGTTATAGAATAGAATAGAATAGAATAGAATAGAATAGAATAGAATAGAATAGAATAGAATAGAATAGAATAGAATAGAATTTCAGCTCTCAGTATACATAAAAGAAAAGATACGTTCATCAATAATCAGAAGGTACAACACTTAATGATAGTCATAGGGTACAAATAAGCAATCAGGAAACAATATCAATATAAATCGTAAGGATACAAACAACAAAGTTACAGTCATACAGTTATAAGTGGAAGGAGATGGGTGATAGGAATGATGAGAAGATTAATAGTAGTGCAGACTTAGTAAATAGTTTGACGGTGTTGTGGGAATTATTTGTTTAGCAGAGTGATGGCGTTCGGGAAAAAACTGTCCTTGGGTCTAGTTGTTCTGGTGTGCAGTGCTCTATAGCGTCGTTTTGAGGGTAGGAGTTGAAACAGTTTATGTCCAGGATGTGAGGGGTCTGTAAATATTTTCACTGCCCTCTTTTTGACTTGTGCAGTATACAGGTCCTCCATGGGAGGCAGGTTGTTAGTAATAGTTTTTTCTGCAGTTCTAATGATCCTCTGAAGTCTGTGTCTGTCTTGTTGGGTTGCAGAGCCAAACCAGACAGTTATGGAGGTGCAGATGATAGACTCAATAATTCCTCTGTAGAACTGGATCAGCAGCTCCTTGGGCAGTTTGAGCTTTCTGAGTTGGCGCAGAAAGAACATTCTTTGTTGTGCTTTTTTGATGATGTTTTTGATGTTAGCTGTCCATTTTAGGTCTTGAGATATGGTAGAACCTAGAAATTTGAAGGTCTCTACTGTTGATATTGTGTTGTCTAGTATTGAAAGAGGTGGAAGTATGGAAGGGTTTCATAAGGGTTTATGAATTATTGGACCATATTTTGCAACTATTGTGTTTTTCTTTAAATCTATTTCATGCCTTGGTAAAGGCATATAAAATCTATTAGAAGTACCGTAGCAGTGGCTATAATTACAATTCCTCATTGATTTTAGTGGTGTTTCTCTTGAATAACTCGAGCTATATGTGACTGCATAAAAGAATAATAAGGGTTTTATAGCACAGTCCTAAAAATAAAACACTAAGATGATAATAAACTACTGCAAACAATTTTAAAATTTGGCAAGCTGGGCTACTCAGTCCTGAAAAGAGCAGCATGTGAGGCCTAATAAATAAATAAGTAAACAGGGCTGTCAGCCAGCTTGTCGAACAGGTTGCCTATAATGATTCTGGGCATAATAGCACAGGGTTCAGCCCATTTAAGGCAGTCTCCGGTCAAGATTTTGTAGCTCTGCCAGAGCTTCCTCAAGAGACCCCTCAAATACCCTCCTTAGCACAACTCCGGAACACTTGGCCGGTAGCCCATGAGGCACTGGAGGAGGCGCTCAGGCACATAAGAAAGAAGCCGACAAAGGCCAAAAGATTTTAAAGCGGGTGATGGCAATTACCTCTCCACAAAATATTTACAGTCCACACAACAGCCAAAGAAGCCAGGTCCTAAATACGTGGGCCCATTCCTCATTGCTAAAGTAACTAAGCCAGTCACTCTACAACTGGAGTTGCCTAAGAATCTTAGACCTATCTACCCTGTGTTTCATGGCAGCTTATTGAAACCGGAAACTGTGTCCCCTCTTCGCCCTGCACCTGACAGCCCACTGGTGCCCATTTTAATGGAAGGAGAGCAGCATTTTGAAATTAAAGAAATCTGAGATTCAAGGGAATGTGGAGGGAGTCCCCCCAATACTTAATTGCATGGAAACACTTTCCTCCTTCCCAATCCGAATGGGTGGATGCTAAACATTTCCGGGCACCTAAACTCCTCCAAACCTTTCACAGAAAATCCCCTGACAAACCCTGAAGGAACCGAGGTTTTCTTTGCAGATGTGTTGCTTTGTTTTACCTCTGTATCTTTTGTTTCCATGTTATTTGGCTAAAGCCATTATTAAGGGGGGGGGGAAATGGGGTGAATGTACTGCCATGGAAACGGAGGAAGGGGAGCGATGGACACTGGTGTGTGTGTGTGGGGGGGAAGCATGCAGGAGGAGACCGTGGAGATTGCAACTGCCCGCCTGAGCTTTGCTTCTCTCTTTGGGCTTTGGTCTGCAGAAGGGAGAGAGATGCGTCTGAATCAGAGATGTTCCCAAAAGATTTCCTGGCCGATGTTTGACCTCTGGTTGCCTAGCTGTGGAGGGGGGGGCTCTAGGGTTTACTTCAATTTGATGCTTTGAGGGTCTTTGCTTCAGATCTTGCCTGACTTCTGCTATAAATAAAAGTACCTTTTCTCTAAATCTATGGAGCCAAGGACTTTTCTCTCCTAGGGATTGAAGAGAGGCAGCCCTGACAAGGACTGTTAGAAAAGTTTTTTAGTTTAGGTTGTAGAGGTCAATAAGATCTTGGAATGTCCCAGCAGCTACAATTAAGCCAGATTTCTTTTATCAAGAAAAACTTTGTTTATTTAAAATCAATAAACTATGTACATTTTAAATCACAGAACATTGTCTCTTGGTCTTTGTTTATTTCTGAGGTAAATGTGCCTAGAGCATAATCCCTGCTTCTCTCTTTTCTCCTGAGTGTCTCCCGAGTGTGTGTGGGTAAAGGGGGTCCTATTTATAGGGTGGCTAAGCCACGCCCCCTTCAGTCCCTTAGACAAAATGGAGGGAAAGTATAAACACAAAGCCATCCTTCCTGTTACATGTAAATGACTGACCCTGTGATTGACTGAATGTAAACCACCCCCTCATAACTCCTCCTTCCCTTGACTCCGCCTCCTTAGTATATAAGTCCCATCCCGCTCCTTCATCTTAGGTTTCTCTCCTGTCATGATTATCTGTTGTGAGGCAAAATAGAAACAATAAATGTTTATTAATATAAAACTAGTGACTTCTATGAGTTATTGGGCTTGATCCTTGAACCTACGTAACACTTCCAGTATAGACAGTGTGGTTCAGTGGGACTGTTTCAGATAATTATCTGACAAGGACGTTGCCTTTTGCACTTCCTTTGTGTCTCTTCTTTTCTATGAGAATTTCTGGAAGTCTTCCGTTCTTATTTATTTATTTTATTTATTAAATTTATATTCTTCATTATTACGTTAAAAGCAGTCAATGATATTGGGGCAGGGGGAGTCTGTCCTAGCTGGGAAGGAGCAGCTTCCTTAGCCAAGCTCTCACCTCCAGGCATCTTCGGTTGCCTGAGGCAGAGTTGGCTCTGGTCCTCAGCCCTCTCCCAGCAGCCCCTCCCTGGCCACCTTCTCCGGGGCCTGGCAGAAGGCTGCATGGTGGCCCTTGTGATGACGTCCTTCTGGAGCTTCCCAAGGAGGAGGGCCACCACCACCACCCCCAGCCTGCCCGTCTCCGATCTCTGCGATCTCTCAGCAGAGTCCTTCGCTGGAAGCTCCCTTGAGCTGGTCAGCTGAGCCGTTGATCTCCAGGGCGCTGCCCTGTGTTGCGTGGACGGCTCCAACCGGGCCCGTTCTCCTCATCTTCCCAGCTCCCTGCAATTACCGTCATTCAGGGAAATGTGGCAGGGAAGGAGGAGAAAGGAAGAATGGGAATCTTCTAACAGGACACTTTTCTCTGCTTGGTAATTGTGGGTTTTTAAAAAGGCAGCAGATCCCACGAATGTTGGTAATGAGGGGGAAAGAGAAACATTTAAATGCCTTGGTGGCCAAGCTCGAAATAACACTCTGAAAATTAGTCTTTTTTTATAGGAATCTATCAGCCAGCCAGATAATAGTAGCCCAGGCTAGGCCTGAAATATCTATCCCCACCCCCAAGTAATCTCTGTTCGTGATGCAGTTGCAGTCTGAGAACAGATTTCTTTTATGCCTCTCTGAGAACCCTCCCACCACTGCCACCCTCTGATCCTCTGCCTTCCAGACAGGGTTTTTTTGGGGAGCATGGAGGAGGAAAGAGCAAGCTATGAATGTCAATTCCGTGAAGTAAGCCTCTCTCTCTCTTATCTCCATTTAGGGAGCAGCCTCAGCCCCAGCTGCTGCAAGGGAGGGAGCCCAACGTCTTCCAGGAGAAGGAAAGGGGATCATTCGGGGTTTAGGTTCAAGGTCAAACCTGCAACTTTCTGACATTCCCGAGAGCCAAATGATTCCCTAAGAGCTCAAGGGTCCTCATCTGGACTCAGGGAAGCCCCCTGCAGCTGCTTCCCCTGCCCCACCGTGGCCATCTGTGAGGACAAGTCCCAAGGGGGCTTTTCATGATGACTGATTTGCCTTTGCAAATCTGGGTTTGGCACTTTCCTCCCCAGTCGCCAAGTTGGGCACCTGGGTGGGATGGGAAGGGAGCCCAGCATCCCTCACCATTCTCAAAGTGACCCATTGGCACCAGGTCCCCTGCCCTGAAATAAACGTTAGACATTCATCCCTTGGCTTGTTCAATCACAAGAATGAAAAAATTGCTTAAAATTGCCAATCAGCTTGCATCTTTAAGAAACCGAACCTCCTGCCAAGGGTCTTATCCCCTATATCAGGGGTCAGCAACCTGCGGCTCTGGAGCCGCATGTGGCTCCTTCACCCCTCTGCTGCGGCTCCCTGTCACTCAAAATATGCGTCACAACCACCAATGTGTGACACCCGCCGGCACACGATTTGAGCTTTTCAACCTCCGGTAGGCCAACCATGGATAAATCCAAGAAAAGAAAAGTTTCAGAAGAAAACAGAACATTTAATTCAACTGCATATGCTAGTTTTGTGGCCACTCAAGAAATAGTCAGGCACGGGAAGGGTTTTGTGGCTCCCGGTGTTTTCTTTTCTGTGGGAAACGGGTCCAAATGGCTCTTTGAGTGTTTAAGGTTGCAGACCCCTGCCCAAGATCCAGAGGAAGCAGACACTGCTGGAGGCAAAGGGTAGCCAAGTGAAGCAGTGAGATCAAGTGGTCCCAGCCCCACCACACCCCTGACAGGTGGCCGCCCAACCTCTGATGAATGAGAGCCGAGCATCTCCTTGGAAAGCTCACAATCTTAGGAAATCCTTCCTGATGGCCAGTTCAAATGCGGTTCTTGTACTTTCAGCCCATTGCTTCTGCCCTCTTGAATGATTCTACCCCATCTTCTGAGACAGCCCCACAGTCACTGCAATGCTCTCTTCCCCAGGTTAAATATCTCTGAACATTCCCCATCGCCTTTCCTTCCAGGCCCCTTGTCACTTATCTGACCCCCTTTTCTAAAATTCACTCCCTGGAACTGGAAGGAATATTTTGAGATGCTTTTCCTACAGCTTGACACTATATATCCATTGAGACAACCTAGGTTGCATTTTCTTTTCCTGCAGCTGCATCACCCAGGCTCTTCTCGCATACACTGTTCCCAAGTCAGTGCCCACCCAAACTTGTGATTTTGCTTCTTCCCACACAAATGTGAAGAGGACAAATGTTGGACATTGCATGTCCCTCGTAAAATCCATTCCTCCCATGATTGCCTATCGTTCAAGCCTGTGAAGGCTTCCTGAATCTCAACACTGTTCCCTGAGAGTTTTCTATTCTTGCATCACTTGCAAATTTGATTATTGCATTTTCCAATCATGCCATTCAAGTCTTTTACAAAGATGCTAAAAGCTTAGAAGGGAGACCTAAATTAGGCCATTTCATTGTTTCTTCCAGAG
Source organism: Pantherophis guttatus (assembly GCF_059756535.1). NCBI lineage: Eukaryota > Metazoa > Chordata > Lepidosauria > Squamata > Colubridae > Pantherophis > Pantherophis guttatus. The sequence continues at coordinate 721,851 of NC_142071.1, forward strand.
TTTCTTCCCTCCCCGCCCCAAGCCAAGGGCTGCTCTTATTTCGGAAAGCCGTCACCCTTGGATGCTATTCCAGAATGACCTTCTTCAAGCACAGCAAAGAGTCATTAGCATCCCACTCCTCAGCAAGACTCCCCTGCAGACTGTTATTAATGTCAGCTTTGATGCAAACAATTCCTCTTGAAGTGAATTCTGGGTGCCAGGCAGAGAAAAGGTACACAATTGCCTGCCCCCACTTGCAGTGCACTGCCCACCTTTCCGGAGCAATCTGTCCCTGGGCACGGGATGCCTGACGATGGGGGGTGGGGGGTGTCGCTCTTTGCCAAGGTGCGAGGGGACACAGCAGGTTCTGCATTTCAAGGAGTTGCGTTGTGTCAACGCTCAGCCTGACAGAGAAGTGGAAGGGGTGTGTACTAATCGGAAAGGTGTGCCAGCAAATAGTGAGAGCCATGCCCATCATCTTTCAGATTTTGAGCCCCTTATGGACATGCCACTTGGGGAACGGGCAAAGTCCCTCAATTCCCATTTGGTTCTCCTCCTGAAAGGAGAGTTATCTTCAAATGGATCAAAGCAAAACAAACAAACAAACAAACAAACAATGGTGTGTTTAGAACTGGAGAAATAGTCAAAATCTAACCAGATGGAGGTTCCTCCATGTTCAGTTAAGAGAGCTGAGCTTCTTCATAATTCATATAGAAACCATGAGTATTGAGTAACGAACTGAGGAAGTCTTCAGTTTAGGAACCTACGAGATAAATGGGATTCCAAAGGGGAAAACAACCCAGCTGTTGATGGAAGCAGGCTGGAGCCTGGGAGTTCTGGCCCCCCTCCCCACCTTAGCCTCAAAGCCTTCCCCCCCCCCAGCCCTCGGGAGAAGAGAGGAGCCTCCACAAATGGCTCTTCTCTTTATTCTGCATCTTTATTCTGCATTTCCACTTGGAACCGACTGGAAAAAAGGATCTGAGTGGGTGAGAACAAAAGTTCTTGGTCATTTCTCTCTGAGCTGTAATTAACAATTTGTTTGAACATTTCACTCCCTACAATCCTTATTTATTTCAATTACTTGGCTGAAGATGAAACAACAGGCCATGGTGGGCTGATCCCCGAAAGAGCACAGAGCCTCCCTGGCTGGGAGAAGCAGGCAACTCCAGAGGCCAAGCCTGGTTCAACCAAGGCTCATTGTGACCGGGGGTCTCGGCCACCAAAGTGGGATCAGACTCGGCACCTGGTGGGAACTCTGAGGAAGGCCAGGCCTTGCCCACTTTGGCTGTTGCTTGAAGCCGAGAGGAGGAGCTCCACATGCCAGAGATCAAAGTCTCTTCTACTGGCCAGTAATGCTTGGATGTCTTAGAAGATTCTAGAGGGGATGGCGCCTTATGCTAGAAGTCACCCTTCCATCTCTTAAGATGTCCCTGGGTCATAGTGGTTTGGTTCTCCTGACATATTAGACTAGGATAAAATGAGCTTTAGTGCAGATTAAGGACCTGGGTTTCCTTGTGGACCACAAAGTCAACACTGGTCAGCTCCTCGAAAGGCAAAGACTAAGGAGGGGGCCTTTTCAGACACAGGGTTGCAATTCCTTCCTAGTTCTAGGTTGCTTCTCTCCTGGATTAGTTTCCATCCATTGTTTCTTGCCTTGCTTTCTGATGCTTTGGAAAATAGCAAACATTAAAATGAATAGAATATAGAATAAAATAGAAAACACCAGCCCTTTCCCAGTCCTCTGGCACTTCCCCCGTGCTCCAGGAGCTTGGAAAGATTTTGGTTAGGAAGGTTTGTGCTTAGGAAGGATAGCCTTAGGAATTTCTGGCAAGTAGGGTGGGGAGGAAATGAGTAGCCCTGCTTTTTTTTAAAAAAAGTAATAATAATAGTCAAACAAGGACTATTTTGTTTCCCATTATTCCTGCCAGGGTCTGAATGTGTCTCCTTTTCTTATTTCTTGGCTGAAGAGTTAGAAATAATTAAGTCTGCAAATGACACAAAGTTATTGGGGACGGAAAACCTTTGAGGGCATTATCAAGTTTCAGAAGGACCTTCCGTTCTGATTGAGGTCCAGCAAGATGGCCGCTCAACAGCCACAAGCACAAACGTCTTCATTTGGGTAGGAAAAATAATGTTCTTGGATTACAAGGAAGCGGTTTGGCTGGATGTTAGGAAGACTTTCCAATAGTAAAGGCTCTTTGCCAGTAGAAAAGCAGCCCAACCCAGGAAACACTTCCAGCTGGAGACAAAGGCCTTTTCCCACCACAGAGGTCTCATCCTTTGGTGAGCAGGAGGCAATATGAGCATGACATGCATCCTCCCATCACTGCTGCTTCTCCTGCCCCACAGCTTCTTTTCCAGCCTCTCTGGACCCCAACAAAGAGTCCCTTGGGAGTTGGGCGGCATAGAAATGCGATACATTAAATTGAATTAAATTAAACATCCTTCCAAGTAATGGGAGGCAAACTGAACCATCCAATACCCCTCCAGGCTGCCTTTGGGTGCTGTCCGAAGGAGGGAGGAAGGACCCCACACGTAAACCTGAAAGGCAGCTCAGCAGGGCCACAAGGGAGGCAGGCAGGCAGGCAGGCAGGGGATAATAGCTTGTACCCTCCGCCTCGACTGGTGAGCCGCCCTAAGTTGTGGTTGCTGTGGGGAGAGTGTATTATGGGGCCCTTGATCAGAGCAACCAGATTTAAAGCGTCTCTTCAAAGGGAAAGAGCAGTCAGACAGTGGGGCTATGGGGAGGTCACTGCCATGATATGTGTCACTGTGACTTGTATTTTACAGCGATAGATCTGACTCCTTGTTTAAAGGCTGGATTGGGTGAGGTGCTTGTTTTCAGGGTCTCCCAAGGCATCTAATTCCACAGAGAGTGAAAGATATTCAGATGCTGTGGAGAGGTTTATTTTAAATTAGCTAGGAAGCTCTTTAGGGAGCCTAGCTGTTCAGGAGCCCATTCTAATGCTTGCCATGGTTTCTGAACTCTGAGATGTGCCCTCAGGGAGCAAAGTGCCTTCCCAAATGACCAGGGGGAAGGTTAACACCCCCACCCACATTTCAGGGAATAAATTACATCTGGGGCCAAACTCCACCGAAGAATAAATGAGTCCATAGTTTCTTCAAAGCACTTGTGGGGCCTGACCTTCCATTTCCGTCCCCCATTCCCAAGCCTGTGCAACTCTCTCTCTCCTTTGCTCACTGCCTTCTCTTTGACCTAGAATGTCAAACACCAGGTTTCCAATGAAGTGATCCTTTCAGTCAATACCCCCCCCTTCCAAGCCTTTACCATGACCTTGTGGTCAATTCCCCCACCAGCCATGGGTGAAACAGACTGTATAGTATTTTCCCAGACTTTTAACACAGTCCAACCACTTATCTCTGCAGGTCTCCACCAGCCAATAACTTTTCAAGAGGGCATATGGGTTGGTTCCTTAGCTGAGTAAGGCCAGACCTGGAATCTTGCATCCAGTTCTGATCACCACAAAGATGTTGAGACTTTGGAAAAAGTACAAAGAAGAGCAACTAAGGTGATTAAAGGCCTAGAGATTAAAACATATGAAGAATGGTTGCAGGATTTGGGTCTGGCTAGTCTAGAGAAAAGAAGGCCTAGGGGTGACATGATAGCATTATTCCAGTATTTGAGGGGTTGCACAAAGAAAAGAGGGTGAACTTATTTTCCAAAGCACCCGAGGGCAGGACAAGAAACAATGGATGGAAACTAACCAAGGAGAGAAGCACCCTGGAATTAAGGAGAAACTTCCTAACAGTGAGAACAATTAACCAGTGGAACCTCTTGCCTCCAGAAGTTGTGGGTGCTTCATCATTGGAGATTGTTAAGAAGAGACTGGATAGTCCCTTGTCTGAAATGGCGTAGGATCTTCTGCTTGAGTAGGGGGTTGGACCAGAAGACCTCCAAGGTTCCTTCCAGCTCTATTCTGATTGATGGACTCTAGCAGAGGAGGAAACTGCTGGCTTTGTCTTCTCTTGTGAGCCCCATCATCACCATCCCAACATTCATGATGTCCTTGTATTTTTACAGAGCTGAGCATTCATCTGAAAAATAGTAGCCCTGAGAGACAGGACACTGTTGTCCAATTTCAGGCAGCTGGAATTTATTAGAGGAGAACAATCTGTTCTGAATTCATTGCTGCTTCAGGAAACCCCTTCAGGGATCAGAGCCAAAGACTTATGGCAGGAATGCTGGGCGGAGGCCAAAGCAAAGGCCCTGGTCAGGTTTTGCTCAGGAGTAGGAAGAAGGCGATCCCTAGCTCAGCAGAGAAGGACTCGTTCTCAGAGCTGGAAGAATTCAATGAATTTGAATATTATAAATTAACATGAAGTCCCTGAGTTGGATTTAACTGTGGTAGTAAATATTTAGCAAATTCTGGTAAACAATTAAATGCATAAGAACAGTGTCCAGATATGGTGGACATATTTTACTTCGAAGACCGACTCGCAGACAGAATTAGCAATAGCACTTAGACTCATACACTGCTTCACAGTGCTTTGCAGTCCTCTCTATGCGGGTTACAGAGTCAGCCTCTTGCCCCCAACAATCTGGGTCCTCATTTGACCCACCTCGGAAGGATGGAAGGCTGAGTCAACCTGGAGCCTGAGATTTGAACTGCCAAATTGCAGGCAGCCGGCAGTCAGCAGAAGTCGCCTGCAGTACTGCACTCTAACCACTGTGTCACCGCTCTCAGAAAAGCCAGACTCCAAATCAAAACCGTCAAACAAGGGAGATGACCTGTTTATGTCCAAGAGTTCTGGAGCCTGGCTTGCAGATTTACCGACTGGCTTCAAGACATGCTGACTGAAAGTTTCCAAGATGGACTAAACAATGAAGTCTTATATACCTGCTTGTCCCACACTACGCACTATGAACCCTGCAAGGGTGGTACATTCTAGCTGACAAAGTGGAGATTGACTTGGCCAAGTACCATGGATGCCCCAGCTGGGAGCAACAATGTCCCTTCTGCCCAGAAAAGAAAGACACCCCAAAACCTGGGAAACAGGATCACAGCCCACGCCGCCAGCCTACCAATTGCTTCCGTTGTGGCAAAGAAGGGCACCGATTGCAGAGCCTCCCAACCAGCGTTCAAGACAGGACAGCAAGGGGGCAAAAGTCCTACCAGACCCTCTGAGTCTGCCTTGAGCGGAGGTCTTCAGGTTCACCCCACCACCTGGCCATGGTGAGGGAACTCTGACTAAACTCCCAGGCCCTGGGACAGAGAGTGACAGAGGGACGGATGATGGTCCCCCGGGAAGTCACCCCAGAATACTGGTGACAATCCCAGTAGAGTTATCCCACACTATCCCCATGCAGGGATAGCGTGATTGCCCAGTTGGACTCGGGCTGCACCAGGACTCTGGTCAGGCCCACCGTAATGGAGAGACTGGGGTTACGTCTCAGGGAATTAAAGGTCCCAGTGGCTCTTTGCCGACTGGATGGCTCCGTTGCGGGGGAGGCAATGAATTTGTCACTGAACCAGTAGGAATGAAAATGGGGTCCCACAAAGAGACAGCTTCATTGTGTCGCCAGGAGTGGACAGATCCATGGAGCTGGGCTTAGACTGGCTGCTAAAACGGAATCCTTCTGTAAATTGGAGGAAACGGATACTAAAAATCAGGTGCAAACAGGTCGGGGAAGGGTTAACAGAGAAGTCAGCATCGCCCCGTGAGAGCAGGTAAATTAAGCTAATTAAAGAAAAAATGTATTGTCATCAAGGATAATCTTTCCCCTCCCCGGACCAATGGAGCTGCCTCCCTCCTCATCCTTGCAATTGGCTTCCAGTTTGCCACATGGCAGAAAGGAGAGGAGGGGGACGCAGGAAGGCAAAATGGAATCAGCACTCTAAGCAGAGACCTGAAGCACCAGGGATTTGTCTTAATCTCGTCCATTAATCAATTCCTGTGTCGAAATTGAATGAAGAGTCTTTCATCAGTTTCACATCCTGGATTAGCAAACAGAAGCTGCTCTCTGGGGCTGCAAATGAAGTGGGGGGGGGCTCTGCTCCTCCCTCTTCCTATTGGCGTGAGCAGAACCTAAATGAGTGGGTGGGTGCTTTGCTGCTTTCAGAAATCTGGCCCTAGATACAGTAACTCTGGCCTTTAATTTTTGGAAGCCAATGGCATTGAAACAGCTATGGAAGTGTCTGTGGTGGAGTGGCAGTTCCTGGGTTCCAGGAAGACACTGCCAGACATGGGTGGGCATCATTCTTGGTGTGGCCCCCACAGTTCCTGGGTTCATCGGCCAAACCCCTGAAAAAGCTGCCCCCAGAGAGACTTCTTGCTACCAGGGGCTGCAAGGTGGATTTCCTTGCCTATGCTGGGTATCCTTGTGTTTTAAATTAATCTGGTTTTATTTATTCAATTCAGGAGCCATCATACCAACTCCAGGTGTATATAATAAAGGTAAGCAAAAACAGAAAGTAAACTATAATGGAATGATAAAAGAGAAATGATGGTGGATCCAGCTAATAACACATTGCAAAACGAATCGAAAGGGGCTGCAAGCAGGAGAAGAGGCAGCTCCTGAAGGCTCCTGGGAACAGCCTTAGGGGCAGGAGCCCCATAGATTGCAGGGGGGACCTCATTCCACACAGCAGGTGCCACGACTTGCTTCCTTATCAGGTCCTGATAAATGACAGTTTCCTCTGTCTTGAAATGCCACCCGGTCAATGTCACCAAGCAGAAGAAAGCTTGTCGGCTTAATTTCCCCCGTCTGTTAATTGGTTCTAAAAATTATGCTTTAAGCAGAAAACTCCCCTCCCCCCCTTAATCACTGAGCCCAGAGTGGCCCCCATTTGCATTTTCCTCTTAAACCAAAATGACAAATATGTTAATGCAGCGATGGGCGAGGGGAAGAACGTAGCTCAGTAGAATCACTTCCTGAGTGGCTCCTTTCAATAGACGCATTTTAGGACAATGCACTCATCCAGCAGAAAAGGAAAGTTCAAGCCGCATGTCCTCAAGAGGCTTTTGAGAGCCCTGCAGAAGACAACAAATACTTTCATTTGCTTTCCTGGGGGGAGGCGGTCAAAGAAAAAGTTCGAAAGGACAAAACTACAAGAACACAAAACAGCTTTATAATCCAAAACAGAAGTCATGTTTTAGAGAAAGGGGAGGAAATCCAAATAACATAGACTAAGAGTTTCCTCTCTCTTTCCTCCCACCTTCTGTGATATACTAAGTATTTCTTTTTCTTTCTTTTTTTAAAGAGTAATTGGTAGGGGAAGGGGGAATCATAAAATAATAGAGTTGGAAGGGACCTTGTAGGTCATCTAGCCCAACCCTCTACTGGAGCAGGAAACCCTATTTACACCATTTCAAATAAATGATTGGCCTGTCTCTTCTTGAAAGCCTCCAGTGATGGAGCAGCCACAACTTCTGAAGGCAACTTCTGTTCCATTGGTTGATCGCTCTCACTGTTAGGAAATGTCTCTTTAGTTCTAGATTGCTTCTCTCCTTGGTTAGTTTCCATCCATTTTTTCTTGCTTGCTTTTGGTGCTTTGGAAAATCGTTTGACCCCCTAATCTCTGTAAGAGCCCCTCAAATATTGGAAAACTGCTATCATGTTTCCCCTAACCCTTCTTTTCTAGAACATATCCAATTAGACTAGACATACCCAATTCCTGTAACCGTTCTTTGTATGTTTTAACATCCATCCCCCTAATCACCTTTGTTGCTCTTCTCTGCACTCTTTCCAAAGTCTCATCATCTTTTTTATATTGTAGTGACCAGAACTGGATGCAGAATTTCAAATGTGGTCTCATCAGTGTGGTGTAAAGTGGCCCTATCATTTCTGGATACTGGAATGCCATTGCTTCTAGTTCACCCTGTTTGTTTCCCAAGCTTTGAGCATTTAAGACTTTTATGCCTGTCGAGGGGCATGAAAGGACTGCCCACAAGCTCTCCACCTGGGGGCATATGGGATAATCTTTTTCTACAACAACAAGCTGACATTTCTTTTCTTTTCTTTTCTTTTACTCTCAGCTGAGATACTATTTTTTTCTTTTAAGCTGAGATTTTGTTTTACTTTCCAAATTTTATTCATCTGTCATTTTCAATATACACATGGATTACAAAACTGTATCAAGAGAGCAACACCAAGATGACCTGCAGAAGGGAACAGAAAGAGAACTTGAAGTCCTAGAACAAAGGTAAAATTTCCTGAGAGTGTAGACATTTGACCAGTGGAAGAGCTTGACTTCAGAGGATGTGGGCGCCCATCATTTGAGGTTTCTGAAAGGAGATTAGGCAGCCATTTGTCCAGAAAGGTATAAGTCCCTTCAGCTCTGTTATTCAGGGGTTCTGAGATCACATCTGCCAGCTACTTCAGAACCTCGGGGTGTGTAATCCATCAGGTCCTGGTGATTTGAAAACTTGAAACTTTTAAAATTTACCATCTGAACAAACTCATCTGAAAACTTGAAACTTTTAAAACTTACCATCTGAACAAACTCATCTGAAAACTTGAAACTTTGAAAACTTACCATTTTCTTGCCTATTTTGACCTGCGTTTCTGCTCTGTCTCCCATGGTGCTGCATTCTATGACTTCCTCCGTTGATTAGCCAATCAGAAGACCAAGTGAAGCTTGTGAGAGACCCATTTCCAGCTGCAAGGGAGCTCCAGGGAGCTGCCAGGCTCAGGCAGAGAAGCCATCGGTGGTTCCATTGACTCAACAGGGAAGCCACTTAGTTTGGCTGCTCTGAATCACTTCCAGCTGTGGGAAGATGATTTCCAGCCACCAGGCAACCCTTACCTCATTGTGTCTGCACTCAATGATCCATAAAGTATTGCAAATTGGCACCAGAGTTGTCTTTTTTTTAATCTCTTCCCTTTGATTTTTTTTATTTTGCATGCCTAGGAATGAGCACTATCTCTTTTTATTGATCCATAAACTGTTCAAGGAGCCTCTCTGGCTGAAGAGCATGTTTGAAATGTTTTCGATAAATAAAAGAAGAGTCCGTTACATCTGAGCAAAGAGGCTGTGTTTGTTTAGAAAACGTATTTAAAATATACCAAACTGATTTGTTCTGACATTTTACTTGAGTTGCTAATTGTTGACTTTGTAATTGCAACCAGCCTCCACAGAGTCAATTTTTATTTCCAGGTCTTGGTGAGTCCAGTTAGAGAGATTCTCTTCCGTGGTTCTGCAACTCACCTGTAAGAAATTCTTTGAGGAAAGGATTTGGGCTTCCTCTGCAGTGTTTCTGTTCCTAAAATTAAAACAAAGCCAATTATAGCATTAGGAATATTTAGAGGACCACATAAAAGAATATTCAGTGGTTCAGTGGACTCTGCTGGGACTCCTTGGTGCTCTCCACAGTTCAACCCTGAGCCACAGAGGTTCCCATGAGCGCTTAATACAACAAGGGAGAAAATTACATAAAACGGAGCCTTTGAGCTGCGCCAAACACCGAGTTCAGGCTTCAATAAGGATTCCTTACGTTGGAGCGCCCTCTTGTGGCGCATACAAAAATTACATGTGTTAAAGAAAGATGAAGGAAAGTGTTGAGTTTTATATACATGAAGCGGATGAACCACCGAGCAATCAAAAAGAGACGTCTGAAAGACATCTGTAAAAATTAATTGGAAAAATAAACTGTCTCCCAGATGTAGCAAAAAAATTTAAATTGGAAGCACTGGAAGCTCAGATTGGGCGTCTGCCACTATAAACTGTATCATCCCCATTCCTTTCAGGGGACTCGGGAGTGAGGGGGCTTCTCTTGCCATTCTTCCTTCTTCCCTCCCTCCCCTTCAATCTAGCCTGATTTTACTGCAACCAACTTCCTTTAGTAAAAGAACTTTTTGCTTCGACCTGATGGAGTCGAGGATCTCTCTTTCCTAAGGGGCTCCCATGCATCTTCCCTTCGTTTTGCAGCCACGTAGCCTTCAGCCAATTCGGCTGGCCTTCGACCTGACTGCCAGGTGTGTTCTTGCACCCAAAACCTCACTTTGGTACGACTGTAGACCAAAGTAAAAATTACTTCCTCATGTGGTAATGGGGAGGGAATGTCGGCCTTAACAGAGGAAGAAAGAGAGATATTAAATAGGAATATTACTATAGAAGAGTTAAGAGAGGCAATTGAGAAACAAAAAAATAACAAAACCCCAGGGACGGATGGAATACCAAGTGACTCCCTCTGGAAGGGTTCGTAATCTCGGCATCCTCCTTGATTCTCGGCTGTCCTTGGTGGATCATCTGACGGCCGTGACAAGGGGGGCTTTTGCACAGGTTTGCCTGGTGCGCCAGTTGTGCCCTTTCCTAGACAGGGATGCCCTCCGTACAGTCACTCATGCTCTTATTATTTCTCAGTTGGATTACTGCAATCCCCTCTACATGGAGCTGCCCTTGGAGTGCACCCGGAGGCTCCAGCTGGTCCAGAATGCAGCCGCACGGGTTGTTACGGGAGCTTCCCGTTACTCCCGTGTAACACCTCTCCTGCGCGAGCTGCACTGACTGCCGGTTGCCCTTCAGATCCGCTTCAAGGTGCTGGTTCTTACCTATAAAGCCCTACATGGCATGGGCCCGGGGTACTTGCAGGACTACCTCCTACTGGCCTCCCACCACCCTGTGCGGTCACATAGGGCTGCCATCCTCTGGGTGCCATTGGTCAGACAATGTCAGCTGGTGGCCCCCAGGATGAGAGCGTTCTCGGTGGCCACACTGACCCTCTGGAATGGGTTACCCATCGGGGTCCCGACGGCCCCCGACCTCCGCACTTTCCGCACTGACCTGAAGACATGGCTGTTTCAGCAATTTCCCTGATCTGCTATGAGATTTTATTCTGTTTGAGGTTTTATATTGGCTGTTTTTAGGATTTCTTATTGTTACATGTTTTTATTCTGTGCGCCGCCCTGAGTCCTACGAGAGAAGGGCGGCATATAAACTTAATTAATTAAATAAATAAATAAATAAATAAATATTTATTATAGAGCAATGAGTTTGACATGGATCAGGGAATGGGTGAATCTGAAAAACCAAAGACTGCTAACCTTGGAGGGACATGATTTGTTGATGGGGTGGCACGCCTTCTTGTGGAGCCCCAGGAACAAAACGCATAGGTATTTTTGCAATCATATATTAAGAGATTCATTAATTTATACTTGGCAGGAAATTAAAAGTAAACACTATGTGAAAGTTCCTGAATGGCTATCCACAATGGAGGCGATGATACACCCCAATACCTTAGCAATTCAAAAAATGGCAAGATATTATGAAATTTTGGATCCCCAAGGAACACTAAAAACACAAGAGGAACTCAGAGATCAAGGAATACAGATAGATTGGTGGCCCTATCTTCAGATAAAAACAAGATATAAAAAGGATCAAGAGGAAGGAGTAATTGAATTAAAACCAAATCGGTTGGATAAACTTTTAGAAGCCACGGAGGAAAAATTGATTTCAAAAATATACAAATATCTATTGGAATTTGATTTAGCAGAGGAATTAGTAAAAGGGCAAATGATAGCATGGGCAAGAAATATTGGGCATAATATAGAATTGGAGGACTGGGAAAAAGTGTGGGAAAATAACTATACTATAACAAAGTCAGTGGTTTATAAAGAGAATCAATACAAAATGTGGTATAGATGGCATATGGCCCCTTCGAGATTAGCAAAAATGTATTCAAATTTAAGTCCAATCTGTTGGAAGTGCAAGCAGGCACAGGGTACTTTCTTCCACGTCTGGTGGCTTTGCCCAAAAATTAGGAAATATTGGGAAAAAAATAACAATTTGGCTAATAGAAATAACATCAGAAAAAATAGAACTCAAACCAGAGAAGGAAACTTCTCATGTGAGAGAGAGAAATTTGGCTAATCTTTCTACCTGCCTTTCGCTTTGAGAGAGGATGAAATGTCTGGCCCATTCAAGCAGAATATTTCTAAACTCTGGTTATTATGCTGGGAAATTTGATGATGAAAGAGTGTGAAGAAGCAATAGCCATTATTCACAGGGCGGTAGTTCACAGCAAAAAGTGTGCATTCTCTCACATGCACACTTCCTCTTCCTCTTTCATTCGCGTCACATAGAGAGGGGGGAGGGGCATTCCCTCCGACTGACAAGCAAGGGGTACTTAAAAGAGCATTGGGAAAGGATGGGTTTGACACCTGAGGCCTTTTCTGGATTAGGAGTGGAACAGGACTCGGAGCCAATGTTGAGGAGCGGCTGGTAAAAGTAAAACCACCCAGGAAGGAAGCCAAGCAATGACAATGACTCGGAGCGGAAATCCTCTTCCTAGCAAAACCACGAGTGACGCCACCACAAGTCTCAGCCTGGGAATGCCCAAAGACGATGCCAGCTCTGCTGACAGCTTCACGCCCCAAGCGCAGTTCCTGAGCTCCAGACCTTTGACCCAGAGAATCCGAGGACAGGAGGGCAGCTGGTGAATCAGCAGGGAAAGTCTCCCAGGCCGGAGCAACAGCCCCGAGGGGCTCCAACGAGTATTTGTATTTATTAGTTTGTCAAACATGTACAAGATAGCAGATATAAATATAAACATGGATATGAACAAAATAAATGGGGACGAATAAATGGGGACAGTAGGACAGGGATGGTAGGGACGCTGTTGCGCTTATGCATGCCCCCTTTACAGACCTCTTAGGAATGGGGTGAGGTCCATGGTAGACAGTTTAAGGTTAAAGTTATGGGGGTTTGAGGATGTAACAACAGAGTCGGGAAGAGCATTCCAGGCGTTGACCACTCTGCTGCTGAACTCGTATTTTCTGCAATCGAGTTTGGAGCGGTTTACCTTGAGTTTCTATTGTAGGAAGTTAGCATCCACCCCTCTCCTAGAAGAATGAAATATTTTAGGAAATATTAAAAGGGCAAAATATTTCCCCTAAAAGGGAGGCAGAAACTCAGCCCCCCACCTTTGTCAATGGGCCATTAGGATCTGAGCCAGTCCATTCTACATAACAAAGGTAGGATTAGCTCTCTACTCATCTAGCAACTGAAGATACCACATGGCACCTGGGAAGAGCCTTGGTAGTACAGTGGTTTAAAGCACTGTTATTAACACAGCTGCCTGCAATTACTGCAAGTTCAAATCTTACCAGGCTTAAGGTCGACTCAGCCTTCCATCCTTTCTAAGGTAGGTAAATTGAGGACCCAGTTTGTGGGGGCAATAAGCTGACTTTGTATAAATATACAAAAGGATGAAGGCTATTGCTTAGCGCATTGTAAGCCGCCCTGAGTCTCCGGGGAAGGGCGGCATATAAATCAAATTAAAAAAAAAAAAGATTACATCACCTACAGCAAGGTTCAACCAAGCCTGGAACTCAAAATACAGCCTACAGAGTTGCCCCTGTATGGCTCCAATGGGAACTTGACAACCAATCAGAATACAAGCTCAAAGTCAAAGCCCAAGAGACGGCATGAAACCAAGGCACGCTCAGCATCTCTGCCCTTTTCTGCTCAGGATCTCAAACCGTGTGATCCTGTCCACCATTAAACCATCTTTCCAAGCAGTTTCCGTGTTTCCAGTGTCTTTTTCCCCACTTGGAACTGAACCCAGATGGACATGTCTTCCAACAGTATCTATTGTTTGCCCTATTGAGGTTGAAGCTGAAGAAGTCGTTGGCAGGTAAGACATTGTAGCAGATAGTTTTGTGTACTGTGCTTAGATCAGATCGCAGGCGGCACAGTTCCAGATTGTCCAAGCCCAGAATTTCAAGTCTGGTGGCATAAGGGATTCTGTTGTGAGCAGAGGAGTAGAGGACTCTTCTTGTGAAGTACCTCTGGAACCGCTCAATCGTGTTAATGTCCAATATATAGTGTGGATTCCAGGCAGATGAGCTGTATTCGAGAATGGGTCTGGCAAAGGTTTTGTGTCGGGCTGCCCCATCTCCTCCCTCTGTTTGCTAGTTGCATAAATGTACCTTTACATTTAGATTTTAGATTTTTTTCCTCAATCGAAAATAGCCCTAAACATGAAGCCAAAAAGAACGATGGTGCCTATATTAGCTTTAAAAATACTTTCATTTGTTTGTTTGCTTGCTTGTTTATCTTTCACTGAACATCCCATTTCCCTCAAAACGGGATTCTGGGCCATGTTGTGCTGAAGAACGTGGCCCACACAGGAATTTAAAAATTTTAAAATTTCCACACAGGAATTTTACTTTGTAGACGAAGTCTCAATCTGTGGAGCTCTGTCTGGTAGTGCAATTTCACCACAATCTAATTACTCTTTTTATGGGATAGATGGGTCAACTACAAAAAGTTATAATCTGGGACAATGATTGGACTTCATGTTCCATCATTCAGTCTTGGTTGATGAATCCAGCTACAGTCCTACCAGTATTTCTAATAGGAGTCCACAAAGGATGCTACTATCTGACAAGTAATCTAGGAGTATTGTAATCAATTGGGAGCATGCTTCATTCCCGTGAGGAATTCCAGGAATGGGGCCAAGACAAAAAAACAAAAAACCACTTCCTCCTAATTCATGCAAAGCTCTCTTCTGCTGTACGAGGTTCACCCAAGGCAGCTTCTGCCTACGATTGCAAGTCTAGCAGATTTAAGGCCATCTCGGCTAGCTTGACTCCAACATGATGAGGGCACTACGGAATAATGCACCGGCCTTCACTGATGCCAGCAGCACTTTGGCACTTGGCAGTCAATGCAGCTGTTTCAGCAGTGATGTGGGTGATGTCACACGGCCCAAGGCCAGGGACCTCTTCAATGGCTGCAGTCTCCAGACCTGCAACTGAGCGTGTCTCCAACAGGCCATCTCCAGCAATGGAAGCGTGAAGGCCATCTCCAGCAATGGAAGGCCATCTCCAGCAATGGAAGCGTGAAGGCAGAAGTCCCTGAGCTTGGATGCCCTGGTCTGCTGCTTGCGAGGGCCCAGAGGCATCTCTTGACATGCTGAACTGGTAAGACTCCAAGGAGTCCCTCCCTTGGCAATTAAGTCATCATTCACGAGCAGTTTCACACCGAATATCCAAACACGCATCATCGCTTTCAATAATTTCCCAGATGTCTAATTTTTATGCAAAGTTGTATTGTTTTCAAGGATTTCTCTATTTTCACAATCGACCGCATCCTTCCTGTTCTTAGAAGCTGGGAGGGGGAAGGAAATTCTGTGTGAGACAAACTTCCGTCTCCCCATCTGCCACAACCTATATAAGAGCTACCCGGGGAGAGCAGAGGCCAGTCTGAAAAGGATCAGAGGATCAGGATCGGGAAAGAATCTGCCAGCCTTTTTCTGCAGGTACAAAGTTTACCCTGAATTATCTATCTCTGTGTTTGCCTTTCCATGTTTGCTCTAGATTTGCTCTAGACCCTAGCAAAGCAAAAGTCTCATCTGGACACTCAAATGAAAGACGCACTTTAATAAATATGTCTGTAATCTCTGACTCCAGGAGTCCTTCTGCTCTAATCGTGACAAGCTGACTGTCAGAGATAAGGGGAAAGAACTGACTCACTTTTCTTTCTTGTGCCTCACAGCATCAGCAAGATGCAGTTCTGTGCAGCGGACCAGACGTACCTGACAAAGGTAAGACGCTCAAGCATCTTCTTCTTCTTCTGGAACAGAGCTCCGCTGGTCAGACAAGGACTTTTGGCACTTCCTTCATCAGCATTTGGCTGGAATTGCAAACCTGGGCATTTCCAAGCCATCTTGCGCTCCAAGGAGTATCTGGAGCTCAGCTGAAGCTCTTTAACCTGATGGACCTGCCAGACCTCTTTTTCAGCCTCTCCCTGTTCCTGAAGGGTGGGGAGGAGGAAGTGCCAAGGCCAGGATTAGACTCAGCATCTCGGGAACTTGATTGGTTACGTTTCACATTCCAAGTATTGTCAAAATCCTCCATCACTGGAATCGTGATAACTTGCCAAAAAAATTGCAAAGGATTCTAGGTCCTGCAATAGGGAAGCCACTAATGGCATCCTATTCCTGGTGGCCACTTCAGCCATTATGTCTTATTGCTGAAAGCCACTTTCTGCAGCATCCTGGATTTGGGTTGCCAGCTGAAGGACTTGCAGTAATTACCTTTCTTGTTTAACCTGCTGCCATATTTACTGTCTGTGAACAGGTACCTCAATGTGTCTGGGGCAGAGGTGGGTTTCAGCAGGTTCTGACCAGTTCTGGAGAACCGGTAGCAGAAATTTTGAGTAGTTCAGAGAACTGGTAGTAAAAATTCTGACTGGCCCCGTCCCCATCTATTCTCTGCCTCCCAAGTCCCAGCTGATTGGAAGGAAATGGGGATTTTGCAGTATCCTTCCCCTGCCACGCCCACAGGACCGGTAGTAAAAAAATTTAAAACTCACCACTGGTCTGGTGTGTGTGTGTTAGATATAGATCACTGAGTTTATAAAAATGATAGCTGTATTTTATCTTCCTGGGATTCAGGTTTGAAGGAAGTTGGATGGGAAAGACCTCTGCTCCTCTGCTTCTTCATGGTGTGCACCTTTTAAAGGAGCAAACTTTTATAAAAACCTTCAGCTCATTTCTCTTTTGCCACAGAACACCTTCTGTGCCAGTAAGATGGATGTCCAGGTAGCAGTGACCAAGAATGAGCCCATGAAGAGCTTCAGGAAGGCTGTGCTGATTGTCATTGCGACCGAGAGCATGAAGAATTCTTCTCCCAAGCTCTTCTCGGATGACGACTTGATGGACATTCTAAACACAATCTTAGGTAGCTTTTGCAGCATCAAATGCCTACTTTATGTTTTGTGACTGTAAGAAATCCCTTCCAGCAGAATGTTATTTCTCAGGCCCAACAAGCGGTAGGAGAAACTTTGAGAACCAGATTTGAAGTGCTGCCTTCGTCCTGTGCTCTTATACCAAAGAGCAACAAGCCCTAGAATATACAGACTGGAACAAAACTATTGAGGATTGCTCCAACCACTTTAATGTTAGTTGCCCTGGACCAGATAGATTCAACTTGCAAAACGAGTGAGTGTTAGGAAAAGGTATCTGACAACTGAATGTTTAAGGTTTTGTTTTAGCAATCTTCCAGAGCAAGGGTCTCCAACCTTGGCAACTTTAAGGCTTGTGGACTTCAACTCCCAGAATTCCTCTGGGAGTTGAAGTCCACAAGTCTTAAAGCTGCCAAGGTTGGAGGTCCCTGCTCTAGAGGGTTAGACAAATTATCTATTTTGTGAAGAAATAATTCTATTTAAACTATGAGAGTGAATTAGGAGCTTTCCCCAAACTTGTCCTCTCCATCACCTAATCGTTTTAGGCTAACAGGCTCAACTGCTGTTGGAGGGGGTAGAATCTCCAAAGTCCATTTGGCTGAACTTGTGGGTGATTTGGTGGTGGCCACCTCAACAGTTGCCTTAAGTGGGGACTGAATAAATCAAATGAGAATGTTTTGTTTTTCTGTTCAGAACCGGTCACTTTTGACGTCTACGGGCACACAGAAGCCACTAGTTCCATCTATCGTATCTGGAGGAATTTCGTCTACAACATCCGAGACTCTGACCACAAGTCCCTCGTCTTCAAGGAGCCCGCACAGTTGGTGGCCATGCATCTTCAGGGTCCCAACATTGAGCAAGCAGGTGAAGCCCAGTTGCTACCTCTCCCTTGCCAGGCTGAATAAGGGGGCAACCCAGCCTATGCATTCCATCTTCTCTGTGTTAAGCCAAACAGAAAATGATCATTTTCACCACTGTTTTTATCTTTTCAGTGAAATTAAAAATGTCTGTGTATCGTCCACAAATCGAGGCTGGGACTCGAAAGGCCCCTGTGGCATTGAGCATCCAGAAGGGGAAGCTGTATATCTCTTGCGTCTGGAAAGAGGGACAGGCAGTGCTGCAGTTGGAGGTCAGTGGCTCTGTCGGTTTTTTTGAAGTGCAACCACGGGGCAGAATAAGAGACTCAGAAGGGACCTTGGAGGTCTTCTGGTGACTTAAAATGGGTCTTAAATCCAAGCAGGCTTAGCCTGACGAGGGTGGAAGGTGCCCATTTCCAGCTCTTCTTCCCTCTTTCTCTGAATAATCAGTGTGTGCTTGGAGCCCCCCCCTCCCCATCCCAAACAGGGGCTGCCTGTGAATCCTAAGGGAGAGGCAGCCCAGGACTCTGGCAAGTACAGCAATGGCCTTGATGAACACCAAGAAGGCTAATGACCAAACCTAGGAAGACCCAGTTGTACCCAGCTTGAAGTGATGGCCATTGGGAGGGGGGGGGCTGTGAGGCTATGGGGTTCCATGAGGTTCATCAGAAGGTGAGTCTGCAGTTAGAACAGTGCAGGGAAGGCCATAAAACCAGAGAGCTTGGTTGAAAAATCAAGTCAGCCCAAATGTCGTCCAACTGTTGGCTCCTGCAGAGTCGGGCGACACAACACTTAGGTGGGTGAATGGGGATTCAGCACTGAAAGACAACCGAGAAACAGTCAATATTTTGCTTGAGCAAGGGTTGGACTAGAAGACCTCTAATGTCCCTTCCAACACTGTTATTCTGTACTTCAGAAATCTTGGGGGGCTAAAGCAGGGCTCTCCAACCTTGGCAACTTTAAGCCTGGCAGACTTCAACTCCCAGAATTCCCCAGCCAAGAGTTGAAGTCCGCCAGGGTTAAAGTTGCCACGGCTGGAGAGCCCTGGGCTAGAGAAAGCTCACTACCCTCGGCATAGGCCCAAATGTAGACCATCCACTCCTCCCAGGCTGCGTTCCGAGAGCTAACCCAGGTTTTTCTCCTGCAGGAAGCCACCATCGGAGACACCCTCGACAAATCTCAGCTGGGCCGTTTCCTTTTCTACAAAATTGAGAACGAAAAGCAGACAAGGTTCGAATCGGCCGAGTGCCCAGGATGGTTCATCTGCACGTCCACCCAGTCTGAGCAGGCCGTTGCCATGACCAAGCAGCCCGGAGGCCCTCAGGTCATTGTGGATTACAGCCTCAGCAGCAGCGAGTGAGCGGAGCCTGCCCTGCCCTGCTCCAGACTTTGGACATCTTGGGCAGGCAAAGCAACACGAGGCGTCCCCGTTGTCGGGGACTTTTTCTTTGGCGGGAAAGTCCGAGATACAAACTGAGGGGAGGGGGGTAATATTTAATGTACATATTTATTAATAATTTAATAAATATTTGCCAATTTTTTACCAGTTTATATGATGATAAATTAAGTTTTGTATTTTTTATGAAAATATTGAAGCCTTTGTTAATAATTTAATAAATAATTTATGACAGATTGACAATTTGTAATCAATTTGTATGGAGAATCCCTCATTCTTTGTGCTCCAAATTAAGTGTGGGGGGGGAGGGAATGCCAGCCAGCAGCTGGGGGCTGAAAGAGGCTCCTTGGGGAGGGGGACTCCGCACCCTGCTCTGCCAAGGTCTTGCCTGTCTTGACACCCCACCCCCCCAAAAGTGAGGCCCCGGCTGCCTCCAGGCCAGGTGGAGGAAAGCCAGTGGCCAAATGGGGGAAGGGGCACAACCCCGTATTCCAGCCAGCAAGTGTCCTCCTCTTCCTCCTCCAGCCAAGCGTCGAATTGGAAAAAGAATCATGTATTTATCTTTGCTCTGGCCCAGGGAAGATGGGAAACCACATATCTACTGACTGACTCATATTTATGACGGTCGCGGTGTCCCAGGGTCACGTGATCCCCCTTTGCAACCTTCTAACAAGGAAAGTCAATGAGGAAGACCAACGTCCTTTACAACTGTGTTTCTAATTTAACAACTGTCTGTTTCACTTAACAACAGTGGCATGAAAGGTCCTAAATTGGGGCAAAATGCACTTAACAAATGTCTCACTTAGCGTCAGAAAATGTTGGGCTCCATTGTGGTCGTACGTTGAGGACTACCGGTATGTGATAAAACACTAAGGTATTTATTGAAAGCAGCTAAAATAAAAACGGCAGAGAAAATACAGAGACCGCATGGCTTGAAAAACAGTGTTTAATGCTACTTGCAAGGTTCAGAACTCAATGCAGAGAAAGAAGGGAGGGAGGGAGGGAGGGAGGGAGGGGACTTCTGGCTCGAGAATAATCCGGTTTGGGTCTTCAGAAGCACTTCCGGTGCACAATTGAAGGTCCGGCTTCGTCATATTCTGGTTTGCTTATCCACATTTGCTGGAAGGTGGAGAGAGAGGCCAGAATGGAGCCTCCAATCCAAACAGAATATTTGCGTTCAGGAGGAGCAATGATCTGGGGAAAGATTTCCAAAAGGGTTACAAGCGAGCAATCTCACGTTTCAGACATAGAGAAACCCAGAACAGCTGTCCTACAAGAGGTATAAACTGCATGTGAAAGAGGGTGAAAGAAAGAAAAAAGGAAGGAAGGAAGGAAGGGAGGAAGGGAGGGAAGGAAGGAAGGAAGGAAGGAAGGAAGGAAGGAAGGAAGGAAGGAAGGAAGGAAGGAAGGAAGGAAGGAAGGAAGGAAGAACAGCTTTTGGACTACATTCTGCTCTTCCATCTTAACCCTAGCTTGAGTTGCAGATGTTAGCAGGAGAGAGAAAGAGCTTCCCTGAGACTAGAAAACATGGAGATCCATTTACTGATCAATTGACGGTGGAATCAGAAAGAGGTAATTATTGACATAAATGTTTTATAATCAGAAAAATAAAAATAAAAGAAAGAGGTAGGATTAAACAATTCTAACTCGAACAGCTATAAAGCTCACCTCCTCCCCACCCCCGAACAGAATACTTGGTATACTGTATGTATATTGGTATATGTATATTATGCAACATTTGTCCAATGTTTATATTTTGGGATGCTGCATTTGATTTTTTCCTAAATGTGCAGAATCCTAAAATCCACATCAATGGATCTTAAATCCAACAGAGTTGGATCAATCATCTGTTCACAGGAACTAGGCATTTTTTATTTAATTTCAAACATTTATATAGCTGCCCATCTTGCGACCAACGCTGGGAGGCTCCCAATCAAATTCTCCCGTGTTTTTATGGATTATCTCCTGCCACAGCTGCTGGTGGTTACCCCAAGGGCACAGGACTGATTTTTGTTCTCTAAGGTTGCACCATCCTTACAGATTGCTGACGTGCTAAACCAGTGGTCTCCAGTCTTTCCAGTGTTGTGGACTGGGGGCGGGGGGCGGGGGGAGAGGAAATGGTTCTGTGTGAGCGGCAGGTGTGGGCGCTCCTGCGCACAGGCTCCATTTGCTCAAGCGGCAGACCCTCACGTGCTGTTGTGGCCCGTCAGCGGCCTGTGCAATTAGTAGCTGATTCTGACAGCGAGGAGGCTGGTGTGGTGCTGCGCCAGCAGCCTGTGCAGCTGGCACTCAAGTTCGGACAATGAGGAGGCTGGAGAAGATGTGGTGCCAGAGGCAGGGATTCAGCCAGGGCCTTCAGAACCTCCAGAAGTTCCCATAAGTGAAGAGGAAGAAGAGGAGGAGCCTCTTCTCGATGCACGGGCGCACAGAGCT
Organism: Pantherophis guttatus; assembly: GCF_059756535.1. NCBI lineage: Eukaryota > Metazoa > Chordata > Lepidosauria > Squamata > Colubridae > Pantherophis > Pantherophis guttatus. Next base: position 743,168 of record NC_142071.1, read on the forward strand.
GCCAAAAGGCAGGAGTGGTTCCTCAGGAGGAGGTCTCCTCGAGAGTAAAGCTTGGGACTAATTGGCCACTCCCTTAGCCTATTTAAGGAAGGACAACAAGGCAATTTGCAGGAAACAGCTTCGTTCACATTCCTTCGAGTCTTGATTACAGAAACGTTTGATTTCGGCTCTTGTTTTTCTCTTATCAGTTTTCCTGCAAATTGCTTCTGGGCATTCTGCCAACCACAGTAAGATTATGGTTATCTGGAATACTGTGCCTCAGAACTGAGTTATTATTCTTTGAATTCCTCTCGGCTGTTAATGAAGTTAAATTAACAGTCCTTGTTCAGAAAAGACTGATTTATTGTATTTGTGTTCGAACAACTACTAAGAAAGCTCATTAGTAGTCTTTAATTAGTACATTAAGGTTTGTACAGACTTTGTGTGTGCTGCGTTCCTTAGGGTCCGTAGCTAGGGAAGAATACATGCACGCGTGAAGCTCCATCTATGCGAGCGGTGGACGTGCTCACCACTCACACAAATGGAGCTCCCCAGGCCTGCATGAGTGTCCACCGCTCGTGCAAATGGAGCTGCGTGTGCTTGCCCACCGCTCTCACAGCCCAGTTCTGAATGGACCCACGAGACCACGTTGTGGCCCAGTAGCCGGCCACAACGCAGGAATCAGGGACCCCAAAAGTAAACAGGCTTGCCTTTATCTTCATTGTGCTGGGAGCCAAGGCGGTGATTTCCTTTTGCATTCTGTCTGCAATGCCAGGGTACATGGTGGTGCCTCCGGAAAGAACGTTGTTGGCATAGAGATCCTTGCGGATGTCGATGTCGCATTTCATGATGGAATTGTAGGTCGTCTCATGGATACCAGCCGATTCCATGCCTGTGGAGAGAGTGCAAGACCACAGATCCAGTGAGGGTTCAGAGTTGACCTAGAATTCCCTCTCTAGCTTCAAGGATGATTTTTGCATCCCAGTTCACCTTGGTTTATCACCGTCACTACCCCAAATACTACTACTTGGCCCCCTCCCGTTTCCAGCACTAGCGTTCAGGTGCTGATGGGCAAGGGCCTATGCAACACATATAAAAAGAAGCTGAGCTTTGATTGCACCATCGTGGCTGCCATGTTGACTTTTTTGACCACGGTGCACAACAGAAAAACCAAAGCGATTTGTTTTATTGCTAGCTGGCGTGGAATTGCTAGCTTCACTGAAACTGTGACTTTAGGCTTCCCTACAGTTTCATTGCAAAGGAGCTCATGGCTTTCCCTTCGTCCTTTGTCCATGATGCCAAGACTCACCAATGAACGAGGGCTGGAAGAGGGTTTCGGGGCAACGGAAGCGCTCATTGCCGATGGTGATGACCTGTCCATCAGGCAGCTCGTAGCTTTTCTCCAGGGATGACGAGGAAGCTGCCGTTGCCATCTCATTCTCAAAATCCAGGGCGACGTAGCACAGCTTCTCCTTGATGTCCCGCACAATTTCTCTTTCAGCTGTGGAAGATTTAAGGCCAGGGCACTGAGCAGGAAGGTGTCAGGCGTGTAGGAACAGGCATAGGCTCCTCTGTCCTGCACTAATCCACACCTCCAAAGCACCGGAGGGCAGGACAAGAAGCAATGGTGGGAAACTAACCAGAGAGAGAAGCAACCTGGAATTAAGGAGAAACTTCCTAACAGTGAGGACCATTAACCAGTGGAACAGCTTGCCACCAGAAGTTGTGGCTGCTTCATCACTGGAGGCTTTTAAGAAGAGTTTGGACGGTTCCCTAAAAGAAGAGTCCTTCTGTTCCTTGGCAGAGAAAGAAATGCTAATATAGTCCGCCCCCCCAGCACTGCAGAGCCCGAGAGGCCCAATTCCACCTTACCGGTGGTGACGAAAGAGTAGCCTCTCTCTGTGAGGATTTTCATGAGGTAGTCCGTAAGGTCCCGGCCAGCCAGATCCAGGCGCATAATTGCATGAGGCAGAGCATAACCTTCGTAAATGGGCACGTTGTGAGTGACACCATCACCAGAGTCCAGGACGATACCTTGAAATGGAAAAAAAAGGGGGAAATGGGTTTTTTTCTTTTCCCCCCACCTCCTAGCAAAAGCAGGGTGTGTAAAACCTCCAGAGAGTTGCCCATTTGTGCGTGTGGCTTAAGGCTGCTGTCACAGCCTCCCTTCCCTAGCCTGAAGTCCCTTGGAGCAGGGGTCTCCAGCCTTGGCCACTTTACGCCTGGCGGACTTCAACTCCCAAAATTCCCCAGCCAGCTGGCTGAGGAATTCTGGGAGTTGAAGTCCGCCAGGCGTAAAGTGGCCAAGCTTGGAGACCCCTGCCTTGGAGCATTCACAGGGGCCCAGGATAGCTGGAGACCTACCCTTAGGGCCACCCAGACTCTGCCCAGTATGTATTGATCTCCAGCACAAGCTTATAAAGTGATATAATGCCCATCTGCTATGGCTTCACCTAAAGAATCCCACCAAGAGATTAAATGAGCCTGGCCAGAAGTTACATTGGAATTTTCCAAGAACCCTCAGGAGAAGGAGGCAGCTGGGGAAAGATGCCCAGGGAGCCCTTCTAAGCAAGCCTTTTCCAGGTTCTGGCAGCCCCAGGAAGAAACGCAGCTGCTTTAAACGGCTTTGTTGCCCCTCTCAATAGTGCTGTTAAGGCTTATTTCCGGATTTGAGTGGTAGTTGCTGCGCTAAGTGTAGAGTGATTTAGATGAGATGGGTGGTGTAGAACAGTGATGAATTAAACGTTATGTATGCATGTATGTATGTATGTACAAAATCACCCAAATGCAAATTTGTGAAACTGAAGACTGAAGCACTCACCAGTGGTTCGGCCAGATGCGTAAAGAGACAAGACTGCCTGGATGGCAACGTACATGGCTGGGACATTGAAAGTCTCAAACATGATCTGGGGGTGGAAAAACGAAAATCAGGAACAGGACCAAGACTGGAGCATCAGCTCCCAGAAAAAGGGTTTGCTCAATAATACTTGGGAACTGTTGTGGAAACCCCAAGGGGCACCTCCCATGAGTCCAAGAACAGGGGCCTCTGTGGAAAGGAAGAGGATCTGTCCAAGGGGAGATCTCCCCATCTGGCTTTGCCTAGGAAGCTCCTGACCTGCCTGCTTTCTGGATCTCCCAAATCCTTCTTTGCACAGGCCACACTGTCCAGTGCTCCAGCTGGTGTGTGTGTGTGTTTGTCAGTGGTGGGATTCAAAATTTTTTACTTCCAGTTCTGTGGGTGTGGCTTGGTGGGCGTGGCATGGCTTGGTGGGCGTGGCAGGGGAAGGATACTGTAAAATCTCCATTCCCTCCCCACTCCAGGGGAAGATTATTGCAAAATCCCCATTTCCTCCCGATCAGCTGGGACTCGGGAGGCAGAGAATAGATGGGGGTGGGCCAGTCAGAATTTTTACTACCGGTTCTCCGAACTACTCAAAATTTCCGCTACCGGTTCTCCAGAACTGGCTGCGGTTGCTTCCTCCCCCGTCTCTGCTCTTCCTCACAGCAGCCTTGGAACAGAGGAGGGTTTACCTGGGTCATCTTCTCCCGGTTTGCCTTGGGGTTCAGGGGTGCTTCTGTGAGCAACGTGGGGTGCTCTTCTGGGGCCACGCGCAATTCATTGTAGAAGGAATGGTGCCAGATCTGGAGAAAAAAAAGGCAGCATTGCAGCAGGAGGAGGTCTACAACAATTGAACCCAGCTACCTTATTACACCCACTTCATCCCTGAACCCCCCACCACAGCTGACCCCCCCTCCCCATGGGCATGCATATTCAGCTGGTGCTCCTCTCCCATCGCCCGTTGGGGGGTGGGCTTCCCCTTCCCAGCAGCCAAGGGATTGGGACCACCCGACCAGCTCACTGCGTGGCTGGATCAGGCAGACTGGGGCTGCCCGACCGGCTTGAAGCACAAACAGAAAATAAAACCCTAAAAGATTTAAGTGGGAAGTGGTAGTGATGACATTTTATAAGGAATTGTTGTCCTTTGTGTACCAGATATAAAAGATTCATACTTTAACATGCATCCCAGAAGGGTTTTTTTTTTTCCTGGGGGAATTCAATTAAATGCACGTCTGTCTCCAGCTGAAATTTTATTTACTTGGAAGCTGGGAGCCCGTGGTTTGAACCAGCTGCTTAAATTCCACCAGACAAGCCAATCGAGGCCTAAGGAAGGGTGGCGGAGTTTCTCCAGCAGCTTCCAGTCTGGGCTTCTGCTGAAAGTCCTGAAGGTCAGGTGCAAAGCCCACCTTCTCCATGTCGTCCCAGTTGGTGATGATGCCATGTTCAATGGGGTACTTCAGGGTCAGGATTCCTCTCTTGCTCTGGGCCTCGTCCCCCACGTAGCTGTCCTTCTGGCCCATCCCCACCATCACGCCCTAGAAAGCAAAGGCCAGGGAATGGGTGAGGGCAAGCAGGCAACAGAAGCAGACCCTACTACAAGCGTTGAAAAATGTTTAATTTCTCCAGCCGGGCCAGACTCAACTCCTTGGCTTAGAAGAGTGGCCAAGGGCTGTCCAACATTAAAAGAGCAGCTCCACCTTCTCACACACAAGGATTAGAGAGCCATCGTAGCTGAGCTGGGCAGGATTGGGACCCCTTCTTTCTTCCTATGGGTCAATAACACCTGTCCAGGGAGAGAGCCATTTGGGCCCGAGAGCGGCTGCCCTCCTGGCTTCTCCCTGTGTCCCAGCCAACCCAGGAAGCCACTTGACCAGTGGTGGGTTCCTCCCGGTTCGGTCCGGTTCGGCCGAGCTGGTAGCGGTAACGATATGACCTCACCGAACCAAGCCACACCCACAAAATAAGCCACGCCCACAGAACCAGTAGTAAAAAAATTTAGAACCCACCCCTGCACTTGACCAGCCTCTCATAGTACCGATTCACCTCCTGCATGGCCACTCTTGGCTGGACAGGAGGAGGACCATCAGTGCAGGCCCAGACACTGCGTCTCACTAAGAAGGGCCTTCTTGGCCCTGGCAGCTTCCTGGCAGCTGAACCCCCAGAAGATTAGCCCTAATCCTGTCTGAATCCTTCTGTAAACCACTCGTCCGCCTGCTTTCTTCAGGATCAGACTTACATCCCGGATGAGGCTGGAGCCAAACAGACTGTCCCTTTCTAGGGAGCTGATCTCATCCCTATAGTAAATGCTAAAAGTTCTGCGACTGAAAAAAAAACTCAAGACTGAATTTTCTTCGGATATTTGACATGTTGTATTTTGAGGATGATTGCAAGTTTCACACACCCAAAGGCACCAGAGGTATGGCTTTTCCATTACCAGCATTTAAGGTACATTGTCTTGTTTGTTCTTACATGAAGCCAGGGGTGGGCTGCTGGGGGTTCGCAGGGGTTCGGGAGAACCTCTAGCTAAGATTCTGTGCAGTTCGGAGAACCCCCAAATCCCACTCCTGGCTGGCCCCACCCACCCCGCCCCTCCCCTCCCAGGAGTCACCACATGGCCCGTTTTAGATGCAGGTAAGTGCAGGGCACACACAGAGGCTTGGGGAGGGCGAAAAACAGACCTACCGGAAGTTTGGGAAGCCCGGAAATGGGCTTGTTTCCAGCCTCCAGAGCCTGGGAAGGCTGTTTTCCCCTCCTGGAGGCTCAAGAAAAGCCTCCGGAGCCCAGGGAGGGCCGTGGTGCAGGAGGCTGACTAGGCCACGCCCACCATGGCCACGCCCACCCAACAACCGGGGAGAGACCCCTTGCTAAAATTTTTGAACCCCACCCCTGCATGAAGCATTCTCCTTTCAGATTGTAATGACTAGCTTTTCATCTCCTCTTTCTCTGAACACAGCTGGTGTCAGAGGCAGATCCTGAGGTTGCTTCCAGCAGGAGCTGCCCTTCTTGAGGCTCTGGGTCCATTAGCCAGGATTTTGCACCTCTTCACTCTCCCCCCCCCTCAAAAAAAAAGCTTGAGATACCAACCTGGTGTCGTGGACGTCCCACGATGGAGGGGAAGACGGCGCGAGGTGCGTCATCCCCAGCAAAGCCAGCCTTGCAGAGCCCAGAGCCATTATCGCAAACCAAGGCCGTTGTCTCCTCTTCACACATGGCTTTGACAAAAGGCAGTGCAGGGGACCTGGAAGGACGGAAGAGTTTGGCTGTGCTGGGAAGCTGGTGGTTAGGAGTTCTTCGCTTGGAAGGACCAGGGTGGGCAGGCAAGCAGCGACAGCAGGGCAGGGACCCCAGCCAGCCCCGGAGCCAAGTCAGAAGGGGAAGAAAGCACTTCTGGGGAAACTATTGCTGAAGGAATCTGGCAACAGGCATTTCTCTCTACATGGGCCTCCGAAGATGCCAGTGGGAGCATCTTCAGGAACTCTTGCAAATGTTTTGTTGCCACACCACCAAATGCAATTTCTTGGATTCTTTAAGGAGAATCTTGCTTGACAAACTAACTGGAACTGGAACCACTTTATACGTCAATCAATCAATCAATCAATCATTTTTATTTAGGCCCCAAAGGCCCAAAAAGATATATGTGTGCTGCACTTATTGACGCCTACAAAATCATCATCCTGACATCTTAGCAGCTCTCCCTCACTGGATTTCAGCTTTTCAAGAGGCAAATCAGAAGCCTCGATTGACAGCTGCAGCTCATCCCTATCGGTGCACCCAAGGAAGCTGTATCCCAAGGGAGCAGAATTAGGGATGAATGGGGACAAGGGAATTTTGTACCAAATGAACTCAGGATGGCTGCACGAAGACAAGCCAATGGGGATCGCCTGGGCTGAGGAGCCCTCCGGCTGCTGTTCCTTGCCCAGCTGAGACCAAATGCCTCCGATAGAAGGAGAGCATATTTCATTGCATGAAAAAGTTCCAAGGAAAAGTCAGTAGGATAAAATGGAAAGCAAGAAGCTTTTGCTACCACTGGATGGCTCTTTGAACTAACCTAGCTAGCCCAACTTATAGTACCTCATAGGGTTCTTGTTGAAAGAATTGGATTAGAAGGCACTAGGCTGCTATTGAGCTCTTGTACAAAAACTGGGGGGGGGGGGAATCTAATAAATAAAAAATAAATAAATCTGCTTATTATATCAAGGAGCTGCTGATACAGTTCCACAGAGGAATTATTGAGTCTGTCATTTCTACTTCTATAACTGTCCAGTTTGGTACAGCAACCAAACGGGAGAGGTACAGATTGTTAGGACTGCAGAAAAAACAGTTGCAACCAGCCTACCTTCCACGGAGGATCTGTATGCTGCACAAACCAGAAAGGGGGTGTGAAAATATCTGCAGAAACCCCCCCCCCTCACATCCTGGACATAAACTGTTTCAACTCTCCCCCTCAGGACACTTCTATGGGGCATCGAATGCCAAACAATTAGATACAGAGACAGTTTTTCCCTCGGCGCCATTATTCTGCTAAACACCTAGGAATAACTGTCTTATTCCTAAGGATATTTACTCGTCTAGTAGAGCTGCATTGCTGTTATCCTTCTCATCATTCCTATTGGTATCTTGTGATTCAATACTTTGTTGTTTCTATGATTTATGATTTATCACTTTGTTGCTTGTATGTACATTGAGAGCTTATGTTTGAATGTATGCTATATGTTTGTGGTTTGTATGTACACAGAAGAAAGCTTCTGTGTGTCCAATCACACTTGGCCAATAAAGGATCCTATTCCTATTCCATCCCATCCCATCCCATCCCTATCCTATTCTTTTAAAGCATGAAGACGAGGGCTACCAATGAACAATAGGTAGTTTCTACACGCAGAAGAACCAGCCTCTCTGCTGGACTTAAATGGCCCAGACAGATGGACTCTCTCTTCCATCCCTTCACATCCAGGGAATTTTTGAGTAGCAATTCCCAGGCGACACTTGGATATTTCTACATGCCTTCTGTGACTCCGAGCAGTTCAATGACCAAAGGACACTTCATCTTTACCTCTAAAGACTATTGAGTAATATCAAATTAATATTTTGTACCATCAACTGTTTCCCCTCCTCCAATTGCCAACTAGCTAAAAATAACTGCTGTATTTGAATTAAATTTTCTTTCAGCTTTATATCTTTAGCTATTAAGGGTAACCATGATATCCCAAGAGGCAACAGAGCCAAACAATCTCAGACCTTTTATAGACCAGAAGAGTCCCGGTCTTTGCTCAATCTGAGTTCAGACTGTGCTTCTCTCCTCGCTTCAGGGCTTAATTGCATGTTTGGATAAGGTAGGATTTAATGAAGGTCTCCCAGACCACACGTCTCTTAAAGCTAAGCAACTACAGAAAGAGGAAGGAAGGATGGATGATGTTCCCAGATGAAATGAGTCACCAACATTTGCTTCTCTAAAAGTAAAATTCCTAAAGTACTTGAATGAAAACCTGGAAGGAGCAGAAACATTCATGAAGCTTTGGGGCAGGGATCCCCAACCTTTCTGGCTTTGCAGTGGGGTGGGGGGGTGTGGGGTGGGGGCACAGGAAATGGTTCTGTGTGAGTTGCAGGCTTTGCATGAGTGCCTGAGTGCCCGCTGCTCGTGTACATGGAGCTGCACATACCTGCTCACCTGGGCCTGCTTGCGTGGCCCAGTTCCGAACAGGCCACGGCCCAGTATCAGGCTGTGGCCTGGGGGTTGGGGACCCCTGATTTGGGGGATGCCATGCCTAATTTCCTCTCCCAGATGATGCTGTTTTATGATGAATTTAAACAATCCATCTTTTTTTAGCACAACTGCATGGCAATGTGTGACCTGATTCTTCCCTAGAGTCAGTCGATGGCCACAACCTCCATCCCAACAGCTCAACGCATGAACTGCAAAACGGTTATGAAGGACAGCTCCAGGCTGGGCGAGAGTAAAGAGAAACAGGCGGCCCACCAAGGCTTTTCCCAAAAATGGAAATAATCTTTCCAGTTCTGCCTTTTTAAAAACAGCCCCTCCTTCTACTTTCCCTTCAGATTCAGGCACAACATCTTGCTTTTGCAACTTTCTGAAAGCACAAACGCTCAGATCCTAGGAACTGATACTTATTTCAGTGGCAGTAAAAAAACAAAAAAACAAATGTATTAATGGAATCAAAAATCTTGGGGAGGTAGTAGGAACAGAAGAACAGATGACCTGCCTGTCTTGAATTATATGATATATCCAGAAATAGCTATCCAAATGCTGCACAATTTCCCCCCCAAAGTTTCTTTCCAAACTGCGAGGTTCCACCTTCTCCTGAGCCCCCAAGAGATCCCCCCCCTTCCCTCCTTCTGCAACCCAGGACAGGAGCTGCTCAGGGTGCCTCCTCACCCCTCCTGCAGCTGCTGAGACCTGCCAAAAGATTTTAAACCATCCTTGTCAATAACTCAAAAGGGTTTGGGGGACTTTGCAAAGATTCCCTGGGACCTTGAGAGGATCTAAAACACCAGAGACCTGCCTGCTGTTTCTCAATCCAGGTGGGATCCAACTTCCACTTCCACAATTCTAAGATGCAGCCCTTTGAGGGATCCCTCGGATCCTCCTCAGCTCTGGAAAAAGCCCCCACCCCACCCCCCGAGCAGAATCTGTTCACCTTACTCACCGAGTGCAGAAGGAAACTCCTCTCCTCAGGGACTTTGCTGTGGGGATGCCTCCCGTATAAATACCAGTGAGATTATAAAAGCCCAGAGGCGGATCTTCCCCCAATCAAGACCCTAAAAAGGCCAATGAGTAGCATGTTAGCCATATAAGGTGCTTTATTTCAGTATATTGACCTTGGCTGGTGGCAGAACGGAGCCCGGTGAATTGGAAGAAAAATGTGTGCAGCAAAAAAAAAGTTGGAAAGCAATGCCTCAGTTGTGAATTCGCTCCTTCTTTGCTACACTTTTAATAAACAAGTGAGGGGAAACTCCTTATAAGCTGCAGTTGGGGAAGGAGGGAAGGAGGGAGGGAGGGAAGGAAGGAAGGAAGGAAGAAGGCAGGGAGGGAGGGAGAAAAGGAAGAAAGGGGAGGGAGGGAGGGAGGGAAGGAAGGAAGAAGGGAAGGAAGGAGAGGGAGGGAGGAAGGAAGGAGAAGGAAGAAGGAAGGAAGAAAGGGGAGGGAGGGAAGGGAGGAGGAGGGAGGGGGAGAGGGAGGGAGAGAGAGAGGGAGGAAGGAAGGAAAGGAAGAAAGGGGAGGGAAGGAAGAAAGGAGAGGGAAGGAAGAAAGGGGAGGGAGGGAAGGAAGGAAAGGAAGAAAGGGGAGGGAGGGAGGGACAGAGGGAGGAAGGAAGGAAGGAAGGAAGGAAGGAAGGAAGGAAGGAAGGAAGGAAGGAGAGGGAGGGAGGGAGGAAATAGCAGCACCAGGCAATGTGGTGAGGAGGCCTCCCAGAAAGGGAAGGTTCCTGAAGGCAAATCCTTCAAGGCAAAGCTGCTGAGAAGATTCTGGGGGGCTGTCCTTCCGCAGGTGCCTTCTGGAGAGCCATGGGATGAGCATGAAAGCCAGAGGGCCCCATCCATTTGGGCAGACTGAGGGTGGATGGGGACCTGGAGGTCAGATCTCTGCCTTTCCTGCCATTGAGAAATTTCACTGCTTCGTTTCTACAAGTCTTTTGCCTTGGTTTTTTTTTGCTAGGTTTGAGCCCGGCAGAGCCGGCACCTGAGCTGCAATAAACACAAATCTACCACAATTTGTGGTAGACTTAACCTAACAAAATGGCAACTAATCTGGGCACAATGACGGTTTGGGGTATATCGTGGCTGTTCTCAGAAAACATCTATTTTGCAGGATGTAAAGAGGCTCCTTGAACCCAGCTCCACCCGTCCTTTCCCATTGCTGGCCCCTACAAAGCCCCCTTGGGCAGAATTCCTCTTGGCCACTCAAGACATTGTGCTTTGTGCCCTTCTCCTTTTCAGGTGGCCTCTCTCTAACCATGCCACACCACATGGCTTCCCTTTTTTCTTTCCTTTGCAGCTGGTGTCCTTATTTGACAGCCAATGTGAGGTCTTCGCTCATACTTTCTTCCATCTTTTAACTTTTCTGCCTAGGTTATACCCTGGGATTCCTTGGTGGCCTCCCATCCAAGGACTCCAGAGACCTGACCTTAGCTAGCTTCCCAGTCAGCCTCGGACAGCCAGGTGCAGAATTCAAACTGCTCAAAGTAACTTGTCTCTAACCCCAAATTCCAAGCATGAGGCATGAGATTTGAATGCCAAACTGTTTGGGCCTTGATCTCAGGGTGAAATCCAGCAGGCTGAGGGGCAGATCTCAAGAAAAGGAAGCCCAGCCACTGGGTAGCAGGACATGGGAGAAGGCTGTGGATCACGAAAGGCTCCGGCATCACGTCTGGATCTGCCTCAGGGGGAGAACAGAGGAGGGGGATCCAAGACTGAATGACCCTTCTCTGGCACCCTAACTTTCCTTTCTTGGTGGGCACAGGATGATGGACCCAGTCGACTGGCCTCTACCAGTGTTACACCTCTTCTACTTTCAAAGGGAAGTTGAAGCGGAGAAGGGAGCATCCGAGACCTAAGAGGCAGAGAAGAATGGAGCTGGCCACTGGCTTTCTGATCTACTTCCACACTCTGCAGTTTCATGTAGAAGCTGACCAGCAAGTGAGACAAGAGAATTACTCTGGGGAATACCGCAGACGCTGAAAGAAGGAAGAGAGCCGTATTAATCTACGGTTGTGTTTCTCAACTTTTGCCACAAGAAATGTGGACTTCCCTCCAAGAATTCTCCAGCCAACATGCTGGGGAATTCTGTGAACCGAAGGCCACACAACTTCAAGTTCCTAAAGCTGAAAAATACTGGTTTATGGTGACCCTCCCCAACCCCCCTCCCCAAGATGGAGGTAGCATTTTTTCCAGCTCACCGATTTTATTTAAAAGACGTTGGGTGTAAATTGATTTTTTTCAGTTCATCTATATTTTCTGTTACGGCTGTTTTAACACCATATTTTATATGTAATTCAGCCTAATAGAAGCACGTTGGCTATTGAGACTGATATTGTCAAGTAATTTATATTTTGCTACATGTTGAATGAAAACTTTGTTCTGATGGACTATAAAAATGCTATTCTGAAGGAGTTTAAGCCTGGGAAATAGCTGTATTTCACGGAAGGCTCCCTTCCGTTTCGGAGGTTTCTACCTTGAAAGCATCAAAGCTTTGAAGAGCCTTTGTCACCCAACTGCAGCTGAATGGTGTGGGGATCTGGCCATCAGCTGACCACTCATCATAGGGAAAGGGAGAAGGCAGCACAGGTCAGTCTGGAAGGATTTACCCCAACAAGGGAGTGAACCCCAACTGGGGGCCACCATTAAAGCAGCCCTGCTATTAGGGAAAGGAGAAGCCATTTCTGGTACAACAGAAGCTGATGTTCACATTCACGGACGGATGGGAAATTCAATAAACAATGCATGAGGAGGGCCCGAGACATGTGTATGCCTGACATGGGCATGGTCCTTTCTCCCTAAAGGACGGGGGGGTGGGAGAAGGGGGGGATAGCAAACGGCACACCACCATTCCTGTCCTGCCTGCCTTGGCAACACGTGTCCGTTCACCCCAGGTGCTCTTTAGCCGAGGACGGCTGCTCCCTGCTGCAGGCTTGGGCCACTTCTCTCTGCTCCTTGGTCCATTGCTAGGAAACTTTCCAATGTTTCTGGTTAATTAACTTTCAGTTCACTCTGAATATTAGCAGACAATGGTAAGCATGAAATGTCCCGTTGAAATGCCTCCTCCCCTTCCGAGTGCAAATCCAGTTCTCAGCCGCACCTTTACACGTGGAATCTCTCTGGCAGGATCCATTTCGGGGCCCTGCCCTCCCCCACTTCTTTAATCCACCTGAATGGGCCATGCATCCTCAGCCTCCTCTCTGCCTGCAGGGACAGCAACCTGGCTGGCCCTCAGAGTCCCCGGGAGGCTCCTTCGGCTGCCCCGGGTGGCACGGCCTATTTCCTGCCAGCTGCGATGAAAAGAATCTGCAACACAAGAAGAACGAAGAGCCTTCAAAGATCCAACCAGATGCGGAGAAACTCCCCTTTGCCTTTTTAAGGGAAATGAATGTGCCTCAGAGCCCGGCAGAGGCTCCTCGGAGGGGGTGTCAGGGAAGAGGGAGGCTAGCTAGGCGCAGAGGATGCCAGGAGGCGGCTTGCAGCTCCTTCCCAGAGCTTTCCATCTGCCCCCAAATTCAAGGAGAGGGGCTCGGCATTACGTTCGACAGGCAGCAAAATTCACCTCCAGATCCCTGACTTCAACCCCAAAAGACACTTGCAGGGGGGAAAAAATGTGGCCCCTTAAAAATAGGTCATTTCATTCAACCCCACTTTCACTTCCCTTTGCAAACAATGCGCTTTGACCCATCCCCACCCCCACTGTCAGCCGATGTGCTCAGTCTACACAAGATGACAGATGAACCGTGGAAGTTCCAACACGCTCCGGCCAGAAAGCCGAATTGGGGAAGAGAGCCGTGGGAAGCACGGCCGTCTCTGGATGCTGCCGTCAGCCGAGGCTGCCCCAGGAAGGTGGCACACGGACACCCAATGAACTTGCCCCCAGGAATGGAGAGACAGAAAGTTTCCATAGAAGGGGATGGAGGCGGATGGAATGAGTCTGGGAGGGAACGGGCAGTGGGAGCAGTGAAATAAATTCCCACGGGGGTCCTGCTTTTCACTTAAATCTGGGGAGATCTTAAAAGCAGCAAAGTGGCAGAGAGTTCATTTGAAGGGGGGGTGGTTCTAACAAAGAACACACATATATCAGAAACTGAAATCCCTCTACTTAGAAGCAACAGGACTAACATTTCCAGAGTATCCCAAGAAACAAGGGATACTTGTTACTTGTTTTACTCAAACAAGTAAAAACCTGGACTAGACACTCTTTGGTCAACAGTAAAGTTCTGTCCAGGAAACCAAAACTGGCTCTTACCCTTATAAACAAGGATATCAGAAATTTGTCAGCAGAAGCAAATCTGCAAAATAACTGCAAAAGTTAAGTCCATCAAGCTACAATTGGCCTGTTTTGCAGTGAATGCATTTGTGCAGAAATGCTAGGCATTTTCCTGTCTCTCTCCACAGAAATATACCCAATTATGAATGAATGAAGCCACTGGAGAGAATCAGGAATTAGGATCTCATTTGGCGTCAGCTGCTATTAAAAAAACGATTATGTGCATATTTTGGGTGCTTGTTGCACTTTGGGGTAGGAGAGGATCACAGCAGCAGCACGAGGGGAATTTATTGGGATTGAATACAAATTTTGCATCTTCCACTTGGCTGTTGTGCAGCTAAGCATCTCTAGGTCCACAGCAGGAATTGGGCTCAATCGCTCAGCCCTAACTTTTAAATTGTGTTGGTTGATATAGTGCTGATAAAACACCAGCACATCATCATTCTTGATAGTTAGATATAAATCCTAGAGCAGCACATTTAGAGTAACTTGAGGACATGGCCAGGTGGCTAAATTGGGAGATTTGCTCTTAATTGATCTCATCCTTCTCTTTCGATTTATAGCACGGAAAAGGCACCTAAAAGTCACCTGAATGGAGATGATTTCTTAGAGAGCATTTTGATATCACATCCTTTTCTGCACATGGGCTTTATGGGATAGTTTAGTCCTTCACAGGCTTTAAAAGCACAGCTGTAGAAACATTAAGCTTAGATTGATATGTTTTGGTAAAATGCAGATTTCCAAAAAGGGAGACATTGGTAACAAAAAACAAACAACTACCTAGTTATTTCGAGAAACTTCTTTGAGATTCTCTCTTCTTAAACACATGAATTCTTCCATTGGAACCAAGTGCCATTATCCAGGGCAGGGGTCCCTAATCCCCAGGCTGCAGCAAGTGAGCGCACACAGCGTGTCTGTCTGCCACTCGCACGGAACCATTTCCTCTCCCACCCCATGGCTCATCCACAAAACCGGAAAGGTTGGGGACCACTGATCTAGGGAAGAGCAATCTAAGACCAACAGACAATAGCCTGATTTTCTTTGTGGGTGCTTCCTTCGACACAAAACCTGCTTTATTACTGCTCACTAAAGTCAAAATTTTGGCACAGCAGTGTCGAGCGTGAGAATTCCAAACCACTGATAGGACTGATGTCTTCCAAGAACGTGCAAGAGTTGAGAAGAGCTTAATACAGAGGAGGATGGATGTCCTCCGAGTCCAGCCGAAGACTTCCAAGAATGGTTCCTGTTCGTTTGTGCCTCTGTGTGTGTTCTGGAGCCTGGTTTGTTCAAAAACCTCAGTCAGCAGCCAAGACTAGCCGTATCAAGGGTATTAGGGTTAATTTTAGTTTATAATTTTGCTTTACTGTTTCTCAGCGATGCCCCAAATTATTATTCATATGTGATCAAAGAGAAGGCAAAATTCCTTTGCTCTGTTACAGGTAAGACTCTGGACAGAAAGTGAGAGAAGCAACCATAAATTAGCTTTAAGGAGGACGGGAGTAGCTGGTAAGAGGTACAAAGGCAGCCTTATCGAAGGTCCAGCACTGTCACTTCTTCTTCCATGACGGTCACATGGGTGCAAGTCTGAAAGAGAGGAAAGAAAATCACGAGAGTCTGGAACCCAAGAGAAACGGGAAGGGCCTTCTCTGGAACGGAGGAACCCTCCCTTGGAGACACGGCCGTCTCGCCTTCGCCCTCTCCCTAGAAGCCTGCCTTAGGCCTAACTTTCTGGGCACTTTTTGTCCAATTTTCAACCTTTCCTTCCTAGAGAAAGTTGTTGAGAAGATGGTTATGCAGCAGCTCCAGAGAACCCTGGAAGCAGCAGATTGTCTGGATCCCTTTTGGTGTCTATTCAGGCCGGGGGATAAGAAAAACAGGGGCCGTTTTCTTCCGGTGGGAATGGAAAGGGGTTCTTAGCCTCTTGGCAGCTTTTGATACCACCAACCATGGCACCTTTCTGACTGGCTCCCGAGGCTGGAAGTGGGGGGGCATTGAAAATCAAACATGAAACCATGAGAACAAATGTCAAAATCAAGGGAAGAGGATGCCTGGCGATTGAAATTTATGTCCTGTTGGCCCAGTTTAGCTCCAGATTAAATAATCTGAGATGTTTATTTGATGATATATCAGAGCTAGTTTCTTATTGCCACGGGAAAAACACTTCCTAAAAGCACTTTGATTTGGAGTCAAATCTACGGCTGTTTGACAGATTTTTAGGAAGCTTTGGAGGTAGAAAATTTAGACAGGAGGCGGGAAAAGATGGAGACAGGTTGTTTTCTGACAGGAAGAGGCAGAGAGTATTTTGCTATTAATATCCCACTGCTTTATTGATTTTGAAACATGTCAGGTTGTCCAAGTCCATGTCAACACTGAACGACATATAGTAAAAAGAATCCAATCGTACAACTAAGAAAATAACCGTCCTCCCAAACGCCAGAAGAAGGGCAGCCATTAAGGCAGGACTGGGGAAAGAGCTTCCCTGGGTTTTCAGAGGGAGGCTTGGGAAGCAGCTGCCACCGGGAGACCCCTGCTTCTCTCCGGTACTTACAGTGAAGAGAGGAGGGTCTTTGCAGTGGGGGTGGAATCCTTTTTGTCTGCACGAAGAGATCTCCTCCAACCCGTGGTCTGTCAGTTTAAAGAATCCAGTCCTAGACAACAGTAATTGTGGACAAAATCAGATGCAAATACTGCAAATGGCCTTGGGGCCAAGAATAGCATTCAGTTCAGAAGAAGAAACCTGTCCAAAACTGAACAATTCCTTTCCACCTACAAAACCACAACCCTACTTATCTACAATATGGATCATTCTTTATGCTTTGCCCTTCTGGGCTCCCAACCTTCTCAATTTTTGGCTGTTTCCCCCAGCAGGTAGACTGGAACAGAAGTGGAATTTCCACAGGATTTGAACAAACTAGCCTCATTCATCAGCTTCTTAAATTGAGCTTCTGAATCACAATCTTCCCCAACTTCATTAGTTATTCAGGGAGGCACAGAGTGCGTCTGAAATGTGGTGCTTGCCCCTTAAAGCAATATGAATAAAATAGAATAGAATAGAATAGCTTATTTTGTTCTATACATTCCTTATTTTTAATTTCTATCCATTGATACCAATTATCCCAAGTTAAGTAATATTCCGAGTCTTCCTTATTGTTTAATTCTAAAGTAAGTTTGTCCATTTCTGCACAAATAAGATATAAAATGTGATTAAATATGTCGATTAAGTAGGAATTTGTGGGAATAGATGAAGAAAGTCAAGAATTAAGTACTGTCAGAAAGACGTTGAATTGTATAATTATTAGAGATGTATTTTTGTTATATTATTATTATTATTATTATTATTATTATTATTATTATTATTATTATTATTATTATATTTAAATTTGTATACCGCCCTTCTCCCGAAGGACTCAGGGCGGTGCACAGCCAGATTAAAATACATACAATACAAAATTTAAAATAATAGAGGTATTTTAACTTGTATTTTTGGATTTTAAGTATTAATAAAGGTTTTTCAAAAAAAAAAAAAGAGAGAATAGAATAGAATAGGTTTTATTGGTCAAGTGTGATTAGATACAGAAGGAATCTGTTTCGGTGCAGTAGCTCTCAGTATACATGCAAAGCAACAGAATCATCATCATCAATCATCCCAATAAGGAGGTGGGGGTGGGGGAGTAAAGAAGATAGGAAGAAGGTTAAGTGATAGATAATACTGCATACTATATGGGGAAATACATGCAGGCATTAGGACAGCACTGAGAGAATTAGGTGTTTGGCAGATTGATGGCGTGAGGGGAAAAACCGTCCCTGTGTCTGGTTGTTTTGCCATGCAGTGCCCTGTAGCGCCATCCCAAGGGGAAGAGTTGAAACCGTTGGTGTCCAGGATGTGAGGGGTTTTGGGTGTCAAATGCAACCCTGTGATCTGACTCAATCTCACAACCAGATTGGGATACGCACGGTCCAGTTACTTACTCTTGATACTTCGGTGAACAAACTATAGCTATAGACTCTGGCAACATCATTTGATAGGAGCAATGGGTGTGCAGATCCACACTGGAAAGGAAAGCCGTTTGAGTAGGATGAGTCTAAAAGGAAGGAAAAAACAGGGCAAATGTTTAAATGAAGCTAGAATCAGGGCCTTTTTCCATTCTGTTTTTTAAAAGGCCAAACAAAAAATTTCCTTCTGTACTTTCTGGAGATAACCATTTTTTTACGCAGTGTTCCTTAATATATTGCTGGTTCTTGTTCTCAAAAATATACTTTTGTGTACAATTTTGAGACACCTGGTCATTCTTGTTTACAGGTACCTTTCGTATATAATGAGGGAAAAAAATCCAAATTGTGGAAAATATGAACTTCTAGAAAGATAAACAAGGAAATGTGAACTTTTGCAAGCTATTATCAAAGTTCCCATAAGAGGACTACTGAGTGGGGAGAAGGTGCAAGATTCACAGGAGTTCCCCCCCACTCAGTAGTCCTCTTATAGTTTGCAAAAGTTCGCATTTCCTTGTTCATCTTTCTAGAAGTCCATGCAAATGGCCTCCACTGGAAGACCCAGAGGCAATCCGGCTGGAGAGAGAAGCCCTTGGGGCCAGCACAGAAACCCTGAGGAAGTGTCCAGGAACAGGCTCTGCACCCCCTGGAAGGGCTCGGGCAAAGGAGGCTTACATGGATCCATCCCAAGGTGATCAGGCTGTTCTGATCCTGGATTAGGAAGAGCTCCTCCTCACTCTCCGTGTTGCAATAGTCAGGGCCTCCATGCTGCTTGGGAACGATGACGTGGGTTATTGTGAATTCATTCCTCATCTGATGGGGGAGAGAAACCAGGCCAAATGTTAAAAGGGGGGGGGGAATCAGCAAGTAGCTTTTTCAGGTAAATGGTTGGCAGGCAGGCAGGCAGGCATGGGCATATGGCATCCTCTAAAAAAATTGGTCCCCAACCTTTCTGGCTTTGCGGAGCAGTGGGGGAGAGGGAGAGGAAATGGTTCCCTGTGAGCAGCAGGTGCATGCACTTATGTGTGTGGCTCCATTTATGCGCGGGGCGGGCACTCGCGTGTGCATGAAGCTCCATTTATGTGAGCATTTCTGGACAAATGGCTGTCCAGAGTCTCTTCTTAAAAACCTCCAGTGATGGAGCACCCATAACTCCTCCTAAACTGTTTCACTGATTAATTGTTCCAACTGTTAGGAAATTTCTCCTTAATTGTCGGTTGGATCTCTATTATCTTTGTTGCTCTTCTCCGCGTTCTTTCTAGAGTCTCAGCCTCTTTTTTGTATCTTGCTGACCAGAACTGGCATCTGCTTTCCCTGAACTTATAGGGCAAATTCCTTACCATTTGCAACTCACTCTGGGTTTAAAAAAAAAAAATTAGGAATTCCTGAATAATAGCGTGTAACCATACTTAAATTACAAAAACCCATTATGAAAGGCAACAGTTTCTAAAAATAACAGGACCAAAAGATGGCGTTATAGCCTGAATACTCGGGCCTGCTTCTGTCTCGTATACTTGCAAACTTCCTTCAAAGATGAACGGTGAGACCTGTATTCCTATTTAGGATATTTCCAAATGACCAAGCTACCAGTTTGGGAGACTTCACACAGCCTTAAGGACTTATGCCATCATCTTACCAGCTTCCCACAAAGGATCCCACATGTCTCCACACCTCTGGCTGTATTTGCATCTGCCAACTGCAGAAATTTATGGCACAGATTCTTGGGGACAATGATATGGCGAAGACCATCCGTAACTGTGCCTGGAAGGAAAGAGCAAAGTCACAGGGCGTCATAGGCTGAATCCCAGCCTAGCCAGTCAGCCAGCCCCAACTTGCTGATTTGGCAGGTAAGAGACAAATTTTATTCCTCACAAGCTCTGCCTACAACCCAAAAGGCCTAGTCTAGCAGCCTCACTTGATATTTGCAAAACAGGGCACAGAAAAATGCAGACTTGATATTTATGCTTTCAGAGGGCCAAGCATTATTTTAAGCAGAGCAAACTCCTGCCAAAAATAGTGAGAATAATCAGCTAACCTATAGCAATGGTGGAAATCTTTTCCCAAAGTGGTTTTGTGCTATTCCAGCCTTTGCATTGTTTTTTTTTTTTTTAATGTCGATGGAGATTCTCAGTCCTCCAGGTCCTGGTTGTCCCAAAGGTGCGTTTTCAGGAGGCAACTGGACATCCTTGTTTTTCTTTGAAGACGTTTCTCTTTGAAAGTTTTAAAAACTTTCAATAAAAGTCAATATTGCTAATCTGTTACAAAAACAGATCACTGCAGCAGCACCATCTATAACTTAGAACATTTTGGGGGGAAATCTAAAAACCTTTCAGTGACACGAATGAGGGCGGGGGCCAGTTTCATTGCCAGGACCCTCCATTTGGTTAGACGGGAGCAGCTGAAGGCTGTCATCTGGCCAAGCCTTGAGGAAAAACTCTCTCCAAGGCCAGGTAGCCTAACCCTCACCTACCTTCATTTCTCAGAAGATGGAGCAGGGTGGGAAACAGGATGGGCCCTCACCTGGAGGCTCAAAGAGCTCCCTCTGACCCCAGTGCTTGTTTCCAGGCCTCCTTGCTTAGAAGGCAGATGGCAAGAACCTACTCTGGGATAGCAGCACAATCCTAGCTAGCTCTGAGGCCGGTGGGAGGCTGTCATGGGAGGCAAAGAGAAGCACCTAGAAGAACGTTTCAAGCAGATTTGACTTTGGGAGGATTTACGTTTTGGAAAACAACAGATTTCAGATGGCAAAAGAAATGCCAAGCAATCCAGATATTCTGCTAAGAACCTTCCAGCTCATTAAAATTAGTATATTAAATAGATCGGTTTTTGGCATCTTAAGCATTCCCTCGTCTGCAACGAAGGGATTGGATTGTGGAGGGAGAGGGGATTATTTTGGGCAATTCTGACAAGGATATCATTGCATTCCCTAGAAGGTGTACCAAATTCATTCCAAAACATACTGTTTTCTGAGTTCCCCAAAGTGCCAGGTTTTAGCGACCTGTCCACTACGGGTGGCCTTGGCAGTCCACTTCCTCCAGCGGGGCTCAAAGGTTGACCGCCAGACATCAGAGTTTGGGGGTCGGTGGGGGGCTTGAGCACGCCAGGTATTAAGGGATCCTCCGAGGGGCCTAGAGTTGCTGTCCCAAATTGCTGCACCACTCTCAGGCGCTCCTTCTCAAGCTCCTGGCGCCTGATCATGTCTTCAAAGGCATTGAACTGCTCCTGTTCAGCCTGCTGCTGCTTCATGCGGGCCACTCTCTGCCTCTCCTCCTCCAGCTGTTGCTGTAGGGCCAAGGTGCGAGCAAGCGCCTCCTCCTGCTTCTTCTGCAATGGTGAAGAAAAGAGTCAGCAGGTCACGTGGGAAATGACAGCGGGAGCAACACTCTTTGGGCATCTCCTTCCCTAGCAGCAAAACTTGGGCTGAAAACTGAGCAAGGACTGAGGAGCAGAGCTCCTCTTTGGGAGAATTCGATCCACTAGTTAGAGCAGGCTAACTCAACTCATTAGGCGATTGGCTCATAAAGCTGGAAGAGGAGCTAAAAGTGATAAGTAGAACAGCAGGGAGGGAGGAGAGATAGAACTGGTGCTGGGACTAAATGGACAGTAACAGGGGTTTATCAAGAAACAATTATGCCAGGCCAACCTGACCTCCTTTTTCTGATAAAGTGGCTGGTTTAAGCCATCATGGAAATGTAGTGGACATAGTTTGTCATGACTTCAGCAATGTATTCAACAATTTCCCCCATTTCTCTCTTTCTTATTCAAGTATTATTCAGGCCCAACTCTTCTTAGATTCAGAACCCAGACGAAATTAACAAACTGTTGTTATTTATACTAAACAATATTCACATTAGATATATGCCATTGTCATTACCTTTAAATTAAATCATTTTTCGTTTTTGTTAAGGCCCTACCCACTTTTTATCTTGATGCAGCTTATTTTGTCTCTTGACTGTGGATTCTCCCAGCATCTCCAAAGATACCGACTGGGCTTCCTCAGAGCTTCAGCAAATATAATTATTCCCAAAAATTAAGGAGAATCAATCCAGGTCAGCATTGCAAGCATGACAGCCAACTTGTTTGCTTCTGGCTCAGCCAGATTAGAGGCCAAGCATTCCAGCAGCCTAGGCAAGAGAGCTCCACAACATCCTGTTACTCACCTTCTGTATATTGTATTCTGCATATTCCTTGTTGTATTTTGCTAAAAGCTCCTTTTTCAATTCCTCTGCTTTAGGAAATGCAACCTCTTTTAGTTTCTGAGTTAAGAAAAAAAAATAGTGCAAAATTAGACATTTGGAACTAGAACTAAAGCTAAACAGTGCACCTTAGGGGACACTCTTACAAGAACAATATTTTTATCACTTACTTTCACTGTGTCTCTCTTCTCTGGAATGATTGCAGTTTTATATTCACGATGTTTGGGGAGTTTCTCTAAGAAAAGCCTGGAACACATTAAAAAGTTATTTAACAAAATTGAAAGAAATACAACAAAAATGTCATTATAACAAAATTGCAATTCTATAGCAATTTGTTTAATGCAATTATACAGACACACACACACACACACATTAATTTATATACTTTGAGGACTACTGACACTCTTGCTATAAAAGCTAAGACCCTCTCGCCCACTGTTTAGACAATACAAGAACCTTTAGCTCTTTATTCCACTCATTTCTTAATATCAGGCTACACTGAGTTCTGTAAGACAATTTTCCATTAGGACATTCACATATAAGGATCGACAGAACAAGCAAAATAATCTGCATAAGTATTTTTCTCAAGATTGCATAAATAAAATTTGATGAATAAGGAAGATTTTTACTTGTACCTTCCAATGACATCATAAAAATTAAAAAAGCAACAAGATTAAAAGAAGTTAATGGCTAATCTGGAAAAAAATTACTGTTGGGGAAAATTGTGGAAAGTTTTGGTATTTTACCATTTATTTGAAATATTCTTCCTTGGTGAGTGCTGCCAAGGAGTTGGTGGCCTTGCTCAAGTATGACTATTACCGTTTTATTAATTTCCTAAATCAGGGATGGGGCAATTATTCATCAAAGTTAAAACTCAACTGAGAAAAAAACACTTTGGAGAAATTGTAATTTTGGTCCCTATATGTTTTAATTAGATAATGCAAAAGCTGACAAACTCAGGCAATAGATAAACAAGTTTAGTCACATCTGTTACGAATTCCAGGATGTCTAGCTGATTTGCAACATAAAGATATTCCATTGTTTTGTCAGAATAGAGGCTTATTATTGAGCAATGCTTATTTCTTACGTAATGTATTTGTTGTACAATATAAAGGCACGTTCAATGTTGCCTTCTTCAGAATAAATAGTTGCCATCCGGATGATTTCAACACCTGAACGGTAGTATCTTCTTGGTGGAACATCTTCATTCACCTCCACACTACTCCCCATATGAATAAGACCTCTGACCCGGTCTTCTGGGGGAAGGCTGATATCCGCATGGTCAGGCATATAGGTTTAATCTGCAAGAAGAATTGATACAATCTGAATGATATCATTTATATCAAAGTTATTTACTCCATATATTCCAGCTTTTTTAGATATATAAGTATAATCTTGAATAACAAATGAATGAGGAAAATTTGTATCTGAATCCAAAGGAGCTTGAAGTTCTAGCTTTAGTTTTGTTTCAACACACATGATGTTAAAGAATATTTTTCCCTGTCAGCCTTATCTCCGAAAGCAGACAAAGGCAACCTATATAGTCTTATTTAATGCAATTTCAATAGAAAAACTTTAGTTGAAACATGCTCTTTCAGCCCACTGATGCAAAGCACATCCTTCATCACCTAACCAGATTCGCTCACTTAGTGAGTTGGTCAGTGTATAAATTTGATAAATAAATAATCGACAAACTATAGAGGTGGGCAATCCTATTATTCATGAGATCTGCTCCTACTGATGTTCCACCATTCCAGGGTGACTAAATTGTTAATTGTTTAGTTGCCAAATTTACCACTTTCACAAAGAATTTTGTTTCAAGGACTGGTGAACAGAACATAGGGCGTTATACTTTGTACTTTTATACTTCATGTTTTAGACCTCAAGGAGGGCTAAAGAAAATCATCCCGTTTAGGAAATTGTGGGGAAAAGGCCGCCTTCACCTTGCCCATTTCATGCCGGCTCTGATTAAAGAACACAGAATAACAGAGTTAGAAGGAAACTTGTCAGCACTTCAACCTGCATTTACTCTAGTGCTGACATAAGAAGGAGAAGAGGGGGCAGCTGGCAAGAGGATGCTTGACATTTTACCTACTTATTTTCCTTGAAGATAATATCCCCTAGGAGATGAGATGGGAGGGGAGACATTCCTGGGAGCTTAAGTAGTAGATATGGGGAGAGTGATTTGGAAGAAGGCCAATGAGACGCAGAGAATTGGGGAACGGAAAGGGAAGGTTTGGGGTCAGGAAGTCAGAGTTGGCTACGCCACGATCGGGGACAGGTTGTCATGCTTAATAAAATGAAAGATTTCTTCAAAGACTATCTGTTTGGAAATGCAATTTATTTTATTTGACACGACATCAAAACCTGATACTTACAGGTCTTCTAGCTGAACCCCCAGCTGAAGCAGGAGACCCTACCATTCTGGACCAAGGGCCGTCCAGTCTCTTCTTGAAAACCTATAGTGATGGATGGAGCATCCACAACTTTGTAAGTAAAGATACCACGTTCGAGGTGGGTTTGCAAAAGGCACGCGTGTGAAGTCTGGCTTTGGTGTGAATCCAGCCCAAAATGTGTGGTTCCCCAAATGGGGTTAATTGAGTAAACCATGATTTATATTGCAAGCTGAACGTTTTCTGGTCAGTTTTGGAAGAATTCAGGCAGGAAGGAGCTGCATCCCATTTGGCCTCCCCGTAAGGAAAATCCCCTCAAGAATGGTTGCAGGAGGACCAGGGGTGGCATGATAGCAGAATTCCAGTATTTGAGGGGCTGCCACAGAGAAGATGGGGATCAATTTCCTTTCCAAAAGCACCAGAAGGCAAGAACAAGAAACAATGGATGGAAACTAATCAAGCAGAGAAGCAACCTGGAATTGAGGAGAAACTTCCTAACAGTGAGAATAGATTAGAAAATAGATTAGAAAATAAAATAACTTTATTGTCACTTTGAATGTACATTAATCAGCATTTATTAAAAGGAAATTTCGTTGCAGATAGCTCTCAAAGGGAACAATTAGCCCAGTGTTTCTCAACCTTGGTACCTTGAAGATGGGTGGACTTCAACTCCCAGAATCCCCCAGCCAGCGCTGCTGGCTGGGGGATTCTGGGAGTTGAAGTCCACCCATCTTCAAGGTACCAAGGTTGAGAAACACTGAATTAGCCAGTGGAACAGCTTGCCTCCAGAAGGGGTGGGGGCTCCATCACTGGAGTGTTTTTTTTTCTTTCCAAAGAAGAGGCTGGACCAGGGGTGGGCAAATATGGCCCCTTTACGACCTGTGGACTTCAACTCCCAGAATTCCTGAGCCAGCTTGGCTGTCTCAGGAATTCTGGGAGTTGAAGTCCAACAGGTTGTAAAAGGGCCACAGTTGCCCACCCTTGGGCTGGACAGTCACTTGTCTGAAGAAGGGTCTCCTGCCTGAGCAGGGGCTGGACTAGATGACCTCTAAGGACCCTTTGCTATTCTGTTCTCTTCCTCCCCAGGAAGCAATCCGCCCGCCCCCTTCCCCTGCCCTACAGACCTCTCGGGCCAGCCCCGCCCGCCTGCTGTCCTGGGGCGGCGGGAGGAAAGGCGAAAGGCCACCCTGGCTTCCCGCCCCCTACTGACCTGCAGAGGGGTTCCCGGGCGGCAACGGGCCGCAACAACCGAACCGTTCAGGAGTAGCTTCCGGCTTCTCTAGGACACCGAGATGAGGGAGGGGAGACCGGAAGTCGAGCCGAGGAACTTCCGGTTCCGGTTAAGAAAAGTGGAGGCGGAAGTTTGTGCCTGCCGGAGGGTTGGCCGTGCTCCCGGGCGGAGGAGGCTCCGGGCGGAGGAGGCGTTTCGCGGGCGGGTTTGGCCGGAGCTTTTTCGGAAAAGCCCCAACCAAAGCGGGATGACGTCCTTCCTTCTTTCCGAGGAGGCTTCGTGGGAAAGCGAACACAATTCTCATCATCCAGATAGAACCGAAGAAGCTTCTGGGATGAGAAGCGAAACGTCTTCAAAAGAAAAAAAAAAAACCCAGAAAAGCACCTTTGGGACAACCACGACCTGGATTGGATGGCTGAGAATCTCTACAGCAGAGGTCTTCAAGACTTGTGGACTTCAATTCCCAGAATTCTCCAGCCAGCTTTGCTGGCTGGAGAATTCTGGGAGTTGAAGTCCACAAGTCTTAAAGCGGCCCCGTTTGAAGACCTCTGCTCTACAGACTATGACTGAAGTTACTTTTTCAGCACCATCAAGTCAACTTTGGTTGGCTAAAGAGCCTTAGTTAAGGAAGAGGAGCTCATCACGTATTTCGGCCACCAAGGAGCATTATTATTACAGTCGGGAACGGAAATCAGAAAATAGGAAAACCCATCTAAATGACTCCTCTCTTATTTAAATGACGGGTTTCCAAACGTTTGCCTGCTTTTGAGTGACCGCATTTGTAGGCTTGCGTAGCAGCTGACATAAGTAACGTCGCAGCCGCCAATAAGGGCATTTGATTCGTCCCCAGCAATAGAAGATTCCAAGCTGTAAAAATACGTAGCTGGGATCTTCAGAATCTCCTACTGTGGATATTTAGACAGCCAAACCATTTCTATTTGCCACATTTTCTAGTCTCAAAAATGCAAATTTTTAAATTTCATTTTAGATAACTTTTTTTTAAAAAAATATCTGCTAATTCAGCTATAAGGTGATATTTTTAGTCATCCTAGTGAGGGCCACCAACCATGGGCTTTGTAATATTGAACTTGTTAACTAACTTGGCCTTTTTTGTATTTTATTTTTCTCTTTTAAACTATTAATTTATAAACCATTAATAGTTTATTAGAATCTTGCAGCTGGAATATAGATTTTTTCCCCTCAATAATTGGACCCTGTTACTGCTGACTGATTGTTGCATTTAACATTTCCTAACTGCAAGATACAAGTATTTTTGCTTTCCAGGTGAGGATCGGGCAGGAGTGTATTTGGGAAACAGGATGCCTGTAGCTCAGGGGTGTCAAACTGGCAGCCTGCAGGCCAGATGTGTCAGGCACAGGCCATGCCCACCCCGGCTCTGCAAAGGCAAAAACCATCACGTGACGTGATCGAGTTTGACACCTGTGCTGTAGCTTATCTCCTGAAAGATAAAGAACTCTTTCAGTGTTTGTCTATTACAATGTATTCTGCTATAATTAAGGGTTGCAAATTTTATTTTAATGGCATTATTTATATTTCAGCTAGTGCTTTTTCCAGCCCACAAGTTCTAAATCTTAACTACACTCCTTTTCTCCCAGCAGGAAACTCATCTCATAATTCCATCTACTGTACTTCAATTACATATAGCAGCTCATGATTAATTCAAGAATAATATTTCTGGTTTCAAAAGAGCTGCCCCTATAGAGCTTATCAATGTGATCAGGGATTAGCAGCCTGATGCCTCCCAGGTTTTGGACTCAGTACCAGTCACATAACTAATGCCAAATGACTGAGAATTTTCTCCAAATCACAACTGTAGCTTTGAATGTCTTTTGCAAGCTTGAACCTCATACATCTGTAAAGGTAAAATCAACTTCAAAAGAACAAAACCAGTTTCCTTGTGAAAACATTTTTACTACACTGTACATTATTGTGGAACAATAAACTTTATTTAATATCTAAAGAGCAATATAGAAGGTTGATTTGCAGAAGTAATAGTGTCTTTTTAAAAAGTCTGCTTTCCTCAAGTGAGACTCAAGCAAGAAGGAAACATTTTGGGTGAATTAATTTCCTTAACAGAATCCTTCTGTTGGAAATCTGTTTATCAGGCTTCCAGTTCCTTTCTTCTTCCAAAAAGGCAACTAAATGATGAGGTGGCAACTGTAGAACTGGATGCAACTAGAAAGCGTTCTATCTAAACAACAAAAGTGTAATTTACTGCAAGGATCAATTCCACAGATTATCTTTTCTTGCCAAGTACTTTTTCATGATTAAGGGATCCAATAGTGTTGCTTGTCTGTTTGATTTCTATATTGTTGCAGTGAGCCATGAGGATTTAGTTCTTGAAAAGAGGGTCTTTGATATCCTTGGAACTGTTCCTGGGAGAATAGCCTATTGCTGGGCCTGGCATTATGACCTGATCTCTGATGCATGATGTTGGCTGCAGGGGGATGTTGTGGATTGTAAGCTTGGTTCCCTTCGCTGTAACAGGTGATGAGATTCTGGTTCCAAATTTGAGAATGTTTCCTTAAATAAAAAGCGTCAGATTTCAGGGCAGAACAACTGATCATGAAGAACTTGTGCTGCTAACCCCACAATTTAAGCTTTTGAACTTAAAGGATGAACCCCCTGCTGTTTAAACTTTAAAGCAGTTTAAAATGTTGGTAATAATGATTGGTAAATAAAGCCAAGGCTCTATTAAGGCTTGAGAGAATTTTGGTTACAGGGTAATCTCCACTCCACCCACAAATATTGCAGATTCATCTCAAAGGCAGTTCTTTTCATACACCTATACTTTTATTCAGGGAAGCAGCAACAATTAAAAGTACAGCAACTCTTGCTGTAATTTGCATATTAATGTAACAGAGCCAGTTTGGTCCAGTGGTTAAGGTGATGGATTAGGAGCCAAGTTCTAGTCCTGCCTTAAGCATGGGGGGGCTGGCTGATGACTGGGCGGCCACTGTCTGCCCACTCCAGGAAGAAAATACTGACAAGCCACTTCAAACAAGGTCCTATTCCTATAGCAGTGATGGCTAACCTTTTCCAGACCAAGTGCCCAAAGCACAAGTGCGTGAATGTGTGTGGCCGAACCCCAAAAATGCAATGCGTGTGGCCTCTGCACAACCCTCCCACATGCACACGCCCCCCCGCACATGCGCGGCAAAAACCCGAGGACCAGCTGGCCGGTCCTCGCGCATGCGCAGAACTGAACTGGGGCAACAGCTCGCGTGGCCACAGAGGGGGCGTTGTGTGACACATGTGCCATAGGTTCGCCATCACGGTCCTATAGTCACCGGGAGCCAGCTCTTCTTAATGGACAATAACACCACAGCATATACAAAAGTACAGTTGTTTTGTTGCACTTTATCACTTCCTGGAACTTGGTTAACCACCCAAACTAGGGAGCCTGTTGTGGGGCATTCTGACAGCCTGCTAGATAATAGCACTTAGCACTTAGACTTATATACCACTTCACACTGCTTTACAGCCCTCTTTAAGCGGTTTACAGAGTCAGCCTGTTGCCCCGACCCATTTTACCAACCTCGGAAGGATGGAAGGCTTAGTCAACCTTGAGCCAGTCAGGATCGAACTCCTGACAGCAAGCAGAGTCAGCCTGGGATATTGCAGCCTAACCACTGTGCCACCACAGTTCATGGATAAGTATAAAAGCCAGCATTTACTTTAAAATTAGTCCATGAAAACTTGGAACAGAATTTATTCCAGGAATCATACTTTCTCTCACACCTGAGCATTGTCAAAAAAAGGATATTGGAAACCCAAATCCTTACTCTACAAATAGTTATGCGAAATCAAGATAACAATGCAGCTTTAAATGACACAATTCATCAGGACAATTTATGACTGTCTATTGCGGTACAACATGACCGTCCCTGGAACAGGTGTCCTCTTCATCTAACACCAACCAGAGATACACGCTTTTATCTGCAGACGTTTCCATGAATCCTCTGCAATTTACCTTTTCTGGCTTCGCCCACCTCTCCTAAATGGAAAATTCCTGAAACAGAAAGAAGGCAAAAACTGTTGAGGCACAAATAACAGGAGCGTTCGTGGAAGGAAAGGCTTGCAGTGGCCAACCTGAGCCCATCCTTTCTTTTGTTTTCTCCCCTGGAAATTTAGGGCAATCTGGAGCACGCCTGGTTTCCACTGATAAGAGAAAAACACCCAGAATGTGGGTGTTGACTTTATAGCATAAACACTAAGTGATAAACGTTAAGATGGAATTTAGGAAAAACGTTTGGTAAACAGCTGCCCAGAGCCACCTCATAGGGGAGATGGACAGCCTAAAAATTTAATAATTAAATAAACTTAACTAATATCATCCTAGCCAAACATTTCAATGCAATCAAGTTCTTTTTACTAACTACAAAACAATGTTTGGCTAGGATGATATTAGTTAACATTAATTGGAGAGTGAGCTTAACTCTTGGTTAGTCATGTTTGTTGTTTCGTTTTAGTCCTGTGTTTCTGTGTTTCTATATTTCGTTCCCTATATTGCTTTTCAATCATTATTGTGTGTTCATTTTATTGTAAATATTTAAGATTATTTTATAACAATAATTAAATAAACTTATATAACAAGAGCCTCCATGGGAACAGAGGGAAGATAGCATCCCTTTATCGGTGATCTATACCAGTGTTTCTCAATCTTGGCAACTTTTAAGATCTGTGGACTTGAACACCCAGAATTCCTGAGTTGAAATCCACAAAAGTCCACGAGGTTTAAAAACACCGATTATACCATTTCCCAAAAGAATCCCCTCAGACTGAAACGAAATCTTGCAACATTTCAGTAAAAACAAAAATGAGCAGTAAACCATAGAATTTAAGAGCTCAAAAGATGGGGTTTAGATGCATTAAGCCATGATGTGGGCTCTTTGGTTCAGTGACCCCAGCTATTTGTAAACCATGGATGATGTTTGTATCAGGATCCAATCTGGGTCAGTCACCGGGACTAGAGGTTTAGTCTTCCAAACTCGTGCTGGGGCCCATCCTCGTGGAAAAAGAGCAGCTGTGGCTGTCTAGGATACTGGGACAAATTGAACTGGTTGCAATGGTTGATCCAAACAATGTCCATCTACGCACAGTATGAAGATGAAGACAACTATGATTTGTTCAATAAACCATGTTTATTATAACAATGCACCAGGAGACTTGAGTTCTAGTCCCACCTTAGGTACAAAGCTTGCTAGGTGACCTTGAGCCAGCCCCCTCACCTCCCCTAGGAAGAAGGCAACAGCAAACCATTTCCAATCATCTTGCCAAGAAAACGGCAATTCTCCCCAGTCCCTCGGGAGAAGAAATCAAGGTTTCTTCAGGAAGAGACAGCCGGAAGGGCTCCACACTGTTCTGGGGACTGGGGAGTGAAATTACTTGAGCACATGTCAACATCTACATTTATCCTAATCTTTCCTACTTTTATATCCAGAACCCCAGAAGGTTCTATTTTCACTTAAGGACATTGAATCCATGGCAAGAAAAGAAAAAAAAAACCTTGGTGCGTGTTTCCAGTTTTGTGGTCCACAGTCAGCAACTTCATAATCGGGACTTGGGGTATAATCAACAGGCCCTTTCCTCCAATCCCGTTGTGAAACATTCATATGATGATGGTTCCTTTAGAAAAAAGAGAAGGAAACCAGTTATTTAAAATGTTGCTTTCAGGGTCTGTCAACACCTCCTAGGTGGTGGGATGCCAGCCATAGTCTTTTGGCTTGCAGGGAGTCTCTGCTATAGCAGAGCTCTAGTTTGCCCAGAACAGGAAAAAAACACGGTGTAAAACTGGACTTTGGTTGCATTGCAGAAGTTATGCAAATTGTGCTCAAGCTGACAACATACGTGTACTTTGTACATATACAATGGTATGTTGTTGGCCAAATAATTTGCAGTGAGTGAGGGATACTTCGTATGTTGCTTATAGGATAATATGCAAGAACCAGCAACTATGGAAGATCATTTCGCAGGCAGGAATTCAATAGTACAAAATGCAAAAAAAGGTTGAAGTGCTGCATTTCAACAAGTCATTCTGGAAAAGAGACTCACCTTGTTCCAGATGTTTTCTGGAGAGCAGAAATGTAGTTCTTCCTCTCTATAGAATGCCCCCTGCATCTGTTGAATACTATGAAAGGGAAAAACAGCTTTGATGTTCAGTGTGCCCCACTATATGGACATTATTTCTACACAGCAGCACATCTGATTTTTAAAACTTAATTCCAGTGAATCTTGGAGATTCTCTATAAAATAAACTGCCCTATCCCCACAAGAAATTTTCTGACAGGGAGCCAGAGGGAGGGTACTAGCTTCTCGGGGAAATACCTATATTTGCAATGAGGAGATCAATATCGTTTTCCATGGAAACTAGATCAGAAAATAGTTGTCAATCAGAAAATAGTTTTGTGCAAAACATCTCATTTTGTCAATGGAACATTCTAGGTAACATCAGGACACTCCATACTTCACTTTCACCATGGCAGCCCCTACTGGAAAGTGCAGTGGAGTTTACTGTTCATCCAGTGTTAGCAATGCAATGCACACTTTGTGCAAAAGGAAAAATAAATCTTTAGAAAAAGCACTTTTATCAGTGCAATTCAAATTTCATGTATTTTTACAAGTATTTAAGTGGTAAAGAAAGTTATGGAATTCTTTAATTTTAAAATAGTTTAACCTGAAGCAGGCACAGAGATGCTTTCTTTCTAGATAATCTGATGAATTATAACCAATACTGTATATTTTGACTAATCAGAACTTTAAAATGTTTCTTTTTCCTTCATAACTTGTAAAATGTTTCTTTTTTCCCCCATAATAGTTTGTAAAATATGCCTTCAATTAATAGCTATTTTTTGATTATCGTATCCCATAATCCTACTATTTCAATAAAGCAGGGAACTAGAAATTAGCCTAATCCACAGTGCTCATTTGTTAGTGTTTAATGCTTTTTGTCTTTCTTTTTTTTGGCTGTGCAAACTGTTACCTTTGTTAGCTATCTGCTATCTTATCTATCCTACGGGTTAGTGTGGGCAATAAAGGTTGAACTTAAGAGCTCTCAATTAAGGGCACAATACTTACATTCTATTGCCATATTTGGATCCATTCCTTCAACATCAATAAGGTATCTTAACAATAAATAAAAAAGAAGAAAACTAACATAAGAAAAATTATAACACAGTGAACCTCATTCAGTAGACTTCAGTATAATAGACCATAAACAGAACAAATTCACTCTCAGATTTACATCATCTGCATGATGTAAATTTAAGGGGAAATTTGGTCTGCTGAAAACTGAGATCCAATAAAATAAGGCTTTATGCAGTTTATATCAGTTAATATTTGTGCAATGATGTAATTATACAAATGAGATAAATGAGCACAAACAGCATCATTTGTAGGACGTCATCCCTCATTACTCCATGGAAATGAGGTCTCATAACACTTGTTTAAAAATTGGTTCAGTTTTAAAAATACATTAATTGCATTACAATTGAATATTTACTGTGCATTAAAAACCAACAGAAACAGAGAATTAAACATATCACTTTTCTAAATAAAAAAACTTGTCATCTTCTTCTCCTATCCTTTCTTTAGTTGTTCATTTATAGTATTAAGACTAATGTTTCTAGCGGAATTATAATTAACTGAGCTACAATCCAGTTTAAATAACAATCTATCAACTGAAGATAGACATAAACTGACATTTCTGCAGCCGATATGAATTTTCAAATCAAACCAGCAGAGTCACCTGTTTCTTAGAAAAATTTACCTGCAAACAAGATAACCTGTTCGATTCAAGCCATGTGTACAGTGGACGCCAATAAGTTTGTCTGAGGAGATAGGAAATGCAAATAGTGTCTTTGTAAAAGCCCCACCACAGAGATAATTTTAATTTTTAGCTGCTTTTATACATGAACAAATCACAGAGCCGAGGTGGCGCAGTGGTTAGAGTGCAGTACTGCAGGCTACTTCAGCTGATTGCTAGCTGCAGTTTGGCAGTTCAAATCTTACCAGCTCAAGATTGACTCAGCCTTCCTTCCTTCCAAGGTGGGTAAAATGAGGTCCCAGATTGTTGGGGGCAAGAGGCTGACTCTGTAAGCTTCTTAGAGAGGGTTGTAAAAGCACTATGAAGTGCTATATAAGTCTAAGTGCTATTGCTATATCTGGTTTTTTCATGTACTGCAAGAGGCAGTCGTATTGATGGGCAGACTGCCTTGGGATGGTCCACAAACAGGTTTAGGGATAGAATTTGGGGGGTTTAATGTACAATTCTGTTACGAAATCAAAATGTTTGCACATCAAATCAGACTCACCATTATGCTGGTTCTCTTTGAGGAATTTTTTCACAGCGCTTTTGAATTTAGAAACTATAGCATTATTAGGTACTTCATGTCCAATTGTTAAAATTTTACAATATTGCAGGGTATCTGGTAGCTCCTAAAAGAAAATGTAAAGCATTTGAAATAATTGAAATGAATATCCGAACAGCCACTTAAGAAAAAATAAATCAGCTCAATAAAGCAGGCAAAAAAGGACAATGTGTTTTAATTATTATATTCAGGAAACCAACTTAAAAACCCCTTTTCTCAAAATTCCCTCTGTCGTCCCAAAGCAACGACTGTATTAAGAATTAAAGTCATATAACTGATCCCTGTTAAAGGAAACTCACCATTGGCTCATAGTAGCGTTTTGTGTATGTTAAATCAATGATCAAACCAAGTTCTTCTTTTTGCTCTTTGACTTGAGTGATGAGGTCCAAGGGAGAAAAACGCTCATCTGGGGCAAGTCTCCATTCAAAACTCTGGGAGAAAAAAAATATTCCACGTTGCTGCTAAATTGTCAAGATACTCTGATAGATATCAGAAGCCAAGCAGAAGCCAGCTGCATTTGCATAACCTTCTGTAATTTGAGTACAGACAGTTCTTAGTTAACCATAATTTGGAAGGGAATTCCATCATTAAGTGATAATTGTTATAAAGCAAATTCAACCTCTCTAATTATCCAATTTACCACTAAAGCAATGAAATCTGGATCACAGCCCAATGCCAATGAAAATAAATAAAAAAATTCTGCCCAAATGACTGTACAACTGAAGTTGAAATGTGTAATGGAATGTGCAAATTATGTTGGGGGAATAGAGGGCGGCAAGATATGCTACCTAGGAAATAATCAGACAAGTGAGAGGAGCCCCCCGCTCCCCCCCTGCCTGTGACAATGGTCAGGGAAAGAAACTTCGGAAGGACCCGCCTGAATGGATCAAGCAGCTAAAAGTGGAGGCGGAAAGTGCAAGACTCTGTTAATGTGACTTTACAATCAATAATGTAAAATTAGTTGATCAGATCCCGTTTCCTGTCTGGTTACCTGGGAGGTCTGCCAGAATGTCAAACATATAAATCTGACCTAGAGACAAGAAAAGGAGGCCTTGGACAGCCATCAAGTTTGAATAGCCAGTAAATATGAACAAAAACTGGCCTCCAAAATGTCTCCCTAATTAATATTGTCAATGTTCAGGCTGAAATTTACTCCATGGAACCCAAAGTATCTGTAGCACCCATCAATGTCCAGATAAATTTATTTACACTACTTTTATGGCACTTTAATCTACTTAACTCTGTAGCTAACAAATTCACTAATTTAAATTTGCTTTTAAAATATTACTTTCCCTTGGAAAGAAATCTACAAATTGCTGATATACTGCCAGGAAATCACCTGCCCCCAAATGACATTTTTATCTTAAAAAGGATAAAACTGAAAAGTTAAAGCGATTGAGTGACTACATTCTTCACCTTACTTACTTTCTTAAGAGGAACTTTAAAGGCAATAAAGCGGGTCCCAGACATTCTTTTTCCAAGAGGCAGATAATCAGTCCATCTAGAAAGGAAACTTCACAATGTGTTGCTTTTGCTTCAATGTGATTAGGACAGAGTTGCAGTGAGGAAGGATAACATAGAAGCTGACAACTCTTTTGAGGTACCGAATACATTTCAAACATAGGCACTTTTAGAAAACAGCTGTCAAACACTCATTTCAAACGAGAAATCAAACTAATAATGTTATTCCCTGAAATTATGTCTTACCACCCCAAATTATTTTTGTCTTTTTTTTTCCTGAGCAGGTAGACATATTTCCAAACGAAACATTCTGCTGCACCTGATTCATGAAAACCACCTCCAGTTGACGGATCTGTCTTGCCAAGTCAGCCCATCCAGCTCAGGAGGCCCCTCCGCTCACTGCTGCTGAATGGCTCGGTGCACTTAGCTGCAGCCTTGCCCTTCCCCTTGAAGGAAAGGAGGAGCTCATGAATCCTGCACAACACGAAGAGGAATGGTAGTGCTGAAGAATTGTTGAGAAACACCCCACGCCATGCCAGTGAGAGAACTGGGAAGCGTCTCCTGCCATCTGACATTTTCTCACCTACAGAAAGATGCCCATGCAGATTCTCCATTCACTTTAACTCTTAGCAGCACACTATGGACTGACAACAAGGGATCACAAGCAGTCATTATTTAGTAACCAAGATTGGGACCAGCGGCACTATGGCTAAGCAAAGTGGTCGCTAAGTGGGAAATCCATTCCCCCCCAGAATGCTCAGCACAATGCAGGGATAGCCAGGTTGGCAGCTCCAGCCTGCAACTGAAAAGGTTAATCAGGTTTTACCCCTCCTGTTTTTTTTTTTTTTTTAATTTGATTTATATGTCGCCCTTCTCCGGAGACTCAGGGCGGCTTACAATGCGCTAAGCAATATTTTATTTGCCTCTTAATCACTTTAATTCACCTTCCCTTTTTCCCCACTGTCCCACGCTTTGGAATGTGCTGAAATAGTTAGCAAGAAAGGAATTGTTTGTATTTACATTCACTGGAGAGGAAGTGAATGTGATGGCACAGCAGACTGATAGCATTGTGATTAACATTCAGCTGCCTGCAATTTACTGCTGGTTCGAATCTCGCCAAGGCTCAAGGTTGACTCAGCCTTCCATCCTTTCTAAGGTCGGTGAAATGAGGACCCAGATTGTGGGGGCAATAAGCTGACTTTGTATAAATATACAAAAGGACGAAGGCTATTGCTTAGCGCATTGTAAGCCGCCCTGAGTCTCCGGAGAAGGGCGGCATATAAATCCAATTTAAATATATATATATATTTAAGGGGCACCTAAGGGGGAATGCCCTGGGCTGTTTATGCAGGGCACCAGCACGTGGCTTTCCAAGGTTGGGAGACCCCTGGCCTAAAGGCGTCTTACAGGAGGATCCAATGTGGACCGAGCAGTTCCAGTTTGAAGCTTCCACTCCGACTGAAACTACTGAGGCAAAAGGAGGAGGAGGAGGCGGCACCGTCGCTAAGCGGAGCCGTCGATAAATCGGCCGCGGGGAAGAAATCAGGGTTAGGGTTAATGCCCGGGGAAGCTTCCCTCCTTCCCCCCCCCCGAACACCCGCCCGTCCCCATCGCTCACCTGTCGGGCAGGCCGTTCCGCCGCTTCCCCATGGGCCCCCTCGGGCCGCCGCCGCCCTCGCCCCGCCCGTCGCCGCCGCCGCCGCCTGGACGCTGTTGCCCGGGAGACCCGGCCTCCGCCGCTTCCGGCTTCCGGCCGTGGGCGGACCCAGAGCTTCCGGCGCGGCCCTGCCAACCGCCTGGGCGCAGGGGCGGCACCCGAGGGACTCCCACCGCCACGCCGCTCCCGCCCTGCGCAGCGCCACCTGCAGACGGGCCGAGGTAGCGCGCATGCGCCCAGCCGCCTTCGGCCTGCTCCTCCGGCCAGGACAGCCGTTCGGGCCCCCCCCGAAAGGGAAGGCCCAGCCTGCCGGCCCGCGCGCCCAACCTGCCTCCGGAGCCGAACGCCATCGCCGCCGCCGCCGCCGCCCTCGCCCTCCTCCTACTCGCGCCTGCGCAGACGCGCGAGGCCTGGCCGGGTCAGTCACGCCGTGGCGGCGTCGCCGCCCTGCTGCTCGGCTGAGGGAGCAGGTGAGAGTCGCTTCCGCCGGGGGGGGAGGGAGGGAGGGGGCGGCGTAGTCCTCGACGGGAGCTGTAGTCCGGGAGGGGCCTGCGGTCTGCACATGCTCAGGAGCGCCCACGCCCCCCTCCCCCTCCCCCACCTCACCTCACCTCACGTCGGTTGGGCCCCGCTGGGCCTCCCTGCGCCGCCCTTTCCTGCTCGCCTCACCCGGCGGGCGCAGATGGAGGGCGGCCCCGTGGAAGCTCTGGCGCCCTTCCTCGGCTCCTCGCTTTCCCGGGGGCCCCTGTGGCCGGAGGGGCCTGGCTGGTGGGGGGAGAGCGGGGGGGGGCTTTGCTGGCCGCTGCAGGGCTCCCCCTCCCCCTCCCCCCCATCATCCCCGCCAAAGAGGGCAGCCCGTGGGGGGGGGGAGCGGTTGGGGTTGCAGCCACCGAGGCATCTTTGGCCCCCGGAGGCTGCGAGGTCTGGGCCGGCCCAGAGGATGCTTCCTGCGCCTCCATCCCTCCATCCCTCCAGGTAGCCCACCTCTGACTCCTCCTGGGCCAGCAGCTCCTGCGGAGGCTTTGCCCAGCTTTGCCTGGAGCAGGAGGATCTGGTCCTCACCTGCACAGGTGTTGCCCAGGGAGGCGCCTTCAGAGACCTGGCGAGGGCTGCCTTTGACCCACTCAACCCACCTTCAGCAGCAGAAACTCTTTCACACCTGCTACCTTGGTTGCCCGGCTGCTCCTAGGGGCCATTTAAACGGGGCCGGTGTGTTGAATGCAGGACGTGATCTGTTGGAGCGGATTTGATTTACCTGGGAGAGGCTGGGCTGCATTGCGGCCTCAGTTCTCGGCTGTCCTAGAGGGCATTTGGGTTGCGATTCCCTCCGGTTGGATGAGAGTTCGTGCTATTTTTTTTTTAACATTTGTATCTTAGGATCTATTTCACTGAACATTTTATCTCGAAATTGCAACGGGTACTTCAGAATTGTAGCGGCCTGTGATTAATCAGTAAATGAATCCGGGCTGCAGAGAACGCAGCCCTGGTTTGCGTTTTTTCACGGGCTGCTTGTTCATTCGTTCGTTCTTCCTTTCCAGACAGGACGATGTGCAGCTTTGAGAGCAGGTTGTGTCATTGCTGAAACACAAAGACTGAAACATGTCTTATCGAGGGAATGAGCGTGATTTTCAAACCTCGGCACGGAGGATGGGGACCTCTCTGCTTTTTCAGCTGTCGGTCCACGAGCGGGAACTAGACTTGGTCTTTCTGGACCACAGCTATGCCAAGCCGTGGAGTGCCCACCCTGATGCCAGTAATGCTCGTCCCACACGCCTGCTGTTTGTCACTCCCAAGCGACATCAGGATAATAGCGCTGCGTGAGTTGTCTCTTTCTTTCTCTGCCTTCCGTGTTGAGCTGAACATCAATGGGGCCAACGTCATACATATTGGGCCCATGTTGTTTTGAGTACGATACGTATTGCCTGCGTGCTGATTTTCTTTAAGCTCATAAGCCATTAAAAAGGAACAGATGGTTACAAAATGCTCCTTATCTTGAAACTGCAATATCTCTTTTCCAGGGAGGCCGATGTTCCTATCGATGTAGAAACAGTGACACCAACACCCGTGCCCCTCTATGACAACCAGAAGGCCCGAACTGTGATGAATGAGTGTGAACGCCATGTGATTTTTGCCCGTACAGACACTGATACACCACCTCCACCTGAGGACTGGGAGGAGCATATGAACAGGTATAAAAATGAGTGGCAGGGGTCACGGAGGAAAGCCATTAGAAGTTCTGCTGATGTTGCCTCTGTCTTGATGGTGTTGTTTCTGATCCTGAGTATAATTTGGGGATATTATAATGTTAAGAGTTGTAAATTTATTTTGAATTTCAAAAGATGGCTTCTAGTCATCTCAGATTATACTTTGAACTATGCATCGTTCTAATCATGTTAATTGATGATTTGTTAATTGATGATTATATTTTATTATAATAATGATAATGTGTGATAAGTATAACTCTGCTCATCATATAAAATCATATTATACTGATAAGGTGTAGTTTGATGGGGTCCTTGGTGCTCACTGAGCATGCTTGCTTTTCTTGTTTTCATTACCCTAACTAGGTTACATGATCAGGGCTAGTAAGGAGTGCTAAGTCAATATATTCTGGTGCCTTGCCTGTCTGTGTTGGTGGGGGTGGTCTTTGGGATTCTTTGTTTGGGCTGTTTACTAATGGCTCTTCAGCAGTTTCTTGATTGTGGTGTTGTTTACTTGATTGTTCGTCTGATGTTAACCTTGGAGATCATCCATGCTGATCTGGGTGCTGATTGCTGGTGGAGAGGTGGTGAAGTCCTTTTGTTCCCTTTTGGGCAGGTTGATTGTCTCTTTTGCATAGTCAATAGATGATGTTAATGTCTATGGATCTATTGATGGCTGATTTATCAGAGTGCCAGGCTTTTAGAAATTCCCTGGCATTTTTGGATTTGGCCTGGTCCACAATGGTCACATTTTTCCAATTGAAACTGTGGTTAAATCTGTCCATATGTTGTGAATTTTTCATCATGTCTTCTGACAGCCAGCTGGTGTTCGTGGATGCGTTTTGCCAGTCTTCTACCTGTTTGTCCTACATGGTGGTTGTTGCAGTCCATACAGTGTACGCTGTAGATGACTCCTGTTTTTACTTCTGGGGTTGCTGGGTCTTTTGAAGGGCTTTGGTTGGCTTGTGTGCTACGTCGATTCCATGTGGTTGTAGGAATCTGTAGTTGTAGTTGTAGGTTAGAGAGAAGCATTATAGGAACACTGAGCACACATCTTAAAAGACTGTTGTTTGATGGGAAAAGTGGGAGGAAGAGACTAGAATTTTAATCCTGGAGCAAACATTTACAACAAGGAGACAGACCTCATGACTCTGGGACTGGCCTCTAATGAAAAAACTTGTCTAGCTATCATGGTTGGCGGTACACTGAATACGTGTATGGCCAATCTGGGGATATACTATAATAGCACTTAGCAATAGCACTTAGACTTATATGCTGCTTTCCAGCCCTCTCTCAGCAGTTTTACAGAGTCAGCCTGTTGCCCCCAACAATCTGGGTCTTCATCATGCCTCTCTCTAACCTGGGAATTGCTGGTTCCTGCCTTACCAGTTGCAGCTCTTACTGTGACTTCCATGGTAGAAGAAATATGGGGTGTTAATGTACTAAATGAATCAATACAACTTAATGCAGCTGGGCTACTCTGGAGAAAAATACTTTAAGCATACGACTAATATTTAAATGGAAAACACTTCATTGCCACGACATGTGGATGGCTATGGGCTTCCTCCGGGGTGGGGGCACCTGTGCACAAACCCCCACGTGCTGCAGCTTTAGGAACCAACATTTTGAGCTGCCCTTCCACTTGGTAGGCCCAGCCTGATCATCCAGTTGGGAAAGGGCAGCGGAGCCTTGCGGTCACTTCCTCAAGGTTCCAGCAATTGCCTCAAGGCAGTAGAGGTCAGGTTTAAATAAATTATCGTTCTCCACGTTTAGATGCGCAGCAAACCTTTGAAGGTGTAGGCTTGCTGTTTCCTTGTCTTTGCCTGCAAAAACAAGGGCAGAAGTAGATTTTCTGTTAGCCTGACACAAGCATGAGTTAGAAACTTCTGATGCAGTCCTGGGTTTTTTTTCAGGAGCCGGACTTTATAATGGAATCTTTCCTTTACAGATCTGGCTGGACAATGGCCCAAAACAAGCTGTTTAATAAGATCCTCAAAGCCTTGCAGTCTGACCGACTGGCCCGATTAGCTAACGAAGGGGTAAGACTCTCCTGCCTCTTGCTCCTTTCCCACCTGCTTTCCCCGCGTTCTGCACTTGCAGCTGCTCCATCAGCTGGTGCCGGAATACAAAGCGTCATCCCTATTTGGTTTAATCCCTACCTTCTATCCCCTTGAATCCGGATGCTTCTGTTTTACCACCAAGCTTGAAAAGAAGGGAAGAGCTGCGATACCATAACTTAGTGAGGATGTTTTTTCTTGGTTGCTTTTCACAAGGCTTGCAATGAGCCAGTGCTTCGAAGAATAGCGGTGGACAAATGTGCTCGGCGGGTCCGACAGGCTTTGGCAAGCATCAGTTGGGACGCCAAGCTGATCCAGTGGCTTCACTCCACTCTGGTAGAAACACTCAGTCTGCCAATGCTGGCTGCGTACCTGGATGCCCTGCAGACCCTCAAGGGAAAGGTGATGGGAGGGAAGTGCTTAGAATAGAAGCGAGGGGTGTTTTTTTCCCCAGGCCTTTGATTTCAGGGTCCCCAAAATAGGAAATCCTCTCGTTTTTGACAATAGAACCCAAAGTGCCGGTTCTGACATTGTACAGGTAGCCCTTGACTTCATGACCATAATCGAGCCCGAAATCTCTGTTGTTAAGTGAGACATTTGTTAACTGAGCTTGGCCCCACTTTACGACCTTTCTTGCCACCGCTGTTAAGTGAATCACTGCAGTTGATCAGTTAGTAACCTGGTTTGTTCAGTCAATCTGGATTTACCCCTTAACTTCGCTTGTCAGAAATTCGTAAAAGGGGATCACCTGGGACTCCGCAACGGTCATAAGCATTATTATTATTATTTTATTATTTTTTAAATTTTTATACCGCCCCCTCTCCGGAAGGACTCGGGGCGGTGAACAGCCAAAATTAAAAAAACATGCAATATAAACATTAAAATACTATAAACAAAATTAAATTTATCTTTGGCTTCCCCCAATTTAAAAACCCCTTACCCATAAAATTCACCAATTAAAAATTTTTTAACCCAGCCCGGCTTGCTGAAATAAAAAAGTCTTCAGAGCCCGGTGGAAGGTCCGGAGGTCCGGGATCAGTCGTATCCCTGGGGGTAGCTCAAGCATGAACCAAGCTTCTGAACTTGGATCACATGATCCTGGGGCTGCGGCAGAGGTCGTAAGCGTGGAAAAAAATGGTCATAAGTCACTTTTTTCAAAGCCATTGTAACTTTGAACAGTCACTAAATGAACCGTTGTAAATCGAGGACTACTTGTATTGCTTTATTTATTTTTTTTGCATTGTAAATGGAGGTGGAATGGATGGTTGAGCAGGAGACGCCAATGGGAGGGTGTGAAGTGTAAATGAAATACCCCAAAAGAAGGACTGAGGTCCTCACAAGAGCAGATGAAAAATGGGTTGAAATCTGTGTTCATTCCAAGAGAGGAGTTGGGTTTTTCTTGTTTTTTCATTTGGCGGAGCATAAGAAGGAGGTTTAAAAACAAGGAGAGGGTGATGAGTGCCAGCAAAGTCAACAGCCGATGGTTCAGGGAGGGTTCTGGGCTTCCACAGCCTGTATTGTTGCTGGGTTTCAGATTCCCTCCCTGATTGACCGGATGCTGTTATCTTCAACTGCCAAGACGGGGGCGGCCGGTGCCGAGGCCTTGTCCCTCTTGCTGAAGAGGCCCTGGGATCCAGCAATCGGCGTTCTTTCCCATAACAAACCAGTAAGTGCACAACAGGCCTTAAGGAAAGGAGGGCTATTAACACGGATATTAATAAACAACTAGTGACAATATGAACCATCCTGTCTAGACAAGGGCTCCCATGTAGTCAAGTATACAAACCAAACCAGAATCGGTTCCTTGTTATCCTTAAAAACAGAGACAGGTTAAAACAAGAACCTTCCACCAAAGCTTCTCTGGCAGCTTTACACCCCCTTTGGCCTGCCCTGTTTCTTTTGGGTCAGACTGATGGTCAGCAGAAGCCCAGGACTAGAACAGGGGTCTCCAACCAACCGAAGCTGGCTGAGGAACTCTGGGAGTTGAAGCCCACAAGTTTTAAAGTTGCCAAGGTTGGAGGCCCCCGGCCTAGAAGGCTCTCTTCTGCTTGTGTCCTTAATTGGTCAACAGAGGAGAGTTGATCTACAGGCAAAAGAGAGGCTGGGAAGAAAACTCTGCAAAGGTTAACGTGAATTGGGATTGAAGGAGGCTGCTATAGAGATGGGTGTCTGCGCCCACTCAGCCCAGGGTACAGCGGTTTCTCTTGATTCCACTGCTCGTAGAGCAAAGGCTTCCCCGCAGGACAGCAAGGTAAACCTGCTGGAAATTCAGTTTAATGCTTGAAAAAAGGTTTCCCCCAGCGAAACACAGGCTTAAAAATAGAATCCCTAGAGCAGTGTCTGAGCTGGAACAGCCCAAAGAACAGATTTCTGACCTGTTAGCCACGGGGTCCTTTGAATCTGTGCGGTTTTTTTTTTTCCCCCAGAGCAAGTTACCCGGTTCTCCCCTCATCCTTCTGGCATCATCAGGACCCTCCAATTCCATGTTCCCCACTTCTCGGCGGCATCGATTCTGGCAGTCACAACTCTCGTGTCTGGGAAAGGTTTGTACCATTTTGGAGCCCTGAAGTTGACTCTTCGGTTAGAGATAGACCTCCGTTGGCAAGGGTTGGTTGGGAGGGAGGGAAAGAAGGCAGCAGCCCCTGTGTTTGCAGGTGAGGCTGCAGGGCCACGTGCCTTCCCACCTCCTCCTCCCTTCCCAATTCATCTGCTCTCCAGAGGTGTGTCAAAGTGAAGCAAGAATCAGTCAGTCTGCCCTTTGCCTCCAGCAATGAAACAGCTCTGCCCAACCCTGCCTATTTTTGTTTCTGGATGCCCGTGCAGCTTTTCTCCTCCTTCCCTCTGGGGATGCTCTCGTTTTTCTTCCGCTCGGATGCGTTCCATCTTCCAGCCTGAGCTAATTTGCAGGAGACAGAGAGCATCAGAAACCCAGAGGCCAGAAACGGGCCTAGCAGGTGGCAGTTGTGGCCAGGATGACCGTGGCACAAATTCATCTCGGGTGTCAGTTTTTCTCATACCTAAACCAGGAAGCCCTTATGACGGTCATTCCTGCTTTTGGTCTGTTCCAGTGCACCTTATATGAGTCTGCCCTTGAAGGCCACTTGGGTACTACATATTTATTTTATTCAATGTATTTGTCCACCCGTCACAAAACAAGTGGCTGTGGGTGGCTAACAGTAATTTTTTTTTAAAAAGGCAGTAGAAAACACCAGAAAGTACAAAACAAACAATTGGCAGGCAAGATTAAAAGAACAACAGAAACAACCAGTA
Source organism: Pantherophis guttatus (assembly GCF_059756535.1). Taxonomy (NCBI): domain Eukaryota; kingdom Metazoa; phylum Chordata; class Lepidosauria; order Squamata; family Colubridae; genus Pantherophis; species Pantherophis guttatus. Next base: position 787,816 of record NC_142071.1, read on the forward strand.
CTACAGCCATTGCACATGCTCCAGCCAGAGCTTGAATTCTTAAGGCCAAGGACGCTTGGTAAAGAGATGGGCAGCATACACATTTAATAAAGAATGATAAAAACACAGTCACCTCTTGAGGGCCTTGTGGCAGTGGAACATTGTGGCTCGAGTCTGATTGTTGTTTCTTCTTTCGGGCTGCCAGGTGATCCCAGTCGCTACCCATTTAATGAACAACGGCAGTGGAGTTGGGGTGTTGCAGTGCCTAGAACATATGATTGGCGCCTTGAGAGGCAAAGTGATGGAGGTGAGGCGGGCACCCCGGGTTCTGCCCTGTGAATCCAGATCCCTTCTTCATTTGTTAGTTCAAAATAACAACTTCTAGCTGTGATCTTCTAAAGACGGCCAATTGCTTGACTTGGCTTCTCTCTCCCTCCCACCAGATCCACAACCATTTCTCTCACAAGCCAGTCATCCTGATTGGATGGAACACGGGAGCCCTGCTAGCCTGCCACGTAAGTATCTTTGCCACCTGTCCTTCTGTCCCCTAGGCTGGTTGCTCTGTCCCGACTTAAACATTAGGAGTTGGAAGAGAGGCCCTTCGGGGCACGGTAACATTAGCCGTAATGTTATCAAGTAATGTGATCAGAACGATTGATCCCAAGACAAAAATGGCCTTGCCTGCTGCCCCGAAGACTTCACGATGCAAGTGATTATTCTGACCGATGCATTTTAAGGCACATCAGAACAAGAACATAGCTGATACAGATAGCGCTCAGTTTATGAGAGCAGTTAAGGATTGCTGTCCTTAACTAGATTCCACAGTCATTAGGCGAGGCAACCTTCTGTCAGCTTCCCACCACCAAAGTCAGTGGGGAAGCCGCAGAAAGTTCCATTCCCAGGGTGCATCTTGAATTTGCTCTCTCATTTTCCTCCGGAGGCAAAACGACCATATTTGGTTGCAGGAGCCAAGGTGGCTTTGCTGGCCTTACCCGGTCCAGAACTTGTGCATCTGCAGCCCTTCCACAGAGTCACCTGTGGCTCCTTTTGTTTCCCCACCAGGTTTCCGTGATGGAAGATGTCGCAGCAGTTGTGTGTCTTGGATTCCCTCTCTTAACAATAGATGGACCCAGAGGGGTAAGAATGAAACGGGGGCCGGGAAGAACATTCATTTCGGTTCTTAATCACACTCTTTGTGCTGCTGTTTTCTGTGCTTACGTTGCCAACTTTGTACTGAAGTGTTATAAAAGACCCATGCTAAGAAGATTATGTAGAATAGAATAGAATGAATGAGCTGGAAGGGACCTTGGAGGTCTTCTAGTCCAGCCCCCTGCTTAAGCAGGAGAACCTATACTATTTCAGATAAGTGACTGTCCAGTCTCTGCTTAAAAAACCTCGAGGGATGAAGGACCCACAACCTCTGAAGACAAGCTGTTCCACTGGTTAATTGTCTTCACTGTTAGGAAGTTTCTCCTTAATTACAGGTTGCTTCTCTCCCTGATTAGTTTCCATCCATTGTTTCTTGTCCTGCCCTCCGGTGCTTTGGAAAATAACTTGACCCCTTCCTCTTTGTGGCAGCCCCTCAGATATTGGAAGGCTGCTATCATGTCAACCCTAGTTCTTCTTTTCTTTGTTGTTGTTCAGTTGCTAAGTCATGTCTGACTCTTTGCAACCCCATGGACCACAGGATGCCAACAGCCTTCCCCCACCCCCACCCCCACCGTTCTCCATTGTCTCCCTGAGTCTGCCAGACTCATGCCCACTGCGTCACTGGTGCTACCTGGCCATCTCTTCCTCTGCCACCCCCTTCTCCTTTTGCCTTCAGTGGGAGAATGATGGCCTATCTTACAGTCACTCTAAAATGCTCTCTCCACTGTAACAACTTTTGAAACTTTTGTTTTGGGGCGCAGGATGTCGATGACCCTCTTCTGGATATGAAGGCACCGGTTCTCTTTGTGATCGGCCAGAATGCTCTCCAGTGCAACACGGAAGCCATAGAAGATTTCCGGGAGAAACTTCGAGCTGAAAACAGCCTGGTGGTGGTGGGAGGGGCTGATGACAACCTCAGGTGTGTGAGCCGGAGCAAGTCACAACATCCTTTTCTCTAATATTCTAATACTCTATTATTGATTCCGCCAGTGGCTCAGTGAGTGACAGGCACAGAAAGGGCCCTACTCACGAAGACTCAGGGGTCTTCTCAATGTCTCTAGCCTTACTTGAATGCCGTAAATTTAGGGGAATAAATTAGAAACAGAGCTTGCAAGAATATGGAGGTGGTTGATTGAATAATTACAGATCCCATCTTCCCCCCCATCCCCACCCACTCTGCCTCCATCCTCCCTTTGTGTCTTTGGTTTTAATGTCTGATTTTAACTTTTATGTTTTAACTGTATATGTGACTATAAGACGCCCAGAGTTACCCTGTGGTAAGATGGGCAGCCAATACATTTTATAATTAGTAAATAAGTAGGGGTGGATGGATGGATGGATGGATGAAGGGCATGCAGTCTGAACCCAACTTAAACATTTGAAAGCTGGAAATAGTAAGGTTCTGCAATGCCAGTTTTGTTGAAAAAAAATAAATAGCTTTTTTGTTGTTTGTGTGGTGCACATGGATCTGTGCACATCCAGGTGAGAATCACCTACCTGCCCAAGTTGAGGGAAATGGCTGTTTGTCTGTCTGAATTGTCCCCTGCTCTTGGCTTTCTGATGGTGAAAAGTTCCAAGAAGCAAGGAGGGATGATGGAGAGCAGGTAGCTTTGAAGAAGGAATGTGGCAGAACGTAGCCTGGAAGGAGAGGAGAGGAGGGGACAAGGAGGAAACTCAAGATTGCCCACCCGTTGACCCTCTTCGTTATAAGGAGGAGGGAGGGAGGGAGGGAGAACCTGCTGTGAGAAGTCAGAAGGTGGAATCCTTGTGTTGTCTGTTTCATGACTTGGCCTACCTTGAAGGGCTGACGTACCCTTCAAGGTAGAAATACCCTCTGGATGTTGACAAGCTGTTTTTTTTAATAGGATAAGCAAAGCCAAAAAGAAGTCAGAAGGCTTGACTCAAAGCATGGTGGACAGGTGCATCCAGGTGAGAGCAGCTGCCTCTTCTCTGCTGCTGTGAGCTCCCTCTGGCTTGAAGGTTTTCCCCCATCAAGCTGATGAGGCTTTTCTTCTTCTGGGACCCAGGACTGCCTATTCTCTTGGGGGCACCTTTGACTAGCAATGTGATCTCACTGATTGGCTGGCTTTGTAGAATCCCCTCTCCACAGGTAGTCCTCGACTTACAACAGTTCGTTTAGTGACTGTTCAAAATTACAACGGCCCTGAAAAAAGCGATTTACGGCCATTTCCCCCACTTGTATTGTAGCATCCCCATGGTCACGTGATCAAAATTCAGAGGGCTGGCAACTGACTCATACTTACGACGGTTGCAACATCCCAGGGCCCTGTGATCCCCTTTTGCGACTTTCTGACAAGTCAGTGGGGAAGCCAGATTCACTGAACAACCCCGTGTTACTAACTTATCAACTGCACTGGTTCATTTAACGACTGTGGCAAGAAAGGTCATAAAATGGGGGCAAAAGTCACTTAACAAAGGTTTCACTTAACAACGTAAATTCTGGGCTCAATGGTGGCCGAGGACTGCCTGTCCTTTATGATCAAAAGTGCCAAAGTGAAGCTGCTTCTTCCCTCTGCAGGATGAGATTGCTGACTTTCTGACGGGAGTGCTTACTCGAGCCGACAGCCACACGGGCCCTGATCCTCGGGATCTGGACAAGAAGAGAACCGCCCGGGAGACAGCCAGGCGGGATCTGTCTTTCGACCTGCCAGACAGAAACAGCCGGCCGGCCTCTCCAGCAACCAAAATTCCGGCTTCACCTTCTGGGTCAGAGGTGAGGGAAGTAACAGAGGGAAAAGAACTGTTGTGTTCCCCCCACCCGGCCCAGAGCAAATGCTGGATCGAAGATAGCTGATAGGGGAGACTTCTTTGTTTGGTGATCTTCTCTTGCAAGGTTCGCCAAGCCTTCTGGAGGTCTTTGTGTTCCTGGAGCAGAGGCATCCAATCGGCTGCAGCTGGAATGCAGTGAATTTGGGGTTGGATCTAGCAGGATTGCTTTCCTGTAGCTTTTACTTGGAGAGGATCACATTACAGGTTGCATGGAAATGAAAAATCCAGTCAAGCCCTATATATGGGCAGTAGCTGGGAAAGGAAAAATTTCTAGGCATGGAAGACAGATATCGGCCTATTCCCTGAAGGTCCATTGTCTGGCTCGATTCTCAAGCTGCCTTCGGGAAGATGCTCGCTTTAAGCACCGCTGCCCTTCAGTGGGATGTGACGGGAGGAGCAAGGCTAGGAGGCGAGCAGGGGCCGGGTCGGTGAGCGTTAATCCTTCTCCATGTGCTGCCGATCTCCTAGAGCGGAGGCTCTCTTTTCCTAGGAGTTCTCCAGTGTCTCCAGCAGCCCTGCCTCCAGCCCCAAGGCTAAAATGGCCGTGTCTTCTCTTCAAAAGTCCAGCCAGGTTGGTGCCAGCCAGTTGCTGAAAAGGTCTGTGCAGCGAATGGAAGGAGCTGTGATGTACAAGCAGGCCCAAGGTAAGGCCAAGCCCCTCTTGCGGTGCTGCAGATGGGCCATCTCCAGGTGGCTTCCATCGAGTTCCTGCTTTGGTCTGCAGGCATCCTTCAAGATGGGGCTTCCTTCTCCGGGGGGATCCCAGTGACAGCTTGGGAGCAGAGGCCAGGTGACAAACGGTAGGCAGAGCCAAATGCCCCCTTCGGGATGTTGGCCTGAGCAAGCACAGCCTGGAGAGAGCAGCTGCTCCCCACTGTTGCCGGGCAGAGCTGGGCCTGCCCTGCTGCTCTGCTTTTTCTCTGAACATCATAAAATGTTGTTAGTATGGTGAGAGGCATGAAGGTGATGACGATGATGAAGAAGAAAAAGACTTCCAAAATAAGCAGAATCAGTTAAATTGGGGAACCTTTGGTTAAACACAATCAGAATTAAAGGGATGAGGGGGATGCTGAAACTTCTCCCAAGACACGGAATCACTCTTCAGTGGGAAACCCATGAGTTACACACAGGTAGCCCTTAAGTTACTACCAGTCACTAAGTGAACAGCGTCCCAGAGCTACTTCCAGTTTGGAAGTTCTGACAGCTGCTCCCCCCCCCCCCCATGGTCAAGGGATCACATCTTGGGTGGCTGGCAGTCACAGGACTAGGATTTTTGGTGGGGTTTTTTTGCCAGAAATGGGCATTTTGCTGGTTTCCAACAAAAAATGCCATTGGGTATAATGGGTTTGTTTAACTACGCCGTGTTCACTTAACAGCCACCATATTTATTTAATGACCACTTCCAAAAAGGTTATGAAATAGGGTGCAGATACATGGTGACCTGCTTAACGACTGCCACAATTTACAGCTGTAATTTCAGGCTCGGTTACGGTCATGAATCAAGGGTTACCTATAATTCATTGCCTCTTTTTCTCATTAGTCCCCTTGTGGGTCAGAATGTTTTTCCAACTACTCTTATTTTCTTAGTTTTAGATATCTAAGCTTTTGTTTTGCTTTAAATGTCAGTCATTGACAAATACAATAGGTACCCTTGTTCAGACCTCTAGATTTTGTTCGTATGAGTTGCATACTCCAAACCAGGTCTACTGAAGAACAAGCAATTTAGTTCAGTTCAATTTCCCTCTGAGAAAGTGGTAGGATGTTGTGAAATGGCACGGAATGATGTTGGTTGTGGCTAGATTGCTTTCCAGAAACATCCAGTCATCCTGTGTCCATCCAAGTTCGTTATTTGATCCACCTGGGAGAGAGCTTCAATTTCTGATTACAGAATAACTTTAGAGATCTGGAATGTGTCTTCCCTTTATTATTAACCATGCCTATAGTAAGAGTTCCTTGTGCTGTGCTTTGAAGGCAAGACATTGAAGAAGGTTAGAAGAAAGAATCCTAGACATTTTGTCAGAAATAGGGTAGGATTGGGCTCTTAAGAATGACCTCACATGCTCATTATAATCCTCTCTGTGTGTGGACCTTTAATCTCTGCCCTTCCTTAGAATAGAACCCTTGCAAGAAATTTGTGGTCCATGTAACCGGTTTCCTCAGTAAAAACAGCAGAGATTCTGAAGGCAAGGAAGAGTTGTCCTGGTGCTTCCTTGGGCAAGCAGCACAGAGGAAGCCGCTGATGTACCAAGGGCAGGGACCTGGGTACAGACCTGTTCAATATTCTCCTGTCTCATTCTCTCTTCAGAGCTGTCCCCGGATGCAGGGGAGAAAGAAGAGCTTCGGAAGCAACTAAAGAGACATCAGGCCTCCAGCCCCACCCATGGCAGCAAATCTTCCAAGCGAGCCAAAATTAAGGTGACCATCGTCTCTCATGGGGAAGCTGCTGGCTCCGGAAACGGCACATCCTTGGATGGACCGCCAGAAAGTGAGTCCTGAGAACCGGAGCCACTTATACGTATCTGGAGGTGGGCGGTGCAGAAGATAAAGTGGCATCCCAGGTTTTCCTTTGTTCTGCTCAACGGTGAGCAAAGCAGGTTTGATCTGGCGGCTAGATTCCGATCTGGGATAGGAATCTCCTGAAATCCTGTATTTTGCAGCCTGCAGAGACTTGTTGGAGAGCTTGTTCTAAAGAATATTTCAGCATTACAAGATGTGACCGTTTCTTAGCTGCAGTTTCGATTTTGTGGATGTGAATGTGTTGCTACGGTTTATAAAGCATAAATGTAATTGTACAACTCATTACGAAGACAAAGGGACACGTAGCACTGGGGTTGCAAAACTGAAGATTTTTGTGAATTTTGATCGATGAGAGGCAGGTCATGACTCAGAAAAGATCTTTCCTGATTCTGGAAGCTACTACTGAACCCATTATCCTCTCCTATGGTTTGTTTGGTGAAATGTTTGTGTTTTCTGAGTTGCATTTCATCATGTGGTGAAGGTGATAGATGGATAGCAGAATGAAACTTCATGAAACCTGCCCAGTGGTCGGTCTAGTTGACTTTCAACTCTGCCCTGGCCATGGCTTCCCTGCCAGAGTCACACACCAGCATTGCCACCCCCACCCCAACAGCAAGTATTCTCTTGAGAAGGGCAAGCACTTCCATGGACTCAGTATCTCTCATTGGAAAAGCCTTTGTTTTAGTCAGTGTTTTTTGCCTAACTTGTTTTTGGATGTGGTTACCATAGGGGTCTCCAACCCCCAACCCCCCCCCGCCCCTCCCGGGCTGTGGTGGCAGCAGAAGCAATTGTCATTCAATCAGGGTCATTCTGAGTGAGGTTAAGGCTTTGGAGTCATTTCCACCCTTCTACAGCAGCCCTTCATGTGGAGCAGGACTGAATAAACCGACCTCAGCACACTAGGACTGGAGACTTCCAAAGCTGTACAATCTTATACTTTTTTAAAAAATCTGCCTGAATACTAAACTATTCAACAGTAAAAAAAAATACCGTACAAATTAATTAATTTGTATTTGGTCATTGAAGCATAAATTTATCAGCTTTGAAAGTCTCGGCTTTTTTTAAAAAAAATGTAATTATCCAAACTTTATTTCTCTTTACAGAAAATAATGAAATGCAGAAGTAAACTTGAACCAAACAAGAGTTCCCTCTTACCATACGTGGACAGGAGGAATGAGCAAGACAATTTTTTTGATTTGTATCCAAACACTGCAATAAATACATAATTTTAACTCATTTCTGTTCCTGTGTATTTTATAAATATTTTAGGAGAATGCTGGCAAAGTAAAACCGATTAAGAGAAGTCCTGCTGTGAATGACTGACTGATGAGAAGAGGTGTTTGGCTAGAGAAGAAGTGATAGTTGGTAGAGCTGCTGCTGTATCTCATTTATGAAGGCAGGGGTGGAGCTTCATTTGCTTTCTTGCATACTGTAAAAGCTGAAGTTTGGTGTGTAGATTGTTTGACATCTGCTGAGTGAGCAGCAAAGTATTGTGGTGTTTTGCGTCTTTTTCACAATCGTGACAGTTTATGACCTGCAAGATGAATGGAGGTTTTTTTCCCCCTTCAATCCTTTGTACAGGTTGTTAGAAGGAGGCTGATTTTGTATGTTAGGATTACCTGATTCTTCTTAATCTATATTTTCATTTTACAGTAGCTGCAGGGAAGTCTGTTGCTGTGACTTTGGGGCAGACGATGGCCGGTGCAAAGGAAATGACAGGATTGCTTGCCACTTCGATGTGAGTATCTGCAGGCACAGCCCAAGATGCTGGTTTAGACGACTTTAAAAGGAGAAAAGCCTCTATTCTGGATGGCTCGTTATGCTACCTTCAGATCAGAAGCAATAAACCCCACAGAACAGTCCTTGGAAAGCCTTGCTTCCCTGGTGGTGGGCTGTCAGGGGGCATCTGCCTGGGCTCCAGCAGGAACTTGTGATGAAGATGGATGACGATCAGCTTCTTTTAATGACCCCATAATCCCTTGCGGGGTGGAGTATGGGCAACTGAATGGAGCTGAGTGTTTACTGGCCGGATGCCCTTCCTGTCGCCAATGCGGAGTTATATTCAGCAGATATATTCCCATGGTGCCCAGAGAGAGAAATATCTGCCTCTACCTAGAATTGAACTCACAGCCCCCTGATTGTGAGGCAAGAGCTTTAGGCCACCGCACCACTCATGAGGATGGATGACGATGTCTGCCTCTTATTAATGGGGAATTGGCCGGATCTAGCAGAACTCTGTTTTTAAGAGAGGTACGTGTCATGTGCCAATTGTGTCTACACTGGCACTTACTAGAAGAAGTGCTGCAATCCAACCGCACAAAGAGAAGGCAGGTGTGTAACCGAGAGGATGCCTAAAGAGCAGGTGCAACAGCAGCTGTATGCAGGGAAGCTGAGACTCTGGGAAAGCAATATTTTGTGTGCAGGCAGTTCCACAGCTGCCTCTACCAACAGCTCATTTGTGCACAGAAGTCTGTGCATAATCCACCCAGTTTAACTGCCTCAGACCGACTTTCTAGCTCCATAACTGCATTTCCTTTTTCAATTTCTAGGCCAAGTCCTGCAACAGACAGCCCCTCCTCTATCAGTCCCACACCCTCAGTTACAATCCCCAGCAACACGACTTCTAGTGCTTTCCATGCTCTGCAGAACAGACTTGTGACCAGTGGCAGCCCTTGCTTGCAGGCTCAAGCTGCCGGTGCGCTCCCAGGTAAATGCAGGCTGTGATTCAGAGGCAGCCTTCGGGGAGTGGGGGGGTGGGTGTATGATAGGAAGGCTGCCTCCGACATACAATCCCAATGAATCAGCTGACATGCTGTCCTCGATGGCCACGTCTAAAGGAGCGCTTGTATTTCCTGATGTGGCATTTCTGTCTTCCGTTTCTCTTTAGGGGCAGCTTCAGCCAGCAGCCTTCTACAAGGTTTGAGCTTCAGTCTGCAGGACATCAACACGAAGCCCGCTGCTCTTCCAGCCGGTGTTGCCACTGCTGGGTCCTTGGCACAGGTAGGCAGTAGAGGCAGCACAGGCCTGAGGGCAGCGGCTCATGCCAACTTGCAGGAGTCCATTGTTAAATTTTCTGGAATTTTGCAAGTTGGTTGAGAGCAGAGCTAAGCTGCAACATCTCACACACAGCTAGCAGTGGGGCAGCGGCAATGGCAGATCTGGGTCTTAAACATTTACGCGCACACCCCTACCCCTTTCGGTAGGTGGAAAATGTGCATTTTAATGGAACGTGGAAGTGTGAAATAATGGGCAGAGTCTGACCAAGTGGAAACCTGAGTGTGAAGCTTAAAAGAAGGTGAGCTTAAGGAAAGTTATAATGAGTCTCCACTTATACAAAAGATGGAGGTGAACGGTCACTTCTTCGCCTTCTGGAGAAAGTTTTTATTCTTCCTTTTTACAGGGTGTCCATACATGGCTTATTGGACCAGTTGGCTACTTGGGATCGGAAGACCTGAGTGTGGCAGACTAAAGACGCCTCCATTTAAACTCTTGGGGGTCCTAAGAGGAAAATGGTTCTGGTTGTGACCTTTTCTCCTTTCCACCGTGCAGAACTCGGCCTTGAAGACTCCAGCGCCCCTCCAGAGCCTGAGTGCCATCACGACCAGCGGAAGCACAATCGTTCGAACGATCCCAGTCGCCACCTCTTTATCTTCTCTCGGAGCCTCGGCTAGCGGGAAGCCCACCACCATCCATCAGCTGCTTACCAATGGGGGGCTGGCCAAACTCGCAAGCAGCCTCCCTGGTTTGGCTCACATCTCTGGTCAGGGGACAGGTAAGAGTCCAGCTGCCTGGGCCGAGGAAAAAGGAAAGGGCTTCTTGGTGTGGCTGGCACTTGATTCCGTGTCTCCATGACACAATTAGATAAGAGAGCAGCCAAAGAGTTGGGAGTTGAACTCTCTTATTATTTCATATGGACTCGCCCCACAGGTTTTAAAAAAACTCACGCCTTACGGAGGTGTGCCATTAAGACAAACTTAAGGTACAGTTGCAGTGTTCATGGTTGAGGCCCAGCCTGGGAAAAAGATTCCCCATTCCTGTCCTGTCAGTGGGGCTGTTGGGAAAAGCTGTCCAGAAGGCTCCCTCCCGGAATGGGCATCTCGGGGCCTCCGGTAACTCTTGCCTCCCTCCCCTTTGCCAGGCTTAAAGGTCCCAACCACCATCACAGTGACCCTCCGGGGACAGGCCAGTCGAGCCGCCACACTCGGCCAGACCACGGTGGCAGCTGCCCAGAGCCAGTTGGAGGAGCAGACGCAGCTGCTGCTGCCCCCACCGCAGCTGCCCCCGGTAATGTGCGAGACAGGCTGATCGGAGGCCTGGGAGGGAGGGAAGGAGGGAGGGGCTTTGCCTTGTGTAGGGGGGGTTGGCATCCACCTGGAGACCCAGTTCTTGATGGCCATGGGGCCACTCCGTGAAAATCTGCTCTTTCCTCTCCTAACTACAACTTGCCACGATGTTTTGTCTTGCCTTGTGCTGACCGCAGCATTCTTGGAGCACAGCACGATTTTACTGGCCTCCCTTTTGGTTCACTCTGCCCGTCCCATTTTTCAGGTTGCAGATAACGCAGCTGGGAATGTGGCCTGCCCAGCTTCTGGCCCCATTCCTCCCAGTAAACGGTTGCCACAACTGGACCTTGGCAAAGCCCAGAGCGCTGAGAGACTCCCTGCTGACCCCCCATCTCACCCATCCTCAACGGTCTCGTTGTCCGTAGGTGAGAAAACCTTGCTTTCCCTCCCTGCTGCTAGAGCCACCAGGAATTCCATGTGTCTTCCTGTTAAATAGCACCCAAGAATAAAGGAGAGGTTCTTCTGGTTTTAAATCTCTGGTTTATGTTACACAAGTTGGATCAAAGGTCAACTTTTCTGACAGCTGCTCCTTCCCAGATTATACCCGTCCTGGCTAATGCCTAATGTCCCAACTGTGTCCCTCCAACTCCTGTTAACCCCAGCCCCATCACCTGTGTGAAGCCTGGCATTAAGCATGGTTTTATCGGCAATTCTGTAGTGTGTATTTATGCATTTTTACGAAAAGGCCAAAAATCCTGGACAGTTTACTTGTTCACTTTCCTGACTTTCCTTGAATCATTGCCATATTTACAGGTTCACCGAAATTATGAGACTAAAGACACTCAGTTGCTAGAGGGTAGCTTGGAATGCCTGGCTGATTTGAAGGCTGCTAGCAGAGGTCACAGTAAGGATTAGAGAACCATTTTGTCAGTCTCTGAGGAATCCGGGCCTATGAGATGCTCAGCAAAATCCAGGAGCTCAATTACAGGAGTTGGTTGTTTAACATGACATGAACCATCTCCTTTCTCCTTCTCCTTCTCTAGTAACTACCACCAGCCCCATGAAGACCCTCTATGTGATGTCAGATGCCAAACTGTCAGCACTCACAAAATCTGTCATGGCAGAAGCTGCGTCTGTCCCCCTGAAAGCCACAGCTGTCCAAACAACCGCTGCTGCTTCCTCTACTACGGCTTCCTCCCCTCCTGGGGCTGTGACCTTTGCCACCTCAACGACAAGCAGCACACCTGGCAGTTTGGGGCATTCTAAAGTGGGGCCTGTTTTGCAGTCGGGTTCCAAGACAGTGATACTCACCTCTACGCTGACGGCTTTGAAAGCTGATCGGAGCCTGGGACAGAGAGGGGAGATGACCCTGCCCAAAGGGCATGAACTCGGGACCATGGAAACTCTGGGCAGGGTACCATCTGTCATGGATGACAGCAGCACCATCATCCACACCCGGGAGAGCCTCACAAACAGACATTTGCTTCCACAGGGTATGCTGCCTTCCGCAGCCGGCACCACGCTTATTACTTTAAGCAGCAACCTAGCCGGCTCCTCCATCATCCCCGCAGCTGGGGCTGCCCTGAGTCAGAAACCAGGACCTCCCACCATTTGACGTCTTCTTTGGCTTTAGCACGGGAAGTAAAATTTGAGGCACCGCTTAGCATTCCTGGCTTCCTTGACAAGAGGACACATTATTTGGTTCCTTTGACCCTTTTAATAAACTTTTTGTGTATGTAGCACCTTTTAATTGCTCTATAAACTGGCCTTTTTTTCACAAGTATTAAGTATGGGCTAGATGCTTCTATTTTGAGTTCTTGAGTGGACATGCAGTGTGTATAAGGGAGGCATAACCATTTCATTAAAGACGAGGTCAGGCTGTATTCAGTGCATGAGGCCCTTCCCAAATAAACAAGGTAAAATGGCATAAATCGGGGTGTCAAACTGGATTTCTTCGAGGGCCAGATCAGCATTATAGTTCTCCATGAGCTGGCGGGGGAAGGGATAGGACAGATGCCTCCTGCAGCACCCTGCCAGCCAAAATGGGGCAAAGAAATTTGTGGTAATTTCAATAGCAGCAAGCTTCAGTCTTACTATTTCAAGGGTGAGCAGAAATATTCCTGATATGGTGGTGTTGTTTTTTTTGTTTTGTTTTTGAGAACCCAATAAGACAGATTTCATTGCTGACGGACACTTTATTTTGCTTCCAATAACAAAATATTTATCAAATTAGGAGTAAAGACTCTAAGCATGCTCATGGCTTTCAATTAACAATAAACCCCATTACTTAGTATGCAGTTCTAGAGCAGACTTTACTCAAAAATTGGGAAAAGGAAGAAAAGGAAAGAAACCAATTGAAAGGTTTAAATTTGAACCCACCCAAGCCTAAAGATTAGTGGGACTCAGCCTGTCACACCAGAGCGCCTCTGGCATTTCGAAAACTCATGAAATAGTGAGCAGGCTTTATGTTTCGTGCCAGTAGGGCTCGGAAATATATAATTTATTATCTATGGTAAAATGCATTTCCACATAAAAACATCTCTCCTGAAACTATACATTAGATAACAAATCTTACGATTTCAAGGAACCAACATTAAACACAATTTAAGCATATAAGCACCCACAATGGTAACCTGCTATTTAAATGGCCTTTTTTTCTTGGAATGTAATAAAGGATTCCTAATAGTTCCACAAACGTTTAGCAAACATTGGAGGTATGTGCCATAATACTTTTCATAATATTCAAATACATGATTGCATTGTCTAGATCAAATTAATATTCTGTCAATGTATTGACGTGAACTGCTTTGCTTTGGCTACAAAAGTAGCTCTCCCATTGTTGGTAAACACAAGAAAATGCTTTCCTATTCATTTCAGAGGAACAAAAAACATCATCCATTTGCCGACTGCCCTTGGTTGCTCTAAGTGAACTGGGGAACTCGGAAAGCAAACAAGCTGAGAGAGACTTCAAAAAAAGAAGGCAGACATGGTAGCGGTGATGAGATTCTCCTCTAAATATGGTTCAAAAATGACATTCTGACTACTTATCATGAGTTCACTGTGGTAACAATGGTTTTATAGAGAAATGCAAGATATGCAAAATTCTTGGATGAGAGGCCAGTTGGTGCATTTGTCTGCTAGCTCTGTTATCGAAGTGTAAGCGGCTCCTGCATGTGCCAATATCTTCCCACCCGATCTCTGGGAATAATCCGCAATTCTGAACCATGTTTCAGGAAAACATTCCCTGGAAAAAGAAAAGGAAGGTTATTTCATTTCATTTTCATTTTATTAAATTTGTATACCGCCCTACTCCCAAAGGACTCAGGGCGGTGAACAGGCACAAAATAAAACACATAAATACAAAAGTTAAAACATGATTAAAACCCAATTAAATAATTTTTGCCCGAGACAATTTAAAACTCCCAATAATTTAAAACGAATTAAAATTTCAGTTTAAAAATTTAAAAGACAAAAGGTCAGCAATCTCTAGCTTTCCTGACTCTATTGCAGAAATCGTCATTCAACACTAGAACAGGGACATGCCAATTCACTTCTAAACATAATTATGTTGGTATTCAGAAATGTTTGGGAAAAATTGTCAGGATGATTTCTCATGCTGTTTTCTTTATTGATCTTATACGCTGGAAAAATCTTATTTCTTGCTAGCCCGTATCTTTAATATCTACAGCAGTACATCCATACTCGACAGAATTCATTACAGAATACTCATAACTCTTAATTATACAGGCACTTACCAGCTGTCTGATCAGGGTTTATTCCTATTCCATCTGGGGAAGAAATTAAAAGAGGATAGTGAGATTCTTCTGCAGTTATATCCCTTCTGGATCCCATGAAAAGGAATGGAATCTTTGCTGAAACAAAAATCAGCAAATTCTTGCCCAGTTCATGAGATTGTGCCCTCTGTGCAAAAGTTAGCATGGTTTTACCACATGGCATCAGAAACTAGTGGACAAACCTTGTTACTGGGTTTCTACAGAACGGGCATTAAAAAGTCACCAGTGCAATTTTTAGAACTAGGCCTGTGCAGCATTTTGAAGGCCAAAAGATGGCACTAAGCAGGAGGACTCGGCCTGCAATTCCTTAAAGCAGTCTGCCATTCCCTGGATCAGTTGGCAGCTCCAGATGGCAGCCCTACAAATCCAAGAAAAGGCTAGGCAGTTATGGACAGGAGCTGCATTCCTGCCTTGAATCCCAACACTGCAGAGTGGAACGATGTTGCTGGAGATTCTCAGTCGCCCAGGTCATCGTTGCCTCAAAGGCGCTTTTATCAAAAGGCAATTGGACTGCTTTTTTCCTTGAGGAAAAGAACATTTTCTTCTTCCTCAAGTCAAAGGAGATATAGAAGTATAGCCAGCTGCACAAACAGGCTGAAGAACAGTTTTTATCCATGGGCTGTCAGACTCCTGAATGAGAAATAACATTATAACTACGTAGTATGATGGACTGCAGGGCCAGCGCAATGTGTAACATGTTCACACTGATGCAATAGGACTGGGTGTTTTGTTAATATGATTTATTGGGTCAGGAATTTTCTATCTTCGCTGTGAGTTGTATTGTGTTGGGGGGGGTACACTGAGGGAGCTCAACCAATCTCATTGCACATATGTTGTGCACTGACAATAAAGATTTGAATTTGAATTTAGTTGCCCTTTGAAAAGGCCCCTTTGCATAGTGGAACCACTTCCAAGTTTCCAACTACTGTGAGATGCAGGTGTAAACTCACCGTTTGTTATAATGGCACTTGTAGCTGCAGGGACTTTGAACTAAATCAAATAGAAATACAATAAGTTAAAATTATTTAATTGACCAAACTAAGTAATAATTTTAATTAGCAATTTTATGATGTTTGTGTGTCTATATTTTTCTTGACTGTACACCGCCTTGAGTCCTACGGGAGAAAGGCGGTATAGAAATATAATAAATAAATAAATAAATAAAAGAATAGAAATCGACCTTGCCGTTCCTCTTGATAAAAAGAAAAAAAAAAACTATTCGTGCTACTCCTCCTTTGCAAGAAGCAAAAGTGACACTACCACTTTCTATATTCTGCTCTTTTTATTCCATTTCCAAACTGCCCAATAAAAAAAGTTTGTCTTTTTGTATCTTTTATACAAAACATGTTGCTAAAAAACGAAAACTACTTGGACATTTTGAAAACCACTCACTTCTTCTGCAGCAAACTTCAAGACAGCAGTGAAAGGCGTGTTCTCGGGCACACTTAACCTACAAAAAAAAACAGACGGCAGTTCTCTAAAGTGGCCGCTACGTATTTCTACACCGACCACCCACCTCCAGCCACCTGGGGTGGGTTGGGGGGGCTTGCATTACATTCCTGCAGGAAGCTCAGCTCCGGGGGGGCTGCAAGAACGCAGATTCCTGGGCCAGGAAGAGAGATTCCTGCGGGCTTCCCTGCCACGTCTGCCAAGGCTGGGCGGTGGCTGCGGGAGATGCCGGGGGGCCTCCCAGCCATCCCTGCACCGCCTTCCTTGCGGTGCTCCAGACCGGCGGGGCCCCAAACCTTTGCAGACCGGCCAATGGTGCGGGGGGGGTGGAAGAAAGGAGGGGAGGGGAATGATGCCGCGCGCCCTCGCAGGGTTGCCAATGGGGCTTCGTGCGCGTGCGCGTGGCCGCCCGTGACGTAAAGACACCTGCGCGCGGGCGGGGGGAGGGGGGGAGGCGTGACGTGTCGAGCGGTGTCACGGTGGGACTCACACTTTGTAAGGCAGGCGCGGGTCCGAAGTGAGCGTGATCTTGAAGGTGACCTTCGCCCTGCGGGGAGAGAAGGAGACACGGCGGTTAGCAGCCGGGAGACCGGCGGGGGGAGAGACCGGGACCCGCGCAGTGACTCCCCACTCACATCGCTTGCCTTCATGCAGCCGGCGGCACCACTTCCGGAGCTGCCGCGTGCGTCACTTCCGCCTCCGCCTCGTCCCCCAAACCCCCCCCCGCCGTCCATGCAGAGAGCTAGTAAGGTGCAGAGGGGACCGCCGCCATGAGCAAGCGCAAGGCGCCGCAGGAGAACCCCAACCAGGCCATCACCGACCTCCTCAGCGGTGGGTACCGCCGGTGTAGGCGGAGGGCCGGCCGAGGGGTCCCCGAGAGGAGCTTCAGGGGGGGTTGAGGGGAACGGCGGTGCTCTGGCTGAGGCAGGGAAGGAACTCGAAGGTGGGCTTGGGTGGCTTCTGAGGCGATGCAGCGCCCGAGTCTCCGCCTCGGCTCTCTCTCCCCCTGCCCGGCCTTTGTGTCCTTCTGAGCCGAAGCCTCGGCGGCACGAGAGCCTTAGGGAGGGCGCTGTGGGGGTAGCTACACATCCTTCATAAACCAGGGCTCTCCAGCCGTGGCCATTTTGAGCCTGGCGGACTTCAACTCCCAGAATTCCCAAGCCCGCTTTCCTTGGCTTTGCTGACTGGGGGATTCTGGGAGTTGAAGTCCACAAAAGAGCCTTGGTAGTACAGTGGTCTAAAGCACCCTGTTATTAAGAACAGCTGCCTGCAATTACTGCAGGTTCGAATCTCGCCAAGGCTCAAGGTTGACTCAGCCTTCCATCCTTTCTAAGGTAGGTAAATTGAGGACCCGGTTGTGGGGGCAATAAGCTGACTTTGTATAAATATACAAAAGGATGAAGGCTATTGCTTAGCACATTGTAAGCCGCCCTTAGTCTCCGGAGAAGGGTGACATATAAATCAAATTTTAAAAAAAAGTCTTAAAGCTGCCAAGTTTGAGGACCTCTGATGTAATGTATAATAGCAATAGCACTTAAGAGTTATATACCACTTCACAGTGCTTCACAGCCCTCTCTAAGCGGTTTACAAAGTCAGCCTCTTGCCCCCAACAATCTGGGTCCTCATTTTACCCACCTCGGAAGGTTGGAAGGCCAAGTCAACCTTGAGCCTGGTGAGATTCGATCTGCCAAATTGCAGGCAGCCGGCAGTCAGCAGAAGGAGCCTGCAGTACTGCACTCTAACCACTGCGCCACCACAGCTCATTATAAGCTGTGTGATTCAATTTATTTTTCAATAAACAAATCTTTTAGTGGGGAAAAACAGTAAAAAAACAAACAAACACATGCAGTAACATGGTTGCATAAGCGCACAAAAACTTAAATTAATACTTTGTTGAAGCACCGTTTGATTTTTAGACAATATTCAGTCTTTTGGGGTAAGAGCCCATCAGTCTGGCAAGTCTTGCCTTGGGCATCCTTGCCATTCTTCCTTGCAAAAGCGTTCCAAATCTATCAGATTGCGAGGGCATTTCCTATGCAAAGCCCTCTTCAGAGTCATAAATACAATGCTTACATATTTGTCACCAAGGGGATAGGGAGGGGTATTGCTTTTTGTATTGTTTTTATTTTGGGATTTTATCCTTATAAGCTGCCCAAAGTCATTGAGTTGTGTGGCCATATAATTTTTTTTTAAATAATTAAATATTTAAATTGAGACTTGTGTTAATTTATGTTATTCTTTATAACTTCTTTCAGAATTGGCCAACTATGAAAAGAATGTGAACAGAGCTATTCATAAATACAATGCTTACAGGTAAGATTTACATTTTGGGAACAATCATCTAATCTGTTTCACATGGAATCTCTCATCAGTGTTTTACAAACTATATTGGAAATTTTCCTGGTATTTCTTTCTTGCAAGAGGCTGTTCTTGGAATTATCTCATGCAATTTGGAAAACTCTTTTGCCATAGACCAGCAGTCCCCAACCTTTCCGGCTTGGCAGGCCAGCAAGTTGGGGGGGGAGAGGGGGTGGTTCTGTGCGAGAGGCAGTGACCCGGGAGTTGGGGATCCCTGACTGATAGCGCTGCCAAAATAAAAAGAGATTTTTGTTGTTGTTTTTTGTCTCATGCAGGAAAGCAGCATCTGCAATATCCAAATACCCTAGCAAAATTAAAAGTGGGTCTGAAGCAAAGAAATTGGTAAGTTTTGGAACTAAGAAGAAGAAGGAATTTTCCAAAGTTCTTTGGGAGTTTTTAAGTTAATATGGTTGGTATTTCAGTCAAATTTCATTGAGAAATTGCTTGATTTTAAATATTATAAATATAATTAAATCCATTTAGCAAGAAGGTGTTCGCTGAACAGGTTCATGAGAAATCTCATACTTCTGTTTTACAGAAAATGGGTCCTCTTCTGCTGAAAAGGACAGTTGAGAAATTTTGGAGAAATTACTGAACTGAAAACATTCGTGTGTGTTTGTATGCTAAGAGCTTGTTGTCTGATGTCACTGGTTACTAAATGTAAGATTTGTTCTTTTTAATGGCAACTTCATCATATTTTAGGATGGCGTAGGTACTAAAATTGCTGAAAAGATCGATGAATTTTTATCTACTGGAAAATTACGTAAGATAGAAAAGGTAAATATTTGAATTTTTAGAGTCTTATTTTATATATTTTTTTATCTCATATCATCCTGTCTTTGCAATTTATAGGCTAACATACAGCTCTCATGTATCCTTATGATAATGTTTCAGCCCAGCTATGCTATGAGTGAGTGTGTGTGTGTGTGTGTGTGTGTGTGTGTGTGTGTAATTCAAAGTAGTGATTTTATCATATTTTCCTTCCTCTAGATTCGACAAGATGACACAAGCTCATCTATCAATTTACTGACCAGAGTTAGTGGCATTGGGTAAATTGATGGGCATATTTAATGTTAAACTGCCAGAAGGGGTGTTTGGAAAAGGCAAATAATTGAAACCTAAAAAATAGGATTCAGATTTCCTGAACAAAATAATACCAATAAAAGTAATTTTTTTCTGTATATATTAGCAAAGCCCGCTTACATCTTCTCTGTGCGTGACCTCTGTAGATGTCATACGCCAACGTTCCCCAACCTTTCTGGATGGGGAAAGAGGGGTGGGAGCGCTGGGAGGGGGGTGGGAAGAGGAGATGGTTTTGTGTGAGGGGCAGGCAAGCATTTTTATGAAGCTGTGGGGCGAGGGAGGTTGGGAGTGCCGGTGCGCTGGCATGCCACTCAGGCAGCCTAGTTGCGAATAGGCCATGGCCCAGTAATGTGCCACAGCCCACAGGTTGGGGATCCCTGCCATACTCTAAATAAAATAAATACCGTAAATCTTCTCTGTCATTGTTTGGTATTTCCTCGGCTCAGAATAGCTTTCGTTTTCTTTGCCGCCCAAAGATTTTGAGCTGCCACTATCTTACCTTTCTGAATTAATTTCTACCATTTTGGTTTA
Source organism: Pantherophis guttatus (assembly GCF_059756535.1). Lineage (NCBI taxonomy): Eukaryota > Metazoa > Chordata > Lepidosauria > Squamata > Colubridae > Pantherophis > Pantherophis guttatus. The sequence goes on from NC_142071.1 coordinate 807,749, forward strand.
AGTAATCCGTCAGTTTTCTTACTCAGATGTGATGTTAATTTGAGCTCTACTGAGATTTTGCAGAGGAAATTTTGTCCAGCGGTTAATGAGTTATCTTTTTCTTTGCAGTCCTGCTGCTGCCAGGAAACTAGTAGATGAAGGTATTAAAACATTGGAAGGTGAGCCATTAAAAGGTTATTACTTGCATGTCTGCATTTACCTCTGAAAGCGTATGGCCACTTTGAGAGATTTGTTGAGCACCCTGTTAAAACAGATTAGTGGACACCCTTCTGCACACCTGCAAACGGAGTCTGGCTCCCCAGTTAAAGAGAACCTTGTTGCTCAGTTAGGCTTCATTCTCCTGCAGGATGATGTTATGTCAGTGTAACTGATGTATAATTTTTAAAAAACTGTTTGTATGCTATCTTAAGTGTTACAACATTTTTGTTTTGCTAAAAGAATCTGTTGTGAGTTGATGGAAATTTTTTTTTTTTTAATTTGATTTATATGCCGCCCTTCTCCGAAGACTCAGGGCGGCTTACAATGTGCTCAGCAATAGCCTTCATCCTTTTGTATATTTATACAAAGTCAGCTTATTGCCCCCACAAACTGGGTCCTCAATTTACCTACCTTAGAAAGGATGGAAGGCTGAGTCAACCTTGAGCCTGGTGAGATTCGAACCCTGCAGTAATTGCAGGCAGCTGGTCTTAATAACCAGCTTAATAACAGGGTGCCTTAAACCCCTGTACTACCAAGGCTCTTTTATTAATATTATTAAATATTAATATTAATTAATATTAATTAATAAATATTAAATTTAACCCAGAAATCAAATTGTTCCTGCATTAATTAAATTTCTGACATCTTCCTCCCTCTCCTCTCTCTCTCTCTCTCTCTCTCTCCCTCCCTCACTCCCTCCCTCTCTCTTTGACTGCATCCCAAAGTTTTCAGGACAATGGATAGCTCTGTTTTAGGAAAGACTTGGCAGGTGGCTTTCTCCAAGCTTGGTATTCAAGAAAAACTTAATTGAGTCCATACTCTTGTTTTTTCTAGACTTAAAGAAAAATGAAAATAAATTGAATCATCATCAACGCATTGGATTAAAGTAAGATCTGCTTACTTTGTTCATCTGAGGGAAGGGAAGGCAGTGTTTTCATGCCTAGGAAAGGCACCTCGTTTTTGACATGATTGTTTTTATCCGCAAGAAGCTAACAAGTCGACCCCAGGATGAGAGGGGAAGCAGATATTTTCTATTTTGTTTTTTTTTTTAGAGGAACAAATAGATGCATTGAAACTTACCCAGTGTGTCCTTGAAAACAGACATTTCTATTCTCAAAGCAAATGCCACCATTGTTGGCTTACTTAAAAATTCTATCGCACTTGTGAAAAACCTTTCTTGCATAATCTGTTAGCGATTTTTTTTTATTTCTGTTCCTAATAGCAAAGAGGGCATGGCAGGGCGTAGCAGTGGAATTTTTATTTGCAACATTTGGTTGTTATTTAGGATGAACTACTGTAAAATTAATCTGATGTCAAATATTCAATATAATGAATATTTTAAACTCTGTCTAATATGGATGGAAATCGTCTTTGATTGATGTGCTTAAATTCCAGGCACCATCTGATGCCAATCTAAGCATTTCATTTCAGCAGAATTTCTTTGAAAATAAATCTGTGGTGGATCCCAGCCACAGTTCATCCCTGATCCTTCTTTATTTTGCATGCACAGATACTTCAAAGACTTTGAAAAAAGAATTCCTAGGAAGGAGATGCTTGAAATGCAGGTAAGCAATGATAGCTCCTCCAGCTGAAGAAAAAAGGCATAAGAATTCACGAGAGATCAAGTGACTTGATCTCTTTTTTTACAACAGGACATTGTACTGAGTGAAGTGAAGAAAGTAGACCCTGCCTACATCGCTACAGTTTGTGGCAGTTTTCGCCGAGGTTGGTGTTCCCTCTGTTTTCTTGACTGCCATATGACTTTTGGAATCGATTGCTAGAAAGTGGGCAAGAAGGCTACACGGGTTTCCCTGTCTTCTGTCTTGCCACATCTTGCGTTCTTTCCAAATAAGCAGACTTTTCATTAATGTGTCTGCAGCAGAGATCTGGGGATCATGGTGAGCATGTTGCTAAAAATTTGGCCCATCAGGTAAAGCAGGAGTAAGTCCAGAGTTTATTTTGATGATCAGGAAAGATGGTTATCTATGCATATAATAAGGATTTGAGATCTTTTTTCTCAGTCTGAAGGAGCCTGGGAACACCTTTTCCAACAAACACCTTTTACTGAAAGGCATAAGCTTTTGTGACTTGCAGATGTGGCCGTATCTCCAGCTAGAGTAGGGAGGGGATGGAGAAAAGAGACGGGCGAGCTTGGACTCCCTCCAGGAGAGGAAGCAACAGAAGCCCAGCCCCTTTAACTGCCTGTCCCCAAGAGAATGCAGTTAGTCTGGTGAGATTGTTCTAGATAGGCAAGCAAAAACAAAGAAATGACTTTGTTCAGCTCATAGAGTGTCGTTCTGGTTCCTTGCCCCTGACACAGCTCTCTTCCTCAGATGTATCTAGAATGGCTGGAATGAATGTAGGGTTTTTAGGATGAGGGACCACAATGAGATTGTTTTGGGGAAAAAAAGAACTTTAATTCCACCTTTGAACAAGAAGTTGCTGAACACACACATATCATATTAAGAACCGTGGTGGCACAGTTGTTAGAATGAGCAGTACTTCGGGCTGACTCTGCCCACTGCCAGGAGTTCGATCCTGATGGGCTTAAGGTTGGCTCAGCTTTCCATCCTTTCAAGGTCAGTAAAATGAGGACCCAGATTGTTGGGGGCAAGAGGCTGACACTGTAAACTACTTAAGAGAGGCTGCAAAGCACTGTGGAGCGATATATAAGCCTAAATGCTGTTGCTATCAATGGTTTCAGGCAATCTCATGTCTCAAAAAACACATCAGATTTTTGACATATTAGAATTTTTAATTGATACGGTATTGGTAATTTGAAATTTGTACTTCCACTGTTGTAAGATTGATGTTGGCCCTCCCACCTAAACCAGACAGAAAACATGACCAGATGAGCTAATTCTACTTTCTGTAAGGCTTCATTAACAGAATTGTGCAAGTCTGAAAGTACAAACCTTCTACTCTCACCTTTAATAGCACTTAACAGATTTTTGCTTAAATCGGATCTTAAATCCAAGGCTGAACTGACTTTTGCTGCCTGGCATTGCTTTGAAAGGTGCAGAATCCAGTGGAGATATGGATATCCTGCTGACCCACCCAGACTTCACTTCAGAATCTACCAAAAAGGTTGGTTTTCTTTTTAGATAATCCTGTTGACACCAGCAGTTATTGGAATCTAGGAAATCCAAGAACCTACCCTGAAAGAGAGCAAATTACTTTGGGATTAATCTCTTTAAAAAAATATTGCCATTTCATTCTCAGCCTGATTTTTTTATACTATCACAAAGGTTATGGATGTAGTGTTTGTCTGAAGAAAAGGAAGATAACTCATTGCCGAAAGAAGCGATACATATTTTCTTACAGCTTTTAATATTTTTCATTATTGTTTGCATCCTAGTAAAAATGGTAGTTAATGCATGCACAGAAGCTTTCGTTGCCCACCTTCCCTTTAGCTCTCAGAGCAGAAAAAGAGAGAGAGAGAGAGAGAGGTTAGGTTATTTCAGACCCCTCGTGTAAGGCTTTAAGTGGCTTAACCCACCCAGCCCATTTGGAGATTGGGGCATTTACGGGGTAATGTTTTCAGGAGCATCTGGAGACACAGGCATCGCAGGGCTGGTTTTGCACTGCTTAGGATCCCTAAGGTAGCCTGATATTCTTCTGTGGGGTTCAAACTCACTGCCAGTGTAAAACCCTGTATGCAGAGGTGTGACATGATGTGTAACATTTGAGAGTTTGTGAGCCGGCGGACTATATATAGTTATACAGCTGTATCCATACCTTCCTGCAACCAGGGAGCATCATTGCCTGCCTGGCTCCTAGAGTTAATGCACTGTATGCAGGCATCTAAGCCCACAGATTCAATCTCTGGTCCAGGGTCTGAAACCCATAGAGGAACATCTGGCTGTCCACTCTGAGGGATCCCAAATAGAACAAAAACTGGCCGTGGGGCTCCCTTCCTTCTGGTGGTCAGTGCTTCCATGGGGAATTCTCGTTTAATATTGTTGTAGGTCAAAATTGCACTGTCCTTGTGGCTGGACGTCGGAGTGGCCAGGCCGCTCTGCTTCTACAGATGTGAACGGTTTGCAGTGTCGTTGCCATGAAAAAGCAGTGCTGTGGATCTCCCAGGGAACAAAGCAAAAGGACCAAGATGATGAAGGGTCTGGAGATAAAAGCCGGGACCAATTTCTAAATATGTGAGGCCTGGCTCTGTTGTCATCAGACCTTGAAATAAGAGCCCTCAGGGTTCCTGGTTAATGGCCTGTCATCCATCCCTAATTGGTGGCATGCTTTGGTCTTGTCCAAGCTACTTGGCTGCCGTGGCTCTGTGTGTGGTCTGCACCTAGACTCATGGGTTGTTTGTAACCGAGAGGGGAGCTTTTCATCCTGGGAGGAGGGGCGCTTTTTAGAAACAAAGAGAGTGAGGAAAAAAAACTGCCTTTCATCATCATAGCTGCAGTGGCTGTGACCCCATTTGGGTCCTCACCGGCTCTTCGTTGCTTGAGGAATGTGAATGAAAAATAAAACGAGAGAAAAAGACTCACCGGGTTCTGCTGTGGTGCCCACACAGGCGGTTAGAAGAATAACACTGGCACTCAAAAACCTTGCAGAAACCACCAACAGATTATTACAATCACGTGGCATCACCGTAGCACAGCACATAAACCGGAACATCCAAAGTAAACCAAAAGACCCAGCAGTCCCAGAAGAAAAAAACAGAAATCTTCTACATCATGCAGTACAAGAACTGCAACAGCCACTCTGTAGGACAAACAGGGAGAAGACTAGCAGAGCACAGCCATCCATGCAGATCAAGTAGCAGTCAGAAGACAGGATGAAAAAAAACTCCCTTTCACAACATACGGACAAACCTAACCATAGTTTCAGCTGGGGAACTATGAGCAAGAAAGCACCAAGAACTCAGCAGGCCACTAATATATAGAAAGAGAGCATGCCCCCCTAACCCAACCCCCCCCCAATTCCCTCCTGGCCCTGATGATGTTACTTAGTTGAGTCATGAAAGGGCTGCAAGAAAACAACCAAGCTCAGAGAGCAGTGAGGATCCCATCGTTCAGCCCTGGGGTACAAGTAGCATCTTCCATTGGTATGGCTTCCGTAGTTCCTTTTCTCTGGATTGTCCCAAGGACAGTAATCCCAGTGTTTCCCCATTTCCTGTGCAGGGGCTGAAACCATTCCTAAACTTTTTTCCACAAGAACATTCTCAAGCAGTTTGATTCTCTTCCTGATTGTGATGAGGTTGTTTCTTTTCAAGCCAAAACTTCTGCATCAAGTTGTGGAGCAGCTGGAAAGCATTCACTTTGTTACGGACACACTCTCAAAGGGGGAAACAAAATTCATGGTGAGTAGTCTTCTTTTTTTTTTCCCCAAAAGAAATATTTTGTGTGTCTTAAAAAGTCCTGTCTTTTAGGGGACTCGTCTGGCCTCCATGATGGCTGGTCTGTAATCTTCTGACCAGAGGTGGTTTCATGAACACCTTCCATCAGACTTCCTGGTGGCCAACCTGACTGAGATGCTTTGCCATAGCTGGCTCGGTTGCCTCGGAATTTGGGAAGATGCCAACCCCGCATAAGTAAAATGTGTCAGATTGCAGAATACTGAACTCTGCAAATGAGTCAGAAAAGCCCAGAACTCTCTCATTTTTAAAAAGCTGGTGAGCTTAGGACTCTTATTATTGTAATTATATATATATTTCTATTCTATTCTATTTTCTATGTATTGTATTAGAATTGAGAAAAAAACTCTATAAAGTTTAGCCTCAGAAGGACTTTCAATTACATTTTCAGCTTTAGAAGTATTTTGGCTTTGTTGTTCAATAGAAAGATGCTAAGGTGGAGACATTTTTGCTGTGTATATTGGGAATGGGAACTACATCAACCCTTGTCTGGTACTTCCCCGGTGCTCCAGGATCTTTGAAAGAGAGAGTTCAGAGATTCTGAGATCTCGTCTGCCAGTTCCTTCAGAACCTTGGGGTGTAATCCATGTAAGGTCCTGGTGATTTGAACTCCTCTGTAATGGATAGGTGTTCTCTTAGAAATAGTGGTAAACTGAATTAATATCCAGTTGATTGACTTATGGAAGAATGCTCTAAAAGATTTATAAAATTTGCTGACAAGTTTCTTGCTTTTCTGTACTTCTTATTTGCCATATTAGAAAAAAGGAGACCTGCAATTAATTGTTCCTTGTTTTTCTGGTTCTAGGGTGTATGTCAGCTCCCAAGTAAAGATGATGACACCGTCTGTCCTTACAGGAGAATTGATGTCCGGTAAATCTCATACAGAGCAATAACACCTCCATATGTCTACCTTCGCCGCCTCAGCCACTTGTGCATCAGCACCCTCCCCAAGCCTTGGGTGTGCCTCCTTCATACTCCCTTGCACTCTCACCAAGCTTACCACACCTCCCTTGTATCTTCACACACACCCCTTGCACCTTCATGCTCCGTCCTCCCACAGACTCCCCAAGCCCCACTGTGCATTATAAGCATTGTAACCAGTAAATGTCGCAAGACGAGGACTACCTACCGATGTCAGTCCCTCTCTCGACTGTGTTATAGGTTGATTCCCAAGGATCAGTATTACTGTGGAGTCCTCTACTTCACCGGAAGTGACCTCTTCAATAAGAACATGAGAACCCATGCCTTGGAGAAGGGCTTCACCCTTAATGAGTACACGATCCGGCCTCTCGGCGTCACTGGTAAGTATCCTTCGTTGTCTGACTCACAGAGAGTTTTTTGGTCTGAGTATAATGCCACCAATCCCAAATTTTGCTCAAGCAAAGCCATGTTGCATTGTCTAGTCCTCATAAGAGAAGTTCAGGATGAGGAAAAAGCTTCCTTGTGTCAAGAAGAAGGAATGCTTCGGTTGATGGGTGTTTGTTAACACTGCTAATAGCAGTCCAGTCCTTTCGTTCTCTTTCCCTGCTTCCTGTCCTTCTCCCCATAATGGTTGGTAGATGGTCTGAAAGATCTTTCCTCTGGAACAGGGGTGTCAGACACAAGGCCCGTGGGTCGGATCTGGCCCGCTATGTGGTTGGATTTGGCCCCTGGATTTGGTCCTGGAAAATGTAAGGGGCCGGCCCGTGTCACTTCAGCCTGGTTTACCCAGTGCGAAGAGGAAACATGCCAGTAGCATGGGGAGTGGCATCACGCGGACTATTCCTACCCAGGTGGCCACACCCACCCAGTCAGCCACACCTGCCCGGCCCCCCCAAAGTCAACCACAGCCCTGATGCGGCCCTCAATGAAATTGAGCTGGACATCCCTGCTCTAGAAGGAAGCAGAAGCTGGCACTGTCAGACCTGTGCAAGTGGAAGCTGTTTCCACAAAGCAACACTGCCTGTGCGCCTCAGACCCCCTCTTCCTCCTGTTCCCTTAACAGACCTTCTGGCCGGAGAATTGGGGATCTCTTGCTAGGGTAGTAACCAAGTGGATCTCTCTGGCTCTGAATTGGCAGGAGTTGCGGGGGAGCCACTCCCTGTGGACAGCGAGAAGGACGTCTTTGACTACATCCAGTGGCCGTATCGGGAGCCCAAAGAGCGGAGTGAATAGCCTGGCCCCCACCAGGCCCCGGAAGGAGCTTTCCCAAGCAGAGCTGGAAGCTGTCCTGGGATTAGACTTGATTGCTCCGTCCTGTAGTAGAAAATAGGGGGGGAAGAGGGGGGCACGGCAACATAGGTTTTTTTTTTTAACCTGTTTTAAGTGTGCAAGTCAAACATTCACCGTAACCAATAAACGGAAAACACTACTGGCTTGATTTAAAAAAGAAGTTCAACCTTCTTATCTTCCTTTTAAGTTATGAAGTTTCTAATTTCCTGAAATAATTAGTAGCAAATAAGGACGTAAAACCCTGTAGTGAGAATTTCAGCTTTGCTGCTTCCTTAAAAGTTGTCCTCGTATCGGGGAGTTGGGACGATTCTGCCCACAAGAAACCTCCTGGACAAGAATGTGATCCCTGCTCCAACTCTTTCCTTCACCAAGCGGAGCAAGTGAGTTGAGATGTTACAAACCCTTTTGGTTTTATTTTAAGCAGGTATTTCTAGTGCTTATTCCAATTGCAGCCAAGGAATAATCATTGAAAAATACGGATTTAATTTGTTTACTTTCTTCTCTCAGAAGAGCTGCTGTTTCAAGAAAATTGTGTTTTCAATATTTTGCGGAAGACTTTGCTAGAAAGTATCAAAAGCTTGTAGGTTTCCTCTTCGGTTGAAAGATACCAGGCCGGTTGCACGCAGGGGCTCCGAGCCAAGCATTCTCGCCTCAGGCATGTGCACTTCATGCCACTTTGAGGCGACGAGAGAATGCAGAGCTCAGTAGATCTTTGAAGTTGCATTTGGGATGTGTCGGAAAGGTCTCACGTTACCCATGGCTGCCGCTGCCACAGCAGCAGCACCATTCAGCCAAAGAACTGAATCAGGTGAGGGGCTTAGCCCAGTCAAATTGTGAGGGAACAGGTGGCAGTTCAAAGAACTGAGAAGCAGATTCTCTTAGAAGCCTCCGTGTTAAAAATGCTCCAATGCTATTTTGGAGGTTTGTTTAGGCACACGGAACAGATATTTCAACTGGACATGATTTCACAAGTACCCTAGAATTCACCGTTCTGCTTTCTGAGCATATCTAGGCTGCCGTGTTCAGTACTTCTTTCTCTCCCTTCATTCCCATGTCTGCCTTAGCAGCTAAGGCAGTGTTTCTCAACCTTGGTAGCTTGAAGATGGGTGGACTTCAACTCCCAGAATCCCCGGGAGTTGAAGTCCACCCATCTTCAAGCTACCAAGGTTGAGAAACACTGAGCTAGGGGGACTCCGGAATCCCCAAAAGAAGGAGGCTGAGAAAGCATGGATGGAGTAGAAGGCCCCCTTTCTAAGGGGGGGTAAGAGGTGGGTTTAAGGAAGGGGAAACGGGTCTCCTGCCACTTCTGATCCCGGGAAGAGCCTTTGTCGTATCAGAGAGCTGATGCCCAAGAGGTCCATCTTCCCTGTGCGTTATGGGGAGAGACGGCTTAAGAGCTCCTGCTGCTGCTCCCCCACTTCTCATGGGGGAAGGAGAGAGGGGTGACAGGGTATCCTTAGCTATTCCCCCATGGGCCAGGCATTTCAGCACCCAATCGGTAGTGGGCAAGTACATTCTTTGACAGGTCGTAAATTGAATCACATGGTTGCTAAGCAAATCCATTCTTCCAAATGGTGTTTTTTGTTTGTTTGTTTGTTTGTTTTTTGGCAAAAGGGTCATAAATCATGGCCTTGTGACTGTAGGATATGGCAACCCATCACAACTGTGAGCCAGTTGCCAAGCGCCCAAAATGCAATCACGTGACTGAAGAGGGCAGTAGTCGTAACATTAAGGATGGGTTGCAGGCAACTATTGAGAAACCCGTTGTAACTTTCACTGGACATAAGTCAAGGTCTGCTTGTAAAAACATGTGCTGTGCATTGTTGCCAAGAATCAAAGCAGGTGGCCACTGCCTTTCCTTTCCTCTCCCCATCAGCATTTGAGGGGGTTGCATTTCAAGGAAAAAGGTCTGATCCCAGCCTTCACAAACCCTGGCATTGATTGTGGCTGGTTTAGACATTAAGAAAAAGGGTTTGGTCAGCAGAATTACTTCTTTTCAAAAAAACGATCTTGCCCCTGCTTGCCCGTTTTGGGCCTTTTCAGTTCCATTTCTCACCGATTCCAAAGCCACTGGCAGAAGAGGGAGGGAAGAGGAGGATGAAGGGGGTGGAAGCTCCAGGTCGAAAAGGACAAGCTGGAGAGAGGGAGGAGGGGTGGCCCTCGGCTGGTGCAATGGACAGCAGAGAGTAACGGCCTCATTTGGCTCAGCAAATCCTCCCCCTCAGGGAGCTCCCACCAGCCTTCTTCCCTGGAGCTCTCAAGTTACTGAGTGGGAGGAGGGGCTTCTTCCATTGCATTAGGCCAGGGGGACCCAGACCCCAGATCCCAGCCCGGTACTTGGCCGTGGCCTGTTCAGAACAGGGCCATGCAAGCAGCAGGCGAGCGTGCACGCACAACTCCGTTTGTGTAAGTGGCAGGCACTCGCGCCAAGGGAAGCTCCAATTGTGCGGGTGGTGGGTGCATCTGCCGCTTATGCAAATGGAGCTTCGGGCACCTGCCCACCGCTTGCACAAATGCCACTCGCATGGAACCATTTCCTCTTCCTTCCCTTGGCCCAGTCTGCAAAGCCGGAAAGGTTGGGGACCCCTGCATTAGGCCCCATCAGGGTTAAAAGAACCAGGGAAGCACTTCTCTTTATGTCTGGCCCCAAAAGAGAAGCAGGGGGAGAGAATCTTGCTCAGATCTAGCCTGCTTATCAGCAGGTCTGGCATAAAATGGGCACTTCTGAAGGAACTGCGGCTCTCCTTCCGTGGTCTTTTGTCCGTTCGTGGCATGACAGGCTGCAAAAGTCAAACGTTGACTGGCTTCCTGCCTCCAGCCCCCCCTCCCCCTCCCATCGCAACCCTACCAAAATTAATGCATTTTTCCCCACCACCAGCTGCTGCTGAAACTCAAAAGGGGGAGAAACGAGGAGGAATCTGTTGATCGCTTTACTTAGAGTGCCTTGAACATGTAATCAGGACCCCCGACCCCCGGGATAAGCCAGGTCAGAGACAGGAGCAGAAACGGGGGCAGCAAAGTTCATGCTAGTTAATTTTCTGCCAGCTCAAGTACGGCTGTAACTCAGTGACGAGTAAAGTCCTAAGGGGCGCCATGTCCGTGAAGCCGGGTGCGCAGCCAGCCAGCCCCTTGTGGACTGATCCAGGCGCGCTTTGCTTTCCTTCGGGCTCCCTCTGCTTCTGCCCTCCTCTTCCAGGCTCAGGACCTCCTTAGTTGCTGCGGCAGACACGCAGGCGAGCTCTCTGTGGGGCGCCCCGGAGGGGCCGTTGACAAACCAGGCCGGCCGCGCAACCGCAACGCTGGAAGATTTCGGGGCCTGGCGCCCCGCCATCCTTCTGCCCTCGCCCGGAACACACGGCCCCTTCGAGGAGAACAGGTTTGCAGATCTTGGCCCAGAAGTGGCGGGCGCAGCAGTGCCCTTGGGCACATTCGGAGGTCCGGAGGCAGCGCTCCCCCATGCCAGCTGTGAGAAGAGGCAAACAAGGGTCAGGGGTCTCCTAGAAGCGAACCCCGATTCTGGAGGCTGCATTGCTGGGTGACAGTGAGGTTGAACGGTGCCAGAGGCGGGTGACACCCGGAGACCAGCCACTTCCTCAGGCAGCCAATCCCTCTTTGCAGGTGGCAAGGCAACAGTGCCCCCCTCCCACACCCTGTTTTTAAGAGCAGTGATGAGCTGAACTCGGACCAAGGGGTTGCCACGTGGCGTAGACTAGTCTACCTCGCAGGGCAGCGGTGGAGGTGGGAAAGCTGAGTTTCCTGGAAGACCGTCCCCCCATCTGGCCTGGCCCTCTTCGGGGAGGTGGCAGGGTCACCCCTACCTCCTGAACCTCCCTTTGGACATTTCCCCTGGGGCAGCCCAACTTTCATCATCGCAACCTCCCGGGAGGCAGTTTGGGGGAAAGTGGCCGGCCCACAGCTCTCCCGGTGGCTCCCCTAGTTAAAGGGAATCTTGGAACTGGCCTCTCTCCATCGGATCCTGCATCTTAATCAATAACCCCATTGCTGGTTTGTAGCTTTGTGGACATGCCGTCCTATAGTTCAGCGAATCATGGCTTGGGGTGTTACCTGACTGAAGCCCTGCTGTCACCCCCACAAGACAAGACAAGCCCCCCCCCCCCACATCTGCATGCAAAAGGGATTCACTCCTGGTACATTTAAGATTTAATGCAACGGGGCCACATATTCCCCATGGCCAAATTATGCATCACCCTTCCCCCAACTTGGCCTCACTGGAACAAGATCGTTTTAGGTTGAAAAATTCCAAAATTCTCTCCATAAATGATTGATCTTTAAAGACTCTCCTATTCTTCTGGCTTTTTCTCCCCCTCCCTCGTGCTCCCTCTCTTACCTGGGCTACGTGCCCTCGGCCGAGCTCCCTCCTTCCGGACATGCCCGGCTTGAGCTGGCCGTGGCCATCGTTCCTTGGCACCCAATTCAGCCTGTCTCCCGTCTCTCTGCTCCTCAGCCAAGGGCATCCTTTCCACCTGGGCACACACCTCTGGCATCAAAAAGAGGAGCCTCGGGTTAAAAGGGCCAGTTGGGCACTGAACCCAGGAGAGGTGAGGGAGGGCAGCAGAGGCTTCCTTTGCCCACACCTGCCCCCCCGCCCCTCACCACAGCATTCCTCACAGCCCGTGTGGGAAGAGGCTCAGCGTCTATGAGCTGATGGGTGCGCCTGACCTCCGTCCTTTTGGCATTCCAAAAATGGTTAGAAAACCCCCCTCTGCCAGCTCTTTCCCCTTGTCACACCCAAGACCAGCTGTTGATTCCTGACGGCTCCCTCCGACTGTAGGCTGGTGATCCCCAGGTGGGTTGGGATCACAGGATTCCCCCCACACCCATCATGTGGATCACAGGTGGATCCTCTGTGAGAGATCAGACTCTGCCCAGGTGGGAAGCAAGTGGATGCTGCCCGTCCCTTCCCCCGTCTCGTCTCCCACCCCCAAGCCTCGAGGAAGGCTCCTGGAGGGGCTGCGGTGGCTGCCACTTACCATTGATACAGATCGTACCCGGGCAACACATCCCATTTCCCTGGCATCTTCTTCGTAAACCCTGGCAGGGAGCACAGAAGGGCAGCTGCTCCTCTTGGGGCTTGTAACAATATTTCCCCACCCGGCAATCTTTGTCTGTCAAGCACTGTGTGCTCTAGAGAAAGGAGGGAGGGAGGATTGTTAGAAGACCCCCTGGGACAGGGGAGAGAGAGAGAGAGAGAACCAGCAAGATTCAGAGGTGCCCAAGTCTTTATCCAAGAGCTTGCCAGGAAAAGGGAGAGTGGGGTGTTGGTCTGAATTGGGGAACAGGCCAGGGAATCCAAGCTGGTAGCTATCCAAAGGGGATTCATAAGAGGAAATGAGAGTGCCGTGGGATCCCTCCCCCCCCCCAAGCAATGCTGACCCTTTCTGCCTGGAGGGAGGGGTCTTTATCCTAGTAGAGGCCCAGAGCAGGAAGGGCTGGGGGACAGCCTCTTAAATTCCCCCCCCCCCACTTTTTTTAAGTTAAATGGTGTGGCCCAGCTTAGCTCAAACAGACATGCCCCCACCATGTTTTCGTCCCCCCCCCCCATAGGGCTACTTAAGTAAGAGGGAGGGAAGTCTGCCATATTCAGCAAGATATCCTAAAGCAGGAGAGTGGTTGGTCCCCAGGCTAAACTCCTCCTCACTCCCAATGTTTGCTTCGGGAACTCATATTTTAGCTACCGGAGAACAGCTGGATGGTTCCCTAAGCAGACCCCCTCCCCTTTCCCCCCCCAGGACAGAAAGGGGGGGAGAGAAATGAAGGGAGCTGGCCTGAAAGCCAGATCCCCAGGGCCAATTCACAACAATATCCAATGTGTTCCATGCATTTCAGACTCCTGAGGGAGTCCTCAGCGAGACCCTCCGTGGTACCAGAAATCTATCCCAAATTAGACCTCTCCTCTCGTCTGACGCATTCTTTGCAACTCGCTCCCACAAAACCTCTCACCTTCTTGGAACCGGACACTTCAGACGAGCCCCTGATGGTATTGAAGTCAAGAACCAGAGCGGTCAAAGGGGAGCAGAGGCAAGTGAGCCCCAGAAGGAAGGTGGCCTCCATCTTCTGCCCTGTAGGACTTCGGTGGTCCCTGGAGATGCCCCCGGAGCTCCTCTGAAGCCCTCCGTTCCCAGGGCTAAAACTTCCCTCTGTGGTACCTTTAATGAAGCATTTGGGCCACGTTGCTGTCGGAAGGATGCTCTGTTTCTAAGAGATGAAGGAGTTAAGCTGCCTCGGGGGCCATTCCGCCACCTTATTTATAGTGACCTGCTTCCCTTTTTCTTCCTCTTTGGACCCCCCAGTCTCCGAAAATCCCTTTGATCGCTACTTCAAAACCAAACATTCAAAGGGATCTGGAGGGAAGGAGGCCAGCAGAGGCAGCTCCTCCTCCTCCTCTGCCAACAATCCCTAATTACAGCGTATCAAAGTCAGTTCAAAGGGCCAGAAAGAGAGGCGGATGTAGGTATCAAAGGCACCTGTTGGTAATCACCTGTATTTCCTGGTCTTTGTAATCCCTTGCAAAAGTGGTTTTGTTCCGAGATCTGCTTTCACAGCTGACAGATGATTCACTTGACCACAGTGGGGTGGGAAGGAAGAGGAGACCGGGCAACACGGAGCGTTTTCAGCTTTCGGCAGCTGCCCAGGAACACCTGCTGCAGCCACCGGGGTCCCACTTTGAAGGAAGCGCTCCTTCCCTCGGCCACTAATGCTGCTATTGTTTTCAAGAATTAGGAAGACGCTTCCTGGATCTTTCAGGGCTTAATACCAGCCAAATCCGAGGTGACATAGAAAAGACTGGATATCGCAAACTGAAACGAAACCGTTTGACCTGCCAAGTGGTCAACTGTCTCCTGCTCTTAAGCTCAGCCAGACTGGGCCACAAGTGGCCTCCTCCCTCTGCTCCCTCAACGGTCAGAGTAAGTCAGTGGGGAAGAACCCTCCCATCCCATCCTGAACAGTCAGGTCTCCCTTCAGCCAAAATTCATTTCCTTGGTGGGTCTGCAGATCAATCAATCTGTTTCCCGCTGTTCTCAAGGGAACTTTTCCCATCATCTTTACTTGGTTGATGTTTTGCCCCCTTGGCCTCGGTGCCACTTCAGGCCCTCTTAAACTAACCCCGTGTGTATTAACCCTATGACTAAATCAACATCACCGCTTTTTAAATCCTAAAATCCCCCCCCCCCCCGGTGCTTAGCTAAGTTCAAATCCTACGGATTCAAAGAGGCCAGACATTCGGAGTTCCTTCTCCAAAGTTAGGGAGAGGTGACTGCAAAGATCAACAGCTGTCCACATCACAAGCTGTTTTTAGCCCGCAATGCCAAGGCAGGGGAAGGAGGGAGGATTAGTGCCCAATTGGACATTAGCAATGTCTTCTTGGTCTGGGGGGCTTTTCCAACGCCTCTCAGAGCAATATTCCTCTCTCCCACTTATGCTTTCATTCATCCCTCTTCACTTGGTTGCTCTATCACAGCCTCAAAGTTAAAGAAATAATTCCTAAATTAAATAATTTTCTAAAAATTGTTCACTGAATTATTTTTTTAAAAATGAGGGGGAAAAGAGTGAATGACCAAGTAAAAGATCATAACTGAAATTTCCCATTGTTGTACTCCAACTGATGTATGATACATTTAATTTTGGGGTATGTGTTTATATTGACATTTTCTTGTTAAAAACAATATTCTAAATACTGATTATTTGGTTGGTTATTACCTATAAAACCCTTTCTGACACGGCTCCAGGCTACTGGAGGACCTGTCTCACCCCAGTGGGACTAGCCTGCCCCACTTGTGCTGGCAGAAGGGGCCTGCTGCTGACCCCATCGACTGAGGAATTCCAGGGGAAGAGCCTTCTCTGCTGTGGCCCCTGCTCACCCCAGGTGAGATCCACCCCCAACTCCCTTGGCCTTCCATAAAGCCTTAAAACCTGGCTCTGTCCATTGGCCCAGGGCCTGAATGGGGGAGGGTCATCTTGGAGGTGGCTGGTAGAGTAGAAGATCCTACCTGAGGGCCACACAAGTTGGATTAGTAGTATCAACATGGACTTTGTAGTATTATTGTACTTGCTAACATAGTTATTTTGTACTTTAATTTTTCTCTCTTTTTTTAAATGATAATGGTTTGATTGTTTGATTGATAAGTTCTAACAGCCCTAAACTTCTCTTTGTTCCCCAGGTCAAGATAGGATGGGATGTCTGGAGTTTGTCTTCTGAGAAGAGAAAGCCTTTGAGCGCTAATTGGTATCTGGCGAACCCCAAACCACCTTCCATGACTTCTTTTCGTCATGAACATTTTAAATGTAGCGTCCCTGCTTTCATCAGATCTCATTTAAATGGATATGTGTTGTCACATGTAATATGTTTTAACTTGTCAGCTCTACCATCTTCTCAACGCTTCCTGGCATCCTGCCATAAATGGAGGGAGGGGGGCAAAGGAATTTGGGGACGTTGTGCAGGAGGAAAGGAGGAGGATGTAAGTGGGGAGGGAAAGACAGGAACCAGAGGGGTCAAATCAGACTAATCCAGCCTCCCCAAGGGTGCCTGGCCTGGGAAAGAATGTGAAACCTCAAGATGTGCCTAACATCAAAGCGGTTCCCAAAATATTAAACCGGGATGCTATTGGCCACTGATAATCTGGACAAGGAAGGAGGGCCACAGAAAAACATGTAACTTTTGCATGGGAATACGCAGAGCTAGCCTCACTTTTGCTGCAACCACTAATCCTTAGTAAAAGAACCTATCCCTTCAACCAAATGGAGTCGAGGGTCTCTCTTTCCTAGGGACCTAGCTGGGGCAGGTTTAACCTTAGGCTAGGAATGTTGGCTCACGAGAGCGACCAAGAGGAGATTGAGGCATGGAGACAACCTGCAGCTAAGCCCCATGGCTGCCACTTGCACAGCCCAATTCCTAACAGGCCATGGCCCAGCACCAGGTCACGACCTGGGGGCTGGGAACCCCCGGTCTATTAGATATTTTTGCCACCTTGAGCTCACAAATCACAAAAGGTGAGGCGTAAATAAACAAACACACAGAACACAGAGACTTTTGCATCATACAATTTTTAATTAGAAAAATGAGGCTCTTCTTGCCTTAATCCCATGAGATGTAGCCGGCCCTTTCTCTTGTAAATCTCTCAAGAAGCTGGGAATACCCCCCTGGGTTTGTGTTGCTAGGCCTGATCTCAGGTATGGGGTATTATGGGATGGGGGCTGAGAGCGAGAGAAATGTCTCACAGCCTTAGAGGAGAAGCTCAGCATCTGTAGCCAGCAGAAACGTCAGAGAGCCGAGAGGGAGAATTCTGAAATCCAGAGGAGCAGCCCTTAGCAAACGGCCAGCCGGGCCTGGCTGGATTCACACATTCCTTTCTCTCCCACCCACGAGCTGCTTAGCTGGCCACCCCACAGCAGAGAACTGAAACCCCCTTGACTTATTCAATCCGTCCTAATAAAGGAACCGCAGCCCCTCTGCCCAAATCCTTTCTCCCAGCTGCGCGGTGGGATCAGACAACTGTTTCCAGAGCGAGATCTCTGATCTCCTTCCATCAGATAGGATGGGGATTATAACTCTGCTGGCCAGCTGAGCCCACGAATTCCCCCCTCCCTCCGCCTTCCTGCAGCGTTTTCTGCAGGGGTTTTAAGCTCCCCTCGGCCCCTCTAGGGCAGGGGAGGATCACGCTGGCTCAGAGCCCCCTCCCCCAACCTCAGGAAGAGAGGAAGGGTCTCCAGCTAAGCAACACAGGGCGGCTCCTTAGGCCTGGCTACATCCCTCTGGGCTTGGCCCACAGTAAGGCCTTCCGGCTAGTGGTTGCGGTTGAGGTAGTGAGGAGTTTCAGAGGTCCGAGCGCTCAGGCCCCTGCGGTGCCCCCTCCTGCGGGTCAGCCTCTTTCATGTTGGCATAGGCCACCTCCTGGGCCAGCTGAGAGAGGGAGGGGCGGCCCAGCATCAGGTTCCGTAGGGAGATGCAGGTCATCAGAAGGCTGTGGGCAAAACCAGGGAGACACTCTCAGGAGGAGGCACACAACACAACCCAAGCTGAGCTTTTCCTGTGTGTGTGAAGAGCACAAGGAGTGTAAAACAGCACATCTCACACAAAAGTCTGCTTTGGGTTGTTGGTTTGTTTTTTTGCTGATACCTAGACTGGAGAAGACGATACTTGCTAGATTTGCCCAAATTTAGGAGTTATGGGAGATTTTCATCTGTTAATTTACAAAAAAGGAAGAAATCGTGAAATTGTTTATACTTGGCATGATGAGGGTGGGAATTTGCTTTCTTAGGTTTTTTTCTTTCTATTCTTTCTATTTTCTGTTTTCTTGCAGCTTTTATTCTTGCTTTATATTTTTCTTTTAAAGTTTGCAAGATCTTTTGACTATTTTAATAAAAACTTGTAATGACATTATTTAATACAGAGAGAAGCACCCAGCAGGACCTCCCCTCCGCCTCTCTCACCTCCTGCGGAAGACGAAGTACTTCTTGCTCACGAAACGCTGCAACCTCTCGGCCAGGGTGGCGTTGCGCCTCCTTTGCCGCTCCTCCATGCGTCGCTGGCGATGGAGGAAAGCCTCAACGACCGGATCTGCCTGCGTCACGTTTTCCAGAGAATCTTCCAAGATAGGCTGCAACTCTGGTGGGAGAGGCTCCGTTTCTGCGAAGAGGGAAGCGACAAAAACAGAAGGTGAAGCACCTTCTGAAAATCAGGCAAGTACAGAGAATAGAATAACAGAGTCGGAAGGGACCTTGGAGGTCTTCTAGTCCAACCCCCTGCTCAAGCAGGAAACCCTACACCACTTCGGACAAATGGTTATCCAACATCTTCTTAAAAACTTCCAGTGTTGGAGCATTCACAACTTCTGGAGGCAAGTTGTTCCACTGATTAATTGTTCTAACGGTCAGGAAATTTCTCCTTAATTCCAGGTTGCTTCTCTCCGTTGCTTCTTGTCCTGCCCTCAGGTCCTTTGGAGAATAGGTTGACCCCCTCCCTCCTCTTTGTGGCAACCCCTGAGATCTTGGAAGTCTGCTATCACGAAGTAATATTCATGAGGAGAAAGCCACAATGCTGTGCTGATACAGTGAGGGCCTGTCCGGGCACCCAGCTGCTTTGCAGGCTTACCTGTCCCGTTCTGAACTTTCTCCCGCAACTCCTGAAGTTGAGTGAAATTCCGCTCAAGTGCCACCTGAGTGGTGTTGACGTAGATGTACATGTAGCAGGAGGGCTCCTGAGAGACTGTGTGGACTTTGTGGTACTCCCCAGCTGGCAGCTGTGACCAAGAGAAAATGGCAGAAAGGCTCTGGGCAGCCAAAGGCAGCTGGGAACAGCCCCAAAGTGGGGGGCTCCCTTCCTAAGGGCCAGGGGAGCACCAGCATCTAGGGCACTT
Source organism: Pantherophis guttatus (assembly GCF_059756535.1). Classification (NCBI taxonomy): domain Eukaryota; kingdom Metazoa; phylum Chordata; class Lepidosauria; order Squamata; family Colubridae; genus Pantherophis; species Pantherophis guttatus. Next base: position 826,904 of record NC_142071.1, read on the forward strand.
CTCAAGGTGGTGAGTCATTTGCCTTCCCAAATAGCTCAGCTTGCGAGAGAAACTGGCACCTGAAGGTGCAAAGGGCAATCCGACTCCAACTGGCAACAGGTGGACTGCCTGGGGGGGCTACAGCTAGCTGTGCAGATGTGTCTATATACAGATGTGTGTGTATCTGCAAACAGTAGATCCATACACACACACACACATGCGCACACACATGGACTGATGGTGCCAAGCTCCTTCCAACCCTTGGCAGACTCTTTCACTGGGCAGGACAGGGAAGCCCCTCCCCCACCTTCCCTTCCCTTCTAGCAAAACTGTGGAATCTCACTGCATCGTCATTGTGAATGGTGAAACACAGCGCTGTTGGGATGTTTCTTTAAGAGGCAAGAGAAACCTTCAACTGGTTCTTTGGTTCGGCAAAGGTTACCCCAGTCTTCCATCTGAGACCTGGAAGGTATCACCCAAGATCTTGCAAAGGCCAGATCTGAAGGTCACACCCGGCCTATAGGGCTGCCCTCTCCTGATTTCTCATGCTGTTACGAGTTCCTGTCCCGTAGAAGTGGGGGAGGTGGTGTTACCTATTTCCCCTCTTCTTTTGGGGGGGGGGGAGGGAATCAGTGCATCAGCTGCACAGGAAAATGTTCTCCCCACACGACATTCAGCCTGGCCCTCACCTGGATCTTGTCTCCCTCCTGCAGTGAATAATTCTTCTGCGAACTGACAACCTCCACATTGACTTCCCCTTTCAGCAGATGGAGACTGGTGTTACCAAGATCCTCGCTCACAAAATTCTCCAGGTGCAGCCCTGCCATGGGAGGGGAGGGGATGGGAGGGACAACCAAAAAGTCAACAGCAAAGACCACGGAAGCACCCAGCTCCTCAGTTCTTCCCACATCCCAGCAGCTCCCCCAGCGAACAAGAGTTAGCTCTGCTCAGCCCCAACCTGTTACTTCTTTCTGAAGATCTGCTACACCATGTTTGAGACCCCTTTGTTATTAAATGACAAGGAAGAGGGTTGCTGGAGGCAAGCTGAAATAAGGAAGCATGGAATCCTCCCCCCCCCTTTTTTTTTTTTTAAACTTTGCTGAAGAAACATAAGATAGAAAATGGTGGCTTTATTTTGCTATTTTTAAGTAAGCTGTAGCTTCGGACTGTTTTGTTGTGGGTGGCTGAAATTTTCTGATTTTTATGAATTCTGATTGGCCAAGAAAGTTTTATTGAAAAATCTACTCTTTGACCACAAGAGGGAGCAATAGAATAGAATAGAATAGAATAGAATAGAATAGAATAGAATAGAATAGAATAGAATAGAATAGAATAGAATAGAATAGAACAGAACAGAACAGAACAGAACAGAACAGAACAGAACAGAAACTCGGTACCTGGGAAATCTGCAATGAAGACAACCTCGGTCTGGTTGTCCAGCGACTTTTCAATCTCCGTCAGTTTGGTCCTCCAGGGTGACAGATCAATCAGAAGAGGCTTCAGCCACGGGGTCTTCTGGAAGGGGGACCAGTGGGCCTGGACAATATCCGTGTTTGGGTCGAAGAGCCTGGGGGAAATAGGAGTGAGAGAAACATTAAATCCCCCATGGGCCAATGGATCAGTGGAAAGAACCAGTCCATCTGCCTCTTGGCCTGTCTGAGCCCATGAAGCTACCCTATTTCCAGCTATCATTTCCCTGGTTTGTGGGAGCAATAAGCTGACTTTGTATAAAAAAGAACACCGCTTTGGGGGGGGGTGAAAGCCTTACTAAGCAAGTATATACAAAAGTATGAAGGCTATTGCTTAACGCATTGTAAGCCGCCCTGAGTCTCCGGAGAAAGGGCGGCATATAAATCGAACCAATAAATAAATAACACCTTAAAAAATCTATGGGGAGGGACAAAACAGATAAATGCAAAAACTAATGTTTATAGTTTGTATATTTTATAGCATATATATTGTAATATATACTATGGTGCCAATTGGCCTAACTTTATGTTTTAAACATTATCCAAGATTTGATCTCTGTTCCTCTTTAGAACTGAGTGGGAAGCAACATCCCCATCTCTAGACAACCCCAACCTCTTCCCATAACCTGCCCAAATTTTCAGTAATCCCAATTTTGCAACTTTTACGTTTCCACATGACAAATTCCAAAAAGAACACTTTGCTCGGAAGCAACATTTGTTGAAGATTCTGTAACTAAATCACATGTTTTTTTAACAAATCAATGTAATAATTGGGCCAGTTTGCAGATATGTATGACTGTCAGCCGTCTCATTCACTAACCTTTGCTGGAAACGATCGTTGATGGAAACCCAAACATCGAAGTAAATCTCTGGTTCCGAGACATTGTAATTACGCAACAAATGACTGAGGCAGCTGGCATACTGCTTCAGCATGTCTGCATGGTCCTTCCAGCGCCGGCTCTGTGTGAAGACCTGCTCCAATATATACAGATCTCAGCTGGAAAACAGGTGCGCAGGTGGCAGAAGGAAGGACAACAGAGGAGGGGAAAGAAAGAAGGATGCACAGCATTGGATGGGTCATTGCGGCAGAACCTGGGGGTCAGACCTCTAAGTCCAAATCAGAAGGGTAACTTCCAAGACCGATATCAAAGGCAATAGACATACTTCACTGGGACATTTTGTCCTGACTGCTAAATAGGCATGGCGTTTTTGTAGGATATGGAGCTTTGTTCCATAGGAAAGCTAGAAGGAACAAGAGTCTCAATTATCGGTTGCCCAGTAGAACATTGTGGAGAGAGTAATAGGACAATGTCTATTTACTCAGTCTATATTTAGATATAAGTATGCACAGATTAACCAGCGACTCTGTCCTCTGGGATATCCAAATCCTCCTCTTCCTTCAGTACGAACGTGGCCATTCCATTCCATTGGATGGAAACTCCAAGGATGGCTGCAATGAACACACAATTGCCCTCAACCATTATGCTGGTATGATTCTCCTTAAGATCATACAACATCTGGCACTGACCCTCGAAAAGAAATTGCCAGAAGTTCAAGCTGGCCTTCAGAAAGAGTGTGGCACTAGGGACCATATTGCAATCAATGCAGGACCATGGAAAAAACTCAAGACTATCAAAAGAAAACTGCTTTATTGACCATAAGAGAGCCTTCAATTGTGTTGAAGAGCCCCAGAAGATCAGGGGATGCCAACAAATCTGGTGAAGTTGAAACCTATTTCAGACTTATCCCCCAAATTGGAAATACTGTAATAAAACTACCCTTCTGGCAACAGCCACAAGGGAGAGAGCTGATTCTTCACTGGGCTAATTTTCAGCGCTCGCTCCTACGATCCATCCTTTCGGAGAACAAAATTCATTGGATTATATTATTATGTGAAGGAGCTAAATAATCTGGAAAAGACTAGTTAGGAGCCCATTAAATAAAGGGAACGAAGAAGGATTAGCAGGAATGGAAACAAGGGAAGGAAAATCCTTAACAAAGTAGTTCAATTTCTTGGACCCATAATATACATTTTTTGAGAAGGTTGGGCAGCCTTTGGATCCAAGAACGTACATAAAATTGTACCCAAAAGTCAAAACCTCTGCAGGCACCAATGGGAAGGTTTTCCTCTTGAAGACCACTAAAGAAATTGTCTCCCCAAACACAATCTTGCCCATTTATTGCTTCTGCATAGAAAGTTATACAGACTCCATCACACTCGTAACACATGGCTCTTACAAACACACGTGCAGCAGGCAACCTGACACGCGACAAACCGCTGTACAGCACAAAAGGAATGTTCACACCCTTGTTTGAAGAAACCATTGTTATTCCATCTTATATCATTTCAGTGCCCATTGAAAAGAAAGAGAGACTGACCCCAGGGTTCAAGTAGCCAATCTCCCCAGTGCGACCATCACGGTAAGTAATCTTCACGTGTTGGTGGGAGCGTGAATGGACCATCATGTCCCATGAGTAGCCGTACAGCCCATTTGTCCAGTTGTTGTAGCCCTGCAGGGAGAATTGTTAAGGGGAGAGTTGATTATTCCCAGAATAAGCAGCACCTTCTGTTCTATTCTTCTCATGCCTTGGAGAATCCCCATAGACTCCTTGGGGCTATTTGGGGTACTAAAACTATACGGAACTAGAACTCAACCAGGCAGCCTTGATTCAAGTTCAGGACCTGCCCTTTCTCTTCCGTGGCTGGAATATTACTAAGAGGAGGACACAGAGAAGGTGTTTCTCTGAGGGGCTCCATCCTTTCTGTCCATTGATGAGCTCCACCTTGCCAGGGTCAGAACTATGGAAAATGTCATCAATCAAATATTATGTCAGCCCCAGCCTTGTGACGGTACTTGGGGCCACGATACGTGTGGGGATCGCCATTCCGCTGCTGCACACGTTCGCCGATGACACTTTCTGTGTGCCTGCTCTCCTGGGTCGTCAGCCCCGAGGCATGCCTCTCCCTGCGACTTCCCAGCCGCGTGCTAGATGACGTCAGGGGCATGCACTGAAGCAGTTTATTACCATCTATCACTTTAAGGAAAGACGGAGCAGCATGAAACAACTGAAGCGGCTTGCGATTGGGGAGGGAGAGGGAGAATAATTGGGTGACTGCACTGGGATGGAGCTGTATGCTGATTAAAAGGTGATGGGGAGCACGGAGCGTCAGCTCCAACAAAGATTCCTTTCTGTAACACTTTAAGTTGGTCAGTTAGTACCAATGTCAGGATAAATAAACTTAGTTACTGCTTTTGCGTGCTGAGATTTATTTTTCCAGTCTTTACGGAACCTGACATACTACCCATTCTAAACCTTTTGGTTCAAAAACCACTTATACTTTAAAAAAATACTTAGGTTCTTTCTCACCTTGGTAATAAAGTGTGAGTAAGGTAGGAAGAACTGCTCCAAGATATACAGAATGGTAAAAATGGCTCCCAGCTTCTGCCGCAGCCCCAATTTCCTAGCTGCTCCCCTGGGCCTTTGTTGCTCCGTTTCCAGATAAACACACTCTAGACTCCGCTGCGGAGGCTTGGTAAGTGGCAAGAACTTTTGGAAGCAGGCAGGGAACCTGGCAATCAGTCGGCGTGGCCAGTCCGGATAGCAGAAGAGCGGGCTGCTGGCCAGCATGGTGTAAGAAAACATGCCTTTGGGGTGAAAAGTTGGAGTATGATGGAAGGACAGGTGTAGGAGGGTCACTTAAAAGTCAGATCATCTGCTTTGCATGCATAAATATCTGGACACCCAGCATATTCAGCTGTGCTCAGGAGAGACTCCTGTTGAAATTGTTTCTGGTCATGTGGGCAACCCAGACCGAGATTTATTTAAAACTGCCCTCCTTTCCTCCAAGAGCTTAAGGCATCTCAGGTGGGCATCTCCCTACCCTTTATCCCCAAAAGGCCATCTCTGAAAGTGGACTGGGCTGAAAGTGACTGCCTCAAAGACAACCACAATTGTAGGCTCAACTGAACCCGAATCTTCTAAGTTTTAACCCAAGGCATTACCGCTACAAAAAATGGTACTAAATCTGTACCAGCAAACAATACTATATAAGACAATCTGCCTTTAACAAAAGCTTCTTCGCCTAATCTTGCGGAAGGCAACATTATTCATTCCAGCTGAGCAGTTTTTGCAGGCTTGGGGTTAAACACCCCTCACAAAAACAGACTAGAGTCCAGTCTTAACCCTTTCTAACGTAACCCTTATTACTCAACACCCTACTTTTATAAGTTCTCATGTGGCTTCTTAAAGGAACAGTTGGATCCTGCAGAACTCACCAATATTGAAAAGTTGGGAATTCATGCAGTGGAAGTAGGAGACGAAGAAAAGGGCAAAGGGACGGGTAGCATCCAGGAACAGCAGGAAGCCAGCCGTAAGGTCCAACACCAGCCCTCCACCATGCACCACCAATAAACTGGTCAGTTCCTCTGACATCAACAACCTGAGGGACCAGAGAGATGGCTTCATCCAAAGTTGCAATGTCCAGGAGGGAGGAAGAGGAAGGAGCCGAATTCTCCGACGCGCCTGCTACCTTCTCTGCCTGATTTCCATCACTCACCTGAAAGGGCTGAAGAGCCAATGCCTCCCAAGGGAGCCCATGGAGTAGCCCTCCACCCAGTCAGCATCCAGCTTCTTGATGCCCGCGATGAAATAAACAATGAAGATCTGTTCAGAAACAAAGGCAACAAACATGGGACTCCAAGGCAAATTAGTTGGCAAAACTCACAAAGCAGCAGCCGGCAAATCACCAGCCACAGGAAGCAGCAGGCAGGCTGCCATTTCCAAACCAGCTTCCAAGTTACAACTTCCTGCCAAAATTTCCACGGTCAATTTCACCATCAAACCTCTTCAGCCACAAATGACGAAAACAACAACAACAAACCCACAGGAGTTTGGAATGTCACATTGAAAGGCATGGGAACCAGAACTTAGAACTAGAACTTAGAATAACTTTATTGTCACTTTGAATATACACTGACTGGCATACATTAAAATGAAATTTCATTGCACACAGCTCTCTGAAAGGGTCACCTCCTCCAATATACACTACATAAACATGACAAAATAAATAAATACAAAGTTATGCATATACCCACATATACACTGCTCAAACAAATAAAGGGAACACAAGCAGTGTATAAACTACTGTATGTAAAGAAGAAAGTATTTAATAAGGCTATTTCATTCATTCAGATCTCGAATGTCTTCTGCTTGTGTTCCCTTTATTGTTTTGAGCTGTATATTATATAACACAGAGAAACAACACAAATGGGGCAAAGATGAGACAAATGGTAAATTTCATTTCATGCTGTCCACATCCACACTTAACCTAAAATGAAATAGCAGCTCCCAATATATGTAATAATTTACCTATTCTGTCATCTTGAATATCACAACTGGATGGCTACTCTGACAGGGCCTAAGAACCCAGAATCGTGGGAAGGTAGGCCTGGCTCCTTACCGTCCTCCAGGCTTTCTCTGGGTCTAGTGGGATCCACAATACATTAGAGCTGATGGCTTCCCCATTTCCATATGGCCTCCTGAGACTCTGGTGCCAGCATGCAATGCAGACCAAGCAACATGAGCTGGGAGCTATTCATTAGCCCTGTTTGCTCTTAGAGGAAACCAAGTTCAAAGATGGGGAATACCTGCATACGAAGAACGGTGTAATTCCACAAAGGGACATGAGCATTTCTCTTCCGTGGATGCCAGAGACCATCGACAGACCTGAGGAAAGGAAGTTCATTAGCAAGAGTAGGAACTGGAGGCAGTCTTGAAAAGCAACCAACACTTCAGGAATCTCTGGAAAAACCTTTGGGTGAATTACAACACCAAGATGTTCTAAACAGCCCAGAATAACCATCAGGCACAAAAAATCAGGACCATTCATAAGGTTGAAGAATAGAAGATCTGAATAATATATGCCTATAATATACATATATTATATGCCTGGTCAACTAAAGTTCAGCACTAAATTGGCGCCAGTTAAGGGTCAATGAAATTCGGGAAGGATTGAACTTGAAGCGCTTTTGGGGACACAAAAGCTCTAAGCTGATGACATACTTAACTCTGCCCCCAGCTCTGCCTGCTCTTCTACATTCATCTCACTGAAGCACAAAGTTTACTAACAGTTTTGTTTTATTGAAAGTAAGTATTGGTTTTTAGGTCAAAATTAGAAGACAATAGCATTAATTTCCTCAGTCATTAAGAAACCAGCTTTCTCTACAGTTTGAAGATGGTCATCAACAGAATATTAGGATTTCATGCACGCTGCCCTTGGTTTACTTGAGGTTCATTTCCAGCTCATGAAAACACAGAAAATTGTGAAAGGACACAATGTGATCACATGCTGGAAAGGCCTGCAAGGAAGATAATGCAGATACTGGGAGGAAGACTTTATGGTATTAGTTGGTGGCAAGGAAAAGGAAAGACAAGATGAGAATTCCGAAGGAAAGTTCCCACCACCCAATCTCAAGGGATGGGAGAAAGCTTCATCTTTGAAAAACCAGTTTCATTTTTGTTATAACAGAATAACAGAGTTGGGAGGGATCGTGGAGGTCTTCTAGCTCAACCCCCTGCTCAACAGGAGACCCTAGACCAGTGTTTCTCAACCTTGGAAGCTTGAAGATGGGTGGACTTCAACTCCCAGAATCCCCCAGCCAGCCATCTTCAAGCTTCCAAGGTTGAGAAACACTGCCCTAGACCATTTGCAATAATGGCGAATATCTGTAGCTTGGGTGTAGGATGAGGATGGAGCTTCATTCTCTGAGCTTCTGGGTTGGTTTCCGAATGTTTCGTTACCAAACTAGGTAATATCTTCAACGGAGTTTAGGGGATGTCAGTGTCGATGTTCTTCTGTTTATAAGGTCTTCAGGTGTGTCAAGTGAGGGCCTTGTGATGAGTCACAGCCAAGGACTCCCTTGATGTGTTTAATTCTTTGTCTTTTCCTTCTTTGTTGCTAGGCAAACCTTCAGCCCAGTATTTACATTTTGGGCTCCAGTGGGTGGTGGAAATCAAAAGGTAAATACTGATCTGTGTGTGGAGGTTTTCTGTAAACTTCCATATTAAGACTTCTGTCTTCCTTCATGTATTCTGCACCATTCAGGAAAGCCAACCTATTTTCCTTAACATCTTCCTATGAGAACTTAATGCATTTGTCCACAGAGACGATGAGTTGGGTGAAGGATTTCACTTCCTGTGTTTTAATCTTGATCGTCCACATCCCTATAGCAGTGGAATTTGGTTTCTACCTCTTCCCTGTAGAGACTGGTCACCGTGGGGGACGCAGGTGGGCTCATGGCACAGCCGTGTTTTCTGTAGAAACCTTCCTTGTATTTAAGAGGAAGTGATCAGGTAGAGGTCCAGCATGGCACCTGCCCACTCCTCCTCCAGATGCTGGCTCACCCTGACCTTGACCGATAGGAAGAACGCTATTATGTCTACTAACTCCCCTCTCCAAAATCTCCCCTCCTACTTTCCCACACATGAGGAGGTGGCAGCATTGAAGCTTCCGGCCTAACATGGCTTCCAAGGCTGACACGTGGTTTGGTTGAAGTGCTGTTTTGTAGCAGTCATTTCTTCACTATCGTGACAGCTTCCGTAGTTGGCAGGCAGGCAGGCTTTCTTCTGCTGCGTGTGACTCTGGCGGGCTCCAAACTGGGGCAAATGTCAAATTTGAATGATGCAACCGGAATGGCAGGAAACATGTTTACTTGGCATAGCCTTGATCTGAAGGGGAAAAAAAACACCGGGTGCCTTGCCCAAGAGCGAGGAAGCCTTCCTTACCAGTAGCGATTCGCGTTCATGAAGAGCAGCTGGAACCCCAGGAGGCCGTAGAGGTAGGAGTGGTTGTTCCAAGTGGTTTTGTCCAGGAAGAAGATATACCAGTAGGGCAGCACGAAGAGGAGGCAACTCAGTCGGTAAAAGCAGCCCAGCATGATGCCCACGGCCCCTATGGAAAGAAGCGAGGGGGGCGAGAGGGATTGTCCTGAGGCTTTCGGGGGCTCAGGATCAACCAGACAAGCTCCAGCACTTTCTTGTGAATACTTTTTTCTGCTTTATTTTTAACATTTAAAATTGGAAAACCTCGGCTTCATTTTCAGTACGGCAAGATTATTTATGCAGCATTCAACTAATAGAGAGAAAGACACTTCATCTCCTCACCTCTTTATAGCTTTTGGACAAGACGCTGGGATACAACGGAAGAACAATCCGTTAATTGACTGCCACGCTTGCATTACAAGCCAAGGCCACGTCTAATCCAGCCTGTAGCTACACTTGTAAGCCCTCCCCACAAACCACTCCTTGAGTTAATCGAGGGATAGATTTAGGCTTGGCTGCTGCTCTCTTTATGGCCGGCAGCGGGTAGATTTTATTTACTGCAATTGTCTTCTCCCTCTGGCAAGCTGGAATGTCTGCTGCTCTTCTGGCCTTGGCTGTCTTTCCATGGGGCCACTCTGGAACAAGCTGCCTATCTATGGGGCCGCTCTTGATTGCTGGTGGACTTCAGACCAGGAGTGAAATCTACTTACCTTCCCTACCGGTTTGGAAGTGTGCGCGCCCACGAGTGTGTCATGTGCAATTTTGGACCCTCTGCGCATGCGCAAAGCTTTCTGTGCATGCACAGAGGGTAAGAAACAGGTTACTTCCTGGTTAAAACCAGGAAGTAACAACGTCTGGGTAGGTGGGCGGAGCCTCGTGCTGCCGCCACTGCCAGTTCTCCACCCGCCGCTGCCGCTACCAGTTTGCTCAAACCGATGCGAACTGGTAGCATTTCACCCCTGCTTCAGACTATTCTGGAACCAGTAAATGTTCAACAGCCAGAGCCGTCCAGATTTTCTAGGGTTCTCCAACTGCCTTCTTTTCGCCTTATAAACTGCAGCGCCCTTCATGCCAAGCAACCCGCCTGTTTCCCCTCTTCCCCAGCCCCACCTTGGGAGAAACTCTGGGGGTTCCTGTTTGTTGCACTGCCTGCCATTTTCTCAGGCCTGGCTTTTCACTTCCAACTCTGGGGGAATCACAGAGCGGGATGGCTGAGGGGGCTTGATTGCACCTGTCACCACGGACCCTGGGCAGCAACACAAATTGCAACGAGACCCAGCAAGGAAAACAACACAAAGGTCAGGAAGCCAGAGGAAAGGGGCTCAGCCAGCATACCCACATTACCCCCCAACCCCAGTGGGCTAAGGGTCCTCACCCAACAGCATTATTGTGTAGACAAGGTACATCCAGTCCAGGGGAAGTGGCTCCAGGAAGTTGAAGAGGGGGAAGCGACAAACTTGCAGCCCATCCAGGTATTTGTGATCTAGATAGCTCAAACCTCTCTCTTGGGGAATGTCCAAGGCCATCAGCAGACCTGCAAAACGAGCAGGAAAAGGGGCAGTCAGCAACAGTAGCAGGCCAGCCTCTCTGCATCTTCAGGACTGAGGCAGGAATTCACTAAACAGGAACTGGAATGATCCTGGCCCAAGATGTAATCCTTGAGTGGCTGGAAGAGTTCTGGAGAAGAGCTACTCAGTGGTTCTGCACAACCACTGCCAATCAACTGGAATGGAAGTGACCGTAAAAATTCTCTTAGCCCAACCCCTGCCCAGTGCAGCCATACAAGGAGGCTTGAGATGGACTGCACACACCCTGTCCGTGATTTTCACCAATGCTGAAGGACTTATAGGTATATATGTCAATCTTTCCTAAGGTCAGCTGGCAACCAATTTAGCTCTCATTTTGTTCAGTTCCCAGAAGTCAAATAACCCCACCCATCTGGCTTGTCTTATTTTCTTATTCAAGGCGACGAGGCCGCCTTATGTTTGCGTAGGGGCTGTGATCTAGAACCCCCACCCCTATGTCACAGAGCTGCTTTAATAGGACAGCCATGACCCTCCTACTCAGTGCTAATCTAGAGTCCAGGACCAAGCTAAATTGTTCAGTTGCAGGCAGCAAGGCTGAGATTCAATCTCCGCTTTCGGCCTCCAAATGTAACTGAAAACCATCCCAAAGCAGTTTCCACATGGACGTTAAACAGCACAGGACCTAAACTTCTGGGTACTCCACACTGGAGCAACCACAGCCAGGACTGCATAATTTGCCTGAAGCCTCCTGCTCAGAAAGGAGCAGAGGCATCGGCAGAACATCTCCAACCTTCTCAAGCAGAAGGACAGCATGACGGAGGACACTGGATGCTGGTAAGAGGTAAAACAGGACTGGGAAGGGTATACTCTAAGTCCTGATGATGGTCATCCACCAAGAATGGGCAATGCCGTTTCTGTGCCAGGCCCAGGACAGAAATCTATTGGAAAGAATCCAGAAGATCCATTTCCTGTAGAGCTGAAGCCCCACCAACTCTCCAGAAACTTTCTCAGAAAGGGAGGATGGAAGGAAGTTCTTCATCCAGGATGGAGATGACCTCTTCTGAAGGTCTCCTTGTCTCCTTTCAAGCCAGATGGCTGCACTCTCCTCCTGCCCCCAGCATTCACCACCTCCCAAATCCAGCCGCATCAGCTCTTCCAAGGATCTGGCACAGGGGGACGGTGCCCTTTCCAAAATGGCTGGCTCCCCACAGCATGATGCAATCCAGACCGAACCCTTGGAGTGCTGAGCGAACATTGTGTTAAGGCTCCCTCCCACAGACAATAGCAGGAGCCTTTTCCCTTTGTCAAGAAGGAATCCCACTTCTTAGATCCACATCATGTTTCCTCGGATTTCTGCCCTGACTTTTGGGGAAGAAAATTGTGGGCGGTTTTTCCTAAATCAAGTACAAATTTGGGTGTAAATCCTCCCACTGGATTCTCGGTGCCAGGCCCGGGTCTGGACGGAGCCAAACTCACCAAAGAGGAAGCGGAAGACCCCCAGGGCTGCGGGATCGGCCGGCCTGTTCAGCAGGCAGACAACGCGGTGCCAGCCGGCCACGTCCCCACATTCGAAGCCCAGGAGGCGCCTGGCCCAGCTGGGGGGAGCCCGGGCCCCCTTCTCCTTCCTGGGCATCTGCTGGCGGGCGGGGGTCGCCGGCCTCTCGGCTCCTGGAGCACCAACAGAGGAAGGCAAATGAAGGCGGAGGGAAGAATCCGTCTCTCCTTGGGGAAGAGCCACCCCGGGGGCCCCCGACCTTTCTGGCTTTGGCGGGGGGAGAGAAGCCCTGGGGCCGTGCAAGCCCGCTTTCCAACGGGTGGCGGCCCGGGGTTGGGGAGCCCTGCTCTCCGGTGCACCCATTGCAAGACGCGCAAGATGCCCCCGGGGCAGCCTGTCCGGGAGCTCCAGCAAGCCGCGGCGAGCGTCGCCTGCCAGCCCCGGAATTTGGGGAATTGCGCGGCCTGGAAAGGATGAGGCGGCGGCGACCCCAAAGGCCGCCTCCATCCGCGGAGGGCGCCGGGCACAGCCCCCCCTGCGCCTCCGCCCCCCGCCCGGCCTCTTGCGGGCCAGGCGACCCCGAAGCCCCCTCTCCACCTCCACCTGCGGCGAGCGCGGCGGCGCCACCCGGCTTCATCCCGGCGGTGGCGGCCCTCGGAGAGCAGCGGCTGCAGTGAGCCCCGCGTAGCCCGCACTTCCGGCCGGACGCGCAGCTGGCCTTCGGCCGAGGGAAGGGCCCTGGCGTGCCCTGGAGGCTCCGCTCGGGAAAGGCGCAGGGCCGGGCCGGAGAAAGAACCGCGCTTGCGGCGGGACTCGCCTTTTTCCAGCTGCGCCGTCCCTGTTGCGGAAGCTCGGGCGCCTCTGGATGCCGGCGGAGACCCGGGCTCGCCCGCTTGAGGGCTTTCTTTGACCTTATATTATATATACTCTTTTCACCGCTTTGGCCTGTGGAATGGAAGGCAGAAGCACCCAGATCTCTTGTCATTTTTTAAGTGCAAAACAAAGGACTTTCTCCGGATGAACAACAAAGGATGATTCAACTATGTACCTTTTTTCCATTGGCTGCAACTGTATCTTTTCATTAGGGACTCTCTGGTGCCCCTTTTCTACTTTAATACAATGCTCACCTTTAATATTATGGGAGGTTAACTGTCCAAGTCTCTGAGGCAATTGGGCAGGATCAGTCAGTCAATCAACCAGAATAGAGCTGGAAGGGACCTTGGAGCTTGGAGGTTTTTTACTGCAACCCCCTGCTCAACCAGTTCAGACACGGGGCTGTCCAGACCAGGGGTGAAATCCAGCAGGTTCTGGAGAACCGGTAGCGGAAATTTTGAGCAGTTCGGAGAACTGGCAAATACCACCTCTGGCTGGCCCCCGAGTGGGGAGGGAATGGGGATTTTGCAGTATCCTTCCCCTGCCACGCCCACCAAGCCACGCCCACAGAACCAGTAGTAAAAAAAATTGGATTTCACCACTGATCCAGACTCTCCTACGTCTGAAGGCAAGCTATTCCACTGGTTAATTGTCCTCACTGTCAAAAAGTTTCTCCGTAATTCCAAGTTGCTTCTCAAAAAAAGCAGTAAAAAAAACTTGATTAGTTTCCATCTGTTGTTTCCTGTTCTGCCTTCTGGTGCTTTGGAGAATAGGTTGACCCCATTTTTTGTGGCAGCCCCTCAAATGGAAGACTGCTATCATGTCACCTCTAGTCCTTCTTTTCACTAAACTAGCCAAACCCAACTCCTGCCACCGTTCTACATATGTTTTAGCCTCCAGGCATTTAATCATCTTAGTTGCTCTTCTTTGTACTTTTTAAAATTTTAATAATCTTTTGAGGTGAGAAAAAGTCTTGCGCAGTTATTATTCCTGGAAGCTTAAAGCCGAAAACTTTAATAGCTGCACATTCAGCAATTGTTTGAAATTACAATGGCCATGAATGAGGGAGATTTATGACTGGTCCAATTTGCAGCACTTGCTGGGATCACAACCCAGGCACTTGGCAACTAGCTCACATTAATGATGATTAATGTGGTTGGTCATTGGTGTCTATGTTAAATATCACAGGAGCTAGTGTGCTGCCCTCTGGAAGTCTGTTTCTTTGGATTCTTCATCAATATGTTGTCAGTGAAAGTTGACATTAAATCTATGATTTCGTAGTAGGCATCCTATAATGTTTGTGAATTTAAAATCCTTTGTAAGATGAAGGACTTCCTTCAACAGTGTTATATGCTTGGCTGTATTGTAAGCCGTGGTGAGATTTATGAATGCCACTCTGGTGATTTTTTTCTCCAATTTGAAGCCGTCCTTCATGTATTGTGTTAGGTTGAGAATTTGGGCTGCACGGTTTTTGCTGGGCCTGCCCTGAAACCAAATTGCTGAAGTATAATAGTAAGAGCTGCATACTCTACTTTTGCAGACAATCGGTTGTTTCCGTTGTATCCTTTTGTGACAGATGGAGGAAAAACTACAACCCAGACCTTATTTTTGTAAGTGAGAATGTAACTTAAAGTCGGTAGAGATGCCAATACCAAGCCCCCAAGGTCAACCTCTTCTATGTGAGATTACAGCTGCTGCCCTACCACAAGTTGTGAAATTCCAAAAAAGGCACAACTGGAAAAGGACTAATTGACCCAGATTTTCTGTGGTCCTGGATGAAAGCGTGCTGCACATTGACCCAGACAGCTGCATTTTACTACAACTGTATAGACGCCATTCAGAAATGCTCCAGGAAATGTATTATTCCTCAAAGTTGCAGGACGTCCCGTGTCCAAGGTCTAACACACGAAACCACTGATCCATGGAAGCAACGTGTTACCCATTTCAAAGGGAACCCACTCAGTGAAGATACTATTAGACTTGGACAACAGGTGGTGCCAACTTGTTTCAGGGCACGAAAGGGAAAGGTGGACTAAGGTCACGGAGGAGACAGATATGAGACATAGTAGACAAAAAGCATGGAGTTTATTTCATCTCAACAAGGCTACAACCAAATGGTCCTTATATGCCAAAGTCTCAGCTAGCCAAATTGCCCACCGGCTACTCTTCCAACCTACAGAAACATAAGCGGAGGACAGTCGGGAAGAGCCATTTGACTGTCCCTTTATTATAGGGGAGCTGGAAGAGCCAATAGGCAGGTGTAAGGAGGGCAAAGCAGCTGGCACAGACGAAGATTTGGCCTGGGCAGACTAAACATTTTGGACCTAAAAGAAGGGAAGTAGCAGAGGCTTACACCCTATTCAGGTATGCAAGGCATGGAGGGAGGCTGGGGTGGTGGCCCTCCCCGAAAGCTCCTCCTTCCAGCCCCTTTGGCAAGGCCTCAGAGCCCCCAGGCAGCCTTCCCTCCTGGGAGACGGAGCTCCGTTCCAGGCTTCATCACGGTCATTCGCAGGAGCTCCAGCCTTCAAACTGCAACGAATGCAAGAAAAGCCGGTGCCGGCCATTGTCCTGAGGGGAGCGCCAAGGCCCCGAGGCTTCCCCGGGAGGCCTGAACCCGGGGACCCTCCGGGCTCCCGAGGCGGCTTGGATTCCGCCGGATCCTTCCGGGGCTCGAGAGCCGACGGGGGCGGCGTTTGCCTGGCGACTGGCCCCGGAGAGGGAGGGCGGGCCGGCGGCTGGATCCGCCCAGGGCTACCTGCGAGGAGGTGGCGGCGCGGCCGGAGGAGGAAGTAGGACGCGCGCGGGGGGGGGGAGCGCCAAGGCTCGGGAAGAAGCTCGCGGGGCTTCAGCGGGACGCACCACAATGGTAAGCCGCTCTCGGAGGGGCTGGGAAAGGCGCCGCCGGCCTCACCTGCCTCGGAGGCGGCGGAGGGGGGGGGAGAAGGACCGCGCCGCCATTGCGCCCGACGCCACCCGGGCGGGGCCGGCTCCGGGACCCCCGTCGAACGGGGCCGCCTCGCCAGCCTGGCGCTCCGGCAGCCTTCGGAAGGCGCTGGGCGGCCGGCGGGGTAGAGGCGAGGTCAGCGGGGCGCCCGGAAGGCCGGCTGGAGCCGGGCAGGGGCAGGGACGAGAAGGGCGGGTCGGCCAGGTCGAGAGGCCCAGGTGAAGGAGGGGGAGGAATCGGCGGGCTGAGCGCCTCGTCTCGGGGCGGCTTCCGGGGAGAAGCGCCGTCTTGGCTCGCTCGGCTCTAGTTGGTAGGCAAATAATGCACCAACAGCCCCCCACACACACCTCTCACCCGGCCCCCTCGGCCCCCGACCGTCCCTGCGAGGGCGGCTGCAGAGGGAGAGCTTGGCCGGGGCTCCCCCGCTCTTTTCCACCAGTTGGCCGACTTCCTCCCTGAGGCTTCGGCCGCTTCTGCTGCCCTTCCCCGTTTCCTCCTTTCGGCTGATGGACGAAATCAGCTGGAATTCAGAGCCCACCGTAGACGGGTTTCCCTTCACCCAGGCAAGGTGGCTCCACGCAGCTTTCCTTGTGGAAAGCAGCCCCACTTAGACTCCTCTGCCCCCCCAGCCCCCTTCTCCTCCTCCCCCTCCCCCCACGTTCAGCCGAGGCCTGGCTCAGGTGAGACCAGCCGCTCCCTCCTCGTCCCAAAGGAGGAGTTTCTGTGGGGAGCAAAGGTTTCGGCTTGGACCCAAAGCCAGCAGGAGGCAGCTGAAGCAGAGGCTCCTCAGAATAACAGAGACGGAAGGGACCTTGGAGGTCAACTAGTCCAACCCTCCCCCGCCCAAGCAGGAGACCCTACACCAGTTCTGAGAGATGGCAGTCCGGTCTCTTCTTGAAAGCTTCCAGGGATGAAGCTCCCACAACTTCTGTTCCATGGGTTGATTGTTCTCATGGGTTGTTAAATCGCTCCTGGATCAGTTTCCATCCATTATTCCTTGTCTGGCCTTCGGGTGCCTTGGAAAATAGCTTGACCTCTTCCTCCTCTCTGTGGCAGCCCTCAAATATTGGAAGATGCTATCCTGTCTCCCCTGGTCCTTCTCTTCCCTAGACCAGCCATGCCCAGTTCCTGCAACCGTTCATCGTGTGTTTTAGTCTCCAGTCCCCTAATCATCTTGGTTGCTCTTCTCTGCACTCTTTCTAGAGTCTCCACATCTTTTTTATAGTGTGGAGACCAAAACTGGATGCAGTATTCCAAGTGTGGCCTTCCTCAGGCTGAAACTCTGGGCTTTTCTGAGTGGGAACAAGCCGAGGCAGCAGAGCTGATGCGAGAAAAGGGGCCTCCAAGGTGGGGCCACAAGGTCCCTATTCCATCCCTGGAGGACAAAATTGTTTATTTCCAACTAGATTTTATTTCTCCCATCTGTTTCTTATGATTAAAATCAGACTGGAGCAACTGGCAGTCCAAAAACATGCAAATGTGAATGGATATATAGATACCACTTTGGCGTTCCATCTCCTTAGGGTAGAGTCATGCTGGCCACATGGCCACAGAAATGTCTTCGGACAGCTCTAGCTCCCTCAGCTAAGAAAGAGAGGTGAGCAGGCACGATTGGACGGGAAACTCTCCCTTTAATCCTCAACATACAATTGCCTGAGAAAGAGGGATTTATGGCCTATAAGGCACTTCTGGCCATTGTAACATACATGTATGACTGGTTGCAGCATCCTGCCGTTACATGACAATGATGTGCAACATTTTTTTTGTCCATTTTGGCATATATATATATTTTTTGCCAGTGTAAAAAAAAAATACCCATCCAGGAGAATGGATTCAGATTTATGACCTCATGATTCACTTAATGACTGCCAAAATTGGGCCAGTCCCTTGGTGCCTTGACTTATGATCCCAGTGACCGAAATTCCAGTCCCAATTGTGGTTGTAAGCCTTAAGATTCTCTGTACCGATGATTCCTCACCTTGTCTCATCCGATGACCTCATCTGCTCCTTCATGCAAATGTTAATTAGAAGTAGGAGAGGATCTTGGCCACAGAGGCCTAAACCTCTCTTGCCTTGTCCCAAAAGTGCTTTTTCCAAGAGGCAACTGGACTTCCTTGTTTTTCTTTGAAGACGTTTTGTTGCTTCTTGGAAAAAGCACCTTTGGGACAACCATGACCTGGATGACTGAGAATCTCCTCTCTCGCCTTATTAACGCTGATTGAAACCATCCTTGATGAAAGGAGGAGAGCAAATGTAAACCTTCGTTTCCTAGTCCCTGGAGTCAGTCCAGAAGGATTACAAAAATCGGTGGTGTTGAGGGTTCCTGAGCGATTGAAGAAGAGCAAGAACGGATGGTTCTCCAGAGCCATCTCACACTTACCATGAGTGTTTCAGTCCCACAGGTGTAGCAATGCTAGGCTGGAGGCTGTGAGGGTCTGAATGGGGAGGAGCTGGCTTTGACTCAACCCTGGCAAACCCAGAATGGCTCTGGTTTTTAGTGCCACCCTCCCCACCTGGGGCTCAGGTGATGTTTCATCTTTGGGTGGAATGGCAATCTCCCAGACTGAGTTGGTGTGCTATTTGGAGGTCCTTCTAGACTCATGGCTGCGGCTCAAGGAGCAGATGGCAGCTGTGGCTGGAGGAGGGGGAGGGGAGCTTGGCACAGATTCATCGGGGGCACCAGTTGCACCTTTTCCTGGACCAGGTGGCCTTGCTCATGGTCACTCATGCCTTGGTCACTTCCCGTTTGGATTACCGCAGTGTACTCTACATGAAGTTGCCCTGGAAGAGCCACCCAGAAGCCACAGCTGGTCTAGACTGCTGAGGCCCAGGCAGTGATGGGTACCCCTAACTTTACCCATGTAGCACCTCTGCTCTGCGAGCTACACTGGCTCCCAGTTTTTTCCAGGTGCAATTCAAGATGCTGTTTATTACCTTTAAAGCTCTATACTAGTGGTCACCAACAGGTGGTCCACGAGAAAATTTTGGTGGTCCACAGAGAAATCTTTGCATTTCTCTTGAGGAGCCCGGCCAAAGTTCCCGCACTCGCGCTTCAGCGCTTTGACTCCTAGGGACAGACTGGGGTCCTTCAGGCAGTTAGCTTGGCCACCTCTTAGCAGAGAGAAGCACCTGGGGTCAACCCTAGCTTTGCTGTCCATTGCAACTAGAAATCTCAAAATGTGATAAAGAATGAACGTTTCTCTTGTAGCAGCCAGCCCAGACGCGAGATCAGCCCCCTGCAAACACTCGTCTCTCGAGGAGCACTCACTGAAGTGGTGTGGGAAACTTCGGCCGGGCTCCTCGAGAGACGAGAGTTTGCAGGGGGCCGATCTAGCATCCGCAATAGACAGCAAAGATAGGGTTGACTCCGTCTGCATCTCTCTGCTGTAGTGCTTCCGGGACACGGTTTACCGCTCTGAGCCCCAAGCAGCAAGAGACAAGGGCTGCCTTGGCGCCATCAGCTGGTGCAAATATATGACGGTGAAGACGGAATGCTGATGCCGCGCAAATGCAAGTAGCACTTTGCTCCCGCACCTTCCAGCCATGGCCACCACTGCTTTGGCCCGCTTGCCCCCCTGCACCACAACAGCACCATTACCTCGTTCCGGCCGGCAAGGGTTGCACTCCTTTTTGCACATTGCACCACCTGCCATAGGGGGTTGCACATGCCACCCCCTATGGCGGAGATTTCCAGCCCCACCACGGGTCGGTCCCATATTCCAGAGCTGTAGTAGTCACAGGACTGGCCCTTTGGTCATCCCGGAGCAGCTCCTCCACCCAGGTAGAGGAGCTGCTTTGGGATGACCAAAGGGCCAGTCCTGTGACTACTACAGCTCTGGAATACAGCAAGCCACTGCCCGTCTTAATTTTCCTTCCCTCAGATAGATGAAGCTTCTGGAGAGAAGGAACACGAAAGAGGTTTCCAGGCGGTGTGCCTGGAGCAGGCACTTTCTCTCAGCCTCCCACCTGGAGGCCTTGCAGAAGCAGACAGGTAGGCCCAAAAGGTGGCTGAGCCTCCCCCCTCTCCCATGGTCCGCGGGATTTAAAATTATGAATTTGGTGGTCCCTGGGGTCCAAAAGGTTGGAGACCCCTGCTGCAGTTTAGGGCCAGGTTATCTGTGGAACAGCCTTTCTTTAAGGACATCTACACACTCTACCAGGTCAGATAGGGTGTGCACACTCCTGGTCCCTGCCCTTCAGCATTGCCACTTTCTGGGAGCAAGGAAGGGTTCTTATTCTGTGGCAGCCCCTGCCCTATGGAACACCTTCCCCCTTGAAGTTCTTCAGGCCACTAACCTTCCAAAAAGGACTGAAGACTTGGCTTTCCCCCCCAAGTGCAGGAATAGAATGAGGTCGATGAGAGCAAATTTTAAAATCGTAGAATTTGGAAGTCCCGAAGGTGCTTTTTCAAGAGGCAACTAGACACTCTGGTTTTTCTTTGAAGATGTTTCGCTTCTCATCCAAAAAGCTTCTCTGTGCTCTTTCTACAGACTCAACACCTTTTTTTGTATTGTGTGACCAGAACTGGATGCAGGATTCCAAGTGTGGTCTTACCTAGGGCTTGTAAAGCAGTATTCACACTTCATGTGACCTTGACTCTATCCCTCTGTTGCTGCAACCTAGGACTGCATTGGCTTTTTTGTAGCTGCAGCACATTGCTGGCTCATATTTCAGTGGTTGTACACTAGAACTTCCAAATCCCTCACACAGCTGCTGCTGTTGAGCCAGGTACCACCTGGTTTTTCTTGCCTAAGTGTAAGATCTTAACTTTTCTCACCACTGAACTGAATTTTGTTGGATGGGGCCCAGTGTTCAACTCTGTCAAAATCCTCTGTCAAAGAGAAGATTCAGGGGTGACACGATTGAAGCCTTCCAATATGTGAGGGGTTGTTGACACAGAGAAGAATGAGTTGACGTATTCTCTAGGGCACCAGAGCGCAAGGCAAGAAAGGTGGAAGTTTGTCAAAGAGAGAGTCAACCTAGAAGTAAGGAAAAAGATTCTGAATGTAAGAGCAATGAATCAATGGGAGAGCTTGCTTCCTCCGTTTGTGGGTGCTCCATCACTGGAGGTTTTCCAAAATAGACTGGACAACCATTTGGGGTGGTATAAGGACTTCTGCCTTCAGCAGAGGGTTGGACTAGAAGACCTCCAAGGTCCCTTCCAGCCTTGTTGAATTGACCTCTTGGTCTGGTTTATGTAGTGGAATTGATCCCAGGATCTGTTTCATATAGAAGCGGTCATTTCATTAAATTTGGGAGAAATGCAAAACTGCTTTAACATCCAGAGGATTTTGCTCTCCTCGCCTGCTTAGCTGATGTCCGTTCCATTCAGTGAGGGCTCCCTTGCAGCCCCATTGGGATGATGAGGGCATCTTGTTCTGGTTCTGCCTGTATTGCTTGTCCTGCTGGTGGCTGCAGGGACTTATTCTGCTGGTCCTGGGAGATGCCTGGCATACCTTTCATACCGGAAGACTGGTGTCATTGCAGCTGCAACCTGGAGAAAACCTCTTTATCTTCCCTGTTCTGATCTCAAACATGGTGTGGCTGGTTCTGAACAGCTACCAGAGATACCATATACCAGAGGTCTTCAAAGTTGACAGCTTTAAGACTGGTGGAGTTGAAGTCCACAAGTCTTAAAGCTGCCAAGTTTTAGCTGCCAGATACGATAACAACCTGAGTTTCAAGATGGGCTTCAGAACCTCTCTGCCCTCACCAATTCTGGGATACATTCAAAACAGGAGTTTCAAATTAACTCTCTAGTTCAGAAGTCTGGATGCAGAATTTATTGAATATCTTGCATGATCTGGTTAAGGAAAAATGGAAGCAGCTCTCAGTGGCCTAAGTAGATCTTGATATTTCCAATAGAGGTTCCAGAATATGCCATTCAACCCCATATAAACTTGATGACCGTCAAGAGTTACAATACAATTTTAAAAGCTCAGGTATCTCTATGGAACCCCAAATTAGATCCATCAATTGATTTCTAATTTGGGAGTAAAAATAAGGGATTTCAGCCCATCTGTTTTCTTGGCATGTAAAACCAATCCAAAATATTATGGATCAGTTTTGTATTTTTTTTCCCCTTGTTTTGTTTTGCTAAAAATTTGATAGAAATTTGAATGTTTCCTATACTTGTTTTTTGATGTGTGATGGGAGGGAGCCAGCAAAATGAAGATGGTTTCTGGGACTTTGGAGGGAGATATAGCGATTGCAAAACTGCAAATTAAAGCTGAAGTCTGCAGCAAAGACCAAGAAACCAGTGAGTAGACTGCTTCCTTGGAACCTCTCTGGATAAGGGGAGGAGAGAGATCACCCATATGTGCTCCAGACGGCTGCTCCTCACAGGGAGACTGCAGGACAGTGGTTTTCCATGGATTTGAGTGCCAGGAATTGATAGGATCAGTCATCTTGCTTTCAACTGTGGTGGAGCCTGTTAAAGCAGGGGAACCCCCCCCCCCTTCTCTGCCTACTTGCTTTTAGGAAACTCTGGGTCTTTGCTCTGGTCTCTTTCTGGACAGGGGACTGAAGTTTTTATGAAAAAAGATGAGGATTGTTGCATGAAGGAAGCCGTTTGTGGTGGTAAAATAAGAACTGCCTCCAGTTGTAACACAGGAAATAAGAGAATATGGAATATATGAAAAAATATGAAATATGAGAATTATTGTGAAAACCAACTGTGTGGAAATTTTGGGCAGGTTCAGGAGCTGTATCATTGCAATATGTTTAAGAATTGTTATACTTATTCAGCTCTTCCACGGGATATTTTTCTGCCTCTTTGACAACGCCTGTAATTCTCACTGGAATGATGTCTGATAATACAAATTACCGTACTGTTGTGCTTGATTAAATATCTCTTATGCTTGGTACAATGTGGACAGTGAATATTACCGCAGCATTGAATGACTGTGTGATGAAATGGCTTTTGTTCCCTACTAGCCCAAAATTTAGTTTGCAACTTGTTTGAATCTTTGTGTTTTCATACGTGTTACTATGAAGTGCGTAATGAAAATAGATGCTGCAGTGGCAAAAGAGTATACATAAAATAATTTGGGTTATTAAATAATGGGTTTTTGTTAAAGATAATTCAGGCTGGTGAATGAGGAGCAGAAGTCATCAGGAGGCACACAGTGAGTCTTCATTAAACTGGGGAATGGTCGGCCAAGTGGCAGATGCTATTTAAGTAAAAATAAAGTGGTGCATATTGGAATAAAATAACTCCATAGCTCTCAGAAAGGCAGATTCCACGCTAGGGATGATTAGGACCTGGAATGAAAATGAAAATAAGCGTGCCAATGTTGTAATGCCACATTTGGAAAAGCAGCTAAGGGGAGAAAGGCAAGCAAAACGATCAGGGTTTCAAATATCTAAAGAAGCATTCTCCAGTGGCTGGAGAATTCTGGGAATTGAAGTCCTCCAGGCTTCAAGTTGCCAAGGTTGGAGACCCCTGCTGTAGATGGCAGTTCTTGATGAGAAACAACAGCTTTCATTTATAAAGTAAATGTTGTTGGGCATCAGGAGAAATTCCTAATGATCAGAGCGTTCAAATAGAATAATTTGCCTCGCGACGGGATGGACTCTCCTTTGCCGGAGGTGTTCAGATAGAGATGGGATGCTATGTCAGAGATTCTCGCACTGAGCAAAGGGCTTTCCAGCCCTCTTCCAATCCTTACATTGTATGGTTCTTTGGTCCAGCGGTGCTGGCTGAGTTTCGGTTATGGAGGCCTGAGGATGTAGCCAAGCAGTTTAGATCTGTGAGCTCTCTATCCGTCTGGTTTACACCAAATAAAAGGGGAGATTCTGGCATTATTTCAAAGAGGCAGTAAGCAAGCTACGAAGCTCAAATTGTTCACCCTTTTGTCATTGTTTTTGTTGTGAAAATGGCGTTTTACAAATACTTTCTGATCAGCATTCAAAGCAGGCAAAGGTATATCGGATCTCGTCTAGGCACTGACCTTGTGACTGTTGACTGCTGCTTAAAATTGCTCATCCTATACCCTACAAGGAAAGTCAAGGGTTGAGGTCCAGAATTCTTGACCGCTTTGTGTATTGGTGATTTTTAGAAGTCTTTGGAAACTGCACCTAGTTAGTCATTGGAAGGTTTGTTGTTGTGGTTGGACAATGTACATTTCTACTTTGGCCGAAACTCTGATAAAAGGTCCTCTCGGCAATGGCGTTCCACTCTAGAGGCAGCATGGGAAGGAGAAAGGAACGGAGTGGGTAGCATCTTTCCCTTCCTTCTGCCTGCCAAAACCTTGCTCTTTCTCTCTCTCCAGGAGGGAGGCACTGGAAGTGGCCAAGGGATGGGCAACGAGCGGGTGAAGAACCTCCAGAATGAAGTTGAAGGTGTCAAGAACATCATGACCCAGAATGTGGAGCGGATTCTGGCCAGGGGCGAGAACCTGGACCATCTGCGCAACAAGACGGAAGACCTGGAAGCAACGGTAGGCTTTCACACTCTGTGTTGTGGGATAGGAATAAGCATCATGCACCCAAGTTTCACTTCGAGGTCCAGGACAAGAGTGAGGGGGAACCCCTAAGCTTCTTCCCAAGTACAGGTCCAACTGCCAGGGCTGAGAAAAGGACTAAACCCATTTCCATAAAGAGCAAAATGTTGATTATATAACCTTGTCTCTTCTACTTCTTATACAACTGTTGACTCACCGAGTCTCCTGTATCAATGAGGAATGGCAGTGTTAAGGCAAGCCCAGACGAGGGAGGGAGGAAGTTGCTCAAACCGAGTTAAAGGCAAGCGGGCATTTTTAGGTTTTTCTGTGCTGTTTGGTCTGCATTGGCTCATCTTGCTTGAGGGGAGGAAAGCGGTCCAGGAGAAGCCATGCTGATAGGACCGAGGTGTCCGTGGCCAGACTGGAACTGGTAAAGGCCCGGGGATCTAGACAAGCCCTTTGGGGCTATTTAGTATTCTCTGAAATGGCTAGATGAGGTCTAAAGCAAAGCTGGTTGGGGAATTCTGGGAGTTGAAGTCCTCCAGGCTTAAAAGTTGCAAGACCCCTGGTCTAAAGTGCCTTTGGCATAAGCCATATGGGCTTTGTGATAAAAATTCGGCAAGGTAAGGTGGAATAGCCTATAGGGAGAAGGGTGGGTTCCCCCTGCAGCTCAGATGACCTCTCTGGAGAAGTGAGAATGAGTTAATGAGCTGAAGAGAAACCAAACACCTTCGTTCAATGTGCAGGTTTTCTGCTGTCTGTGAAGCAGATTGTCTTACGTGGAACTCATGTGGGTGTGACTGAGCCATAGCAGGAAAAAGATGGCTAGTTATGGGTTCATTTTGTGCCGGAACATTCCTGGAAAGGATACTCAACACACAGCCCCACCAAAGCATCCCTGAGAGAGAGGAGCCGCACTGGAACAGGAATAGGGATCCCTGCTAAAAGCTAATGGAAATTAAGGCCTGAACACGTGTAAAGTTTACATAAAGTTCAAAGAGGAGAACAAAGATATTGGAGGAGATTCTCAACCATTGAAAATGTTGAATTTTGAAAAAAAATGACTAAAGTTGAGGCAGCTTCTTCTGTCAGACAGAAGAAGGTCCACACCAGTTCTCTCTCCTTCCAGAGTTCAGGACATAAAAATGGAAGCAACTGCCAATAGATTTGTCAGAAAAAAATATTCTCACACGAGATATTTGGCAGTGGATCTAGAAAAATGGTGGGTTTTCTTTCATTGAAATTGTGGTGCACTACACAATGGATTGGAGCAGATCTTTTCAACAACACGATTCTAAGTATGTGCTCCAATATTCATCCATGACTTTTCGTAGAATCCTGGGGCTGGAAGGGGTCTTGGAGGTCTTCTACTCTCACTCTTTGCCCAAGACAGGTGTCTTAATTCTACCTCAGACAAATGGCTGTCCAATCTCTTCTTGAACACCTCCAGTGATGGGGCACCCCCACAACTTCTGGAGGCTTCCACTAGTTAATTGTTCTCACTGCCAGGAAATTTCTCCTCACTTCCAGGTTGGATCTCTCTTTTTTGTACTTTCATCCATGCTTCTTGTCCTGCCCCCAGGGGCTTTGGAGAATAGGTTGCCCCCCTCATCTTTCTGACTGCCCCTCAAATACCGGAAGACAACTATCATATCACTCCTAAGCCTTCTGTTTGTTAGGCTAAAGCTGGATGGACAAACTAGCTATGTTTGCACACTATATTTAAACTTCGTTACTGAAACAATCCACTTTGTGGGTTCACATATTATATTGAAAAGGCCTTATCTGCACAGTGTACTAAGACTGACGTAATGCAAGATTAGCATCTTGCATAAATACAGGCAGTTTAATGGACGTGGTTGATTGCGTTGCAGACCCCGTCTTGCTCCTGTTTGCTAATAAAATTTTCTTTTTAAAATGGCAACTACTTCTTACAGTGGCCTGGTGAGCACGCAGAAGCCACCCTTGCGTGCTCACCAAGCATGTAAAGGAGCCGTTGCCATGCTGGGGTAAGAGTTGGTATTCTTTTCTCTCTTTTTTCTTCTCTGGACCTTTTAGTTTTATATTGTTTTAGTTTGTACTTTTTTACTCTGAGTTATAATTTTTAATAAAGTTGCTATTAAAAAAAGTTTTGGTCAGTCAGAGTAGGCACCTGCCAATATATTTGCAACTGAAGCCTCCCCCCCGCCCCCCCGTCTCCCCAGGTTCAGGGAAAGCAGCTTCTCTTCACTCTTTGTAAGTGATGATGTGCATCTTTTTCTACACAGTCAGAACACTTCAAGACAACCTCACAAAAAGTGGCCCGGAAGTACTGGTGGAAGAATATCAAGATGATTGCCATCATCTGCGTCATTGCCGTCATCATCCTTATTCTCATCATCCTGCTTGCCACCGGCGTCATTCCGTCTTAAGTTTCTTTCCCACCACTGGACTTTTCCCGTTCATCATTCCCACGTGTATTTTTTTTTATTTTGCCCCCATGATCCCCTCCCTTAATAGCTGAAATTTGTAACTGAATCACAAGGCCCTTTGCCAGAGGTCCTGATCAAGAGGTCCAGGTTGCCCCTTGCAACATCTGCCCGTCCCCATAACCTCCCTCCCACGCCAGGACCAAAAGACTCCAGGAGTCGCCCTTTCTCTCGGGTCCACGCAATGGTCCCTCAACTGTAGGTGTGAAGGTAGCCAGAGGAAGCAGAGACTGTTTCTCCTCTTAGATGAGCCCCACCCCACAGAACATGCTAAAATTCTGAGTCTGCAGGTGCCTCAGCTGATGCTTGGGACAGAGGTCACCAGCCTTCTCTGTTCTAAACAAATTTGGCCAAATTTCTGGAACGGGCAGAAAGCTGCCCTGGGAGGAACCCAAATTTATGCAACCGCTTCTGGGTATTTCTTCCCTTCCAGGAAGCTTCATCCTCAGACCTCTTCGTTTTGTGTGCCTTTCATCATCCCGGATGGAGAAGTTGAATGACTGAAACTCACCTGGCAATATAAAGATGTTTTTGAAACACTGTTTTAAAAGAAAAATGAAGACGAGTGGAGAAGCCCGTTCAGGTTCTCTAAATTTTTATTTCTCTCTCTTGGGGGTGTTAGATTCCTCGAGATGTCAGTTCCTAAGTTCCTGACAGACTGAGGTCCCGACTCCTCCAATTGGGACCCCTGAGTGGCACAGAGAGAGGTGGCCCCTCTGATCGGCTCAACTCCCTTTGATTGGCACGTAGTCTTCTTTCAGCTACGGCCTTTTCTGATCTAGTGCCTCTGATCTTTGAGAAATTTCTAAGAGATGTTTATTCACTTTTGCATTTGATTTACTAACTGTAATAAAAGTATTTATAAATCATTGTCTACTGCACAGATCTATTTAGAAGGAAGCTGCCTTGGTGACTCATTTCAAGGCATCTGGGTTCCCCTGCATTTCACACACACTGTCCTAAATGTTTGGCCACTGGCCACCTGTTACTGAAAGTATCTAAGAATACTTAGCATCTCTAGAGGGTGCCTGGGAATTTCCCACCTTAGTAATCCCCTTGCAAAGTAGGTTTGCAATTGTCTGATGGTAGTAGCGATTATAAACACCTTATAATTATAAACACCTCCAGCAGCCTGGGCAATGATACATGCATCACAGATAGATTCCTGACAAGACTGGGAAGAAATGCTTAATCCTTATCCAAGAATTATGACCATTGCTATATAGGTGTATCCCACAGACACCCCCACCCCCTCCCACAACCAAACAGAGGAAATGGATTAGAGTCAATCTCCTCTTATTTTGACAGCCCCTCAAAGTACCGGAAGACAGATATGTCTCCCTAATCCTTCTCTTCAGTTGGCTAAGCATAGCAGCTCCCTCAATCGTTCATCATATAATTTAACCTCCAGATCCTTTATTGTTGTTGTTGGCTCTTCTCTGCACACTTTCTAGGGTCTCAAAATGTTTATGTTGTGGTGACCAGAACTGGATGCAGTATTCCGAGTGTGGCCTCACCAATTTTGTATAAAGGCACAGTTGTCAGAGTGCAATACTGCAGGCTACTTCTGCTGATCACTGTCTGCCAATAGTTTGGCAGATCAAATCTCACCGGGCTCAAGGTTGACTCAGCCTTCCCTCCTTCCGAGGTGGGTCAAATGAGGACCCGGATTGTTGGGGGCAAAATGCTGACTCTGTAAACCGCTTAGAGAGGGCTGTATAGCATTGTGAAGGGGTATATAAGCCTAAGGGCTATTGCTGTTGCTATAAATCTTGATTCTATCCCTCTGTTGATAGGGCCCAGGATTGTGTTGGCCTTTTTAGCAGCTGCAGCACATTTGCTGGCTCATAAATGGTGGCCCATTGGAACAACCAGATCTCATAACAACACAAATCAGTGTTATGTGCTACACTGGGTTTGTGATGTAAATGTTTTTTTGGGGGGTGGGAGGGGTGACAGCAGACCAGGGCAAGATGAGAGACGCCACTTCAGGGATCTTAAGGCGGTAGAAAGGCCAAAGCTGTCAAGTTGCCTTATTGCCCCTGTAGGTATCATGTCTCGGGATTCCCAAAGGCTCTGAGGACGAGATGTGGGTGCAGCAAGAAAAGGAAGTGCCCAGATGCCACGCCTCCCAACCGCAGTCCCCTCTCTAACAGGAAGGAAGGGAGGGAGGGAGGGAGGGGTTCAAAACACACATCCAGAAAAGAGTCCCAAGTCCTCACCCTTCCGTTCCTTTTATTGCACAGACCTCCCTTCCGTTTGCCCTGAGTAGCCAGAGGGAGGGTTTTGAAGGGAAGGGGAGTCCAGAGCAGAGCTGAATAGCATTTCCCAAAAGCAAACCCGGAGCTAGAATCTGGAGAAGGCCGGAAGGGGCTCCAGGCCAGAATCTTGGCGCTGAGTTCACCATGATGGAGACCTAACCTAGCGTCCAGCCAAGGCAACGGCTAACCACCCTGGCTTGAGCCAACCGCTCTCTGCCAGTCCTCCTCCTGCATCCAAGGACAACCCCAGAGAGGGTCATAACAAGTGTTTGTTGCGCTTTGGAATGATTCTGCGAACGGTCCTGCGTTCGGAGATGTTCCGCTTCACTTTGGCCCCCCCAGCAGGAGGCCCATCCAAGTTCAGGGAAGGGCTGGAGTGAGACTTCTGCAAACTGGGGCAGTTCTCCACCATGGCTGTCAGCCGGGCTTCCCACTGGTCCAGATCCTCTGTGCTGCAGCCAAGCTTCACCTCCAAGAGCTTCACGTACGTCTCATAGCGGCGTTTCTGCACGGGGCGAAAGGGGGCGAGAGTCAAGCAGCGGAATCCGGTTCCATGACGGGGAGAGAGGAAGCCGCGGGCTTCAGACAAAGCTCCCCTCTCCTTGGACCCCTTCTAAGGATGCTATTTTGGGCACGGATTTTCCCCCCTTCCTCTTTCATGTCCCACAAATTTATTTATTTATTTATTTATTTTATTCGGCTTATATGCCGCCCTATCTCCCAATGGACTCAGGGCAGCTCACAATAATAAAAACACAAGCCACGATACAAAATAAAATCTAAAATCTAAAAAATTTAAAATTTAACCCTTAAAACCCCATCAGTCCAGGTCGATAGGGAGGGACACAGCAAACATCTCTCTCGTTTACAATTTGATATCTAAAATTCTGTATTCATGGTTGCATATATATATTTATATATATATATATATATACACATCTCCTGACTTGAACAGATAACTAGAGGTAGGTCGTAGAGAGGAAGTGTGATGTTCTGAAAGGTAACAGCCACGTGAAGAGAAAAATGGCCAGGGATAAGAGCTGTACTTCTGCAGAGATATGGATCTGCAAACTCCTTCCCCAGAAAAATGACGCAGGCAATTCTTAACAGGTGTGTGTGCGTGCGCCATTCGAACTCAATGAACCATTACCTCCCACTGTAGAAAGGTTGTCACTGGAGGATGGCTCTCCCCAACAGAACAAGGCAGCCCACTCATCCTCCCCCACACCTCTCCCTGAAGAACCAACTTTGCTCACCTCATAAAGCAAGTACTCCTTTCTGAGCTGGTACTCCTCCAGATCCCTCCCACGGCCACGCTTCTCTGGCAGATTCCGCTGGAGCTCCTGCAGTTCATGGGACGTCCTGTCCATGCAGGCTTCGTGGGCCAGGTGCTGGTCTTCCTGCAGTGACAGAAAAAGGTTGCAGCCTTGCCTCAAGCCAGCTGCCCCAGTTCTCTCCCCCCACCTAGATCGTCGACTGCGCTGATCTGTGCAACCGGAACCCTGAGATGGAGCCACACTTCCCCCAAGGACCTGCCTTCGACCCTGGCATTTCTTAGAGACTTCATCTAAAGCACTCTGCAGAAGGACCCGGGATTTGACCCTTCCCTCCCCCAGGCGCTCGACTTACTATGGAATTCTTGCAAGGAGTAGTTGGCAAAATGGGCCTTATAAATTTCTTTTGGGAGCCCACTGCTGCGGGGAAAGGTGGGGCAGAGAACATGGCTGCCACAAGGTTGATGCGGGAAATCCATGAAGCCATTTCTTCGGGACTTCTAGAAAAGTAGAATTGAATTTTTCAATCAGCCCCAATTTGGGGATTAACATAATAAAACCATCTCTCCAAAATGTTTAAAACCTAGCCCAAATCAATATTGGATATGAATGCATCTGCCGGATCTTTACCCATTCTGGTTAAATGTGCTATGTGATCACAGCTCAATAATCAGGATCAATACAAACTCCTGGTCAGTTTGGCCAGGCTGCACCCCGGCCTCTCTCCTGCTCCAAAGAATCCCATTTGCATTTCCCAAGAGTCGTATTTGTCAAGAAAACTCATCGGTACCAGGCAGTCAGATGTCTACCATATGTTGCCAAAGCAGTTTTTAATAAACAATGAGTATAAATACAAAACAAATGCCAAATTATGCAGATAATTCATGATCCTTCAACCACTAAGTTGCTAGAATTCTGCAGTGGCCAATGTCCTGTAAGACCAGAAATCTTTGGTCTGGATAAAAGTTAATGGATGTTTTCTAGGGAATATAATTCAAGTACCTACAACTAGATTGGGGCATCCCAGGTAAAATAAACTAAAAGGTGGAATTCTTTCTTAGGAGGTCCATGCGGTCAATCTGTGATAGCTGTCAAGAACATGAATAACCCCTTGCTTAGGTTGGGAAAAGTAAGAGGATACTCTTTATGGTCATACGCCCCAAACCCTCTGGACTAAATCTCCAACTGGACAGGGATTGACTAGTAGCTTTACATTTTTCCCTCCCTCCCTCTACACAGTGTGTATATGTGTAGATGATAGATAGATAGATAGAAAGATATAGATATAGATAGATATAGATAAATAGAAAGATAAGATATAGATATATAGATAGAAAGATAGATAGAAATAAAGATATATAGATATAGATATAAAGATAAATATAAAGATAGATATAGATATATAGATATAGATGAAAGAAAGAAAGAAAGAAAGAAAGAAAGAAAGAAAGAAAGAAAGAAAGAAAGAAAGAAAGAAAGAAAGAAAGAAAGAAAGAGAATGCTATAGGCTCCTCTTGGAGAAAGACTGCTATAGGTTAAGATGGGCAGCCTATAAATTGTATAAACAGCAATAGCAGTTAGACTTATATAGCACTCCACAGTGTTTTACAGCACGCTCTGAGCAGTTTAAAGAGTCAACCTATTGCCCCCAACAATCTGGCTCCTCATTTTACCAACCTCGGAAGGGTGGAAGGCTAAGTCAACCTTGAAGATTGAACTGGCAGTGGGCACAGTCAGCCTGCAATACTGCACCACCACAGCTCTTAATTAATTAATTAATTAATTAATTAATAAATAAATAAATAAATAAATAAATAAATAAATAAATACATACATACATACATACATACATACATACATACATACATACATACATACTTTAAAATTTGGTGGTGGGGGTGGAGAACCCGAGAGACATGCCCAGGGCCATACTAAGGAGTCCCATAAGAAGACAAGAAACCTAGAAAAGGGCTCCCATTTCTTATTTATAAATAATTTCCACTATTCTTCCGCAGTAGACATTGGGAAGGATGGTGGGAACTCACGGGGCTTGGAAGAGGAAGATGTGCCAGTCTGAAGTCTGGAGCCGGAAGACATGAGGCCGCTTGGTGTATTTGCTGGCTTTCTCTGCCAGGGCGTGAGGTAACCCAATGAGTTCCTCTGAGCTGGACATCTCCAAGTGCTGCTCATCCTGCATGACAGCCAAAAACAAAAGCAAACTCAGCATCCATCTGGGAGGGACAGAGGTGTTCATGCTACAAGAGGAGACATTGTGGGGGGGACTTAATCCCCAGAAGTTCTTCCGAATTTTGATCACATGACCATGGGGAGGCCACAAAGCTCGTAACTGGGAAAAGTGGTCCTAAGTCACATTTTTCAGTGCCATTGTAACTTTGGGCAGTCACTAAACGAACTGTTGTAAGTCAAGGACTACTGTATACAGAAGTTTAATATCCACTATCCAGTGGTGAAATTCAAATTCTTTTACTACTGGTTCTGTGGGTGTGGCTTGGTGGGCGTGGCAGGGTGTGGAAGGATACTGCAAAATCCCCATTCCCTCCCCACTGTGGGGCCAGCCAGAGGTGGTATTTTCCAGTTCTCCGAACTACTCAAAATTTCTGCTACCGGTTCTCCAGAACCTGTCAGAACCTGCTGGATTTCACCTCTGCCACTATCTATCCCCATTTATGTATCTTTAACTAATTTGAGCTCCAAGTCCCTCTTTTTTTTCTCCTTTGTTCTCTTGGAGATGACAATCTTCCCGTCACTTTGATTTTACCCAGCATTTCACCTTGTTCCTAAACGGTGGGGCTACTCCTTCTGCCTCCCTCCAGTTCCCCTCCTTTACTCTTCTACAGCCCCAGAAGCTCTGGGTTTTTAAGCCTCTCTGAGACTTTTTCTTTCTTTCCTTGCATGCCAGAGAAAGTCTTCCGCCACCTGTTTACAGCTCTTGTTTGACATCCACTGCTGAGTGGTTAAAGAGCCCATTGGCAGAGAGCACGGGTGGGTGTTGTAAGAGGGAGGAAGGGCTGTTCCGAGACGGCTTTTAGCAGCCACACCTTAAGGGGATTTCCCCCACCGGCTGCTTGTCAACCACTCACAGCACACACATTTGTGGCCTGATGTGGGGCAGTCCTTGAGCAGAAGGCTCTTCCCCTGCCTGCCTGGCCCCTCTTACCTTCAGGAAGTAGAGCACTGTCCCCTTCAGCACAGCATGGAAAGTCTTCCAGCCTCGCTTGCCCCAGGGCGCTGCAGGGAGGGAGGGAAGGGAGGTCAGTTGCTTTCCTCTGGCCAGCTTGCCCGCCCTTCCTCCAGGTTGCAGTCCAGAGGGCTTGGCTATTTGGATCTTGACCTTAGAGCGCCCTCGACCTGGCACCAAGCAGACTGGTGACCACCTGGAGCTTTCGTGGGGGGTGGGCAAGAGAGCAAGAGCCAGGCCTGAAGCCCCCAGCTGGCTCCCATGGGAGACTCTGCCGGCCCCTCTCTGGCCTCTGTCAGGGAAGTGAGAACTGTTGGTCCAGGGCCCCAACTCAGCACTCA
Organism: Pantherophis guttatus; assembly: GCF_059756535.1. Classification (NCBI taxonomy): domain Eukaryota; kingdom Metazoa; phylum Chordata; class Lepidosauria; order Squamata; family Colubridae; genus Pantherophis; species Pantherophis guttatus. The sequence continues at coordinate 860,998 of NC_142071.1, forward strand.
CTTTTCTTGCCATCGGCCTCTGCGTGCACCTTACGGGCAAGGAGACCCTTCTGGTAGACTTTTGCCCCCGGATCCTGCCACACAGTCAGAAAAGGGTTCGTTTTCCTCTGGCTGCTTGTGGGACTCAGGAGCATCTTTGCATCCATTGCCTCTTCCTCATCCCTGAAGGGAAGAAACAGAAATTTGGCACAGGCTGCATATAGGAAAAAAAACATGTAAAAGGGGGGAAAAAAAGTCATTTTGGACGACTTAATTACACTAAGGGTCAACAGAAGAGGTTGGGGGGAAAAAAATCTGTCTTTACGATGGAATGGAAGAAAATGCTACTGAATCTTAACCTGCAAATGCCTTTCAAATTTAGAGCCCGTTTGGTCTGGCGGTTAAGGTACCAGGCTAGAAAGCAGGTGGCTGCGAGTTCAAGTCCTGCCTTAGACATGAAAGCCAGTTGGGTGTCTTTGAGCCAGTCCCTCACACAAGGTGGTTGTTGTGGGGAAAATAGGAGGAGGAGGAAGGTGCGTTGAATATATTCGCCACCTTGAGTGATTTGTAAAAAAAGCAAAGGTGGGATAAAAATTAAATAAATAATAAAAGTAAACTGAAGAAAGTATGAAAGACATCATTCACAATTTGAAAAAAATCCGTGTTTTTCTGTCATGCCATTTGGGCATTCCTCTAGCAGTGTTAAACATCCTGGGGAATCCTGAAATCTTAAGCACCCTCTTCCCTGAGCCGATTTGAACTTGGGAAATATTATTTGGGCCTCCTCCTTTCCTGTGGCAGCGCAGCCCAATCCTGGTGTCAGTTTGAGGCACGATTTAGGCTTCCTGTGGGGGCTCCTACAAGCTCGTCTCCACCAAATTCTCCTCCATTCCCTTCTCCTTCTCCTTCTCGACAACTATCCCTACAGGATGAATACTTAAAACTCCTGAATTACAGACCGAGTCACAGTAGTCCACCCACACAGCTTATACAGGGCAACCCCCCTCATCTCCTTTATAAGGGAGAAGGGAGGGGCCCAAGGGCTTTCATGCCTTCCCCCTTTGACCTCAGCCCTCCCTTCTGCTTCCTCAAAGCCCCCCCTCCCTCCCATATCTTGCTTTTACTTACGTAGCCCATTCCAGTTTCTCATGACGGATGGAGTTGTACAATGCCTGGACAGATAGAAAAAAGCTGACATGTAAGGTTTCTTCCCTGCCTCTAACCCCCATCCTTCAAGAAAAGCTCCCTGCACCCCCAGAACTGCCACTTTGGGGGTTCTGCTCTCCAAAGTCCCGCCAATCCTTCCTCAGCTATTATCAGCTGTGAAGAAAAGCTGGGAGCCGCCACCTTTCCAGAAGAGTCCAGGCACCACATCTGGTCTGTGGCCAGACCCAGCCCTCCAACTGACTTGGCAGATGTTGTCAGGGGTGTGAATTTAGGGGGAGTCTCACCCCCTCCCTAAGGCCAGGCCCTTCATCTCACTAGCTCTTCATGGAGGACTAGTTGGGGGTCCTTCGTGTGCCTCTTTTGTCCCGTGTTGGACAGTTGCAGAGGGAAAGTGAAACGGCCCTTCCTGTATCTTGTGTTTTTCTTGTAAGCGGCCTTGAAAGTCAACGAAGTTGGGATATAGACATTCTAACATTGACACTGAGCACCTGATTTTTTGGGGGGGTGGGGGTGGGAGGGGAAATTGCTGAATTAGAGCTCTAAGGCTTTCTCTCCATTGACCATGCTGGCTAGAAGAGAGGTTCCTCATCTTCTGGGCCGCAGGCAGCCCTTTCATTGCCTTCATAGAAGGAAGCCACACTTACCTTTAGCAGCTCTTTGGGGAAGTCCTTGCCATCATTTAGGCCTGTGAGATTCACAACGAAATCCTGGCAGCTCATGCTTCGGCCAATATTCTGATTCCAGGAGGATGTAGATGAGAGAGACAAAGAGAGCTGAAGTTGTGGCACTCTCCAAATTCTACATCTAAACAAGAACTATCACGTCAACCCGCGTCTGTGGGTACCCTAGACCCTCTCCCACAAATATGGCCGTCCGAATAATTTTTCTCTGCTCGGACACCGTAAAAAGGCCCAAGGGAGGGAAGGTGAGCCAAGACTCCTTCCTCTCAGAAGAGTCTCCTTACCTGCCCATGCAAATCGGTATTGAGGAGCATCGTGGCGCAGGTGAGCGTATGCACGGCATCTGCAGAAGAAACGGGAGTTCAAGAGAGATTCCGTAGGCTTCCCCCACAACTAATCGCAAAATATTCCCCTAGGGAATTTGGCCCTCCGTTAAAACAAAAGGCCAGAGAAAATGAACTGAATCTTAAGACTTGCTACCATCAACGTTCAGCTGTTCTGTTCTCTACTCGAGGAACCGGAAGTGGTGGCTTCCTTCTTCCCTCAGACAGACATTTTGTGGTATTCTTAAGAATGGCGTCTTCCAACAGTCTTCCACTGTAACTGAGTCCATCCCCCTTGCTGCTAGTCAGTCTCTTCTTCCCTTTCCTTCCCCCTTTCCCAGCGTTAGAGCTTTCTCCAGAGCAGGGGTCTCCAACCTTGGCAACTTTAAGACTTGTGCAAAGTCTTTAAAGCAAAGCTGACTGAGGAATTCTGGGAGTTGAAGTCCACAAGTCTTAAAGTTGCCAAGGTTGGAGACCCCTGCTCCAGAGATTTCGGACTTTGCATAGTATGTCTGAAATGGGATAACTTGAACCTGGTTCCTCAGGAGGGAACTCTGGATTGATATGGATCCAGGCACCATCTCTATTTGCCTTCTTACAGGGCACAGTTTTAGCTGCCCTGCCCTCCAGGGCTCAACTATCTTGTCCCCTTTTCTGTAGCATCTCTTTTTCTTCCCCAAAACTCAAGCTCTTTTCTACTATGAAGTTCTGGTATTTCTTTCTGAATTCCATTCATTCTTCATCCCTCATTTCTTATCATTCTCTGTATTTGCTTTGATGGCCTTCCTTACGAAAATTGTTTCTGCTCGCAGTGCCTTGTGGTTTGGCTTGTATGTATTATAGCTGCCCCTTTCAAGAGACTCTGGGCAGCTTATGAAAACCAATTCTAAGTTAAAACAATTAAAAATAGAGAACAGTCCTATTTAAATTGCTCTCCTCTCTTATCAGTGGAAGGCAGTTTAAGCGTATGGCAACTACAGAGGTCGTGCAATCGCCGATATACACATTTTGTTTAATTTTTATTTCATTTAATTTTTAGTTTAATTTAAGTGGAAGGCAGTCCCTCGCTGCAATTCTTCAAGATTATTATGAAGCTGGAATTTGCATGTTACGGTTGTTCTTAGGCAGTAACAAAAAATGCAAACAAATGTTGCAGGTCTGTTTACTTTCACTTTCCCTACTTAAGACAGTATTGGTGCAAAGGTTTATATTTCCTCCTTTTATGAGCCTTTCACTAGCCAGTACAATCTTAAGGGAAATTTTTTAAAGATTCTCCTTGAACCCCCCTCCCACAAAGTACAGTCTAGTTAGCTTTTTCCTGTCTGCTCTCCCTACAGTAGAACATTGGCCTTATCTTCCTTCTACAGCAGTGTTTCTCAACCTTGGTAGCTTGAAGATGGGTGGACTTCAACTCCCAGAATCCCCAGCCAGCAACGCTGGCTGGGGGATTCCGGGAGTTGAAGTCCACCCATCTTCAAGCTTCCAAGGTTGAGAAACACTGTTCTACAGTGTCAGAAGCACAAAGCAGTCAATGAATGACCAGAGCTCCCCCCTCCCGTCCAACTCCCCCCAAAATCCACCCTGCCATGTTGTCTGTAGAGGGCAGGTTGCTGATTCGTGTCCCAGGGCAGCCTCCCAACAGGTCTGTCTCCAATTTACAAGAATTGTAGTCAAATCTTGAAGGGCACCAGACAAAAACGCCTCTCATAAAATGGGTTAAATGCCCACCTCTGTGACAGGACTGGCTGCCTAAATGGAATAAACTCCCCTGGTTCTATTTTAAAACAGGGTTCTGGAAGTGCTAACCAATGATGAAAAAGCTGCCGGAAGATAAAAGATATATAAAAAAAAAATAGGAAATGGTCACAATGTCCTTTCTCCCTCTTTCTTCTCCCTACATTTTCCAATTTCCACTCCATCAAAAAACAAAAGGGTATCAAGACATGAGTGGATCCTCTTTTGGCCCAGAAAATGATACTGGAAAAAACAAAATTGAGGATTTTTTTAAAAGCCAAAAATAATTAATTTAAAAATATATACAGGAATGCAAAATGTGAATGGGTTGGCATGCTCCTTTAGATCGCCGTGCAGGAAAATCATTATCCATTTGATTCCTCTGCCTATTGGACCATCCAGCCTTCCTCCAGAACATTATATATGGGACAGTATAATGCTAATGTTCCGGGTTTTAAGGGAAGGAAATAAAATGGAGTGTAAATGGACCACACAAAACATTGCTTGGAATAAACTCACCTGGACTAAGAGAGGCCTCAGGATTGCAGCTGTGGAAGCGCTGAGAGAAATGCATCAGGATCCGCTCCCGCTCCTGAGTCTCCCCAGTGAGCACAAAGGACTTCAGGAAGGACCTGCCAAGAGGAGGGGAAGGTCAGAAGGGGGGCCTGGGATGCTGCTTTCCCCCAGGACTGGTAAACAGCAGCAGCAGCAGCAGGACGCCTGGGGAACAGCTACCTCGGGTGGGGAAACTCATCATGGCCAACTCGCTGCAGGACAATTTAACAATTCTATTTAATTATTTAAATGAAATAAATATTATTTTAATTTTTGCCATTCACATTTCATTCTGTCCCTATTTTTGCATCCTTTCTTTAATGATTCTACTCCACCACTGGCCTAGCTTAAAATGGTTTTAATGGGGTTTTTAAATTTTCGATTTTATGGATTCTGGGTTTTAAATTGGGAACTTTTCGATTTTGCAGATCTGGGATTTTAAATTGGAAATGCCGATGATTTAATTTATTTTTAGTTTTTTCTTAACTTTTGTACTATATGTGTTTTAAGTTTGGCTGTTCACCGCCCTGAGTCCCCTTGGGGAGAAGGGTGGTATACAAGTTGAATTAATAAATAAAATTAATAAATAAATTTCTTTGATATTAGTGTAACTTTTGTCCCGTGGAGAGTTGGCTGTGGAAAACTATCATAGACCACCAGCGCCTTTTTCAGGGCTTCCATTCGGCCTGGGGACAATCCAAGGAGGCTGAGGCAGCTGAAATGCTGAGGCTGGGAGGCACTTCTATCTTCACCACGGAGCTTCCTTTTAATCTGCCAAGAACTGAGGAGACTTCAGACACAGCCGCCTCTGCTCAACGGTTCCAAGGATTTTTCTTGCGCTCATTTTCTTGCCTTCCCTCCCCACAGCTCCAGGAAGGTCTCCAAACCAAACAGGCCTTGACTAGGAGCAGAGCTGCAGGAAGAGGCCACTCAATCTTTTTCTTCCCATATCGTTTCATTTGCCTCTTCCCAGCCTTCATGCCGTTGCTCCCCACCTACTCCAGCCCTTTCCCAAGTTAGCTCTTGGCCTCCTGGACTTGGGAGAGGGAAGGGTACCCTCCTCCCTCCCTCCTCATCAGGGAGAGCAGGATATATGCATTTGGCCATAGGGAACTCTGAAGTTTCATTTCCCTTCCTGAAAATGGAAAGGCAGTACCAAGGGAAGGAGTGCGTTACCTCAGGGCCTGATCCAGAGTTTGCTCAGAGAAGTGGAAGAAGGAGAGGTAGGCCTCAGCGACCATCTGGCTGAAGGTATTGCTGTGGACAAAGGTAGAGGAAGAGCTCAGAAAACTCCAAACGCACCACGAGAACCTCTCAATCTCCTCCTAGGGGTTTCTCACCCCTGCCTGGCTCCCAAAGCCTCCGCTTCCCCACTCCATGCCCCATGACCATGGAAGGTCCATCAAGGACTATGCACAAGTCCAAGCAAAAAGAGAAAAAAATGCTACTGCCACCTCCATTCAGCCCCTTTGGCCCTTGCTTTTACTGTTCCCTCCTAATATTTCCCTCAGCTGGACTCCTGCTGCCTGTCCTTGGCATTTGCTTCAGGACTGCCAGATTCTGCTGCCGGGGCTGCCTCAGAGGATGGCAGTTTTTACTCTGCCGCCTGCTCAAAACACCCTCCATCCCTAGCTTTCAGTCAGCAGAGGGCCACTGGTTGGGAAATGCATTAGCTTCTTCTTCGGATGGTGAAGGAACAACTTAAAACTCAGCATTGTGTGTATCCATAGTGTGCAAGCAATAAAAGTGGCAAACATTCAAATCCCCAAACGGAAGGAGGCGTGTAACCGAAGACTCTCAAGGCCATCTTACTTCTTCCGGAGAAAGGCAGCCACCTGAGATTTCTTGAACCCGTCCAGGTGGTAGAGGCGAGTGGCCAGCCTGTGCGCTGCGGCCAGGTCTCCAGAGGTGCCGTTGGCCAGGAGCAGGGTGCCATTGGGCTCTGCCGTAACCTTGGCAGGCAGACTCTCCCCCGGTTTGCCAAATTCCCCTTCGGGTTCTTCACAGCAGCTGCAGAGGGTGGAGAGACAGAGACAGGGACCCTTGTCATAGCCCAAGAGAATAAATGCCGACACGTGAACGAAGTCACCAGGAGGCAAGAAGGCAAGCAGACTCTCTGGCGACGGCAGGACAAAAGCCACAATCGCTTCAAAGCGGCCTCCGGATACCTGCTGGGTTGCACCTTGGCCCAAGCCCACCTCCCCACCTCAGCTGGAGGGTGTTGTGTGTGGTGAGCAGACCAGAAAGGCCCACGGTCCCAAGAGACAAAAAAAACAAAGCATCCTTACTAGAACATCGGCTCTTCCTCTCTGCCTTTCGACCTCCCATCGCTTTGCATAGCTGGCAGCTCCACCATCTTGAGTCTCTCTACTGAGCTCGCCCGCTTCCTCTCTACACCACAAAGTGGGATGGAGCTCACATCTGCTCCGCTGACGTCCTTCTGTAGAGAGGAAGTTCTCTCAGGCTCCTCTAACCACGTGCAGGAAGATGAAGGGTGGCCACGGGGTGATACTTGTGGCTCAAACCTCTCTTGCTGCAGATTCTCTTCTGCAGCAGGAGCCGAGAGGACCTGGAAGCTGGAGGGGACGCAGCAACTCTCCCCTGGAGATGTGGGCTTGGGAGGGAGGCGGCTCTCCGGGGACTCTTGCAGCAAAGCAGACATCAGAGAAGTGCTGGAGGCAGAAAACAGCAGCCCTTCTGCCGGCAAATACGCAGACGGATCTGTATGTGGACCAGAGGGACAAGTCAGTCACAAGTCGGTTTCCTTTCCACATCCTGCAAGACCGCAGCCTCTGCTGAGCTGTGCAGCCTAGACAGCTCTACGATGGGGCAGGGAGCTGTGTGATGCTCTTAGAAAGAGCAGGGACAGACTCACCTGGAGTAATGCTTCCCAGAACATCTCCTTGGAGGGGATCCAGAAAACAGCCCTCAGCCTGGAAGATAAATTTTGGTAGTCACAAAAGGCTGAGGCAGCTGACAACATGAACAGCTGCTGATCCCCCCCACATACACACCCTCTCCTCCCCGGTGCCCTGCCTTCCTGTACATTTCCATCAGGAATGGATTTTCAAGCATTTCGCAAGAACTGTGGAAAGAACAATGGCTGCACATCAGCAGTAGGGGACAGAAATCAAATCAGCCCGGCCTGGTGCAAATGCAGATGGTTCTGATAATGTTTTGTTGAAGGTTAAGGACCTGGTTTTGTGGAAGAGTTTATCTACGCCATTTGCCAGGTAAAGGGTATATTCACGCAGTGGCTTCTAGTTTGCTTTCAGAAACTGTCCTTCTGCTGTCTCCGGGGCTCAAGGATTTCGAAGACAAGAAATCAAATATCTGGTGGTTGATATAAGAGTAACCCTAACAGGGGCCTACATCTGCATGCAGCGTTAATAGTGAGCCAAAACAAGACAGGGTTTTAAGTTTGGATAAGTTCTCTTGCAACTTGCAACATCAGCGTTGCCACAGTGGTGCTGAGGGATGGGGAGGAGGGAACAGAGATAGCTGGCCAAAACAAAATAGTTTCCCCTGAGAACCAAGGACATTCCCACAGGTGCCTGAAGAGAGGAAGAGTCAAATTACCCAGCAACCGGGCAGCACCTTGATTGGGTCATGTGACTGATTGTTTGGGAAAAGGGGGAAAACGTTTACTTTTAATTGGGTGAAAACAGTGGGAACCTTTAGAGTTGGTTTTCACCATCTTGTGCCAATATCATATATCCAATGAACTTGTTCTTTGAGGAACCTGCTTGCCTCGGAGTTCTGTTTGCTATGGGCGTATTACTTGGAACCCTGACACCAGTGCTGTCATCCTGGCCCTGAAAGAGGGGCCGGGCAGCTGTCGGAATGCATTCTTTTGTTGCAGAAGACTGGACCTAAATAGGAATTAAAGCTCTAACTAATTTCACGTAAAGCCACAGCAAACATGGTAGGAGATGAATACTCATGAGCCTGTTACCATAGAAGCACTGAGAGCTTCTGCATCAGAGAGAAATTCCTTGTGTGTTGAATTACACTTGGCCAAAATTCAAGCAGCAATAGGACACCTCTCTTACCTCTGAATTCTCTGCCAAAGAGCAGGTGATTTCAAGATCTTTTTCTGTAATCAACAATGGAGACAAGGAACGATAATGGGGCACATAACTTGGAAAAGAAGAGGTGGATGTGTCCTCGTTAGCATCACAGAAAGAAAAATAACTCCTGGCCACAGGGCTTATTGTCACATTGGCCTGGGAAAATAAGTCACCATTACGGTTTCCAGAGTCCATTTCACTTTTTACATTTTTCTTGTAATTCTCAGTGGAAGTTTCCCTTTCTGATTGCAGCCATGGGTCTTGTCCTTCAAAAGTTCTGGTTAAGTGAGGACTTTCCTGAAAGAGTGGGTTATTGAAAAATAAATATTCAGATTCCTCCTCCTCTTCCTCCTCCTCCTCCTCACTTTCTTCCTCCTCCTGTTTCTCTAAATTCTCTTCTGGCTCCTCCTCACTATCACTTTCCAGGAGTAAAGGTTCATTGATGGTAGCTGCGTCCAGGGATACAGAATTCACACCGCGAGTCTGCAGAGGTTCTTTCTGCTTATCCAACTCCTCTTGAAGATCGAAGACACACATCTGAGCTTGTAGAATACCAGCCCAAAAAACAGCATCGTTATTATGCTTATCCTGAGTTTTCAAGTTTTTCATTGGCTCGAGAGGCTGTCCAAATCTCTCAGAGAAGTCCAAGCTTTCTGAAACAGGGTGCAATACTTCAAAATTATTCTGCATTAACACTGGAATGGATTTTTCAGAGGGTGTTTCAGTTCTGCAGTGAAGACCCTCCAATCTGTCCTGTACAAGGCCGAAAGAAGGAGGGGGAACAGCCTGGCAAGTTCCAGAAAATGCAAGCAGATCCCAAGTCTGTTTCAAGCCCTCTCCACGGTCAGAGCTCACTTCCTTTGTTCTGTCCTCAGATGACATATCCATCAAGTCTGAGGTACTGGAGCCTTCGGGGTACTCCATTCTAGCATTGACCATGAAAACTTTCCCAGAGGCAACTAGGGTTCCGGTCTGATTTTCAATAGGCCGAGAAATATGGCTCTCTTAAAAGCAATCTCCATGAATCTCTTGTTTGTCCTGCAAAAGAGAAAGTAGAAATATATATTCCGGTTAACACTTGCTCCAAAGGAATAGTTTCACGGCCTGCTTCTGACTTTCTATAATGAGAAGCAGTATCAAAATATTTCAAATATATAAATAATTAAACAGATCAATGAGAAAAAGAGCCAAAAGTTGCCAAATATAAGCTGCTGGAAAAACAGCCCCTCGTGCCATTATAAACTCCTGCAGGTGCCATCAAAGGAGTTGCTAGTCCATCTGCATTTTGCACATCAAGATTTAGGATATTATCACAACAAATATAATACAGATTGATATAGATGAATCTGCGAACTAAGGAAGTGCCTGAAAGTGCCTGACTAGGTGGCTCAGTGGCTAAGACACTGAGCTTGTCGATCAGAAAGGTTGGCAGTTCGGTGGTTCGAAAATCCCTAATATAGGTCTGCTGCATGAGCAGGGGGTTGGACTAGATGACCTCGAAGGTCCCTTCCAACTCTCTTACTGTTACTGTTAAAGGGAAAGAGAAGGGAAACCAAGTGGCTATTAAAGAGCCATGAAGCATATTTGTTGAACTGTTTTCTTTCATGGCACTCTGGTCTTAGTCCCACCCCCAATCCCCACCCACCCCTTATCAAACCATCTTTTAGCAGTGAAGGTTTTCGTTATCTTTAAATGATAGTGGGTGGAGAACTCGATGGTTATTTCCACTACTTACCACCAACAGATACAATGTGGGACATCCATATTGTTGAAATCCAAGGGGGTTGCCTAAATAGCTGAACTAGGGGAAGCCAAACAAGAAAAAACAGATTGTTCACTCAAAACAAATCTTCTGTACATTCAAATTCAGCTGCTGTCTTTTTTCAGCTACTGCAAAGAAACAGTAGAAAAGCAAAATTGTTATGCACATTTATTTATTAAATTTATATAACCATCTGTCTCATAAGAAGTGACCTTGCACCACAACAGGCAAAGCAACGGAGATGGGAAATGAACAGAACTCTAAAAATAACAGAATATGTCTTAAAATCCAAGACCTCAGTGCCTTCCGCCGTGCCCTTAAAACTTTCTTCTTTCAGCAAGCCAGGCTGGCTTAATATATTTTTAAAATATTTTTAATTGGTTTGTTATTTTAAATTGGGGCCAAATTAATATATATCTTTTTAATTGTTTTTTAATGTTTGTATTGTATGTTTTTATCTGGCTGTACACCGCCCTGAGTCCCTCAGGAGAAGGTGCGGTATATAAATTCGAAATAAAATAAAAATAAATAAATAAATAAATAAAATGTAGTCAGCCACGTTGTTTATTTATAATGTATTTATTTTATTTATTTGCTTAAAACATCTGCATATCGCTGGGTCCACATGGACTCTCAGAATATAGTGATTTTGGCGAAGAAGCCTGTAAGATTTTCCCTAATTGTAGGGCAATTTTTAATAAATAGTTCAGGGGAAATAGTAGACATCTCTCTCCAGCACCACTTTCCCCCTCTAGTTCTCTCAACTGCTGAAAGACAAAGAAGGGAGACACCCCCTCACAGGCCAACTTCCGTTCCCAAGAGTGCAACTCACCGAACCTTAGACTGGGGTCTCATGAGATGAGCAGGGAGGGGGCTTTTCCTGTGTTCTCAGGCAGAGACTCTGCCCAGCAGTGAAAAAGACACCAAGAAAGGCTGCCCCATGTTCTAGACCAGGGGTCTCCAACCTTGGCAACTTTAAGACTTGTGGACTTCAACTTCCAGAATTCCTCAGCTATCCATTTGCAAAGCTGGCCGAGGAATTCTGGAAGTTGAAGTCCACAAGTCTTAAAGTTGCCAAGGTTGGAGACCCCTGGTCTAGAGGACAATGTCACTGCAAACGGAAAGACACAAACCCTGGTTTGATTGGAATCCATAGGAGCTGGCAATTCCTCATCACGCAATGCTTAGACGGCCAACCTTCAGCTCATCCGTGTGACCCACCAGCCCTGTGGGGCTAAGGAAAAAGCCTTTCATTATGACTATTAAACTGACCCCGTGGCAGTTTTGAAAGTAGGCCTCTTCTTCTCCCGGTCAGTAAGGATGGTACACAGGAACTCCCCAGCCGTTGCCAATGTGGCATCCACGCACCTTCCCTGTGTTGGAACCCCTTGAGGTCATCCAACCCTGCAACATAGGGAAGAGGCTCAATTTGGCCTCTGGGGAGGAGCGGCGTCCTGATTCCCTGCTGACCAAGAGAAGTGAAGGCTGCCTCAGAGCCAAGTTTGGGCTCTTCTTATAGCGTAACAGAGGAGGGTCCAAAACGTATGCAAAATCTTGTGGCCAACTGTCTGTAGTACCCCAGCCTCCAGAGCTTTCCATCTAAGCTACTCTTGCTTTGCAAGGAGCGAATGCTGAGGGCCATTATAAATTTTAAGAAAAGGTTGATTTGTAACTCAGTGCTGCTTCAGTGGGTGAAATGATTATTATAGGGTAAAACAGGTTCAAAAGAAAGTCAGCCGGTTTGGAGCTACCTGGGGCAGAAAGTAAATTAAAAGAAGAGTGAGGAATGATAGGAAATTGCTCTTCTGTCTTGAGCTTGCATCCTGCTCCTTCTAAACGGGAAGGAATAACAGCTCATTTATTTTGGCATTCCAGCAAATCTCCCCCATTCTTTTCATTCTTTCCTTGAAACAGCCCAAAAATGAAGCGTCCTCCTCGAATCCAGCTTCCCCGAGAGCTGTAGGGAAGGAATCCCCAAAGGGGAGACACTGCTTCCCCCCCAATTATGGCTTCAGAAAGCAGGGGCCCTTTGGGGGCCGCCAGCCTGGCCCCTCTGCCCGCCTGGGGGGGGCTCCTCCTGCGGGCTGCCTTGAAAAGGCCCGTCCTGTGGAGAGCCGCATTCAAGTCCTGCCTGGCGTGTCCCCGGGAAGGGCAGCCGGGGAGCGTCCGGAGGGCCGCAGCCCCAGGGAGGGAAGGCAGGTGGTGATGAGCCAAAGATGGGCCAGCCTCGGCCTCGGGGAGGCCGCCCTGTGGAGCGGTTCGGCTGCCCAAAACTCCCCTCTGGGCATGGGGCTTTCAGCGCCCGCCTTCACGGGAGAAACAGGGGATCGGAGGGTCTTTTTCTGGGAGTTGAAGTCTGCCAGGCTTAAAGTGGCCGAGGTTGGAGACCCCTGTTTTAGGAGACCCGTTTTGGATTCAGAGGCTGCGGAGATTTGCTTTTCTTTCTTTCTTTCTTTTTCTTTCTCTCTCTCTCTCTTCTTTCTTTCTCTCTTTTTCTTTCTTCCTTCTTTCTTCTTTCTTTCTCTCTCTTTCTTCTTTCTTTCTCCTTCCTTCCTTTTTATTTCTTTTTCTTTTTTATTTCTTTCTCTCTCTCTCCTTCCTTCCTTCTTTTTTTATTTCTCTCTCTTCTTTCTTTCTCTCTTTTTCTTTCTTTCTTTTTCTTTCTTTCATTCTTTTTCTTTCTCTCTCTCTTTTTCTTTCTCCTTTTTATTTCTTTCTCTTCTTTTCTTTCTTTCTTTCTTTCTTTCTTTCTTTCTTTCTTTCTTTCTCTTTTTCTCTTTCTCTTTCTCTCTCTCTCTCCTTCCTTCCTTCCTTCCTTCTTTTTTTATTTCTCTCTCTCTCTCTTTCTTTCTTTCTCTCCTTGGGAGCCGCCTCCAGGCTCCTCCTCGGCTGCTTTTCCCCCAAGAAAAGGCGCCCCTCTCCGGCTGCGACCCCCGGCCGAGGAAGGCGGGGCCCCTTCCTCCCCATCGCCCACGGGCCTGGCATTGGGGCCGCCGGAGCCGAGCATGGCAGCGCGGGGGCTCCTCCGGCCACCCCGGGCCCCCAGGCCCCTCCGGAGAAAGCGGCGCCTTCCTCCGAGCGGCCCCGCCGGGCTTCCGGGCAGCCGCTTCCACGAGGCCGGCCCGGCGGAGGCGCGGCTCTTCTCCCCGGAGGGTCTCCGGAGGGAGGGAAGCGGAGAGCCCACCCGGCGGGCCCGGTGCCCACTTACCTCCGCGGGCCCCGCTCGGCGCCACCGGCCGGTCGGTCGGCAGCATTTCCGGCCTCCGCGCCGCCCGAGCACAAGGCCCGCCTCGCCCGGGAAGGCGGCTCCGCGGCCCCGATCCTCTCTCCCCGGGCCCCGCCGGGCCTCCACCGCCGCCCCGACATCCCTGGCGGTGGGCGCTCCCTGCCCGGCCCCGGGGCGACTCCGGAGGGTCCCTGCTTGGAGCGGCCGAGGGAAGCGGGGCAGCCCCACCGAGCCCTGGTGGGCTGGGGAGGGTCGGTGTTTGCCCCCCCCGGGGGTCCCCCTGCCCTGGACCAGGCCCAGAATTGGGTGGGGGGGCTGACCAGACCCCCCCTCCCAGAGTCAGTCCCCCCCACAGCCCCAGGGAAAGCCAAGGGGGCTGCCGACCCCAGGAGGGGGCGTGGGGGGGGGCGTGGGAAAGAGCCGGGGCGTTGGGCAGGTGGGCTGCTCAAGGGGGTCCGTGGGAGGGTCCCCCAAGGGGGAGGGTTTGGGGAGGGGGGAAATGGGGCTCCCTGGGTTGCATGCTTCTTTCTTTGCCCCGGGAAGGAGCTGCCCAGGTTGGCCCCCCAGGTGGGAAGGTCTACCCAGGTAGAGTTGGGGGCCAACTTGGTTGCTGGGCTGGGCATCCCCGTCCATCTCTTGCAGGCTCTGACTTCATGGTGGCTCCTGACCTTCACAGATCTCCGAAGGTCCAGAGGTTAGTCCTCTGCAAGGAAGGCCTGTGGAGGCATCTGGTTGGGCTTCCAGAGCCCCAACCCTTCTGGAGCCTCCTTTCTGGCCTCCTCCTCCTCCTCCTCCTCACTATACTTACCTCCTGTGGGACCTTTCATCCTCCTCTTGCCCAGGCCTGAGCGAGGATCCCTAGGGAACCGGTGCTGCTTCCTAAGAGCCCCTGCTGGGAATGGGGACAGATCCCTCTTGATCGTTGGCTGGTTTTTTTTGGGTTTTTTTTTACATGATTTTGCAAGACAACCTGACTCAAGGCCACTAACTCTGTGACGCGGACCTCCCTTCGAAAGGCACGAGCATTGGCGCAAAAGGAAAGGAGTAGAGGAGCCTCTCTCGTCTTGCAAAATACTGTGTGCAAATGGAGAAGTGCTAGTTTGCCTCCTGCACAAGCTGCAGGGCTGCTGTCTGAACCGGAACTTACAGCTCTTGGGAGAGCAGCACAAACCGCACCGGCCACGGTGGCTACTGCCTCCCCCAACTACTCTGAAACGAAGGCCATGAAAGGAGCAGGAAGCCCAAGCAGAACTAGGCTCGGACAGCAAGGCAAGGGAAGTAGGATGGAGACCGGGTCCCCCCATGTACAGCAATTTCCTTCCACTAACGCAAGAAAAACTAGGCCGGTCCTTGCTTTGAAAATTATTTGGAAGAGCTGCTTCAAAATACATTGAATGCATCGTGGCGCCTCCTTAAAGTGTGAAGCTAAAAGAAAAGCCATTTTTAAGGGAGCTGCTGCACTCACTGCTGCGTGTTTTGAAGTATCGCTTCCAAAGTGCATATAAGTTTTATTGAGCAAGCACTGAACAGAGTCTGAAACGATTCAGTAAAAATTGGCATGAACAGAACAGAACAACAGACTTGGAGGGGACCTTGGAGGTTTTCTTGTCCAAACCTTGCTCGAGCAAGAGACTATATTATTTCAGACAAATGGCTTCCCAGTCTCTTAAAGGTCTCCAGCAATAAAGCACCCACAACTTCTGAAGGAAAGCTATTCCAGCTTGGTATCATGTGCAAATTTGACGAGTTCCCCTTCTATTCCCTCATCTAAATTGTTTCTGAAGATATTGAAGAGTACTGGGCTTAAAACAGAATCCTGGTGCACCCCACTGCATACTTCCCTCCATGTAGATATAGTTCCATTAAAGACAACACGTTGAACGCAGTTGGTCAGCCAGTTATGAGTCCATTTGGCGGTGATGCTGTCTATCCCACATTTTTCTATCTTACCAAAAAGTAGGTATCTTATTGTCAGATACCTTACTGAAGTCCAAGTATACTATGTCCACAGCATTTGGCTGGTTAGGGTTAGGGTTAGGGTTAGTACATCCACTAATTACTTTGTCAAAGAATGAAATAAGATTTGCTTGGCATGATCTGTTTTTGACAAACCCATGTTGGCTTATGGTTATAATTTTGCTTGCTTCTAGGTGTTCTCAGATCTGTTGCTTATTATATTTTCCAGGAATCTCCCAGGTATTGATGTCAGGTTGATCGGTCTGTATTTTCCTGGATTTCGTTCCTCTTCCCCCCCCCTTTTTTTTGAACTACATCAATACTTTTCCCGTTGTTCCAGGATTTTTGAAAAATACGGTTCAATGGTTCTGAGATCACGTCCACCAGGTCCTTCAAAACTGGGTTTTGAATCCATTTGATTCTGGTGATTTGAACTTGTCTAGAGTGGACAGGTGTTCTCTTACATTTTTTTTGCCAATTTTAATTTGTATTCCTTGCCTGCCTCGCCTCTTCTCTTCTCTTCTCTTCTCTACTCTACTCTACTCTACTCTACTCTACTCTTCCATCCCCTACCCATCTCCTCCCCTCCAGCAGTGTATGTCATTATGGATGCTGTAATATCACCGCACTAGCTTCCTATAAAATTCCAAGTATAATTCCAGGTGTATTATCATCTGTATCAGGGGTTCCCAACCCACAGACCGCGGCCCACTACCAGGCGTGGCTTATTCAGAACCAAGCCGCCACTTGCACAAGCTGAGATGCCCGCCCACATGCATACACACTGGCCTGCCTCTCGCACAGCCCTGTTCTCTTCCCTCCCCTCCAGCTGCACCTCCAAGCCTCAAGGGTTGGGGACCACTGATCTATATAGCCCTTCCGGACCCTCCGTCTACCATTGTCTCTGCTCAGCCTGTTACATCCAGCAAAATGGGCAGACTTCAACTTCCTTCCATGAAACAGTGCCACCTAGTGGGAACGAGGGACTGTGCCTTCTGCTGCAGGTGCCTCCCCTATGGAAGATACCTAATTCTCCTGAGGTTGGGGGGGACCCTAATCCTCCTGCTACCCCCTAAAAACCTGGCCGAAGTGGTGGAAGGAGGTGGTGGGCACCCCATTCTCAAGAAATCATTGCTGGGCTCAGTAGTTTAGATAATTTTCATCCAGTCTCCTTTTTTGAGCGATGTAGAAAAGGTGGCTTATTTATTTACTTACTTATTTATTTATTTGCTTATAACATATATATTTATTTATATTATATTTATTTATTTATTCAATTTATGTGCCGCCCCTCTCCGAAGACCCAATTTGATTTCTATAGCCACCCAATTGACTCTGAACAATATCACAACACTGGGAACCATAAAACCACAAAAACAGTAATAAATAATACATATCGGCAACTGAAGGACTATATGCATTACTGTTCCTCCTTTTGAAGGAACAGCATTTGGAATCGATGTTTTTAAATCTCAAAAGAGGGGCGTTTGAGGACCCCTTCATAATTTTGTCACCTAGCTCTGAAAGAATGCAGTCAAAAATACCAGAATGTTAGTGTGGAGCTGGTTAGAAAGAAAAAGATACCCATATGATTTGGGAAATGGATCAGAAAAAAAACAGGATGTATAGGCTTATTGTAAATATGTAAAGACATTTCACTTCTCATCCAAGAAGCTTCTTTAGCTCTGACAGGATAGTGAGGAATGGAAGCTCCTGTCAGAGCTGAAGAAGCTTCTTGGATGAGAAGCGAAATGTCTTCAAAAGAGAAAACAAGAAAGTCCAGTTGCCTCCTGAAAAAGCACCTCTGGGACAACCATGAC
Organism: Pantherophis guttatus; assembly: GCF_059756535.1. Taxonomy (NCBI): domain Eukaryota; kingdom Metazoa; phylum Chordata; class Lepidosauria; order Squamata; family Colubridae; genus Pantherophis; species Pantherophis guttatus. The sequence goes on from NC_142071.1 coordinate 878,270, forward strand.
CCGGATGATTGAGAATCTCTACAGACTGTAAATATGTTTATTTGCAAATACTCAAAAACACAAGGAAGATGCTAGGCGGTGCTGAAAATGCTCCCTCGGAGTGTTAGAGGACATCCCAAGTATCGGAGGTCAAGAAAACAGAACAGATGCAATTGTCCAGTTGCCTCATGCCACAGTCCTCTATTTTTTATGGACAAAACAAAGCAAGAGGAATATGCTGGTTGGACCGTCTGAAAAACTGCATGAATGGGGAAGGAGGACTGCATGGAAAAAAACCACAAGTCTTGTTTGCAAGCACCTGATCAGATGCCAAAAATAATCCCAAAGCCTGAATTATGTACAGCAATGGAAATATCAGTGCATTTGGGCAATCCAGCTGGCTCGATCTTTTGCTCTCTAGTTTACACTTATGTGCCAGTTTACCTAGAAAATCGCCATTTTCTGAATCTTCTTAGCAACTGTCAAGAGACGGGGGGAGGGAAAGGAGGGACAGAGAAAGATGCAACGGCATAATTAGGATTAAGTGCCACTATGAACACCTCCAATCCTTTCACTCCCCCCTTTTTACCCATCTATCTACATCTATCACTTGCATGGTACTCCAATTCCAGAAAACTACAGTATTATTAGAAAATTAAAACTTGAAATCAGTTAATAAATCTGGGCTGCTGCTTTCTGGGGTAGCATGATCAATAAGCCAAGGAATTCCAGTAAATTGCTGACTAGAAAGAGGCCACTCGGGAATAATCCTGTCTCTTCCTTCCCCAGAAAACAAGCTGAGGTTCACCACAATCAAAGACAAAGGAACACCAAGAGCAGCTCCGCCATCAGGTTGAGCAGGTCAGATGGGAGTGAAGGTGTACAGCAGTTGCAGTGTTTGCTAAACACACCCTCACAAATAGTACGGTACTCTTGGTCACCTGAAGAGTCCATCTCTACCTTCGGTCTGTGCAGATGCAACATCTGAAGCCTAGGCGTAAGTTGCTCACTCATCACTGCTCACCTGCCCAGGTTTTGGTGATGCATGCCAGGTCTCTCATCCCAGTTTGAATCGTGGATGAAGACTGATTAATGACAGAGCTGGCATTTTAAGAGTATCAGCAGAGATGGAGGTACACCTGGCTCTTAAGACAAGGTGAGGAGTTAGAAAAAGGTTCCTTTGCTGCCTCCCTCTGCTGTCACAGCCTTGACTCTCCCTTTCTCCTCCCCACCCAATTTGATAGGAGGAGAATGTGTCACAGGCTGCAGCGGACTTCTGAATAACAAGCTGGGGATTCACACTCCAAGACTACCTGGTGCTAAGACAAAATGAATTTTTTTTAATTTAATGCATATTTTGAAATCATTAGAATGAAATGTAGTCAATACAGTTACTTCAAATGTATTTAATTCCTTTCTGGGAAACCAGGGCTCATAAATTGGCTGGCATATATTGCGCTCGTAGCTTTAGAGGTCTGCAGATAATTTGGTGGCTGCTAGCTGCAAAACCTGCATTTCTGAATCCAGAAAGTGAGCTAACTCTAGAAACACAGCATCTTTTTCCTGCCACTTTGTTCTCTTGAAAAGCAACCCCCTGCAGAAATGTTTAGACTTAGAGAAAGGAGTAGCTGTGAGACCCTGCCCTTCAGGAGTGGGCTTTGTCCTTTGAAGGAAGGTGGAGAGGCTGGCTTAAGATTCAGGCTGGAAATAGAAGTCCACCAGGTGAGAAGATCCTGGGTTATTTATCAGCCCAATGGGTTCGTTGGCTTTGGAAGAAGTGCAGAGGAACCAGCCCGGGTGGGCAGCTGACTCGAAACGCCATATTCCATCTTTTTTAGACACGAAGAAGGTGAAGCGGGTGGAGGCCTCTTTATCTTTGCACAGGTCTGAGATGTTGACATTCTGAGGAGAAGAAAGAGGTTTTCAGGGAAGGGAACAGCCTCAAGAAGCCTGCTCAGGCCTGAAAAGTTACCACGAAAGGGGCTCCCGATAGCAAAATCAAGGGAAGCTATTGATGGTGAAGGAACCCTAAGCTAGCGTACATGTTTCCCTGAGGAGAGCATATCATGGACTCCTCTTAACGAAAAATAATCCTAGAGTAACCAGGATCGTATTTCTGGAGCTGAGGGAGAAAGCAGAGCCACTTCCACACAATTTCTACACAATTTGCTTTCTTGAAGCTCCAGTCCTTGAGAAACTACTGAAGTCCTCAGGAGAAGCTGGGCTACAAACTCCTGTGGGTTTCTGTCGGTATGAATGTATGAGAGAAATGAACAAAATAAATAAAAAAGAGGAAGTGCCTCTGTCTCCCCTAGTCCATCTTGAAGAAAATGGCTGGTTTTCATCTGCTTCACTTTGAAAGCTGAAAATCAGGAGAAGAAAAGGAGACCACCCACCAAAAAATGGGATGGGTTGAGGGTACAATCTGGCCGCCTCTGCTCTCTTACGCGTATCATGGGTAAGATCACGTAATGCTGTGATCTACAACCTGGTTACCTGGGTTTGCTAGGAGAGGCTTCCACACAAACACATCCCCCTCTAAACCATGTTGTAATCCCCTCCTCCCCTGTGTGCGCACAGAGAGCTCTACTGTCCAGTCACTCTGTAGCTTTGCTGTCCAGTTACTCTGTCTAGGAAATACCAAGTAGCAGCACAGATAAAAGTGACCTGGGACGTCATCGGACGGTTGCTTCTCACCTCCAACTGCAGCTCAGGCGGGGACCCCGGAGAGCAGGCCAGGCAGCTCTTCCCACCCCGAATGCTCAGGATGATGGGGAAGTTCTCTTGGCCAAAGGCCTGGTTGCGAACCCAGAAAATCTTTTCTGGAAGGAGGAAGAAGAAGGAGGGAGAGACACTGAAGCGTAGTTCAACTCATACCTAACTAAATCAAGGTGGAGTTCTTTCTTTCTCAGACTTTCTATTTGCCCAAGATTCAAGTACTTTTTTCTACATTCTCCTTCCTCTTCTCTCAGTCAAATCAACATTTTGTTTTTTCACAAATGGGGAGGAAACATCTTAAATAAGATCTGGAATAAAGAATTCACGTTAGGGGCCCAGCCACAGCAAAGTTGGGGAAATGGGGCGAGAGCAGCATTGTATGCTGGGGGTGAAAAAGGAGCCAAAATGAACATGGAAGTACTCCCCTCCTCCATGTCAGTTGGGGTAACGAGGAAACCAGGCTGCAGAAAACTAGCATCTCAACCATTGAACATTATAACCCTCTGCCACCAGGTCTTCTCTTGATTTTATTTTACATTCTCTTTGAAAAAACTCTTAGCTTCTCACAATAAATTAGCTATTTATGTTTGTCTGTTTGAATCAAGCAGACACACTGAGAAGAGCGGCAACACAAAAGAAAAAGAGCAAGCTACAAATGTGTACATAATTATACAAATACCCACCCCACCTCACCATAAGAAACCAGTAAGTTGCTAGAGAACTCTTCAAGCCTCTTGAGCTCCTGAGGGCGGCTGTAGGAGGAAGAACTCAAAAAAAAATCTAAAACTGCAAAGATTATTTCTTATCCCTCCTCTAGGTGGTTTTAGAAAAGACTCACCTTCCAGTGCAGAGTTGGGAGCTTGCAAATATCCAGCTATTAGTTCATTGTTCTGAAGGTATAGGGATTTCTGGTTTACATCCCAGAGCCTGAAATGTCAAGATTTGTGTTTTAAAAGAAAATTTCTATTTTTTTTCTCTCTTCAGCCATTAACCTCTACATTGGCCATTGTTGTGTGGAAAATAGGAAGGTGTATTAGGCATATTTGTTATCTTGAGTTATTTATAAAAATGACAAAAGGCGGAATAAAAATAAATACCATTATACAGCAGTCTTTTATTTGATAGGTAGGTCCATTTAAATGCTGCTTCTTGATTTAAGAGCTGCCTTGCTTTTTATAGCATGAGCTGCTGTTCATCCACTCTCAACTCCTGCCTTTGCCTATTTGCTCAAATCTTCTTTGGGCAGGAAAACCCAAGCAAAGCCCTCATATTCATAATGGGGGAAAAAGAGCCATACTGAACTCTACTTTTATACGCCACTCACGCCATTTGTGGTTTTGGGTAGCTTACAAAACCTAAAATTGGTGCAATTCTAAAGCATTAAATAAACACCATAAAAACACTAGTCCAGCTGTCCCTTCTCTAAAGCTTCCATTCCAGTGGCAAATGCTTTTATAACACAGACCTCACCATGGAGAAAACGGTGCTACCAATTGATGCTATAATAAATATATTCATAGCGGGACCTACAATCTGAGTCTCACAAACAATCTCGAAATTGTGGGGCAGAACATTCTGGTAATGCCATGAGAGAGTAGAGGAGGAACATCAGTGCATCTCTCCTTCCAAAGGAAGCCAGATTCTTGGCCAGAATAAACTTGCTTCCACCCATTCAGAGATTCATTTCTTGAGATCAGAGTCTCTCTTGATCTCAAGAGGCATCCAGTTTTCAGTGAAATGAGCAAACAGGTGCCCAGTGGGACTCAGCCCTCTTTTCTTTGGGGCTTCAGGTCCCTTCCTGGAGGAGGGAGAATGGGGAGAGAGGCTTCTGTGAGATTGGTGTGCTCCAAGATGTGGCAGGCTCCCTGGGGTCTCCCTCTTTGACCCTCGGCCGAGCTGCCAGGACACTTACCGCGACTTGAAGACGGCTCCCTGAGCCCAGGCCTCGTTTTCAGCTGCACACAGAACAGAAAGCAGGAAAAGGGTCATTTTATTTGTTGAGTACCTGCCGGACTCCATCATGTGCAACACATCCATCATCTCTGCTGAATCAGCCCAGCTGGCTGTTTTATAAAGTCCATGACAAGCACACAATTGGAATGTACGTTATTTCCAGACATGACACTTCTGTGACATAACCCGCTAAATTTCCAACCACTTTCGTGCGTGTTGCAATTCATGTTGCAACTCTGAGTGCTGAAACTAAACTTCCTCAAATTAATAGAATGGGCTCCTATTGCTGTATGCAAAGGGGAAATGAAACCGCAGCGCGTAAATGAAAACATACATTCAACTTGAAGTTGTACTCATAACAAAGAATGTAGCTATTTAAAAACCTGTATTCAAAATAAATTAAGATGGGAAGTGTAGCCAGGAACGCTCATTACCAGATAATACAGAGTTCTCAAATAAATAGCGTCATTAACTTTCCTTTGCATCCTGTTATTCCAAAGACTTTCCATTTCCAAAAGAACCAATAAGCGTATCAGAATACAGGAAGCATTAAACAGGCTTTCTGGTCTGACCTGCGTGGCCTTTACAAGCCAAGCATCCCGATGGCTGAATTATCACCTTCCAACAGCCCCACCATACCTGACTGAGCCAGCTGCTCCTCTCCCTGTGAGTTGCCCATGGCTTCTTCCCCTTCTTTCAGCTTCAGCTGGAACCTCTGAGGGTTTCACCCACCAAGCTATGGAACAGCCGGAAGTATCTGAAAAGGCGTGACCGAATCTGCAAGATTTGGATTTTAAAATGTAGATCTCGACTGATAAGGATGGCTCTCTTAAATCTGGTACACGTTTTAAATACTTGATTATAATAGATTGTTTTTATTCCATTGGCTACTTTTGTTGAACATCAGCTATTGATTCATTTCCAGTAACAGGATTACTTTATATATAGTGATTTAATGTCGTTTTGAAAATTCTTGTTCAATTTCACAGGGTATATACGGTAAATCTTTCTTTCTAGTTCTTCTTTCATTTGTTCTTCATGGTTGCTTTTATTAAGTATCTATTAAAATTAAATTAATTTTTTTTAAAGTGTAGCCAAGCCTGAGAATATTCTTATAAGGCAGGCAGATTATCTTTCCCGTTTTGAGATCAGCCTTTCTGACCTTAAGCCTGAATTTGTTGGAAGAAAAATCAGGTTCCAAGCTGGTAGAGAGAAGCTGAAATAAAATGGAGGCTGGCTGTAGGAAAGGAGGTCTCCAGAAACTTCTGGTAGCCAGAAACTACAGTGACAGCAGCATGTTTCTGGGATGGCTGACAAGATGGGGTAGAGAGTAGGTGGGCTTTTACACATTCTTTGGGGCTTTATGATTGAAATGCCTGTTCCCCTGCAAGAATATGTCCTTTAATATTTTAATGGATGTTGCTTGATTCCTACGGGGTCATGTAGGGGTCATGTCTGGCTCTATAGGCAAAAGGGGAAATGCAAATCCTATGTATTTTGTCTGAGCTAATCTTGTCAGCTTCGGTTGCTTGTCTATTGTGTTGCTTATTAAAGGTTTCTGGCTGCTATTTGCTTATGAATAGAGTGGCCCAGTTTTCTGAATGGACACAAAATACCCATCCCTAAAGACCAGCCTCTTCGGGTTTGTGCTTGAGGCTGTTTTCCTATAGCAGGAAGACTGGGGATGCTTTCTGCCTTTAAGAAGATGTCTCTCCTCTTCTCCTTCAGGGGAAATATTCTATTCTGCCTCTTTTTAATATTAAGGAAAAGAATATTTTATTCTGAGAAGGGGGGCTTCTTCCTACAAATCTGACCTCAGACCAGCCGATTGCCAGACAGATGGACGAAGCTGCCATAGCTTTCCTGCTTAGTTTTGCATGCAACCAGAGAGTTCACCGCGGCTACCACTATTGCCCTCTTTTTAAAACCATCCATTTCAGTGCCAGGGTTTATTTGTTCACTACTTATTAGAACATTTCTAGACCACCCCACTTCTCATAGCTCAAGGAGAGATACACACAATTATAAATAGTATAATAATAACCAATGTGACTCAAGTCTACTATCTACAATGAAAAGCAGAATAGAATAACATGGATTTCAGTGCTTTGCAGAAAGCTGGCATGGGCAGCTTCTACTCCAAAAATGGAGGATGTCCTCCAGTTCTTGCTCCATAAAGCTTATGCAGCTTGAGCAACTCATCTTGAGAAACTCCCAGGGGGACAAGTTCCGGTCAGGAGAGTGCATCCTCCAAAGGTGCGGTGCCAAGCATCTTCAGTTCGGTCTAGGAGCCTCTGGGTAGCTAGTACAGAGACCTCATGGCAGATGGGACATGGCTGAGTCTACTTCTTTGACTAAATTGCAGCTTCCAAGTTATTTTCAAGAATAGCTGGATGTGAAATACATTTCAGTAAACTGACTGCAAGATGAGGAGGATGTGAGTCACTGTTGAAAGATTCTGCAGCACCAAGGAACTACCAGAGGACTGGAAAAAAAGCTGATGTGGTTCCCAATTTCAAAAAAAAAAAGGGGGGGAGTGTAGGAAACAGGTTCAGGAAACTAGAGATTAATCCGCCTGACGTCAATACCTGGAAAAATTCTGGAAAAAATAATCAAGTGATGGACCTATGAACATCCAGCAATAAGCAAAGCTAATATTAGAAGCCAACATGGGTTTGTTAAAATCAGATCATGCCAGAGAAACCATATTGCATTCTTCGACAAAGTAATTAAAGTAATGGACCAGTGAAATGCTGTCGACATAGTACATTTAGATTTCAGTAAGGCATTTGGAAAAGTAGATCACAGTTTACTTCTTGGTAAGAACTACATCTACATGGAGGGAAGCATGCAGAGAGATAACCCCAAGGTTCTCTCTTAAGCCAGTAGCCTTCAACATCTTCATCAGCGATTTAGATGAGGGAATAGAAGGGGAACTAATGAGATTTGCAGATGACAACATGAAGTGGGGAATAGCCAGCATTTTAAAAGATGGGCTCAAGAGTCAAAAGGATCTCGACAGACTTGAACACTCGATCTCATCCAACAAAATGAAATTCAACGGTGAGAAAAGTTGTCCCAAAATTGGTTCAGCCCGGCACAGGAGCCAATCTGAGCCAGACACGCGAGACAAAACTTTTATTGAAGTGCTTCAGCAGAAGGATCCCAGTCCAATTGGGGGCTGAGACCCTGAACAACAGCATAGCACGATCTTTTATACCGGTGTTTCTCGACCTTGGTAGCTTGAAGATGGGTGAACTTCAATTCCCAGAAGCAGCGCTGGCTGGGGGATTCTGGGAGTTGAAGTCCACCCATCTTCAAGTTTCCAAGGTTGAGAAACACTGTTTTATACAGTTGATTTCCAGAAATAGGGAAGTAACATTTCACAAAGCTATTACCTTTTTTGGAGTTCTACCTTGCTTTTAGTCGATGTGTCTGCTTGTCTGTGGAGTTGCGCCTTGTTTGAGGATACGTGTCACTTTGCCCCTAGAGAGTTATGCCTTGGTTAAGGTCTGCGTGTCCTTTTTTCCTTCCTTGTGGTTTCTGCTGCTTATTTCCTTGTTGCCCGTCTTGTAACTTCCCATCTAATTCTGAGTATATGTGTTGTTATATTTCCTTCACCTCTGACACGTTGCGTTGCACGTACATTCTTCTAAATTTTTATTCCTTCCTTGGATGGGGTTGCTTCATAATCCATCGAAGTAAGGCAAGAAAAACCAAAGGCTCAAGTATAGAATAGAATAGGCTCAATGGCAGGAACTGTGAGATGGATCTAGGAGTCCGAATGAACCACCACTTAAGGATGAAACCAGCATTATGCTGCAGATGCCAAAAAAGCCAATCCGGTCCTAGGTTCTATCAACAGATGGATAGTATCAAGCAGGGGTGAAATCCAGCAAGTTCTGACAGGTTTTGGAGAAGAGCCTTGGTGGTGCAGTGGACTAAAGTGCTGTTATTAATATCTGCTGCCTGCAATTACTGTGAGTTCAAATCTCACCAGGCTCAAGGTTGATTCAGCCTTCCATCCTTCCGAGGTAGGTAAAATGAGGACCTGGATTGTGGGGGCAATAAACTGACTTTGTATAAAAAAGAACACCACTTGGGGGCCCCCCAAAAAGCCCTACTAAGCAGGTATATACAAAAGTACGAAGGCTATTGCTTAAAAGCATTGTAAGCCGCCCTGAGTCTCCGGAGAAAGGGTGACATATAAAGCTTTGCTGGCTGGGGAATTCTGGGAGTTGAAGTCCGCCGGGCTTAAAGCGGCCAAGGTTGCAGACCCTTGATATAGGGCAGTGGTTCTCAACCTGTGGGTCGGGACCCCTTTGGGGGTCGAATGACCCTTTCACAGGGGTCGCCTAAGACCATTGGAAAACACATATTTTCAATGGTTTTAGGAATAATTTTATTGTTGGGGGTCACCACAACATGTATTAAAGAGTCGCAGCATTAGGAAGGTTGAGAACCACTGATATAGGGTCTCCTGTTTGAGCAGGGGGCTGGACTAGAGGACCTCCAAGGGCCCCCCCAACTCTGTATTTCCTCTGCCTCCTGCCTAGTCAGGTGAACAGAGTCGGAAGGGACCTTTGGAGGTCATCTAGACCCTACCACACCATTTCTCTTCTTCAACTCCAGGGCAAATGGGGGCCTGGGGGGGGTCCTCCCGAGAGGAGGGGGACCTTCAAGGGAGCCTGGGGGGGGTTGGTGCCCGCGGGCGCCAGGTTGGGGCGCCGGGCGGAGGGCCAAACCACGTGACGGGCTGGCGCATGCGCGCTGGCGGGGGCGGCGGGGGGCCATGGCTGCCGGGCGGTTGGTGGCGCTTGCGGGGGCGCTGCTGCTGTTGTGGGGGGGCTCCGCGCGGGGCCTCTACTTCCACATCGGGGAGACGGAGAAGCGCTGCTTCATCGAGGAGATCCCGGACGAGACCATGGTCATCGGTGAGGGGGGGGAGGGGGCGGGGCTGGCGGAGGGAGGGAGGGAGGGGTCGCTCGCGCCCACCCCTCCGGCTGACCGGCCCCCCCCTTCGTCTCCTAGGCAACTACCGGACGCAGCTGTGGGACAAGCAGGCCGAGGCCTTCCTGCCTTCCACGCCCGGGCTGGGCATGTTCGTGGAGGTGCGGGACCCGGACGCCAAGGTGAGGCGGGGTCGGCTGGGCGTGGGGGAGGGGAAGGAGGGGGGGGACGATGACCCCCCCCCTTTGATGAGATGACCCCCCTCCCCCTCTCCTCCCCTCCCCCCCGCAGGTGATCCTCTCGCGGCAGTACGGCTCGGAGGGCCGCTTCACCTTCACCTCGCACACGCCCGGAGAGCACCAGATCTGCCTGCACTCCAACTCCACCCGCCTGGCGCTCTTCGCGGGGGGGAAGCTGGTAAGCAAGTGGGGGGTGGGGCAGAGGGAGGGGAGGGTCTGCCCCTCCCCCCGCCCCTCCCAAACGAGCTGTGTCTTTTGGTCCAGAGGGGGAGGGGGACAAAGGGAGGGAGGGGAGAAGGGCAGAGGGGGAGAGCACCCCCACTCGAGGATCTTCCCCCCTCCGCCTCCCAAACAAGCTGTGTCTTTGGTCCAAAGGGGATGGGGGTCAAGGGGAGGAGGGAGAGGATGGGATTCAGGGGAGGAGCCCCCCCTCGAGGGTCTGACCCCCCCTCCCAAACAAGCTGTGTCTTTCGGTCCAAAGGGGGAGGGGGCAGAGGGAGGGAGGGGAGGATGGGAGGCAGGGGGAGAGCCCCCCCTCCCAAACAAACTGTGTCTTTTGAGCCAAAGGAGGAGAGGGCAGAGGGAGGGAGGGGAGAGAGGATGGGAGTCAGAGGGAGAGGCCCCCCCTCGAAGGTCTGACTCCCCCAACAAACTGTCTTTTGGTCCAAAGGGGGAGGGGGACAGAGGGAGGGGAGAAGGGCAGGAAGGGGGAACGGGGGAGGGAGGGAGGGGAGAAGGGCAAACAGGGAGAGCATCCCCCCTCAAGGGTCTGCCCCCCACCCCTCCTAAACGTGCTGTGTCTTTGGTTCAGCGGGTGCACCTGGACATCCAGGTAGGGGAGCACGCCAATAACTACCCGGAGATTGCTGCCAAGGACAAGCTGACGGAGCTGCAGCTGCGAGCCAGGCAGCTGCTGGACCAGGTGGAGCAGATCCAGAAGGAGCAGAACTACCAAAGGGTGAGACTGCCGGGGGACCCCCGGGGACCCTCTTTATGCTGGCTCCCTAGCAGGGAGGGAGCCGACGGGGGTGGGGGGAGGTGGGCTTTCCTGCTGCCAAGGTGCTTGCAGGAATTGAACAAGTGTTTGAAATGCATTTGAATATAAGTAGCTGGGGTTGGTAGTTGGCTGTTGGTCTGAGCTCCTAGCTTGGCCGTTTGGTTGGAAACGGTGTCCGAATGGTGGCGAAACTTTTGCCACCAAATGGCCAAGCTCAGAGCTCAAACCAACAGCCCCTGGACAGGTGTGTTTCTTGCCAGTCACTGCAGCCCCTCCAAAGTAAAGAGTGGTCTGACATCCTGTGGATGGCTTTGGAAAAACAAATGTTTTGACACCGGAACAACTAAGGAAGTTGAGCTTGGGTCACTTTTGCGCTTTTGTTGGTCTTGAGCCAGAAGGACGAGGTTGCTGTGTAGCATTTTAAGCTATTATAAACAGAGGTGCATGAAAAGGCCCACCGTATTTTACTGTGGGGTAAACTTGCTGGCTTTCTCTCTGCGTGGGATGAGATTGGCAAAGTGGTGGAAGATGCTTGGAATGCGAAACCTGCATCTCAACTAGACCTGGGTCAGGTGGAGGGCAACAGTTGAATGAAGCGTGACAGGAGGAGTTGGGCCAGGCGTGTTCTTGATGCTGCTTTGTTCCCTCTGCAGTTCCGAGAAGAGAGGTTCCGCATGACCAGTGAGAGCACCAACCAGCGGGTGCTCTGGTGGTCCATCGCGCAGACGGTCATCCTCCTCCTTACAGGCATTTGGCAAATGAGGCACCTCAAGAGTTTCTTTGAAGCCAAAAAACTGGTTTGATGTCTTCAGCATCACATAGGTCATCGTTCACCAATGCTCCACTGTTGCTTTCCATTGAGTAAATCTTGATTTTTTAAAAAGTACTAAACTGAGAAAGAAGCACAGCAGACAATGCCCCTGCCCCAATTAAATACATCCACAAAAACATCTCAAACGTTACCATATTTTTGTGCTTTGAAGCGTGTGAAGCTAGCGGTAAGGATAGCTTGCCTCGGTTGTCAAGCTTTCCCGGAACATTCTAAGAAGCTGCTTTATAAAACACAGAGAGGATTCCCTCCATTACTTTTGTAATAGCTGCAGTTTGCCTAAAAGCTTCAGTCTTCTAAAGTCCCCTGTAACTCTAAAACTATTCAACAGAATACAATTAGAGGGAAAAACAGATTTACATGTAGCACACCTTCCTTGTTCAAATACCATTGATCTAAATATTGTTTAGCATTTCAGGGGTGGTCAGGCGGCCAAGAGATGGAAGGATTTCTTGCAGCATTTTCTCTTCAATCCTTTTTTTGTAGTTCTCAGTTCTCTAAGCACAGAATTGGTCTTGGCTGGAGAGTCAATGCAAATGAGGGAGGAGTAGAAGGTTTGTTGTAAAGGTCAAATGAAGAAGCCCCTTAAATTTGTAAATAGTTTGACTTAGAGCTACTCTCAGTTGGAGATACTCCTTGAAGAGCATAGTGGTGTTATCTCTTCTTAACCAGACTTTCTGTAATTTGGAAATAGAACCTGTAAATACTCCAGCTATGGGACAACACAGTGCTGCAATTTGGCAGCAGAATTGGGCCTCTGAAGTAGTGGGACTGAAAATGGGCATTTTTTTCCTTCTCCGCTGGCCTGGGCAAGTGTGTCACGAGGCCCGTTTGTTAAACCTTTGGATTGAAATAAAGCTTTTTTGAAAGAGGCTTTCCTTATATGTTGGTGGGAAAAGTAGGTAAAAGCAAGTATGAACTGTAAAAGTCCACAAATTCTTAACAGCAAAGAGGCCCAAAAATCCATTTAATCACTTCCACAAGAAATTTTAGGATCATATTCCAATGTTTTATCAGTCTACAGGTAGTCCTTGACTTACGACCATTCATTTAGTGGCCCAAATTGCACCGGCACTGAAAAAAAGGGACCTAGCCTTTTTCATAAGGAGTGTTGCAGCATCTCCCCCCACCCCGTGGTCAGAGGATCAGAATTGGGATGCTTGGCAACTGACTGGTATTTATGATGGTTGCAGTTTCCCAGGGTCACGTGATCCCCTGTTGCGACCTGACATGCACATCAATGAGGAAGCAAGATTGACTTAGCAACTATGTTACTCGACTCCAGCGATTCACTTGACTGACAAGAAGTCATCAAAAGTGGCAAAACTGACTTAACAGCTGTCTTCCTTAGCAACATATTTTGGTGTGTGAATTGTAAATCGACCCGTGTATAAAAAAACCGTAGCCCCCTTCTCCCATCACAGGTAAAGGGAGCCGTGTGTGTTGTGACCCTGGTACAGCCAGATCCTTGGTGTTGAGTTGTGCTCTGAAATAAGCCCTTGGCAAGAGCCCTGCGCCTTCTTCACAGCCCCCTCTAAGCGGTTTTCAGAGTCCGCCTGTGGCCCCCAACATCTGGGCCCTGGTGCCTTGGTGCTCTGAGCTCGACCTTGCGATACCTAATGAAACGGGTGGCAAGAAAACGACCAAGCTTGGAAAGTACCCAGGAAGCTTCATTGTAACCCTGAGCTACAAACAGGCTCCTTTATTGGCCTCTGAAATCCGTCGCAAGGAATCGGCCGCGGGTGTTGGGTGTGGGCCGAAGGCTTTGGAAGCCCCACTTGGTGCAAGGGAATGGCCCCGGGCGGTTCCCAGGAGCGCCTGCAGCCTAAGTCCGGATCCCCTGGGGCCCTCTGGGCAGCCTGCAAGGGGCTCCGGGTTTTGCAAGGCGACCAAAGAAAAGGCGGCATCCCCTGCATGGGAACAGGGAGCAGCCTCGGCCGAAGGAGCAGGAAGGCTCCGCGCTCCCCCAAACCAGCGGGGAGAAAGCTGCCAACAGCCTGTCGTGTCGTTCGCTCGCCAGCCATCAGAGGGAGCCGTGGCGGTGCTGGGACGCTCTGCTCGGGCGGCTCTATGACCGCGCCCTACGACCCCACCGGCCGCTTCCGGCAGCGGCGAAAGCATGGCGGCGGAGGGGAGCTTCGGCCAGATGGGCCTGGACGCGCGGCTCCTGCAGGTAGAGGCCGGGCGGGCGGGCGGGGTCCCCGGCGGCGCGGGTGGTGCTGAGCGGGCGTGTTTGTTCCCGGCAGGCGGTGGCCGAGCTGGGCTGGGCGGCGCCGACCCCGATCCAGGAGAAAGCGGTGCCGCTGGCGCTGGAGGGGAAGGACCTGCTGGCCAGGGCCCGCACGGGCTCCGGGAAGACGGGCGCCTACGCCCTGCCCCTGCTGCAGCGCCTGCTGGACGCCAAGGCGGTGAGTGGCCGCGAGGGCCTTTGGGAGCCTCCCTGGGGTGGGGGGTGGGGGGCCCCCCTCTGCCGGCCTCGCCTGACGCCCCTCCCCCCTTTCCCTCTCCCCCCTCCCTTCTCTCCCCCTCCCTTCCCCCTCTCTTCTCCCTTCCCCCTCCCCTTCTCTTCTCCCCCTCCCTTTCCCCCCTCCCTTTCTCCCTCCCTTTCCCCCCTCCCTTCTCCCTCTCTTCTTCTCCCCCTTTCCCCCCTCCCTTTCCCCTTCTCCCTTCTCCCCCCCTTCTCCCCCTCCCCTCACTCTCCCTCCCTTTCCCCCCTCCCTTCTCCTTCTCTTCTCCCCCCTCCCTTCTCTCCCCCTCCCTTCCCTTCTCTCCCTCCCCACTCCCTTCTTCCCCTCCCTTCACTCCCCCTCCCTTTCCCCCCCTCCCTTCTCCCCCCTCTTCTCCCCCCTCCCTTCTCTCCCCCTCCCTTCCCTTCTCTCCCTCCCCACTCCCCCTTCCTTTCCCCCTCTCCTCCCCCTCCCTTCCCTCTCCCTTTCCCCTCTCCTCTCCCTCCCTTCTCCCCCCTCCCTTCTCCCCCCTCCCTTCACTCCCCCTCCCTTTCCCCCTCTCCTCCCCCTCCCTTCCCTCTCCCTTTCCCCTCTCCTCCCCCTCCCTTTCCCCCCTCCCTTTCTCCCTCTCTTCTCCCCTCTCTTCTTCTCCCCTCTCCCTTCTCCCTTCTCCCCCCTTCTCCCCCTCCCTTCACTCTCCCTCCCTTCTCTCCCCCTCCCTTCACTCCCCCTCCCTTTCCCCCTCCCTTCTCCCTTTCCCCTCCCCCTCCCTTCTCTTCTCCCCCTCCCTTTCTCCCCTCCCTTTCTTCCTCTCTTCTTCTCCCCCTCCCTTTCCCCCTCCCTTCTCCCCTCTCTTCTTCTCTCTCCCTTCTCCCTCCCTTCTCCCCCTCTCTTCTTCTCCCCCCTTCCTTCTCCCTTCTCCGCCCCTTCTCCCCCTCCCTTCACTCTCCCTCCCTTTCCCCCTCTCTTCTTCTCCCCCCTCTTCTCCCCCCTCCCTTCTCCCTTGCAGGCAGCACTGGTGGCAGAACAGGCGGTGCGGGGCCTGGTGCTGGTGCCCACCAAGGAGCTGGCCCGGCAGGCGCTGCAAATGCTTCGGCGCCTGGCCGCCTACTGCGCTCGGGACGTGCGCGCCGTCAACCTGGCCGGTCCAGAGGACATGACCGCCCAGAGGTGAGCAGAGCCTGCATGGGAGGAGGCTGGAACCCCCTTGGTCGGTGTCGCTTCGGGGTGTAGGGAGGCCCCGCCTCCCCTCCCAAGAATGAAATATTTGGGGGAATGTTAAAAAAGGCAGAATATTATATTCCCCCATAATATATATTTATATATAAATATATATATAAATAATACAAATATATATATAATATATATAAATATGTTATATATATATATATTAATTTATATATATATATATATTATATTTATATATATAAATATATTTATATATATAAATATATTATATTTATATATATAAATATATAAGGCAGGGCGTTATTTTCAGGGAAACATGGTATAATTACATGGACTGTGTATATATTTACTTCTACTGTTCTCATCATATGCTAAATAAATAGTTTTGTTTGCATTTTAATATAATCACAATTCTTAATAAAAATTATATATATAAAAAGACGAAAGATTTCCCACCTGGATGATGCCACTGAGTTGGCCTCGGCTTATCTGACACTGATCGTTCCCAGCATTCTTTCAGAGGGAGGTACCTGGGATTCCTCCAGCGTTTGGTCTTTACGCCTCCAGTTTTTTTGCCTTGCAGACCCCTCTTGATGGAGAGACCAGATGTGGTGATAGGAACACCCTCGCGGGTTTTGGCACATGTACAGGTGCAAAACTTGAGGCTGCAGAATTCGTTAGAAATTTTGGTGATAGACGAGGCCGACTTGCTTTTTTCATTTGGCTTTGAGGAAGACTTGAAGAATCTTCTCTGGTGAGTCCTGACTCTGAAATGCTGGGATTCTACAGCTCATATAATTTCTATTCAGAAATTTAATTACAATGGTAAAAACTAAGATGCGAGCAGAGAGAAAGGGAATAGGAAAAAAAATAATGAAAAATATAAGAGAAAATGAAGGAAGAGAAAGAAAATAGAAGGGTTTTCACCCCGTTACATTGGCCCATCCCAACTGGTCAGGTAATTGACATTGTCAATTAATGAGGTCCAAAAGACCTGTCTGTTGTTTGCCATCCATCCGTCTGTCTCCCAGTGGAACAGTCTGCCCTCCATCCATTTTTTAAAAATTAAGGATTCCTTATTTTAGCTTGCCTTAGCAGCTTCTTCATTGTTTAACAAGAAGAAATTCCCAAAATGGTACAGATCTTCAAAAAAGGAATAACAGACTGTGGCTAAAGAAGAGCCTCTTTTAGCTTAATAAAGATTAATAAAGATTAAAAAGATTAAGGTAGTCTTCAATTTACGTCCACAACTGACCCCAAAATTTCTGTTGCTAAGTGACAAATTATTCTTTTTTTTATAAAGTTTTTTATTTTTCATAAACACATTTACATGTACAGTCATTTCTATCATTTTTCATTCATCTTTTCTTTTAACTTTCATTTTTCATTTTTACTTTTTCGGGGCTGCTCTTTTACCCTTCTGTTTCTCCTCCTCCTTCTTCCTTTGTTCTTCCTCTCCTTCTCTTTCCTACTTCCCCTTCTCTTCCCCCACTCCTCTCTTCTTCCCCCCCTTCTATAACCTTCTCTATTCCTCTTTCCCCTCCCTCTTCTTCCTCTCCTTTTCCCTTCTTTCTCCTCTCCTCTCTTTTCCCTTCCTCTCTCTCTACTCCTTCCCCTCTCTCCTGTTGTTTCCCTTTTTAGTTCAATCTAAAGTGGTATTCGAGCAGCCCCGATTTCCTAATTATCTTTTTTCTCATTTCAATTTCTTATTCAATTATTATTTTTATTTCATCATTTGCGTACATTTTTATAATATCTCACTTTTTTCCTCTCCCGCTTTCTCCTTTTACTTGGCATCATCTGGGTATCTATTTTTCTAATTGTTTTTTCCCATCTATTCGCTATCTATTTTATCTCTATGTCCTTATTCATATTTCTTTTCTAACCAATCATAAAATTTATCCCATGTCTTGAAATACATCGACTCCTCTTTATCTTTTATTCTCAATGTTAATCTATTCATTTCTGCACATTCTAAAATTTTCTTTATATCTCCTTCCAAAGGAATTTTATCTGCTTTCCAGTTTTGCGCAAATACAATTCTAGCCACTGTTATTATATGAATAATCAAATATATATCTTCTTTGCTATAATTTTCTGGTAAAATTCCCAATAAGAATATCTCTGGTTTTAACTCTGTATGTTGCTGCAACATTCCCTCTAACCATGTTTGTATTTTCACCCAATATTGTTTTGCTTCTTTACACAACCACCACAGTATGATCCCGGCAACTGATGACATTTCCAACACTTAGCTGATTTATCTGAAAACACCTTAGCTAATCTTTCTGGTGGCATATGCCACCTCTAAAGCATCTTATACAGGTTTTCTTTATAGGCTGTTGCCATTGTTAATTTATAATTTCTTTCCCAAAGTTGTTGCCATTTGCGTGACAAATTATTCTATGAGGGTAACTTGGAGGAAGTGATCTTAAATTTAATGAGTTAATTGCAGTTGGTTGGAATTTTACTGATCTGAAAGACTTTTAAGAGGAAGTTTTTTTAAAAAAACTATATTAGAATGTTTTGATTTTAGAAATGCTTTTAAAGAGATAGTTCCATTTATTCTGTGATAACATTAAATCTATTGTGTGATTTGTTATTTTACGCAAGAGTAGTTAGACTAAAGTATTCTGCGTCCATTGTCTCGGAGGCATTTCGTTCTCTCCTGCTGGTGAGGCATGGTGGGCTTTGGGTTTGATGTGCCATCCCATTCGTAGGGCTGATGCAGTCTTGTTTCCCTGCAGCCATTTGCCCAAGATCTACCAGACCTTCATCATGTCAGCTACCTTCAACGAGGATGTGCAGACACTGAAGGAGTTGGTGCTGCACAACCCGGTAAGGAATGGCGGATTGGATATTTGGGGTGGGGGTGGGGACAGATGGTTTGGTACTTGCCTGGTTTACAGGTTTTGTACTGCAGATTGCCAACCCTGAATTTGGTTTGGCTTCGGCCTAGCTGTGGTGGCATAGAGCCCGGGAGAAGCCATCTCTCCTGCGTTCTTTGGGTGGTGTGATAGGCAGGATTTCATGTTCCTCTTCCGCAGGTGACTCTCAGGCTGCAAGAAGCACCGTTGCCAGATAGCTCCCAGCTGAGTCAGTTCCAGATCCAGTGCGAGACTGAAGAGGATAAATTCTTGCTCCTCTATGCCCTCCTGAAGCTTTCCCTGGTGCGGGGAAAAGTCCTCCTCTTTGTCAACAGGATCGACCGCTGCTACCGCCTCAAACTCTTCCTGGAGCAGTTTGGGATCGCTGCTTGTGTCCTCAACTCAGAGCTGCCTGCTCAGTCCCGGTGAGCCTCAACAAGCCGGGGCCGGGGGTGGGTCAGGAAGGGCCAATATTTCCTGGACAGGGAGCAGTTGTATTCCCAGGAAATGCCATGCTTCCTCACTACGCTTCGGATGCTTCTGGATTGAAAGGATTACCCAGCAATAAATCGTTCCCCGGGAGATGCTGGAAAGTGTTAACATTCTTGGAGGACTTCATGACCACAGAACGCCATTGACGTTGCTAGTTTCCAGCCAATACCTGTTTCACTTGTACATATTTTAATCTTGTATTTTATATTTTACATTTTTTGTCATCCAGCGTGCCTTATTGTAATTGGGATGCTTCTGGCACGAATAAACAGAAGAAAGCATGCTTCCAGCTGCTGGGAAGGGGGTTGGGGCTTGATGATCTCAGGGGTTTGGAAATAACCTTCCATGGCTGGTCTGATATTCTTCCAGGTGCCACATCATCAGCCAGTTCAATCGGGGCATCTACAGTTACATCATTGCCACAGATGAGCAGGACCTGGCAGAACCAGAGGAGACTGGCAGGAAAAGGAAGAAGGGCACCAAAGGAGAAAAGTGAGTCCCCCCCCCTCCAAAAAAAATCTTCATATTGATCATGTGAGAGTGAATTAAAGAGGCCTCGGGGTTTCTCCTTTGGCCGGACAGTAGTAGCCCCCTTTGACCTCACCTCTCATCTGTGCTTCTGCTTTGCCTTTCAGGGGCAAAGATCAGGAATACGGGGTCTCCCGAGGCATCGACTTCCACAACGTGTCCGCGGTCTTCAACTTCGATTTCCCCCCCTCCTTCGAATCCTACATCCACCGAGCAGGCAGGTGAGTGGCGGCTGCAGCCAAACCCAGGAGGGTCTCCTTCGCAGAAATGTGGCCGTGCGGGAATGCTCAGCTCCTCTCGAGGTTGTAGCCTCGCATGCCAGACGGGGGCCATTTTGGTAATAAATCGGGCGCGTGATTTCGCTTCTGGGTCCCTTTGAAAAAGCAAATTCTATTGCTTTTGGAACCTGTGGAGGTTTTTTTTTTAAATAAGGAGTGGAGAATGCTTCTATGTTCCACACAACTTTGTTTCCTTAGAACAGAGGTGTCAAACTCGATTTCATTGTGGGCCGCATCAGGGTTGTCTTCAATCTCGGGGGGTCAGGGGTGTATGTGGCCAGCTTAACATCATTTGTGTTGGCACCTGCCAGTGAAAACGGAGCTTGGGAGGGCTGAATGCGGGAGGGTTCCCAAACTCCATTTTCAGGGTTGCAGGAGACACTCACAGCTGAAAATCAGCTTGGGAGCCCGTTTTTGCTGACACAGGCACCGTGGGTTGATCCTTCACTGTTTCCAGGGCGTCCACATGGGCCAGATCTAAACAGAGTTTGACACCCCTGCCTTAGAAGCATTTCCCTGCCCTCTTCCCACTTAAGGTCTTGCTAAGTACTTTCCCCAGGTAGCAAGAACTCACATTCTTTGCTCTGAGTGGAGGTTTCTGGTTCTATGTGAACATTCCAAGGGCTTCTGCTTAACACAGGTTTCCCACAGGCCTGTTTGGCTCTTCCTGTGACTAAAATGTGGGTGGGATGCAGTTTTCCACATTCTCCTGAGTCTTCATTTGGGCCTCAGAGAGAGAGGTGGAAGCACCCAGATCTTAATTGTCTTTGAAGAGGATTGAACAAGAAACAATTGCAAATAGCAATATAAAACCATTGAAAATCCCCACAGATTTCCGTGTAGACAAAGTGCTTGAAGTTCTCACACTCTTTTTTTTTTGTTTTGTTTTTTTTGGGACTGGCAGCAGCTGCCACCTTAGCCTCCCTCTGCCGTTCCCCCTTCGTTCTCTGAGGCATAAGGGCTTCCTCTGGCTGAGCCTCGAAGCCCTCGTTCGCCTTGGGGTTTCGAGATGTTGGCGCGTCAGCTGTTGACTCTCTCTTGCAGGACAGCCCGTGTTCAGAACCCAGGCACTGTCCTGACCTTCGTCTTGCCCTCTGAGAGGCTTCTGCTTGCCAAGATTGAAGAGGTGCTCACAGCCGGTGGGTGAGGGAACGTTTGGGGGTCCAGGGAAGAGGGTGGGTGTCCCCAAGGCTCTATAGAAGTCAGCCAGAGCACTGAGGGCCGGGTGTCTTGGTATCTCGCTCCCTGGCCAGCTTTGGGGGCCACAGTGTGTTGTGAGTGATGCCTGCCTTTCCCCCAAACTCATTACTTTTGTTGGTCCCTTAGAGAGCGCAAGCAAGTACACCTTGACGCCCTACCAGTTCCGGATGGAGGAGATCGAGGGACTCCGCTACCGCTGCCAGGTAAGAGCAGCTTTGCATGGAGGAGACCGAGATGGGGGTCCTCAGGGAAAGACATGGCTGAGTTGAAGAGCAGCTGCTGTTCTGCTGTTGTTGCACAATTGCAAGCAAGAGCTGCATGGCCACTGCTGTCTCCTGGGGGGCGGAAATGAAAGCTGGGGCCCTTGCTGAGAATCGTGAGCATTGAGTGCTTGCCATCAGGGTTTCAACAGAAACTTTCTGGAAAAGAAAGTTGTTTTCTGTAGCAGGTGGCCAAGCATTAGCGGGAATCCAGGCCAAATATAGTAGAATATAGAGAGACGTGATAGAAAACCACGGAGGCCTTAACGCAGCAGCCTGAGCAAAATGTGTGTCGTCTTCTGACACCTCTTGCTGCCTCCCCTCCTTCCTCCCCTCCCTTCTACAGTGGTTGGATTAAGGCAGGGGTCGGCAACCTTAAATACTCAGAGCCATTTGGACCCATTTCCCACAGAAAAGAAAACACCGGGAGCCACAAACCTGGGTGGGCGTGGCCAACTCAACGTCACTCACTTCCACTAGTCACATGATCCCCCCTAGCCACGCCTACCCAGCCACTCATTAGGGCAGAGAACCAGTTGTTAAAAAACACTGGGAATCA
Source organism: Pantherophis guttatus (assembly GCF_059756535.1). Taxonomy (NCBI): domain Eukaryota; kingdom Metazoa; phylum Chordata; class Lepidosauria; order Squamata; family Colubridae; genus Pantherophis; species Pantherophis guttatus. The sequence goes on from NC_142071.1 coordinate 899,754, forward strand.
CAAAATCCTTTTGACATCTCTCTCCCTCTCTCTCTGTATCTCTCTGTCTCTGCCCTGGCTGCTTCTCCATCCCCCGCCGTCGCCCTTACCTTCTCAGGTGGAGGCGAGGAGTGACTGGGAGGGGAGGGCAAGGGGCGGGGCCAGCCAATGGTGGGATCACCTGACAGGGAGCCACAGCAGAGGGCCCAAAGAGCTGCATGCAGCTCCGGAGCTGCAGGTTGCTGACCCCTAGTTTAGGGCATTAAGCATCATTAAGCCTCTGGCACTTTCTCTCCTGCCCCCAGGATGCCATGCGGTCGATCACCAAGCAGGCTATTAAAGAAGCTCGACTCCGTGAAATCAAAGAAGAATTGCTCAACTCAGAGAAGCTCAAGGTACCTTGTGTGGGGCAGAGAAGCTGGCCCCAATCCCTCCACCCCCCCGCTCCCTTCTCCCTCCCAGTCGTAGCACCCGTCCAGTTCTGCGTTTGACGGAGGCTGATCAGCCCGTTGGGCCCTTTCTCTCTCAGACGTACTTTGAAGACAATCCCCGCGATCTGAATTTGCTGCGCCATGACAAGCCCCTTCACCCGGCCATCGTTAAGCCTCACCTGCGCAACGTCCCAGAATACTTGGGTAGGGGTCGCGTTTTGGAGGGGCGCCTCCACTGAGGGGAGGGGAGGAGACCGCCCTGCATTTAGGACGGACGTGTGACGCTTCCCTCTTTCCAGTATATACGGGCGTTTCTCTTTCTAAATGGGCTTTTGACCTTCTGGAGTTTTGGTAGAAGGATTCACTGGGTTTCCCAAGGAAGCGGAAGCACGTGGGGGGGGGGGGGTGTGATGGGCAGGGCCAGGAGAGAAGGGGGCAGGGAGGGCTGCCATTCTGGAAGCTGACAGGCTCTTCCTCTTGCAGTCCCTCAGGGTCTCCGGCCAGCAGTTCCAGCCCTCGCTGGGAAACGCAAGCGGCGGAAATGCCCAGCCTCCACGAGCAAGGTTGGTGGTCTCTTCTTCTCTCCCCCCTGTCAAAATTCCCATTTCCAGGACAGCCACTCGAGCCTGGCAGCTGAGTGCTTGGGTTGGAGCCCTCTGAGCGGTGTGGCTCAGGTCGTCCTGAGGGGGCTGATGCCACGGCTTTCTTTGCAGGGCCAGCGGAACCCCTTGCACAGCTTCAAGAACACCAGGAAGAAATTTCGGACCTTGGCAAAGCCCAAATAAGCCTCCGGAGGCCTTGGTTCCCACCAGCCGTGGAATGAGTGAAAGTGACAGAGACTGGTTTCCATCTCCCAGATGTCAGAAGCGCCATAAAGCTGCTCTCTCCCGTTTTCAGCTTTTCAAAGAGTCACTGGGCTCCTCTTTGCCAAACTCCCTGGCTAAATAAATTGACAAAACCCCGTTTCATGAGGAAGCTCATGCTAACTCCGGACTTCTGCCGCGTCAGATGCTCTTGTGCGGATGGGATTTAAAGTGGCAGGCAAGTGGGGCAGGGCATCCCGCCAACAACTCAGCCTCGTGATAAGCAGCGCCTGGAATTGCTCAGGGAAGCACACCAGGAATCGGTACAGGTCAATGGAGCAAAGGCGTACACCCTCTTCATATAAATAAAATTACATGCGTGGGATTGCGTGTAGGGCGGTGTGAAACTGCCGGTCGGCCTGTTGCCAGAAAAGGTCCCGTTCTTCCCAGAAGTCTGAAGCTGCCGACCCCAGGGCAGCTTGCCAACGAGTGGGCTGGGATGGCAGCTGGTGGACTCTTGCCCGGGCTGGTGGCTTTATCAGGCGTCAAGGCCAGGACACGATCGTAAACCTTGAAATGGCAGGATAAGAAGCTCAGGGTGTTGCCTTGCGTGGCCTGGCCTGATGTGACGTTGCACAGCAAGGATCAGGAGGGCAAGCAGGGCCCAGAAAAGCCCCCTCCCCCCTTCCACTTTTGAGTGTCTTGCTGTGCTCCATCTTTCGTACAGCCCCCAAATTTCACCCAGCAAGGGGGGAAGGAATTTTGCCATTATATTAAAGGGCCATTAGAGCTATTTTGGTGCAGTGTTCCAGAGAGGAGGCAGGAAAAGGCTGGGGTAGCCTGGGCTTTCGGCAAATGATCATGTCAGGAAGGCAGATGGCCAGGCCATTCGGTGGGGCTTGGTGTCCTTGGATGGAAGGGGAAAGGGCCACCTTCACTGGAAGATCACTTCTGGATTTTGTGCTTGGGATGAAAAAAAGAAAATGAAATTCTTTGGTTTTGCCGATCCGATAAATTTGTTATGGAAATGGCTAATATGTAAACCTAAGCTGAGGCTGTAATGTTATTTCTACTGTGCTTAAAAGAGTCAGAACTCAACACTTTCACCTCCCATTTTCTCTTCCCTTTTTCTTTCCCCTACTTTCCCATTAATTTTTATTTTCCTTTGTGTTTTATATTTTGATAAACTAATAAAACTAACTCGTGAAAAAGGAAGGTTTGGCATGTGAGGCTTGGTGTCCTTGGATGGAAGGGAAAAGGGCTATTGAGGGACCCCAGAATCCGGTCCTTGCTCAGTCCAAGAAGGCCAATTAAAGGAGCACCCTGGACAAGTGGCTCTCGGGCCTCCCTTCGAAAAGATCCAATATCCAAACAGTATTAAAACTCTCTCTTTTGCTGAAAAGTGACAGGTGGAAGCCATTTTCTGTGCCCTGTTTAAATATGTAGCACCTATGCTTGCTGCAAAGAAATCCTGTTGAAAATTACCTTTGAAAACCAATTCTGCGGAAGTGAGCAATATTGGTTGGAGCAAGTCTGGTTCTTTTCTGCCTGCAATAACAAAATCGGGTTCATTTTGGGAGCTTTTAGATGCTTTACCTTCTTAGCCTACTTGCCTGTCCAGTGGTTAAAAAAACACAGGTTCCGTAAAGTATGGTGAAAAAAACCCCTCAGCACGCAAAAGCAGTAACCAAGTTTATTTATCCTGATATTGGTAGTAATTGACCACCTTAAAGTGTTGCAGAAAGGAATTTTTGTTGGAGCTGATGCTCCGTGCTCCCCATCACCCTTTAAGTAGCATGCAGCTCCACCCCAGTGCAACCACTCAATTATCCTCCCTCTCCCTCCCCAATCCATCGCAAGCTGCTCCAGTTACGTCTTTCCTTAAAGTGATGGACGGTGAGAACTGCTTCAGTGCATGCCCCTGAAGTGGAAGGGAGAGGCATGCCTCGGGGCTGATGATCCAGCAGAGCAGGCACACACGAAGGGTCGTCGGCAAAAGCGTGCAGCAGCGGAACGGCGATCCCCTCACAAATGGCCCCATCGCAGCCCCCTCTACCAGGGAGACGGTGTCTAAAACATAGGAACAATAGTGAGCGATTTAAGACGATAGAGGCCCCGTCTTGTCTGGGTGGTTTCCTCCTTGGCCTGAAGTTCCAGCAACTAACAATTGTCCTTCAGTTTCTCCATTTTAAATAATAATAATAATAATTTTATTTCTATACCACCCTTCTCCCGAAGGACTCAGGGCGGTGTACAGCCTATTTAAAAACACAAGACAAACATCAATTTAAAATTTAAAATTATTAAATAAAATTGGCTCCATTTAAAACCCCAGAAATTTTAAATACCCCAATTTAAAATTATGTCGATAGCCCAGCCTGGCGGAACAACAGGGTCTTCAGTGCACAGCGAAATACCCGGAGGTCGGGGATCTTACGTATTTCCGGGGGCAGTTCGTTCCACAGGGCAGGGGCTCCCACAGAGAAGGCCCTCCCCCTGGGTGTTGCCAGCCGACATAACTTGGCCGATGGCACCCTGAGGAGACCCTCTCTGTGGGAGCGAACTGGCCGGTGGGAGGCTACTGGTGGCAGAAGTCGGTCTCGGAGGTATCCCTTAAATCCCTTGAGCCTATTTTATTTCAGTTGTTTTGCTGGTGATAGTTCAAAACCATCCCATTTTCTTTGGCAATAGAGTGATGTGGCTTTATCGAGATAACCGGCTTTCGCCCATCATCCTCCATAGGAGGAGAGTATGTCTCACAAGGTCAGTCCAAGCAGGGATGCTTTGTTTTCAAGCTCGCCCTGGCCTTGCACCTCCCTCTCCTTATCTCGCTGTTCTCTTTGTGTTGTGCCTCTGACCATGACCATTGCCCTTCGCTGCCGCAACCCTCCCTCCCTTCCGCACTGCCTTAACAGGATACCTGCCCAGCTGAGGCTGTCCCCTCACCTCCCACCTTTTTTTTTTTTTTTTAATTAGATTTATATGCCGCCCTTCTCCGGAGACTCAGGGCGGCTTACAATGCGCTAAGCAACAGCCTTCATCCTTTTGTATATTTATACAAAGTCAGCTTATTGCCCCCACAACTGGGTCCTCAATTTACCTACCTTAGAAAGGATGGAAGGCTGAGTCGACCTTGAGCCTGGTAAGATTCGAACCTGCAGTAATTGCAGGCAGCTGGTCTTAATAACCAGCTTAATAACAGGGTGCCTTAAACCACTGTACTACCAAGGCTCACCGCTTCCTTCAGCTGTTGGGGCTGCTTGACTTGGTGGAAGCCGACCCATTTCCCCCCTTCTTCTCCCTTCCAAAGCTTGTGCACCGAGGCCCTAGAAGCCAAATCAAAGGACCCCTTTCCTCTGCGGAGCCCTGCTGGCAGCCCAGACGGTGGTCCCGTTTGCCGTATATTATGTTGAGTGCTGTTAGGGTTATTGGCAGGTGGATCACAGTGCTGGCTTGAGTTTTACCTCTAATCCAGAGGTTCCTCAAACTTGGCAGCTTTAAGACTTGTGGACTTGTGGTCTCTACGAAAAGAGAATAAAATAAGAAACATCTTGATTTATGTAGGAAAAACCTGGCTGAGAGAAAAATACACATAAAAACCTACAAAAAGAGAATAATATATATATATTATTATTGCTCCTAGAAGCACGAAGCCGAAAACACCAGCCTGAAGATGACGAATGAGACTTCGTTGAAGCAGCGAAAACCTCAGAAAACACACACACACACACACACACACACACACACACATATATGTGTATGTGTGTGTGTGTGTGTGTGTGTGTGTGTGTGTGTGTGTGTGTATGTATAGGAAGGAAGACCTGGTATAAGATGATAAACCTCAGGTATCTGGCCAGTAGGGTCAAGGCAACTGCCCCTATCCATCCCTTCTCTCCGTCGGAGCAATGCTTGCTGCTAAGGTGTGCCTCAGTTTCCCAGCTGGGTCAAAGCCAAGATTCCAAATAAGCTGGGGGTGGGGGTGGAAAGTTAGGTGGGGACTAACCCAGCATGGCAAGAACCACCAAGAGCCTTGGTGGCGCAGCGGACTAAAGTGCTGTTAATTAGCACTTAGCTGCCAGCTGCCTGCAATTACTGCGAGTTCAAATCTCACCAGGCTCAAGGTTGACTCAGCCTTCCATCCTTCCGAGGTAGGTAAAATGAGGACCTGGATTGTGGGGGCAATAAGCTGACTTTGTATAAAGAAAGAACACCGCTTGGTGGGGGGGCGAAAGCCCTATTAAGCAGGTATATACAAAAAGATGAAGACTATTGCTTAACACATTGTAAGCCGCCCTGAGTCTCCGGAGAAGGGCGGCATATAAATCGAACCAATAAATAAATAAAATCAATAAATAAACCCCAATGCTATCTCCGGGTAAATGATAAACCAGGATATGGTGCTGGTGCAGCCTGATTGGTGTGTGATATCTGAAAAGTGGATGAAGAGCGAGCGACTGCCTTGGCACTCCCTTTTCTCAGAGGAGCCCTGCCGGCGGCCCAGACTTGCCAAGATGCCGTGGGTGGCCCTGTTGGCCGTAGTGGTGCTCAGCGCCAGTCTGGACCTGAGGACCGAGGTCGGTGAGCATTGATGATGACAGCAGTGGAGGTTGTGGGTTGGAGGGGTTTAGTAGCAAGGGGTGCTTTTGAGGGGCCTGGTGTCCCCAACTAGAATAGAATAGAACAGGAATTCTTTATTGGCCAAGTGTGATTGGACACCCAAGAAATTTGTCTTTGGTGCATATGCTCTCAGTGTACATAAAAAGAAAAGATACAGTCGTCAAGCATCATAAGGTACAACACTTAATGATAGTCATAGGGTATAAATAAGCAATCGAATCATATTAGTAAACAATACCAGCAACAAGGTTACACTCATGCAGTCGTAAGTGGAAGGAGATGGGTGATGGGAACGATGAGAAGATTAAGAGTAGTGCAGACTTAGTGAATAGTTTGACAGTGTTGAGGGAATTATTTGTTTAGCAGAGTGATGGTGTTCAGGAAAAAACTGTCCTTGTGTCTATTTGTTCTGGTGTGCAGTGCTCCATAGCGTCGTTTTGAGGGTAGGAGTTGAAACAGTTGATGTCCAGGATGCGAGGGGTCTGTAGATATTTTCCCAGCCCTCTTTTTGACTCGTGCAGTATACAGGTCCTCAATGGAAGGCAGGTTGGTAGTAATTGTTTTTTCTGCAGTTCTGATGATCCTCTGAAGTCCGTGTCTGTCTTGTTGGGTTGCAGAGCCAAACCAGACAGTTATGGAGGTGCAGATGAGAGACTCAATCATTCCTCTGTGGAACTGGATCAGCAGCTCCTTGGGCAGTTTGAGCTTTCTGAGTTGGCTATAAGGCTCTCGGCTTCTCCTGAACTCCTTCTCAGCCCTTTGAAGGGAGGGACACTTCAATCGGGGTCAATTGATCTGCAAAATGCCACTTCCTCCTTTAAGGCTTCCCTAAACAGATAGATCAGTAGTTTGGGGCAACTGGAGAGTTGTACACAAACAGATATTAAGATAATATCTTTTTAAATTTATTCTGGAGGAGACTGTCCCCAGATTGTCCAGTCCTAGGCAATCAGCTCAAGTTATGAGGCTAACCTTTTACTGTCAGTCTCAAGAAGATGGCAGGCTAAAAGTTTTAGTAAGCAAGAGCCGTATTGGAGACTTGTATCCTGGAATGAAGAAATGAAGGTTGGGGGTGCTTCTTCCCATTTCTGGGAACGCAAAAACCAGAGAAACAAGGAACATTTTCAGCTTTGCTCTTGCCACAGAAGATGAGTGGCATCTTCTGGAAAAGGGCACAACTGGCTGGCACTCTGGGTGGGAACAGGGGATGACCTGATTCTACAACTGAGGTCCTCTTAACTGGATAGGTGGCCACTCAGGAGAGACAAACTCCTCTGCTAGAGCTTAATATGGGGGGATATATAATACATATGGGTAGGGCTGATTTGGTGGCAAATCTGAGGAAATTTGTTTTTCAAGTGTCACATTTCTATTTAAGGCTAATCCCATGAGGTGAGACATGTATAAATTTAATAAATAAACATTTGCACCTCAAAATATATATAAATTATATATTATAATATAAATTATGTACGTACATTATGTATTTTATATTTTTAACTGGTTATTTTATTGTTGTGAGCCGCCCTGAGTCCTCGGAGATAGGGCGGCATATAAATTTTATTAAATAAATAAATAAAATGCCAGGAAATCAGTTTTCAGTCCTGATATTTAGAGATGGTTCCAAGGACAACAAAATGAGGATTTGGCCTGCAACCCTGGGCTGTGGATTGCCCTCCCTCCCTTAGAAGCTAATGCAGTGTGGAAAATTCTTCATTTTCTGATTCTTCCTTAGTTGTGAGCAGGAGAAGGGGACATAAGGGGAGGGAGAAATAAAAGACAGTAACCCCTCACTCTAAGACTTATCGAAACATCCCTGACTGACACTCAATGTGCTCCATTTTTAAAAAGTTTTGAACTTCTGAAGAGGAAGAAGCCACATTTGCTAAGGGGAAAAAGTTCTTGCTTTGATCCTAGTCCAGTCATACCTGCAGTCCTCTCTCCAGTTCCTATTGCAACCCATTGGGGCAGAGGGGCCTCTTCCCCAGCCCCTCTCCCCTCAACAGCCATGGGGACTAACAAGCTTTCCCTGCCTCTCTGCTTTCTAGGCTGCCGCTTTGACCGAAATCCATCGGGCAGGATACTGTGCCTTCTACGACAACTGTGGTCCGAACCCTGAAATTGGACCTGGACTCATCGTGCAGGAAGTGCCCTGCATTTCCAACACCCCAGCCCGGCTACTCAAGGGCTCCCACCTCAACCTCTTGAAGAAGAACTGCCCAATGCTGTACAAGGGAGACGACAGCACCTACGCCTGCTGCTCTCCAGAGCAGTTAAATTTTATAGAGAGCAGCCTTTCACTGCCCAGGGCTGTGCTGTCTCGTTGCCCAGCCTGCCTGGAGAACTTCTCCAACATCCACTGCCAGAACATCTGCAGCCCAAACCAGAGCTTGTTCGTCAACGTCACCCGCTACTTCAATCACACCATCCGGAACGTTACGGTGAAGGGATTGCTGGAGTTTCAGCCTTACTACAACCAGCAGTTTGCCGAGGGAGTTTTTCAGTCGTGCCAGGGAGTCAGGATGCCAGCCACCGGAGGTTACGTCGTAGGCGCCATGTGCGGCAAGTACGGGGCGGCTGCATGCAACACTCAGCGATGGCTCGATTTCCAAGGTGACACGAGCAATGGGATGGCCCCCTTGTCCGTCAAATATCAACTGACACCAGGGGACTGGGCAGCTGAGGAGGGAGGCATTTTGCCATTCAATGATACAGTCTGGAAATGCAGTGAGGCTGTAAATAATAGCCCGAAGTGTTCCTGTTCGGACTGTGAACAGTCGTGTCCAGCCATCCAGCTTCCTCCGTCCACACACCAGCCCTTCAAAGTGGGGAGCATGGACGGGATCCTGTTTGTCTCCATCATTCTCTTTGGTGTTGTTGCACTGTCGTTTGTGTCCTTGCAGCTGTGGCAAAGATGCTCCTCACCTGGGAAGCAAAAGGGGCACAGCAGAGAAGATACCGTGACTAAGTTGACCGCCTCTGAGAAGGCAAGTCAGGCCATGTATGATTTCTTAGTTAAGGCCTTCAGCAGGTGGGGCACGTTGATGGCCTCTAATCCCATCAAAGTCATGATCGTTTCTCTAGCCATTGTGGCAGGACTTTCCAGTGGAATGATCTGGATGGAACTAACCACGGACCCTCTGGAGCTCTGGGCCTCTCCAGACAGCCAGGCCCGGCAGGAGAAAGAGCTCTACGAGAAGCACTTTGGGCCCTTCTTCCGGACCAACCAAATCATCCTGACAGCCAAGAACCCCAAAAGCCACATTTACGATTCTCTTCTTTGGGGCAAGAAGAACTTCAGCGGGGTCCTCTCTAAAGAGGTGCTCTTGGACCTGCTGGACTTGCAGATCAAGCTGCAGGACCTGAAGATCTGGTCTGAAGAGCATCATAAGAACATCACCTTGCCGGACATTTGCTACGCACCTCTGAATCCCCAGAACGCCAGCCTCTCAGACTGTTGTGTCAACAGCCTTTTGCAGTTCTTCCAGAACAATGGTACCCTCCTGGATTTGAAAGCCAACCAGACCTTGGGGCAGAAGAATGGCACAGCTGACTGGAGAGACCACTTCCTTTACTGCATCCAGTAAGTGTGTGTTTTGGGAAGCTTCAGGCAAGGGGTGGTGGTGGACTAATTTCATCTTTTCATCCTGGCTAAGAAGGGCAGCATGTGGAAGGAAATGCTGGTGCCCCATTTTGGTGACATCATTTCCTTTCCATTGCCATCCGTTCGTTTATCTTTCCCACCCGTCTCTGAACTGGCACACGTATGTCAGCTTAAAGTTGCCGCTGTCAGCATTTCAACGCTGGCATAAAGTGCAGAGGAGAGCAAGAGATAAACTCTGAAACTTTTGCCTGCTAAATCCCTTTGAAGTCGGGTTGTCGTGGAAATGAGGGGAGGGGGCACATTCCTGGGAAATGACGAGAAAAGAAGTCTGAAGAATGACTTGGAAGATAGCCAATGAGAAGCAGAGATTTGGGGATCAGAAAGGGAGGGATTGGGGGGCAAAAGGTCAGTCTTGTCTGCGCGGAGTCATGATCTGGTGGCTGTGCTCAATTAAAGAAAGATTTCCTTAAAGATTGGCAGTTTGGAAATTCATTTAATTTTGAGATAGCATCGTAGTCTGACAGCCGCCTTCAGTGCCAGTCCTGCTGCTGCCTCTTGTGCCCCAACGGTCAGCCTTGTCTGCTTTGGGAGTGTGCCCCTTGCCTGCTGAAGGCAACTGCTTCCTTGGGCCTATGTCAATCCAAGCATGGCGCCAGGGTAGGGATGGGCTGGACTTTTTTAAGCTGGCTGGCTGCCCCTCCACCCACCTCCTGTGGGCACCTCCCAACCTTAGCCTAAATTGAAGCGAAGGGAGATGAGTGGCCCACTGTGAGTGGGGCCCTGGTGATGCTGTAGCAGGATGGAAGGTGACAGGCTGCTGCCCACTTTTGGGGGGGGCTCTGCAACTGATAATATGGGGAGCCTGGCTAATAAGCACAAACACTGGCTGGCCCTGCCTCTTCTACCTCCTCTCCACTACCTTGTTAGAAGCCTGCAGACAGCCATGGCAGGCGTTACAGGTAAGGCAAGTTGTTTTCCCGGTTAATGGCAGCCTCTTGCCTTGGGGATCAGGGCTCTTCTTTCTCCCACATCTGCAAGGGAAAGTTCTCCTCTCCCCCCGCTCCCATGCCCCCCATATTACAATGTGTATTCTTCTCTTCTTTGCTCTTGCCGTAGCTCTCCAACCTCTTTCCAAGATAACACGGAGCTCAAGCTGAGCTGTATGTCGGACTACGGCGCCCCCTTGTTCCCCTTCCTGGCGGTAGGAGGTTATTCAGGTAAGAGAGCCTACTCCCTCCCAGGTGCTAAGTCCAGACAGCAGTGGCCGTCTCTTTCATGTCATTCCCAATGGGACCGACCCTGTTTAGTTGGGGGAAGAAGAGAGTGAGGTCAGCTGGAATGTAGAACAGCCAGCATTGATAACCCTGGTATTCCGGCTGTGGTAGGAAGGTCCATGCCATCATGGGGCTGTGGCAGTAGATTACCTTGAGCTGGCAATGCTTTCTGGCTATTTTTCTGTTTCTTGAGATCTCAGCTGTGCCTTCTTTAGATTGGAATTCATATATCTCTAACTGCTGAAATACATACAAAGGCGTGTTTTGACGTCTCTCAATTCAGGATGATCCTCAAAATCTTTGCACATAAGATAAAATCATGTCTTTGCTTTAAAAAAAATGGAAAAACCATAAAGTAAGGCAGAAGGAGATTTGGGAGCATCTTCTTGTCCAGAATTTCCTGGGACTTTGGCCAAAGGACTCTTGGTGAGACCTTTGGGTCCATGTAGTGTGGAAGAGGATTGAAAAATGAGGATTTCTACCTGAGCATCGTTTGTTGTATTTATTGCATTCGTGTCCTTTCTTCCCTTTCAAAATTCCCCACATTTCATTCATCCCATGAATTTGGTGAACTCTGATGTGTTTCCTTTCTGTTTTACCTGGGAGAGGAGGGACAAAGCCCTCCAATCACTGTTATGGTAGGTCCCAGACACCGCCACAGGAGCATTTTGCCAAGGTGCAGCGATGCTCAATTGCAAGGGCAGTACAACTGGTACCATCTATTTTTCAAAATGCACATTGACCACAGCTGTGAGAAAGAACCCACTGGGCATCCACATATGGAAATGTGAAACGGCAGCAACAGGAGAAAATAAACGATTAAAAAGATTATTTTCTATCAGTGTAGAAAGAAAGGAGCATTCGTGCTCAGTTGGAGAATTTTATCAGGATGACGTTGCAATGAATCTCAGGCAGAATAAGTGCCACAAGCTTGGACTATATTAGCAGCAGAGAGGGAGAAAATATTTATCTGCAGTTCAGGAACTGGGGACTTTGTTGGAAGCATCTGTTGGAACTAGAAGGTCCACCTGCCTCTCCGGCATTTTGGTGACTTTTCTCTATGCTTGACAGGGTTGGAGTACTCCGAAGCAGAAGCTCTCATCCTCACCTTCTCCTTGAACAACTTTCTCTCCAGCGACCCACGTTCTGACTTTGTGCTGTTGTGGGAGAAGCATTTCCTGGAGGTGGTACAGGAATTTCAGAGAAAGCACTCCGAGAAATACGCCATTGCCTACATGGCAGAGGTATGAGTGCCACTGTCCCTCTCCTGCTTGGGAGACCGAATCCAGCTGTAGGACCAGGCAGCCTTCATGTGGACAAGGAAGGAACCCAGTAAGGGAGGGCTGGGTGTCTAAATGCTGGCATAATTCCAGGTTCTGGATACAGTAGAAGTCCTTGGGAAAGGCACATATATGTTATCTGTGCTTTTATATACACCATTTATGTAGCTGCCTACCTTATGGCCAACACTGGGCAATCAAAAATAAAAACAGCATAAAAAACATAATAAAATGATAGATAGATTATGTGCAGAACAAATATCAAACTAGGAAGTATCAGATAGCTTTTAATTGAAAGTGTTATATAGAGATAGAAATATTTGAATTTTGAGAAGACGAAAAAATATATTGGGGGTGGAGGGGTTCAAGTTTTATAAAAAGGGGATTTTGATTTGGATTATATTCTGTGGAAGTCCGGTGGGAGGGGTGGGTTAGGGGGGGTTAGGGGGGGTTAGGGAGGGTTAGGAGGGGTTAGGGAGGGTTGGGGGGGGGAAATGGGGAGAAAATGTAATTGTAAAACTTTTTCAATAAATAAATAAATAAATAAAAACAGCATAAAAAACATAATAAAATGATAAAGCTATGCACATTAAAAACAATACTTGAGGGAATATCTTTATAAACTTTATAAACAGCTGCATTTTAGGAAGTCCTGAAGATTCCAGCTTCGCTTGTTCATAGCCAACTTTTAAAACAACCCATGTCTGTTGCATGCATGGCGATGGCCCCCAGTTCCCCGTCTGCCTCCACTTCTCATAATAATTGTGCAGTTGATTTTCATTTATTCAGAACTAACAAAGATGATATGAAATATGATATAAGCTGACTTTGTATAAAATATACAAAAGTATGAAGGCTATTGCTTAACGCACTGTAAGCCGCCCTGAGTCTCCGGAGAAGGGCGGCATATAAATCAAATAATAAAAAAAAAAAAGCCAAAAATGGACATGTAAAGTTACAAACGCTGAACTGGCTTGGTTTAGCTATCTGATTTTCCCGCTGGAGCCAATTCAACCCTCCTTCTTTTCCCGCAACTGCAGCGCTCCCTGGAGGATGAAGTCAGCAGAACCACCTGGGAGGACCTCCCCATCTTTGCTATCAGCTACCTGGTGATCTTCATATACATCACGGTGGCCCTAGGAGAATACTCCAGCTGCAGGAACATCCTGGTAGGACGGAAAGACAGACAGACAGCATGCGAGATCCTGTTACGAGTTCTAGTCTTCCATCCGCCTTGTGGGTCTGACAGGAGGGAAGGCTGGTCCCAGTTTGTTCAAGGAATAGCAAGAATGACTTACAGCCTCTCAGGACTTCCTCCAGATCAGGGTGAAAATGGTTGGGTGGATGGCTGAGCCTGGTCTCGCCAAGACTTGTCTGCTGAGAGAAAAGCAGAGGGGGAAACTTTTAATGATGTCCATGGCTGCCCATCCTGGGCAGAGTAGCCCCATTCAAAGCCAACAGTGAGAAGTGATGGGATTCCTCCCTGTCTCCTCTCTGGAGCAGGAAAGGTGGGGTGTAATGGAAAGTGTGGATGACCTTGGAGGAGGAGAAAGGAAAGAGATGCTGTCCAGGGAGCAATCAGACAAGAGATGGAGGAGCCCCCAGTGGCTTAATGGTCAGAGGAAGAAACAAAGGAAGGACCCACCTAATGGAGTTAAAAGTGGAGGCAGGAAGTCTTTCAGACTTGCAAGATTCTGCTAAAGCAGCCTTAGGATAAAGTAGACTTCACTTATCTAGGTGGTTTCCAGGCAGGCTGGAAAGGTCCTTCTCCCTGACCCCAGGAAGGGGGGGGAGGGTTCAGCCCGTGTGTTGCTCCCCCAACCTGTGGGGACCCCTCGGGCATTTCCCTCCTCATTGCCCACATGCACCCCTGGCCGTTCGGGTGGGAGGAGAAGATGGGTCTGGATCCCTGCCGGGGCTCTGACTTTCCTTCGCCTTCTTCTTTTCAGGTGGACGCCAAGCTCTCTCTTGCTATGGGCGGCATTGTGGTGGTCTTGGGGGCGGTGCTGTCATCTCTGGGCTTCTACAGCTTCATAGGGCTGCCCTCGTCCCTCATCATTATTGAAGTGGTGCCCTTCCTGGTGTTGGCGGTTGGTGCCGACAACATCTTCATCTTTGTGTTGGAACACCAGGTGCGAACGCCTCCCCATCCCCCAAGACGGGTGGGCTCAGAAGAAGCCAAAGCTCCTGTTCGGAATTGGGGTGCAGAGAAGAAACTGGGTTCCGGAAAGCCAGGAGCAAGGCCACTCTTATTAGACCGGACTAAATGGGGGGGGGGGTGTTGCCCAGTTGAGACTGGAGTGACAGCCTTTCTGCTCTGGCCGGCCCCATCTCACCCCATCCCCCTCCTCTGCCATTGTAGCAATCCCAGTCAGTGCCTGGGGAAACCCCGGAGCAGCACCTTGGGCGCACTTTGGGCAACGTTGCCCCCAGCATGCTCCTGTGCAGCCTCTCCGAAGTCATCTGCTTCTTCCTGGGTGAGTGAAGCTGGAGGTCAGGCGGCTCTTCCCACATCCTGACCCTCAGATTCTATTTCCCCTTGATGGCTAGTGACCCCCCCCCCCGGTGGCCTTGACAGGCTTTTGGGGTGGAGACACTGCAGGCAAAGAGGAGGGGGCGTTGGGAGGATGCACTCTGTGGCACGTGAACCCTTGAAAAGGTGCATTTCAGCATTATGATGTGAACCAGAGCCTTGGTAGTACAGTGGTCTAAAGCACCCTGTTATTAAGACCAGCTGCCTGCAATTACTGTAGGTTCAAATCTCGCCAGGCTCAAGGTTGACTCAGCCTTCCATCCTTTCTAAGGTAGGTGAAATGAGGACCCAGTTTGTGGGGGCAATAAGCTGACTTTGTATAAATATACAAAAGGATGAAGGCTATTGCTTAACACCTTGTAAGCCGCCCTGAGTAAACCGTCCGGAGAAGGGCGGTATATAAATCAAATTAAAAAAAAACAACAGGAAATAGGTTAGAATTATACACTGAAAAAAATTCACTAGCCAAATTGTGCAAAACCAGCCAAACTGAAGCTGAGTTGTTGTTGTCAGTCTTCTCAACCCCATGGAGATGCCTCCTGCATTCTGGAGCTTGTCCAAGTCCACGCTCATTGTATTGTAAAATTAAATGTCTTCATTCGAAAGCAAGCTTAACGCTGGGCCGCCTTATCTGACCTGAGCCCCACAGATAATCCCTTCCACTGTATCTCTTCCCTTGGCTTCATAGGGGCTCTGACACCCATGCCTGCAGTCCAGACTTTCGCCCTCTATGCAGCCCTGGCAGTCTTCTTCGCCTTCCTGCTCCAGATGTCGCTCTTTGTGGCGTTGATGTCCCTGGATATCCGCAGACAGAAGGTCAGGACGGCTGCAGGGCATCTGGGGGCTGAGCCGCTGTGGGGGAGCGGGGGGCCGTCTCTCCTGCAGAGCCAGCATGAGCAATCCATCCCTCTGCCCATAGGCCTCTCGAGTCGATCTCTGCTGCTGCCTCCGCGTGCCCGAATGCGAGCCCGTGAAGCCCCACGATGGGCTGCTTCGCACATTCATGCGCAAGATCTACACGCCAGCCTTGCTTGGCAGCAGCGTTGTCCGAGTTCTGGTGGTGAGTGTCCCGCCTGGGCAGGGTGGCTTGGAGGGGCATCTAGAGGTTTGGGCAGAACGGGGTGGGGTGGGAGCCGTTTCCCAGCTTTTCTCCTGGCACTTTCTCCCATCTCTAGGTGCTGCTCTTCACCCTGCTTTTCTGTGCTGGCATCTACCTGACATTCCACATCGATGTGGGGCTGGAGCAAGAACTGGCGGTACCCAAGGTGAGCAGAGGACAGTAGTGGCCGATCCAGAAGCAGGGGAGCCTCATTTCATCCCTGCCCCTGTCGGAAGCCAGTCCTGGGAAAATCGACTTTCCTTCAGAGCCACTTTAAGCAACGATACCTGGAGATGGTTTTATGGCTGATGCAGAAAGTTACGTTAGAAATGATTGAAGCCATGCAACTTATTTCAGGGATGTCAAACTTGATTTCATTGAGGGCTGCATTAGGGTTGTGTTTGACCTTGGGGGGGCCGGGGAGGGCATGGCCAACTCGACGTCACTCATGTTGGGGCTCCTGTGGTGGCCTGAGCGATCTGCCAGGGAAAGCAGGCTCCCGAGCTCCGTTTTCGGCTGCCATGGCCTCCTGCATGCGGCTCTCCGAGCTTCTTTTTTCACTGGCAGAGGGTTGCAGGAGGCCATGGCAGCCGAAAACGGAGCTCAGGAGCCTGCTTTCACTGGCAGAAGCACCACAGGCTGGTCTTTCTCTGTTTGCAGGCCAGATCTAAGTACCCTACAAGTTTGGCACCTCTGTCTTATTTTAAGGAAACCAACCAAATCACTGGCTAAACTCTCCTCTTTTAAATTTTTAATTCGTGTGATTTTATAAATTGGGTGTTTTAATCTGTGTTTCAGCCAAAATATTTAATAATTTTAAGGGATTTTTAAAATATTTGTATTATCTGTATTTTATCTTGGCTGAGTCCTTCGGGAGTAGGGCGGTATAGAAATTTGATTAATAAATAATAAATAAATAATAAACATAGAATTTTAGTGCATTTAAACATTAATCTTCCTCCTGCCGTTCGTTCAGGCAGTGGAACCAGTCAGCTAAACTCTCTCTGGAGGAAAAGGAAGCCCTTCCACAGAACGGCATTCTCCAACCAGCCCTGCATTTCTGAAACACGTTCAGAAAGGCAAATTAGGTGGTCCAAGGTTGGCTAAACTTCCCTCTGCTTTTCTTTGCTGTTTCAGGACTCCTACATGGTGACGTTCTTCCAATTTTTCAACCAATATTTTATGGTGGGTGCCCCGACCTTCTTTGTTGCCACTGGTGGCTACAACTACTCCTCGGTGCCTGGAATGAATGGTATCTGTTCCAGTTCTGGGTGTAATAATAACTCCATGATGCAGAAGATCCAAATGGCCACCAAGTTCCCCGAGACGTAAGCCACTCTGAAGCTGCTTTCAACTCAACATTAAACTTTTTGCATTATGCACACCTCCCCGCTATTAAAAAACACGCTTTGATTTTGAATTTCTGTATGAAAGATGCTAAAGGTGTTTGAAGCCATTAGTAATAGCATGGTTGTTTTATGGCTTTTAAACATGTGCCTGTAAGAAGAAAGAGCTATAGAAGCTGCCCCCTCATGTTTCTGGTTGCCCAGCATGTCCCAAACTCAATCTGGAGACCGGAGGGCCATCAATTAAAACTCAGGCACCAAAAGCACATCAGAAATCTCTACCAAAGATTTTTAAAACCGTCTTTGGCTGAGGCTTCTGTCGAGGCTTTCCTTTCCTTAGGGCAGGGGTCAGCAACCTGTGGCTCTGGAGCCGCATGTGGCTCTTTCATCCCTCTGCTGCGGCTCCCTGTCATTCAAAATATGCGTCACAACCACCAGTGTGCGACACCAGCCAGCTCATGATTTATTGAGCTTTTCAACCCCGATAGGCCAACCATGGATAAATCCAAGAAAAGAAAAGTTTCAGAAGAAAACAGAATGTTAAATTCAACTACATATGCCAGTTTTGTGGCCGCTCAAGAAATAGTCAGGCACGGGAAGGGTTTTGTGGCTCCCGGTGTTTTCTTTTCTGTGGGAAACGGGTCCAAATGGCTCTTTGAGTGTTTAAGGTTGCAGCTCCTGGCCTTAGGAGAAGGGACCCCAACGCTCACCTAGGTCCTGAGAGTTTTCTTTGTGCTTTCAGGTACTATCTGGCCATTCCTGCTTCTTCCTGGGTAGATGACTTCATCGACTGGTTGAACCCCTTATCCAGATGTTGCCGCATTTACAGTTATGGCCCTAACAAGGGCAAGTTCTGTCCCTCAACCAGCGGTAAGGAACTCTGCACAGGGAGGGGTGGGAGCCAGTAGGACTGGGCAAAGTAAAAATTCACCTCACCTCAGGGCAGGTGGCAAAACGTCCGTGGGGTCCTGGACAGCGTCCAAGTGTTTGTCTCTTTCTGGTAGACGAATTTGCCTGCGCTTTCAGCAAATGCATGGGCGGCTTCCAAGGCATCCTCCGGCCAAACGTAGAAGAGTTCAACAAATTTCTGCCCTGGTTCCTCCACGACACACCCAACCTCAAATGCCCCAAGGGGTGAGTGCCACAAATGTCGCTTGTGCGTCTGTTTCCATTTGGCACCATTTGCCCACGCCGTCCAGAGGGACATCAGCCTTCCTGGTGCATTGATCCCTTCCTCTTTCTACAGGGGCCTCGGGGCTTATGACACGGCGATACATCTGGGGTCCGATGGGCAGATCTTGGGTGAGTAGACCCCAGCGAAGGAAGGCGCTATCTATGCGGGCCAGCAGGAAATGGCCTTGAGTTCTATGTCATCCTGCCTAATTTCGGAGGCGGGATTGTGATTTCTGGAGAGAGGCTGTGCTGGGGATGGAGCATCACATCTCTTGCCTCCAACAGCATCACGGTTCATGGCCTACCACTCCCCGTTGAAGAACTCTCAGGAATACACAGCAGCGCTGAAGGCAATACGGCAACTGACGGCTAACATTACGGCTACTATGAGGGAAGTCCCCGGCACTGATCCGAACTTCCAGGTCTTCCCATACACGTACGTTGCGGGGAGGAGAAACCTGGCAGAAGCGGGGAGGGAGGGAGGGAGGCAGCTGAGGAAGGAAAGGGCTGCAGTGACCCCCATCGCAGGGCAAGAAGGATCTGGAAGCCATCTACTCTTAAGGCAGCTTCAGGGCTAGCCGGCTCAGCCATGAAATTGTGATCGGTGTTTGCTTGGAAGAGTCCAAAGCAGATCCTCTACCGACATGAACCAGCAAATGGGCATGGCTGCCGGGCAAAGACTCTGAACTTCAAAGGCCCTGAGCTGCCACAGAGGAGGCTTCTCTTGGAGAAACAATGCTGAAGACTGGACTTCGGGCCAGTCTCTCTCTCTCTCTCTCTCTCTCTCTCTCCCTCTCTCCGTCCCTCTCTCTCTTTCTCCCTCTCTCTCTCCCTCTCCCTCTCTCTCTTTCCCTCTCTCTCTCCCTCTCTCTCTCTCTCCCTCTCTCCCTCCCTCTCTCTCTCTCTCCCCCCTCTCTCTCCGTCCCTCTCTCTCCCCCCTCTCTCTCTTTCCCTCTCTCTCTCCCTCTCTCCCTCCCTCTCTCTTTCTCTCTCTCTTCCTCCCTCTCTCTATCCCTCTCTCTCTCTCCCTCTCCCCCTCTCCCTCTCTCTCTCTCCATCCCTCTCTCCCCCCTCTCTCTCTTTCCCTCTCTCCCTCTCTCCCTCCCTCTCTCTCTCCGTCCCTCTCTCTCTCCCTCCCTCTCTCTCTCCCTCCCTCTCTCTTTCCCTCTCTCCCTCTCTCCCTCCCTCTCTCTCTCCCTCCCTCTCTCTCTCCCTCCCTCCCTCTCTCCCTCTCCTTCTCTCTCAGCCCAAACCACCTCTCAGTGTTGTTGTTGTAAGGAAAATAGGAGGAGAAATTAGGTATGTTTGCCGCCTTGAGTTCTTTATAAAAATAATAATGTCAGGATATAAACAAACAAGCAAGTAAATAAAATAATATTGATAGTTTATGTAGAGCCTGTTTCCTGACATGGCCAACCTCAAAGCCCTGCAATAATTAAATAGAATTGTTAAATTGCCCCGTGGCGAGTTGTCCCGTGGCGTGTTGGCCGTGGCGTGTTGTCCCGTTCCCTTCCTGGAACCGCTTCTCTTTCCGCAGAATCACCTACGTCTTTTATGAGCAATACCTGACGATCACCACCGTTGGCCTCATCAACCTGGCCCTGTGCCTGGTGCCCACCTTTGCCGTCTGTTACATCCTGCTGGGCCTGGACCTGCGCTCGGCCTTCATCAACCTCCTCACCATCGTCATGATTATTGTGGACACCGTGGGCGCCATGAACCTTTGGGGCATCTCCTACAATGCCATCTCCCTCATCAACTTGGTCACAGTAAGACCGCCTGTCTTTCCTGGGGATGAGCATCATGGCTGCCTGCAGGGGAGGCGGGTGAGGAGAGGGAAGGGGCAACAAAACGCCCAGCGGTCCTGCCAGATGTGCTCAGCCTTGCGCTCTTTGCGCTTAGTGCTTTTCTGGAGTATCCCCCTGCAGGGTCCTCACTGGAGATTTTCTGGAGCTGTCAGGTATCACTGGGCAAAGGGCATTTGGGCGCAGAGGGAGAAACCGAGCTCTCGAAAACGAGATGAGGGTAAAAGCAGCATCAGTGTAGGTAGGAAATCCGCAGGATGGGGACTCTGGGAACTGTTTTTACTTACTGGAATTCTGTGGAAGCTTTTTGGGCGTCAGAGAGGGTCCCTTCTGGTGCAGGAAAGGAAGCGCTCACACCGATGCATGGTATGTATGTATGTATGTATGTATGTATGTATGTATGTATGTATGTATGTATCTACCTACCTACCTACCTACCTACCTACCTATCTATCTATCTATCTATCATATTTCTATGCCGCTCACTCTCCGAGGACTCTGGGCGGCTTACACCAAAGACTAAAGTATACTAAATAGCATATTGCCCCCCAACAATCTGGGTCCTCATTTTACCCACCACGGAAAGATGGAAGGCTGAGTCAACCTTGAGCCGGTGAGATTTGATCCGCTGATCTGCTGAACTAGCAGTCAGCTGAAGTAGCTGCAGTACTGCACTCTAACCACTGCGCCACCTCGGCTCTTTTGACTTTTCTATTGTCTCAAGGCTGCAAAGGAGGCACAGCTTCACTTTTCTTACAGTTTGCAAAGATTCCGCTTCTCTGCCCTCCAGGACGTTCCCTTATTTGCAACTCCTGGGAGGTCCTGAGTAGCTCCTGCAAAGCCAATGCTGGCCCCGTTTGGCTCCCTCAGTCCTGTCTTTCGGCCAGAGGGTGATAAATAGTTAGCTTTTCCTTCCACATTCATTTTTTTACTTTTAACCTGAAACTTACCCCACCTCCTCTTTTGTCTTGGCACCTCTCTGCTCTGCACAATGTGTGGTGTTTTGGCTGCCCCTTTGGGACTTTCGTGTGTGCCTTAGCTGCCAAAATGTTAGAAATACAACAAGAGGAAGTGGATTGAAAGGAACCTTGGTGGCCACCTTGGGCAAGAAACCCAATACCTATTCCATTCCGGGCAAATGAATATCCAAACTTTTCTTGAAAGCCTCCCACAGAAAGGATTGGCAATACTCTTGCGTGGGTGAAGAACAACGTCAGGTGCATCTGCTGTTTTTTTCACTGCTAATTTGCTCCACTCTCCTGCAGGCCGTGGGCATATCTGTGGAATTTGTCTCCCACATCACCCACTCCTTCGCTATCAGCAAAAAACCTACCAAAGTGGAACGCTCCCGAGAAGCCACCATCAACATGGGAAGCGCGGTAAGGAGGAGGAGGAGGCCAAAACGGGGCCAAGGGTGGTGGGTGGTGGGATGCATGTGCCACAAATGGCCCGTAGTGCGAACACTGGACTTAGGAGATGGCAGCTGTGATGGCTGTTGCCTCCAGGCATTTCCAGGAGCTCCAAGGCCCCTTTTCCTCAACCCAAGAACTCTTGACTGCAGTTCATCGGCTACGTTGCTTAGGCTTCAGAAGGTGCCAAGCGCAGCTTTCCCAAAGGAGAAGCTATTTCCCAATTGCCCAGTTGGACCTAGCTGTGCATGGCCATGAGATCAGTGGGACTCCCAGGAGCAGCCCTGATCCCCACCACTCCAGGGCTGCCCAGGTGTGATGCACTTCTCTCCCCTTTCCCTTCGTGCAGGTGTTTGCTGGTGTGGCCATGACCAACTTGCCAGGCATCGTGATCCTGGCATTTGCCAAGGCTCAAATCATCCAACTCTTCTTCTTCCGCCTGAACCTTATCATCACCCTCTTAGGGATGCTGCACGGCCTGGTCTTCCTGCCGGTTATCCTCAGCTACTTCGGTAAGTTTCTATTGCTTGTCACCCGCTTCCTTTGTCTTCTCTGCCTTGCAGAAGCAAAGGAGGCTCTCTACACTCAACGGGTCACATCTGCAGGCTTGCTGGGAAGGTGTCCTCTGTTGTCCTGGCCTTCCATTTGGAACTTTCCTCCTGGCTCAAAAATCAGAAGTGGGAAAGATGCTGTAGGTGTGGTTGCGTTTCAGGTTATAGTAAAAAATGGAAATGCCTCCCTCTTACGCAGTGGCTGTGTGTGTGTTTTGTGTGTGGGGGCACGGGTGCTGAGGAACGGGGGGTGGGTGGGGAGGCTGCTAAGGTGTGGCAGAGGGAGGGCTTCTTTCCTGAAGGAAGGCAGCCCTGAATCCATCCACCCTGGAAAACAGTGTTTCTCAACCTTGGTAGCTTGAAGATGGGTGGACTTCAACTCCCAGAATCCCAGTGCTGGCTGGGGGATTCTGGGAGTTGAAGTCCACCCATCTTCAAGCTACCAAGGTTGAGAAACACTGCTAGAAAGGAAATGACCCACTCGGCCAAGTAAGGGCTTCCTCTCTCAAATTGCTCCTAGGATTAGGATTTATTTTTTTAATCAGCAGTATTCCGCCTTCTTATAACACTTTCATGATTTGGTGCCTGTGACTCTCTAGCAAATGAGGAGAAAGACACAAGGGATTTTTTTATTCAGTTATTCGAGTTGGAAATTATAACGGGCTGTGCAAAATAACCTTGAAGAAGGAGAGGAAGAGAAGGACTTAGTCGTGTGAGATTTGACCCTCCTCTTTAGTTAAACCGGGCAGGGAGGAGGGAGGCACACACAGATTCGGTACCTGTAGCCGTGCAATAAAATTAGTTCTAGTATTCACAACTATGGCGTCTGTCTGGTGTATGTCAAAGAGAAATGCTACTGGAAAGGACAGGTGGGAGGCTCTGCTCAACTGGTCTTCATCCCACCTGGGCAGCTTGAACCTGACTGTGGGCACTAATAGAGCACAGGACCTCCAAGCCCTACAGAGATATGCGGTGCCATCTCACCCGCGTGGGTCTTTCTGTGCTCCACCCTAACTCTCCTCCTCTCCTCCCAGGGCCTTCGGTCCGCCAAGCAATGCCTGAGCTACAGCCAAGAACGAAGAACTCCTCCATCTCTTTGGAAGGCAAACAAGCTCCTAGCATTGACCAGACCTCTCCAAATTATCACAGCCAGGATCCAACCCGAAGCCCCCACCCAGACAAAACCAGCCTCTAGAAGTCTCCACATCTGTCTGCAGGACAGGAACTTTGGCAAGAGGCCGGCCCAATCAGCAGCCAGCCTGAGCTGGGACATTGTCAGTCAAGAGAGACAATGGGTCTTCCTGCTTTCCATTGCAACACGCGAAGAGCTGGTTTCACATATCACGCTGAGCCACTAGGAAGCTTGTTTGTGGCTTAGAATGCTGTGTTATCCTAGCCAATTGTGTGACTTCCATCGACAAATCTCGGTTAAAGCTAGTTAGTGAGATGTGATGTAGCTGGCAGTGAGTACACACATCGTGCTAAGCCATGGTTTAACAATAGACTGCTTAATAAAGCTACAACTCTTTGGGTTCACATGACATGCCAAGCCACATCTCTGCATGTGTGTGCATGTGTGAGTGTGTGCATGCGTGCACTGTTGAGGAAGTCTTGATTCCTGGGGACTGCCCTGCAGCTTTCTTGGCAAGATATTTGGAGGCTGTTGCCCCGTCTTCTTCCTAGAACCAAGACAGAGAGGCTGCTCCAGCCGTCCAGCTGGCTTCATGCTCAAATATCAGCTCTTCGAGGGGGATCAGCTTAGGAAACCGGGGCCTGCTAGTCAGTACTACTATTATTGTAAAGCAGAATCTTTCAAGACTGAGTATGCCTCCCCCTCCCTCCCTTTAGGGGGAGGGAGGATATGAAGTAGGGAAAGATCTGCCCGAAATATTTTCTCATTCTTGCCCCAACTCAGGTCTCCCTCTTATCTGACCGTTACCTTGGTAGCAGCTTTTCCTCCGGCCACTACAAAGCAGGACTAGAACTCCAAGTTCTAGCCTGGTGCCTTGTCTGCTACACAAAAGTAGCTCTCGTGCCACATATTGTTTAATGTATCTGAACGCAGAGGGGCTTGCCGAAGAAACGGTGATACATCTAGCAGAGCAGATACCCCAAATTAAGACCCTTCAAGAATCTTCTGTTTGATACTGTACGGATTTAGTTTCCATCTAGAATGGGGGAACCTTGTCTGAAACATTAATTAACTAGAGAGATCAGGCAAACAATTCTGAACCTTAGCTCAGAACTCGTTGACAACTGGACAGACTTTGGGTTTCTCCTCACAATTCTTTGTCCCTCAAAGTCTTTACCGGAGACAGTTGGGGGCACCTGGTTAATACTCAGCTCTTCAGTGTTAGACTTATCTTTTGTATTGTCACCCTGGGTTCCATAGACAACAGTAAGAACAACTCTCAGGTTAAAAATGAGGTGTGTTCTTAAGAGCGCCTTAAAATCAAATTTCCAATGTTAAGTTGGAATTTATGAATAGAAAACAGTCTGCTTATTAAAAACACATGGCTTCATGAAAACCTTGCCTGGCTCCAGTGGTGTGTTGACTCGAAGACAAAGAATGCTACCTGCCATTTTTACTAATTGGCAGCCCATTTATAAGTACGAGTTGTCCATAAGGCATTTGTTCTTAACTCACAGGCTGCCTGTATAATAAATAATCCCTAAATTAAACTGTAGTTTCTTGGGAGGAATTTTTGACCTTACTAATAAAACCAGAAGAAAAGAACTTCTGGATCAAAACCTGACCACTGTCACTAAAGCTACTTCCTCTCTTGTATTGGGGTCAGCTTCTAATTTTATCCATTGACCATGCGAGCTGCTTTTAAGATTTACCCTAATCTTCTCAGTAGTGTTAAATACGTCTGCCACTCAAAGAAAAAGGAAAGAAGTTATAATATTTTCTGATATTTTGTTGTTTTTTTAAAAAATATATTTGAGTATTTTACATTTTAAAACCAAACACACAATAGCAAAAGAAATTGAAAAAAAAAAAAACCCACAAGCACTTCAGACATTAAAATACAATACTAACAACAGATGTATACAATTTTACAACTTTCTGCATCGACTTTTGTCTTTACTCTTAGCTATTATCCTCCCGCTCCTTCTCTTTATTTTTAAATATTCATAATTAACTGTTTTGTTAGCAGGATCATTATTTACATTTATATCCAGTATGTTAATATCAAATTTCATTTTATATTCTATTTCTTAATTTGATTTCTGTTTTCCAACCATGTATAATACTTATTCCACACTTTATAATAATCCGAGTCTTCTCTTTCTTTGATCTCCATCATTAATTTGTCCATTTCGGCACATTCAAGGATTTTCTTTATTATTGTTTCTTCCAATGGTGCATTGGTCGACCTCCACATTTGTGCTAGAGTAATTCTGGCCGCGGTTAGAATATGCAATCTAATATAATAGAGACTTTTTTCCATTTTTCTATCAATCATTCCTAGGAGGAACATCTCTGCTTTAAAACCTATCTTTTGGAGTGTAATCTCTTCCAACCACCCTTTAATTTTATACCAGAATTTCCTCACCTTAGGGCACATCCACCACCTGTGGTAGTATGTCCCTAGTTTATGACCACATCCCGAACATTGGGGTGATAAATTGGGGTACATTTTTGCCAGTCTCGATGATATTTTGATTCCTGCTCTATATTGATGGGAGCCGGGCAGGAAGAACAGTCCTCAAAAACATTTATAAAGTGTTTTGTTTCTATCATTCACTGATGAACTACCAATAGCTGGCTGAGGAATTCTGGGAGTTGAAGTCCAAAAGCCTTAACGTGGCCAAGGTTGGCTATATAGAGGACTTCCAACGTCCCTTCCCGCCCTAGCCTGAATTCGAAAATTTGAATTGGAGCCGGAAAGGGCGGAGCGTCCTGGGGGGGGGGGGAACTAGACTTCCGGCGGAGGCCAAGCGCGGCCCCTGCAGGCCAGGAGGACTCTGCACAACTCCGGCCTGCGGTCTTCAATGGCGGCGACGGCGTGGCGGAGGGGCGCGGAGGCGAGTGGGGGGCTCCTTCGTGGGGGGTTGAGTGGGGGGGGTTTCTGCGCATGCTCGTTCCTGACCTGGCCCTTTTCTTACCGCAGGCCCTGAGGGGCGCCTGGGGGTCGTGGGTGGCGGCGGGGCGAGGCTTCCGGAGCAGCGCCGCGGCGGAGAAGGTGAGGAGGGGGCTCCTGAGGGGTCGGAGAGGGGCTGGGGGGGGTCGGAGCCTCCCGGCCCACGCGCGCCCCGCTCTCCCTTGCAGTGCCACGCGGCCCGCATCCGCCCTCGGAAGGGGAACCAGCCGGTGACCTACCAGGAGGCCCACCCGCCCCACTACATCGCCCACCGCAAGGGCTGGCTCTCCCTGCACACCGGTGAGCGAGCCTCCGCCGGGAAGGGTGGGAATGGGGTGGGGGGGCTCCTGGGAGGCCCACATCCAGGCTGCCCCCCCCGCCTCCGCTTAACCTCAAGGGACATCGCCCCCCCCTTAACAGAATTGCCCCCCCCAAAGTTACCCTTTTTGGGGGGGTGCTGGAAAGGAGAGGAAGCCCTGGGCTGCAGCTGCAACGACCCTCCCAACTCCCCTCCCCCACTGGTGGGTTTCAAATTTTTTTTTACTGTGGGCGTGGTAGGGGAAGGTTACTGCAAAATCCCCATTCCCTCCCCAATCCAGGGGAAGGATACTGCAAAATCCCCATTCCCTTCCCACTCCAGGGGAGGGATACTACAAAATCCCCATTCCCTCTCCACCCCAGAGGAGGGATACTGCAAAATTCCCATTCCCTCCCCACTCCAGGGGAAGGATACTGCAAAATCCCCATTCCCTCCCCACTCCAGGGGAAGGTTACTGCAAAATCCCCATTCCCTCCCCACTCCAGGGGAAGGATACTGCAAAATCCCCATTCTCCCCTCCTCCAGGGGAAGGTTACTGCAAAATTCCCATTCCCCCCCCCCACTCCAGGGGAAGGATATTGTAAAATCTTCATTCCCTCCCCAATCCAGGGGAAGGATACTGCAAAATCCCCATTCCCTTCCCATCAGCTGGGATTTGGGAGGCAGAGAATAGATGGTGGCGGTGCCAGTCAGGGGTGGTATTTACCGGTTCTCCAAACTACTCAAAATTTCCACCACTGGTTCTCAAGTTCTGGTCAGAACCTGCTGAAACCCACCTCTGCTCCCCACCCCAACCATATATGGAGCTAAAGGGGGTTCTGGGAAAAGCGGGGGCAGCAGCAGCAGCCTGGAGGTCAAAAATGGCTTTTCTAAAAATAAAGCATTAATTGAATGTTTTAAATTAAACAGCAGCCTCAGGAAGTCCTTGCAGGGAGAGATGTCTGGAAAAGGGTGTTGAGTGAGGTCATTTTCTGGGGTCTGAGGCTGGAGCAGCAGCGTGGCGGGTGGGGGGGACAGAGCACCCCTATCTGTCTCAGCCCCATGGCCACCTCTGACATGGCAAGAAAAGAGAAAAATAAATAAAAGGGGCTTTGGCTTCCTTGCTTTGCTCCTGCAGGTAACCTGGACGGGGAGACGGATGCGGCTGAGCGCACGCTGGAAGACGTCTTCATCCGCAAGTTCCTCTTTGGCACCTTTCATGGCTGCTTGGCGGAGGAGGTGGTGCTGAAGCGCCGGGCCAACACGATCATCATCTGCGCCCTTCTAATACAGAGCCTCCCTCCCCATAAGATTTACTTCCTGGTTGGCTACACAGAGATGCTGCTTTCCTTCTTCTACAAGTGCCCTGTTAAGATGGAGGTGCAGACCGTATCCGAAAAGGTCATGTACAAATACCTCTAGTCCTGGCTGAGCTTATCGTGGAAAGATGTTCCTGACTCCTGATTGGCATTGATGTTCCATGCTAGACCTGGCGGGGGATCTTCCTTCTTTTGCCCTTGGACAGACGGAGGTTTTCCAGCCATCGACGTCTCCTCCAGAGACTGGAAAATAGATGGAAGCGCCCAGAGATAGGAGAAATCTTGTCCATTAGTATAAAATAAATCTCCCTATTTATGACTCTTCCCTGATCTTTGTCTCTTTAGCTGAAGAATCTTGGCCTGCATTGCTCTCCGTAGCAATTGAAAATCATTTCGCTTTGCTTCATTGAATGGGGTGCTCCAGATTCAGGTTGCATATAGGTAGAGAGCCTGCAGGTTGCCACCCCAGGACAAGTGGCGGTGGGTGAGTTTCTGCTGAACAGAAGGTGAAAAAGCTGGACCATAGCTGTTCCATTTCCCCCTCTTTCACCGTTTCCTTTCTTCACAGACTGCAGAGGAAGTGCTTCAGAATAGGAAGGCACCTAGCCTGTAAAGGCTTGTGGGGCAAAGGCAGAATTGCACCCTGTAAGGAGCTCGGGGGTAAGCTGGCTGTGAAGTTTATGAACCTTAGTTCCAAGACAACCGGTGCAGGATGGCCTGGGGTGGTAGAACTGGAATGACAATAGGGCAGAAAAATGCACCCTGGAAAGATTCTTGCTTCTGTTCTGGAAAAGAGAATCTGTTCCATGCACTTCCCTTTAGTTACATCTCGGAGGTAAAGTATTCACAACATTGGCAAATGCTAAAACGGTATGGATAATTTCCTGGCAGCCCACATCCCATGCGTAGCCCAGGCCTGACTAGGAGCACAGCTTGAACTTCAGGGTGGTTTCCTGTGTCCTGAGAGTCTGGGGAAACATGATTTCCGTCACAAGCCGTGCCTCCCTCAAGTTGCCATGTTTTAACAGGCTGAGTAACTGGCAAAATTCATGGTGGGTTTCAGCGGTTTCATTTCGTGCTACAAACAAACAATGTGACCAGCTGGTCCTTCCTTGCCTGATCTCAAAAAAAGCTCGAATTTCCTTGGTTAAAGCACCAAGGAAATCTCAGGACTATAAACCAGGCTGGAATTTGGGCAAAGAGGGCAGTAGCAAATCTCTCTTCCTGGACTTGCCTGGAACTTGAGCTTGACTTGAAGGAGATTTGGCTTTTTTTTAATAGAAGATAAATAGATAGTGAAGGAATGTCTCTGCAGGAACTCTTCTTTCCCTTTGAAGTGCTGCTGCTAGGCCTGTGTGTCAGCTGAGCTCCCAATTCCTCAGGAGATGTGTCCCCAGGGGCTACCAGTAGGCCAGGGCCAAGGGAGCTCGTGAGAGAGAGTACCCATGCAGACTTGAATTCTTACTAGGGCAGGGAGGGAAGACTCCGAGCAGCCGTGGGGGGAGGCTCTGTTTTTGCCAGCACAAGCTCCTTCGGATTGGATTGGAAAGGCTTGTTTGAGGTCAGTCCGGCCTAGTGCGAACTGCACTTTCCTTTCTTCCTGGAAATGAGGATGATGGGCAGGGAGCCTTAATTGCAAAGTGGAGGCTCACCACTGCGGCTCGAAACATGAATTCATTGAAAGCGCTCGTCAGGACTGTGTACTTAACTGAATTACTGAATTGACCTATCTTGGGAGTTTGCACAAGGTTGCCACTTTTTTTTTTATAAACCAAGGTTAATGGTAATCCAGCTTCGTCTGTACCTCTTTGCTGAGCCAGCGTTTATGGATGCATCTGATGTCATCCAGTATAAAGGAACTCTGTAAGGTTCTCCTCTGGCACATAGGATGTTGCTCGCAGGGAAAGGTTATGGCTGCAGACAGGCCATTTCCAGGCAGACATTTCTGATGAGCTGCAGTGAAGAGGGGCCATTTGGAACTCCTCGGTTCCTTTGAACTCTGATTCTGCTGCATAAGACAGGGCATGGGGTTCCTGGCACTGCCAACTGTACAAAACTAATGATGCAAGCAGAGAAACGCACATGGCCCATCTCCAGCTTTCTAATGGCTTTAACTTTGCCCTTCAGAAACAGAGTCCAAAGCTTAGAAGCCCCCAGGAAGCTAAGCTGGGTGGTGGGAGTGAATATTGCTGGGTTTAACCCAGATTGTATTTATATTTCCCTTGGCTATATTTCTTTCCATCAGGTGTGAACCAGTTAGGATAAAATGCCCATCCAGTGTGTGGCCAAGAAGGTTACATTCACAGTTGCATATTGTGTCATAAGCGGAAGATTGGAACTGGCTGCTGAAGTTCTGGATGCAATCCTTGCAACTGAGTGACCCTCTGTTCTTCTGGCCACTGGCCATCTGTTTTCCCAGCCTGGCCGTCTTGTTTCATAAACTGCCACTGAAGAGGCCCGGTTGTTTTCCTCGGTGGTGGTGCTAGTGGTGTCTGGAGCACTTCCTAGTGAGTGCAGTGTTTGCTTTGTTGGTTTATGCCTAAATGATGCCTTTAGAACCCTTTTTGCCAACAACATCCAGGGAAGTAATTTGAGTGTTAGTCACAGGGCCAGAGACAACTTTATTTTTAAATCCCAGTACAGAAGAGCAAACAGCCAAGATCTGCCCTGGCAGTATTGGTGACTTAGTCATTTTCTCTTCCTTGACACAAGCCATCATCTGTAATCCATGGCTCACTTTCTCTTCTCTACCTGAACGTCTGTTGGGCTCCCTTCTAGGAAGAATTTTTTTAGACTTGATTTTGGTTTAGGTGCTTTGCAGTTTATATGTTTTGCTCTGCTGTCCTGTCCCAGATCCCCCACCTCAAAGGAAACCCACCTAACTGCCTGGACTAAAACAACCCCCCCCCCCTCCAGCATTCAAAAGATACATTTCACAGGCACCTTTATCCCAGGCTTGGTCTTAATAGGTCTTAAAAGACTTCTGGGGACCAAGAGCGGGCACTGTGTGCGCCTCCCAGGGCAGCCTTCAATTGAAGGGAGTGGCACATCCATTCTGCCCTGTTCTGTCAGACAGGCAGAAGCAGTTGGAGGTAGGCAGTCCCTCATATACCAGGCCCTGTACACAAAGGGCTTTAGAGGTGATGCCAGCACTTTGAATTGACCCAGGAAACTCGGTTACTGCTGCAGCTTGTGTAGCAGTGATATAACATGGTCATAATGAGGGGTGCCCATTATTGCTTGCTCTGTTGCATTTTGAACCAGCTGTTGATTCCAGATGATCTTCAAAGGCAGTTCCACATAGAGGGCTTTGCAATATTCCGTAAAGTTTTGCATCTTCCAATATATTTTCATCCACTACTAGATGCCAGTTTCACATCGTAAGACCTGCCCCCTGAGAAACATAGGTGTTTGCAACTGGCACTGTTCCTGTTTGATGGATGGGAAGTTTTCTTCCCAAATAACTATATACTTTTGATCCTTTAGCAACTGATGTAATTGCTCATCAGTAAAATTGGAATCTTATAATTCAGTTCAGATGGCAAGTTGGATTCTGCTTACTGAAAGCATTAAAATAGGGTGCATTGGTACAAGATGGTACATAATGGTACATAATGCTTGCTTTTTCATTATTGCAAAATTGGGTGTTTCAGGTACCAGAAGTTCTGTCTGATCCTTAAAAGTAGGCTCTAGGGAAAAATTGCTGTAGAGCTGGTATAGTTACAATTGACCATTTACCAAAAATGGTGTCTTCTCAGCAATCTAATGTCATTGGTAGGACTTGTTGCAACTTAACATCGCTCTGTAGGTAATGCAATCACATGACCATTTTTCCATAATCCACTTGCCAGTATACTTGACACTTGAGTTTTCAGTAATTTTGTATAATTACTCTAATAGAGCTGAGGAAGCCTCTTGGATGAGAAGCGAAACGTCTTCAAAGAAAACCCAGAAAGAGCAGTTGCCTCTTGAAAAAGCACCTTTGAGATAATCTAATAAAGACCGTCTTAACTGGGTCTAGGGATTGAGTGGGTGATATAAAAAATCCATAGAATAAATAAATGATAAATGTCCAACTTATGTGTGTTAGCATAATATCTAATGGAAAATAGGATCCACATCTTTGCCTATAAAATGACACAACAGCAGCCCGAGATCTTTTGATGGAGTGGCAAGTTGCCTCTTTCCATCACCTGCAGTTTGTGCTGCCTTAGGCTTATTTTACATACCTGGATGCTCAAAAGATTGGCAAACTCTACAGGGCATTCGTTACGGAGGAGAATTGGGTGCCCCTTGTGTCAAGAGATCACCCGACTGGTGGAACATTGACTCAAGAGCTGCAATTTGTTCCTTTCTTCCAAGAGTTGGTCATTACGGTAGTTCTGGACTCCTGCCTTGTCTTCCGAGCGTAGATCCTGTCTTTGGAATCGGCTCTCCTCTGAGGACAAGACGGACTCTGGTGACTCAGCTTTCAACGACCAGCTCAGCCCAGGAAAGGCAGCAGATTCGGTCTTGCCAGTTGGCAGCAAGGAGCAGCCTTGTCCTCTGGACTCAAAGTCACAGGTGGCTGCAGTCAAGCTAACCCTGGCACAACCCTGGAAGGGCAGGGATGGGATCCTGATTCAGATATCCTAAATCAGGCTTTTGAGGCCGTTGAATCCCTCCCCAAATCTCTTCCCCCAACAGTGCAGAGCCCTTGTTTGTGGTGGTGGCTTCCAATTTTCATATGGGTTGTGGCTTATGGCCCTGCTAGGTGGCAACGCCGGACTGATCTTGAAAACCAAGCAGAGTGGGGCTTGGCTGAATTGGTTGAGCCATATGACAGTCCTCGGTTTAGCGACCATTTGAACTTACGGTGGACCTTAAGGGTATTTAGACATGGGTTCAAAGTTCCGATGGCTCCCCCCTCCTTACACGATCGCATTTTAGGCCCTTGGCCAATGGCTCATCTTTATGATCATCGGCAGCATCCTACAGTCATGTGACACTGATTTATATAATTTTTGCTGAAAACTGGCATTTTTTGCCATTCCAGTTTCTGCCAAAGGGAAAAAAAATGCCCATTGCGGACAATGAGGTCAATTAAAGACTGCTGTGTTCATTTAATGACTGCCACAAAAAACGTTGTAAAATTGGATGCGGTCATGTGTTTATCTGCATAACAACTGGCACAATTTATAACCATCATTCTGAGGTCAATTACAGTCAGAAGTCAAGTAATATTTGTAGAGTAGAATAGGAAATGGACAAAACCTTCCAGGAGTGGGCAGGGTTATGTAGACTGCTTATATACTGTGGCAAAGAAGAAAAACCATCTGAATAGAATGATGGAGGACCAAGAATCCTGCTTGAGACCAAAAAACCCTTTAGCTCTGTAACCACAATAGGCGTTTTCTGAGCAGGTGGGATGGCTGAGAGAGATTAAGTCACTGGATTTGTGTAGAGCAGTGTGTCTCAACCTTGGAAGCTTGAAGATGGGTGGACTTCAATTCCCAGAATCTGGGAGTTGAAGTCCACCCATCTTCAAGCCACCAAGGTTGAGAAACACTGGTGTAGAGGAAAGAGGAAAATAAAAATTCAATGAAGCTGAAGATTCTTCAGAATTATTTTCCATTCTTTCATGGAGGTGTGGAGGCCCAATAAAGTGCCCAGTACATCAGATTTGGAGCATTGCATGTGCTGCTGTTCTTTCATCATGGACTATCGCATGACCTCACGTTTGCTTAACCTCAGGGAATAGCTGGATCAGACCATTCACTTGGCAGTAGAAATGGTTTAGAGTACATCTTTCACTCTGATTCACGTAAATACCTGGCAATGTATACAGCTGGGTGCCAATATTAGTTCATCCACTGGAACTGGAGGGAGGGAGGGGGACCGCAGAGTCTTGGCACCCTGCTGTCCCACTTCCAACACAGCTGAACTCAGAGTAGAAGAGAGAGAAAAAAAGGAAGAATAAGCCTAGACCCAAATGAAAGATATATCGAAGGGAAAAATAAAACTCTGAAATCGAAAGGAATCACAAGGATTGTCTGGTAGTTCAATCTGTGAATTTAGAACATTCTGACTGCCAATATCGTTCTCCAAATGTGCCCAAAATCGTACACGGGATGTCGAGTTCTGCTTTCTTTTACTCACCCGTTAAGATTTCTCCATTTGGAGTAAACGGTGAGCTCACTGCTTGCGTCTATTGACAAACTTGGAGAAACCCTTATTGGTGGATTATGCCTTTCAGCGGTCTAGCTGGTTCTGCCTCTGCCTTTCTGACCTCAATCCTATTTTACTGAACTGAAGCTTTACAACTTGGTCATTTCACCTTTCTTCCATTTGCAATAAACATTCCTCTATAGTGAGTCTCCGCTCCTTCCCACACTGGTTTTTTTTTGAGATGGGCAGATAAAAGGGAGAATACCTGATAACCAGGTCAACATTTATTAGGACTGCATTGTCTTTTTTTTTTTTTTTGGTAGCTGCAACACACTGTTGACTTAAACGGTGATTAACAGGACACCTAAATCCCTCTCAGTTACTACTGTTAAGCCAGGTGCCATCTATATCCTGTACTTGTGCATTTGGTTTTTCCCGTCTTAAGTGCAGGACCTGACATTTCCCACTGCTGTACTGCATCTTGTTGGGTAGGGTCCAATGTTCAAGTCCGTCAAGATCCTTCTCTTTTCCAAAGTGTTAGTAATTCCACCCATCAAAATATCATTGTTATAAAAATATCATGTTAGCAATTCGAGCCACTGAGAAGTACCCAAGTCAGTGTTGCAGACAGAACTTTGCTCTGAGATTGGTAACTTGAACCTCAAGTACGTTTAAGAGTAAGAAAATGAAGCCACTGATTATTTCTTTCCTTACTTCCCAGGGTTTGATTACTGAACTTCAAACATGGCCCAAACTGTGCTATGGAACCTGCTCTCAGCTCCTATTGCAACACTTAAGTTTTATATGCTGGTTTGCAAAGGAAAAGGCCATTTTGTAATGTCTCCCATCATCATCAGAGTTAACCCACCTTGAGAACGGAGCAGAATCAAACCAAACATTCATGCTTTAGACAAAAGCTCTTTGCTGGATCACCTCGCCTACCGTGGCATTGTAATAACTCTCTTCTTGTAGGCCTGTGCCTAGAGAAGGGGTCTCCAACCTTGGCAACTTTAAGACTTGTGGACTTCAACTCCCAGAATTCCTCAGCCAGCAAAGCTGAGGCTATGGGATTCTGGGAGTTGAAGTCCACCCATCTTCAAGCTACCAAGGTTGAGAAACACTGATCTAATGGATCTAAAAGCCCATGAATTCTCTTCTCTTTTGCTTTCGAGATTCCAGACGGGCAGGCCTTCTGCAACTGAATGCGCCCAGGTGGCAACCAGGGCATATCTGGGCCACCAAACAAAATCTTTGCTTCACTTCTGATTCAGTTCCAAACTTTTTTTTTCTTTTGTTACAGTCCCAGACCAAATGCATTATTTAAAGTACAGAAAAAAACCACGAATATAGAACTGAAAGAACCAAAGGAAACCTGGAGACAAAGTACCAGGTAATAAATCTGCCCCCCTCCCCCACGGTTTTTATCAACCACAGCTACGCAAAGAAACTTGGCAAAACTTTGTAAGAAGAGAAAATCGGATGCAAAAGTATCTCATACTACATATATTACTACATAATATATATATATATATATATATACTACATAAAAGAGCCTTGATAGTACAGTGGTATACGCACCCTGTTATTAACACAGCTGCCTGCAATTTCCGCTGGTTCGAATCTCTCCAAGGCTCAAGGTTGACTCAGCCTTCCATCCTTTCAAAGGTAGGTGAAATGAGGACCCAGTTTGTGGGGGCAATAAGCTGACTTTGTATAAATATACAAAAGTACGAAGGCTATTGCTTAGCGCATTGTAAGCCGCCCTGAGTCTCCGGAGAAGGGCGGCATATAAATCTAATTAAAAATAAAAAAATAAAAAAATATATATTGACAGCAGCACGTATTATATATGTGCAATACTGGAAGAAAGAAGAATCACCACCAGATAAGGATATAATTAAAAAGATTTTGGAATGCGCAGAACTGGATGAACTAACAAAAGAAACTCAGGGGAATAATTGGTACGAATGGCTGAAAAATAAGGAGATAAAGGAATGAAGAAGGGAAAGAGAAAAATGTGATAGATCAATTAACATGTTAGTAATAATGAAATACAATAGGAGAAAAAGGCTGAATAAGTTAACATTATAATATCTGTAAATATTAATATATAGTAAGAAATGGATCACTGTTAAGTAGCTGAAAAAGAAACTAAGATTCTTGTATATGTTGTATGTCTATGTATGTCTTTTTAACTATGTTTAAAATAAAATAAAATATTGCTGAGCACATTGTAAGCCGCCCTGAGTCTCCGGAGAAGGGCGGCATATAAATAAAATAATAAAAAAAAACCTTTTTTTAAAAAAAAGTTACACTTTTTTTTTTTTTTTGGTAACCAATTTTACAAATCCCAAAGAGCAGCCGAGGCTCCCGCAGCTCCAAAGGGAGGAGGAGAAGACGCCGCTTTTCCCGCTCAGAGGGCGGGGGGAGGGGGCGCCGCTGGGGGATCAGCCGCATCCTTCCACCTCCCCCCCCCACACACACAACGCGGGCCCTTTGGGAGGAAAGCCGGCCCCGCCCACGCGCTCTTCCGGCCGGCGCCTGTCCCCCCCCACCACACACCACCTCCGCCTTTTCGGCCTCGCGACCAGCCGCAGACGGGGCGGGGCGCGCGCGGCGTCACGTGGTCCCGGCCTATAAAAGGGGGATCCCGCGCGCGCCAGACGGAGCCGGCGAGCTGCTGAGGGGGAGGCGTGTGCTCGGGCGGAGGCTGAGGGGAAGGCGCGCACGAGGCCCGGCGTCCGTCTGTCTTTCTGTCTGTCTGTCTGTCTCCGGCGCGGGGTCTTCTCCGGGAAGGGAACCCCCTCCGGGCCGCCCGTGTGAGGCGCGGCTTCCCCTCTCAGGAGCGGCGGGTGGGCGCGGCGGCCATGGCGGGGTTACGGCGGCCTCCGCGGAGCCGGTCCGCCTCACTTCTGTGGTAGCACCGGGCGAGCGAAGCCACCTCTGGTCCTCATGGCGTCGGCCTTCCCCACGGCCCTGGCGGCGGGCCTGGCCACGGAGGCGTCCACGGCGACGGTGGCGGCGGCGGCGTCGGGCCCGCTGAGCGCCTTCCTGTGGATGCTGGCGCTGGGCTTCGCCATCGCCTTCGTGCTGGCCTTCTCGGTGGGCGCCAACGACGTGGCCAACTCCTTCGGGACGGCGGTGGGCTCGGGCGTGGTGAGCCTGCGGAAGGCCTGCGTGCTGGCCTCGATCTTCGAGACGGCCGGCTCGGTGCTGCTGGGCGCCAAGGTCAGCGAGACCATCCAGAAGGGCCTCATCGACGTCGGCCTCTACGCCACCACCCCGCAGCTGCTCATGGCCGGCTCGGTCAGCGCCATGTTCGGTGAGGGGGAGGGAGGGGAGGGGAGGAGGAGGAAGGGGTCTCGAGGGAAGGAGGGAGGGGGGCTGCCAGAAGGGCCTTGGGGGGAGGGGGGGAGGTCGGGGAGGAGGAAGAGGTCTGGGGAGGGTGGGGGGCCGCCAAAGGGGAGGGGAGGGTGGGGGGGAGGAGGAGGAAGAAGGGGTCTCGGTGGGGGGAGGGAGGGAGAGGGGTCGCCAGAAGGGCCTTGAGAGGAGGAGGGAAGGGGGGGAAGATGAGGGAAGGGGAAGTCGGGGAGGAGGAGGAGGAAGGGGTCTCAAGGGAGGGAGGGGGCCGCCAGAAGGGCCTTGGGAGGAGGAGGGAAGGCAGGGGGAAGATAAGTGGAGGGGAGGAGGAGGAAGGGGTCTCGATGGGGGGAGGGAGGGGGAAAGATGAGGGGAGGAGAGGGGGGGTCTCGTCAAGGCCAGCCCCCCTGATGCCCCCTCTCTTCCCCCCTCCCTCCCCAGGCTCAGCCGTGTGGCAGCTGGCCGCCTCTTTCCTCCGGCTGCCCATCTCGGGCACCCACTGCATTGTCGGGGCGACCATCGGTTTCTCGCTGGTGGCCAAAGGGCAGGAAGGAGTCCGGTGGTCTGAGCTGCTGAAAGTTGGTAAGCGAGAAGGGGGAGCCTGGCTGCTCCTGGAGGAAGGCTGGAGGGATTTGGTGCCTGGGCATCCCGTCAATGGCGTAAACCCTCCTTTCTGGCCCTTTTTCTCCCTCCAGTCTTGTCCTGGTTCATCTCCCCGCTTCTCTCTGGCATAATGTCCGCCGTGCTGTTCTTCGTGGTCAGGCTGTTTATCCTCAGCAAGGTAGGTCGGATGCCAACCGAAGAAGGACGGACAGGGAGCTCCCTGCCTGCCCATGGCAGATAAGACCTAATCGGGGGCATCGGCGGGCCGGAAGGGACCACGTGGGCTGCCCTGCTATCTTTAGCCGGCTGCAGGCCCAGCAGGCTTTTCACCAGGGGAAAAAAGGGCTTTTAAGCACCAAATGTTTTACAGGAAACTTGGCCTGCCTGCCTGTATGTGGTTAGGGAGAAGTGCTGTCTAATAGGAGTCTTGGGAAAAATATACTGGTTTAAGATGCTATTTTCTGGTGGCTTCTTAGCCACCCACGGCTAGAAATTCAGTCTTTTCTCAACAGACCCGGCTTCTGCCATGTTGCCTTCGTTTTGTAAAAGTTTGGTAGGCAAGGACAGGCTAATGCACAATGGGATGCTTCTTTGGTTGAGAAAAGCGCCTCTCCCTCGCTATTACAACCTAAGTTAAGCAAGTATACAGGGCAGTGAAGAAATATTTTACTTAAACTTTAAATAAAATATTTCTTCACTGCCCTGTATACTTGCTTAACTGATATAACAGCGATATGTGGTTTACATGTATTAGGTTGTAAATGTAGAATTTTAGAGTTGGGAGTTCGCTTCAGCCGCTCAGACTGATGGGAACACCCCAATAGTGAGTGCTCTCAACACTAATTATATTGTTCATATATACAGTAGTAGGCAACCTACTGCTTCTTTTTGGTAACTCTTTCCCAGTTGTCAAGTTTTTAGTATAGGGAAGTTTTTCCTTTAATACATGTAGTCTCCGACTTACAACCTCAGTTGAGCTCAAAATTTTTGTTGCAAGTGGGTTTTGCCCCGTTTTGTGTCCTTTTTTGCCACAGTTGTTAAGTGAATCTATAGTTGTTAATCTGGCTTCTCCATTGACTGCTTGTCAGAATGTCACATGATCACAAGACCCGTCGTTAGTATGAGTCACTTGTCAAACATCTGAATTTTGATCACATGGTGATGGGAATGCTGCAACAGTTGTAAATGTGAAAAATGGCCATGTCATTTTTTTTCAATGATGTCACTGTTCAGTGTTGTAAACCGAGGGACAACCTGTATTGATTTTTTTTAAAAAAACTTTATAGTATCCTGCACTGGAGCTATGTGGCTCCTCTTTACAACTAACCCTTTGAAGCTTTCTGAGATTAGGTCTTGGAGGAGAAATTATCTTTTCCCCCAACAGTCCATTTCATAGTCCTCGGATGGTTTTCTGGGAAGACCACAGAAAAGTGGGCTTGGGTTGGGAGAGGCTGAAATAGCTGCAGAATCCTCAAATGTTTTCCCCAGCAATTGCAAAACTATGAAGTTTACATAGCTCTGAAATTGGTTGATTAATATTTTTTCCCCAGATGATTCAAAGGTAGTAAATATTTCCTTTTTCTGCCCTGTAGGTGGTAAGATTAGTGTTGGCCTTTTAAAATATGTCACGAGTGTTTGCCTTGTATTTGGAGAAATAAAAATTCTAGATAATGTTTTTTAGTAATGTGTGTCAAAATATATATTCCGTAGGAAGATCCTGTTCCAAACGGATTACGTGCACTGCCCATTTTCTATGCCTGCACAATTGGGATCAATCTCTTCTCAGTCATGTATAGTGGGGCACCCTGTAAGTAAAGCTTCAAATATCGAGGTTTAATTTTATAACCTTTTATAAGCTTCTTAATCAAACACAGAATTTTACCCCTTTTGCTTTACAGGACTGAACTCTTCTAGAAGGCAACTGGTCTGGGCCATTACAGAAAGCTGCAGGCTAGCATACATACGCTGAGTTCAACCTTAGATAGTTATCCTGTCCAAGAGGCCTGTTCACTCTGTAAATTACTAGAGTCCTTTCTTCTTAAATCCTCACAGGAGCCACTATTTCTGACTTGCTGCTGGTGTTCCACAACCCCCCCCCCCCCCAGTTGCCTGCAGAATGACCTGACTCTCCCTTTCCTTCTCATGCTGTCTTCTGCTGAAGCTCAGGATCCTAGCTACTGCTAAACCAGAACATTTCCCACATTCTTCTAATCAAATTCCTACCAGCTAGGAGACTCTGGGTGGATTTACCACTCCAGCTCTCCATGCCTTGAATGTTAGATTCCAAAAGAATTTTTCCTGCCTTCCCCTTGTCTAAGACCTGCTGGCAACAAATGCGTGGAAGAGGAATGTCGTACTTCTGTGCTGGAACCTTCTGAATCTCTTGAAATAATAAATGGGTTTTGGTGGGAGAAAGAAGCTGGATTTAGCATTTTTTTTCTATAAACCAGGGAGATGTCCTATTTACCAAGGGCATTTCTGCTGGAATGCAGCCTGGTGCAACAGGTCTAAACTTCAAAGGTAGTTGAATTAACTTTTAAGTGCCTGAAACTGCCCTTTTCCCTTCGGTGTTCCCACAGTGTGCTAGAGCGACCCTTTTGGTGGGTGTGTTACTTGAAATGTATATGTGAATAATGAGTAAGATACCTCAGCCACAATCATCTCACCTGGAATTTATTCCCAAGATCCTCTTAGCAACCTAATTTTTCTAGTCCTGTAAAAATGTTCGTATTGTTCAGTTTTTAATTTTTATTACTTATTTTATATTAGATGTTGCCCTGACTGGAAAATAATTAGATCAGTTGTGATACCAAATTTGTGGATATGGATCAGCCACGATTTCTTGGTTTCTTTAACCCGGCATTGCCATTTCTAGGAGATGCCATAGTTTTATTTATTTTTTAATGACTGGATTCACCAGTTAGGCAGTGCAAAAATGGACCTGGGTATATTTTAGTTCAGGAAACCCAATTATCCTAGTTAATTCTGTGAACCAGGATGGCATGTAAAGCAGAACTTATTAGCTTGGCATGTAAGATGAACATGGCCATTGTATTAACTTGTTGGGTTTAATACTGTTCCACAGTGGCTGACATGCAATGGACTAACCATATTGGTGCTATGGTTATGTAAAAGTCATGTCATCTTGCAGCCAGTTAGTCTTAACATGCCAAAAGGAGGTGAAAGGTATTGACATTGAAAGGAACCAGGGCTGCATTGTCCTGGCTATGATGAGCCTATGAGCCTTCATTGCTGAGGAGTATATTTGTATGCTCGGAAGGGGTTCTGGGCCACCGTGTTTCAAGATGTGTTGTTTTATTTCCTAGTGCTGGGCTTTGACAAAGTTCCCCTCTGGGGCATGATCCTTAT
The DNA here is from genome assembly GCF_059756535.1 of Pantherophis guttatus. Classification (NCBI taxonomy): domain Eukaryota; kingdom Metazoa; phylum Chordata; class Lepidosauria; order Squamata; family Colubridae; genus Pantherophis; species Pantherophis guttatus. Next base: position 940,842 of record NC_142071.1, read on the forward strand.
TTCCTCGGGGAGTGCTGTTTTGTGTGCTCTCTTCGTCTGGTTTTTTATCTGTCCAAGAATGAAGAAGAAAATTGAACGTAAGTAGATGAAATACAATTGGATTTGAAGGGGATTGTGCTGTGTAGTTGAGTGTTTAGATGTTAGGCTTTTAGATTGGCCATCCCCAACCTTTTTGAAACCAGGGACTGGTTTTGTGGGAAAAGAAACCTTCCACGGGAGGGGAGGGATGGTTTCGTACGCTATCTAAATCCATGCATGCGCAGATAAAGCTTCACTCACTTGCGTGAACCAGTTCCTAACAGGCCGCAGACTGTGGGGTTGGGGACCCCTGTTTTACATGGCTGTCCAGTTAAACAGTTTGAATGTAAATGTAAACTGAAATTGAAGGAAAATGGTGCCTTTCCGATGTGAAGGCTTGGAGTTTCTAGAGCTGGCAAACGATTTCCTTTTTCTTATTCCACAACGCGTTCCTTCAGAATGAGTTTCCTTTTGGATCCTGTTCCAAGGCACGCTTGGAAATATAAAATGCAAGTTATTTTCCTCATCCTAAAATATTAAGCATTCTGCAGAACTCCTGTAACTCGGGCCACATGCTGCCTATACCTGGCACAGAACGATACATAAAACTATTGCATATAACTTTATGGTGGGAAGGAGGAGTTAACGTAGTTACCAAATATTGTGGAGTGTGGATTTTCACATCCCTTCTTGTGATTTGCAGATCTTTGCTACTTGGAATAAGTTGGGGAGGGGAATGGTTTCCTTAGTTGCATCTTCCTTATTTCTGCAGAAGAGAGAAAGTCCAGCCCTTCCGAGAGTCCGTTAATGAGGAAAAAGGACAGCCTGAAAGAACAAGATGAAATTAAGGCTGCAGAGAACATCATGGCGGATGATGAAGATGGGAGCAACCCAGTTGATGTGCCTCACAAAGCAGCTCTTGAGGAGAGGGCGGTCTCTTTCAACTTGGGAGACTTGGAGGAGATGCCAGAACGGGAGAAGGTTGAGATGAAGGAAACCATCATCGACAGTGGTGAGTACAGGTGACTCACTCAGTAAGTGCCACTATAGGTTCAGTGGGGGTCTGCTAATTATTTAGAGCAGGGCTCTCCAACCTTGGCCACTTTAAGCCTGGCGGACTTCAACTCCCAGAAGCAAAGCTGGCTGGGGAATTCTGGGAGTTGAAGTCTGCCAGGCTTAAAGTGGCCAAGGTTGGAGAGCCCTGTTCTAGAGAACAAGCACTTTGTAGTTGCGTAGCAGCTTACATGCGTTGCTGCTGAGGTCCCACTGCCTCCTTTATGCCTGCAGGAGCCATGCAGCTTTCCAATGGGAGTCTTGCTCAGTTGAACCACGTGGTGAGCAACCACATCAGCGCCACCGGACATTACCACACGGTGCATAAGGATTCTGGGCTGTATAAGGAGCTCCTTCATAAACTTCACCTGGCCAAAGTGGGCGACTGCATGGGCGACTCTGGAGAGAAGCCCCTCCGGCGCAACAACAGCTATACCTCTTACACCATGGCCATCTGCGGCATGCCCCTGGATTCCTTCCGGGTCAGGGAGACGGAATCAAAGGGAGCAGAGGAGATCGAGAAGTTGACGTGGCCCGGAGTGGATTCCAGGAAGAGGATCCGCATGGACAGCTACACCAGCTACTGTAACGCTGTGGCAGACGCCCACCCTGCCGATGTGGATTTGCAGAAAGTGGAGTTGGGGGCCGCTGCTAACCGGAAGGATAGCGATTGCTCTCTGGATGAGTGGCATGACCAGGACAAGCCGGAAGTGTCTCTGCTCTTCCAGTTCCTGCAGATCCTGACCGCCTGCTTTGGCTCCTTCGCTCACGGGGGGAACGATGTGAGGTCAGTCTGGTTGGCATGAAATCATTAATTCTTGTTACTTTATGCGCAAGAATTAAGGTTCCGTTGGGGCAGAATTAGCCTTTGTTTGGTATGTTATTACTCCTGTCCATTTATTGAGATAAAACATTCTCTAGGTTGGTGGCGGAGGGATATTTTTTCTCTTGCCACTTTAGGGGGATATTTGAGGTGGTCGACTGACATGGTGTGTTTTTCCCTTTCGGCAGCAATGCTATCGGCCCTCTGGTTGCCCTGTACTTGGTTTATCAAACAGGCGACGTGTCTTCCAAGGTAGCCACTCCTATTTGGCTTTTACTCTACGGAGGTGTTGGGATCTGCACTGGTTTGTGGATCTGGGGGAGAAGAGTCATTCAGACCATGGGCAAGGATCTCACGCCCATCACCCCTTCCAGGTAGGAGTTGTCCACGCAGGATAATGTCACAGCCTGGGAAATGAGCTGCTTTTGACCCAGGAGCCGGGCTGGAACGGAGTGGGGTGATGTGATGTGAGGGCTTCATGAGCTTTGAAACTCGAGGATCCTTTGGAACTTTTCATAAATCCCATTGAGTTCTGTCTGCCCTTTTCTCATTTCCATATTGATTGCAATTTTCTTTTCCTTTCCGCAGTGGCTTCAGCATTGAGCTGGCATCTGCTTTGACGGTGATCATTGCTTCAAACATTGGCTTGCCTATCAGCACAACTCACTGTAAAGTAAGTAAAAAGGACGTCTGTAAAATGAATATGAGACATGAATGGCCCGTGATTCTTCTGTGCTCATCATTGACTGTTGTATCTTTCTCTAGAAAGCTCAGAAGCTCTAGCTCCAGTTTCCTTCTAATACTTGGCTTGAAGAAGAATAATTCTTGATTATCCAAGTCAACTGTCCACCAATTATTGATCACATTTGCCTTTCTGTTAGACAAGGGGTGTCAAAAGTCGCGGCGTCACATGACGCATCATGAGTTTTTCCCCCTTTGCTAAACCGGGCGTGGCCAACGCATCCGGAGCCTCAACTTTTGACACCCCAGTATTAGACTCTTATTTCCTTTGGGCTTCATTGCAAGGGTTGTACGAGCTTGAGTCCAGGCAAAAAATGTGTGAGGACTGCTATGAATGGCATTTAGTTCCAGCATTTAGTTCCGGCCACTTTGTTGAAGTCTGCACTTTGGTTTCTCCTGTCCAGGTTGGATCCGTGGTCTCTGTAGGCTGGCTGCGCTCGAAGAAGGCTGTTGATTGGCGTCTGTTCCGCAATATCTTCATGGCCTGGTTTGTTACTGTCCCCATTTCTGGAGTGCTCAGTGCAGCCATCATGGCTCTACTCAAGTACCCTATCCTGGAAGTGTGAAGCGGATGTGCTGAGAAGCCCCCACAAGCCTCGGCCCGCATCTTCTTGCCAAGTGGCTGAAACAGTGTTAAGGTGGCTCCACCAATTGCAAAAAGGGCAGAGTGTATTCTTCGTGCTGTATCTGCTTCTTTGCCAACCTCTTTCTTGGAACTAGAAAAGTGCTAGGTCTACAAATCATCGTGTCTATATTTCTAAACGTTTTTTTGTTTTAAAAAAATCTGGCTTTAAGTTCATATTTAATGTTGTCAGAGGTATCATTCTTCTTTTGCGAGCTAAAACTTTAGTGAGCACAAAGAGGAGAATGTAAGCTAGCAGAAAATCAGTGGTGAGTGCCACTTTTATAAATAAAAACTTTTTAAATAAAAAAAAACAGGCTGTCTGGGATAAATGTATGGGTGGGACAATGATGACTTTATAATAGTTGTGTTCTTGATATGATGTGCTTGCAGTAGCAGTACCCAAAGTAATTGGAGATTACAAAAACAACTGAATTAGTTAAAAACTGTATACAATTAGAAAGGCTTGTTACAAAGCAGAGAGGTTTGGCTAATAAGCCTTTTCCCTGTTCTGAAAGTTTTAAGGTTCTTGTTTGGGGGAAGAAGTAATTTCCAAAGTCCTTTGCTAAGTGTGTGAGAGGGAGTGAAAGATATAGTCTCTTATTTAATACTTTTTTGGTACCTGGAATAATTCTTGGAACATTCAGATGAATAAATATTTAACGAATTTTGCAGGAACTGTGTTTGAAAAGTTCTGTATTATATATCTTGTACAGTTCTAAGAATGGAATTAAATATTTCTGCCTGTTGTTAAAAGCCATTGGAATTTTCATTTAACCTGCAGGCTAGTTGTTGCTTAATTCTTTAAGAACTATAATACTGAATTCAAATGGAATTGCCAGGATGGATTTGATTTGGGGGGGGAGGGGGGAATTACCGGTAACCTGAAGAGTCTGAAACCAGATTTTGGCCACCTGTTTCTCTTAAGCCACAACTTATTCTTGTCAAAGCCTGACGGATGTCTTTGAACATAAGGAATAGTTTGGCTGTGATTAAAGATGCAAGCGCAACGGGAGATCTGCTGTTGGGGAATGCTTCTACCTTTGTATATCAAGTACAGTTCTGTATAAATCAGGGGTCCCCAATCCCCCGGCCACAGCCCGTTCAGAATTAGGCTGCACAAACATCAGCCGTGTGCACCTGCTCACACAAATGGAGCTTTGCAAGCACAAGTGCCTGTTGCTTGTGCAAATGGAGCTGTGCATGCCTACCGCTCACACACCACCATTTCCACTCCGCCAGAAAGGTTGGGGACCACTGGGGTAAATGGTTACGTACTGTATAAATTTCAGAGTTGATCTTTAGCAAGTGATTGCATGGTTTCAGCCAGTCACATCCTTTAAGCCCAACTCGCCTTACAGGGTTGGTGAAAAACTTTGGGTAAAATTTAGAGGAGGAAGGAATATTGGATGTGTTTGCCACCCTGATGGCAGCGGGGTTTAAAAAAATAAAAAATTACCCCAACAGAACACAAAATTTGGGATGAAATACAATGAGATCTTAATGGGAGAACATCGTTTTCCATTAGTTGTGAATCTTTAGATGCAGCCTTGCAATCATGGGCTGCTTATTCTAACAGGGTGTATGATGTGGCTTCAGCTTCTCTCCAGCTGAAGTTTGACTCGGTCTTCCATCCTTCCCAGGTCGGTAAAATGAGGACCCAGATTGTTGGGGACAATTTGCTGACTAAACTGCTTAGAGAGGGCTGTACTATGAAGTGGTTATATAAGTCTTAAGTGCTATTGCTAATGACATTCCCTGGTGCTTGAGAGTTTTGAGTCTTCAGTATTTCTACATAAATATGACCTTCAATGTGATGATATCTCCACACAAGCTCTTAAGACTACATAAAGAGAAGCCAATTAAACAAGTAAAAATCATTACACTTGTCCATATATTGATGGAGGGAAATGATTCAAAGATATAATTTGTATGGCAAAAATATGTAACTTAACAGTTGGGAGGGACCTTGGAGGTCATCCAGTCCAACCCCCTGCTCCCCCACCGAACTGCCGACCTTTCTGATCGACAAGCTCAGTGTTCTTAGCCACTGAGCCACTTTCAGTAACGGGTATGCCTCTCCACGCAATAACTGCCATCAATCATTTCCAATAACTTAAATCAGTCCTGCACGTTGCCTTGTAGGAATTTTAGCCCGTTCCTCTTACAGTCAACGTGAAAGTTGGTAACCTCCCATGCCTGAGTTGCCCACTTCAATTTGTTCCACAGCATTTATATAGGATTAAGGTCAGGAAGGTGCAGCTCACGCTGTTCAGGTACAAGGAGTCCCTCACTTCGTTCAGTGACTAGTTACCGCACTGAAAAATGACTTTGGGGCCATTTTTCACACTTGACTGTTGCACATCCTCAGGGTTACGGGATCAAAATTTAGAGGCCTGGCAACCGGCATACATGATGGCTGCAGTGTCCCAGGGTTCCTTTTTATGACCGGATGAGCAGCCAATAGAGAAGCCTGATTCATTTAACAACCATGACTTAAATGGGGTAAACCTCAATTGCCTTGCTTAGCAACAAAGGTTGGGCTGAATTGTGGTTGTAAGTCCAAGTCTACCTATAGTAGCTTTTCAAGTATGAAGTTCTCGGTAACCTTTAGTGCTTCACTTGTATAGAGTTTCACATGCGCATACGAGGGCCCGCTGATGGTGCAAATGGAGCTGTACACTCCCCTTCGCTTGCATGGAACCATTACCCCACCCCACCCCCACCAGTCCATAAAGCTGGAAAAGTTGGGGGCCACTGGTCTATCCCTTTCTTCCAGGGTTCTCTGAAGCTGCAGCCCAATTTTATTGAGAAAGGGGAAGATTGGAGACTGGAGGAAAATTGTCCCAAACTTTTGGATCCAGTGCTTCCCTCCCAGACTACCTGGCCAGGTTAACAATCTCAGAAGTCCCAGAAAGAAATAACTTCCAAGGTAGCCAGATAAGACAGCAGGACATCACCAAAGCAATTTTATACTTAGAATATTCTTTCACAGTAACTAGATATTCCAGGGTCATTTTAAACCCAGAATTGTTGACTATCTAAATAATGACATTTTATGATTCTTATCGCAATGGTGTAAGCCTTGGCATGGACTCTTACGTGTGTTCAGATCCATGGTTTTGGCAGGTCACAAAACTTTCTGGGCACACCAATACAGAATTGTCAGCAGCAATGAGAATGAAGTTCACAAAAGATTAAAAAAAATCTTTTTCCAAAAAGTGAGCAAGTTAAATCTGAGCTTAAATGTAAATGAAGAAATAATTGAAACATCAAAAAAAAAAAAAAAACAATAAAAAAAGTTGGTGAAACTCCTTTTTCCAGAAACCCTGATTATTAAATATTTTGATATTTCTCATTGGGCCAGCATAATTAATTGCAGTCGGAAGTGGTAGTTGTCTAATTTAGACAAAACCCTGACTGACGTGGTTTGGAGGCCAGAGTGCCAATTGCAGTAAGGGAAGGAATGCTGGAGAAAGACAAATAGTGCTGTATATTGTGTTGGCTGTGCCCTAGGCAGAGCAGCGTGTGTGTATTGAGGGTTGACGAAGACGAGGGGAAGGGATATAACTGCTGTAAATCTGAAAAACAAATATTGCAAACGGAATAAATCGTTCTGACCTTCTGTTTTTTGGAAATCTTTAGCAGGGACAACCTATTTCTCTGTTCCTACAAAAGAGATCATAAATCTTGATAAGATTGCAGAAAAAAAATCCCTAGAATTTCAACATTTGTCTCCATCAACTGGGGCTAGGAAAGAAGTTTCCAGTTTGTCTGCAGTTTTTCTGGATCAGAATGACCCCTGTGCTGTAACTCCTGAATTGGCTGTTAGAGAAGATGTGCCCGGCCTTGGCAGCAAGAAATAATGATGAGCCAACAACTCTGGCGGAGGCATTGCAAAGGAATCGGGAGCAATGGACAAACCTCTGATGCCTAAATGTCAGATCTAAAGGGTCAATTGTTCCGCAACTCTTCCTCTCGCGCTTCTGACCTGGAATAGTGGAATGGGATGTTCTTGTTCATCTATTCCACGAATGGGACGTTCCATCTTTCTCTCGTGTCCATTCACTGCCCTCTCTCGTGCTTTTGGGCTCCGTTTGGGCTAGCAATATTGATTAGCCATTAAGTTTGGAAGAGTTAACAGTAAAAAGGAAACGAGCCCATTAAAGAACACAGGGCTTACTCAGAAAGGAAGGGATCTGAATGAATCCCTGACTAGTGGGAAAATGTAGTTAACTGAAAGTTTATTTTCACTGTTATGTATTTTGAATACACAATATTATATAGAAGTTATTTAAGATAGAAGCTTTTCTATACTTCTATTAAATAAAATAATGTTTAATATTTATACATTCTAAATACTATAAGCTTACGATGCACACTTTTTCCTGATAAAGTTGCTGTTGTCTTTTTCCTTGTTGGGTGGAATGCGTCGTCCCAGCTGCTCCAGGGACTTATTTTGCTGGGAAACTCAGACTTAGGTAAGGGACCTAAAGTTTCTGGTTCTCTTAATCCACCAGAAATAACTGGGATATTAACTTATGCGCCATCAAGTCATTATTGACTCTTGGGGACCCCAAAGATAGATTTTCTCCAGGAGGAACTGTCACTCAACTGGTTCTTGAGGTCTCACAATGATGCACTCATTGCCACCGTCACGAATCCATCTCCTTGCTGCTGGTTCTATAGACAACTGACTTTGGTCAGTTCTCGGGGACTGTTTGGTAAGCACACGACTATGGCAAGGACAAAGACATGCCCGCCCCTTGCACAAATGGAGCTTCAAATGGATTTTGATTACATGACCATGGGGATAATGCAACAGTCATTAAGTGTGAAAAATGTTCATGTCACTTTTTTTCCAATGCCGTTGTAACTTTGGTCACTAAGCAAACTGTTGTAAGTTGAGGACTACCTGTAAAGCGGCAGCTGTCTCTGCTCTTTGCCCAGCACCCCTGCACCAATGCATGCCCACCCGAGTTCATAAAGGATGTTGGCAAACACTGACAAGATTGACAGCTATTTTTCAGCCCGGTCACGTATATCCCTCTGATGAGTCGATCCTCTGAGAGATGCTTATGAGAGCAGGAAGCCAAGGAGAAAGATCCTGTGGAGAGGGATCCCTCTGCAGGTGGAAGGGAGTTTGTTCCATTGGAAGCTCCGTCTCTGCCAGCAGTCAAAACAGCTGTGAGCTGAAGAGAGCTGCAATCCTCCAACCTCTGATTAAAGTCAGCCAAGTCACAAACTAATATATAGGTAACATTTACTCCAAAGGAATAGGAAAAGCTTAAAATTAATTTCTCGTTAAGAAGTTCAGTTAAAAGTTAAATTTTTGAATGTATTTTTGTCTTCATACAAATTCAAACCGAGTGTTTATAAAATTTTCTTTATGACTTCTAATAGCAGATCAAGATGATAAAAGCATCTTAAAATAATTTTCTCTCATGTTCAGAATAAATTTCACCTTCTTCCATTTAAATCCCCATTGTTGCATCTCTATCACTGCATGCAAATTCACCATTTGATCATGTCTTTTTATCTTTACTTTGACTTCTTCAAACGTCCCAAGTTAAGAACTGAATTGAATTTTTTATTTGGCCGAGTGTGATTAGACACACAAGGAATTTGTGCAGCAGCTCAGTGTACATGCAAAGCAACAGAGCAATGATAACCATAATAATACCAGTAAGATGGAATAATAAAGAAGGATAGTACAGGTAGTTCTTGACTTACAACAGCTCATTTAGTGACCGTTCAAAGTTATGACGCCACTGAAAAAGTGACTCATGACTGTTTTTCACCGTTAATGACTTTTGCAGCATCCCAAAATTCAGACAATTGGCAACTGGCTCATATTTATGACGGTTGCTGTGTGCCAAAGTCACGTGATCCCATTTTGCGACCTTCTGACAAGCAAGGTTTAGTTAGTTTAGTTTATTTGATTTGTATACCGCCCTACTCCCGAAGGACTCAGGGCGGTGAACAGCCAAACAATAAAATACATAGATACAAAAAATTTAAAAACCAGATAAAATCGAATTAAACCATTTTGGCCCAGATCAAAAGGTCAACGGGGAAGCCAGATTCACTTAACAACCGGGTTACCAATTTATCAACTGCAGTGATTCACTTAACAGCTGAGGCAAGAAAGGTTGTAAAATGGGGCAAAACTCACTTAACGACTTAAATTTTGGGCTCCATTGTGGTTGTTAAGGGGAGGACTTCTTTCTTTAACTTTTATCTTTTATTAGATTTGTATACCGCCCTTCTCCTTTCGGACTCAGCCAAAATAAAAACATTTGTACACAAAAGTCAAAATAATTTTAAAAATAATTAAATGAAATTTGGCCCATAATTTAAAACATTTCAATTAAAAATCAGTATCAAACTTTAAAACCAACATGGAATCAGGCCAGCCCGGCTAACTGAAAAAAGTAAGTTTTTAGGGCCCGACAAAAAGTCCGGAGGTCTGGGATCACTCGTATCTCGGGGGGTAGATCTTTCCAGAGGGCAGGTGCCCCCACAGAGAAGGCTCTCCCCCTGGGGGTCGCTGGCTGACGGCACCCTGAGGAGGCCCTCTCTGTGCGAGCGAACCGACTTACCTGTAGTAATACTACAGACATACAACATGGATGAATTTACGTAGGCATAAAACAAGACTGTGAGGATTAGGTGCACAGCATAGAGATGGCATGGGGGGGGAAGGAAGCCCCTGCCTCTAATACTTTAATTAATGAATTAAAACTCTGGAAGTGTTGCCCTGTAGCAGCAAATGGGGGGAGGGGAGTTGAGGGGTTTGCAGAGGTTTTCTCAGCCCTCTTTCTGTGCAATTGGCAGGTCTTCCATGGAAGGCAGGCTGGCGGCAACTGCAGTCCTACCTACCTGTTGAAGGCCACACCTGTCCTGCTTTGGGTATGAATGAATCTGTACATTCATACCCAAAGTATGATACAAGGTACATGGTGGCCAGACTCAACCGGCCTTTCCTCTCCTCTCCTCTCCCTTCCTGCCATTCTTGGAGATGACCAGGAGGCCAGGCAGGGCTACCTGTGCAGGTGCAAAAGGCGAGGGAGAAACTGGACGGGAGGGAAATAAAGAGGGAAACTCCTGAGGGGAGGGAGGGGGCCCGTCCTTCTGTGGGATGAGGCGGCGGCTTCTTTGGGGCCGGGCTCGGCCTAGCGGAGCCCCTCGAGGCTCCAGACCCCCCTCCGTCCCCCCGTCTAGGCGCCTTGGGCGGACGGCTGAAGGAGGCTCTGCTTCTCCGCCCCCGCCTCTCCGGCCGCCTCCCTCGCCTTCGCCCCGCACTCCGGAGGAGCCGCCGTCCGTCGAGGAGCGGCTGGAGCGCCGCCCGGTCAGGGTGAGGCCGGGGCCGGAGCGTCGGGGCGGCGACTGGCGGGAAGCCTGTGCAGGCGGGCCGGGGAGGGGCCGGGCCGGGCGGAGAGCTTCTCCCCTCCCGGGGCCAGGGGACGCAGCGGGCAGCCGCAGCCCGGCTTCTCCTTCTCCTTCTCCTCCTGGCCGCCGAGATGGGCAGCGTCCTCCCCGAGCCACCCTGCCCGGCCGCCCCCGAGCCCGTCAAGCCCGTCAAGCGGGGCTTCCACCGCCGGTAAGGGCAGCCGAGGCGCCGTCGGGGCGGAGGAGGCGGAAACCTCGCGCCCGCCGCATCCCCCGAGCCCCGGCGTCCAGCGGAGCCGCCCAGCCGCCTTTCCCCCCGACCGGCTGGGGGAGCCGGGGGTTCCGCGGAAGAGGGAGGGAGGGAGGACGCGGCGTTAGGCGGGCCGTCGAAGCGGCCAAGGGCAGCCGGGCAGGGACGGAGGGAGCGAGGGAGGCTTCCCAGGCAGTCACTCTCGGCCGCATTGCTTTCCGAAGCCCCTGGACGGGCTGGGTGGCGAAGCCGCTTGTGGGCGCCAGCTGCCACCCCCGAGCCCGACGGGCATCCTGGCATTGGCCGCTTGGGCCCCGGGGGCGCCCCGGATCTGCCCGAGGAAAAAGGGCCTCGTGGAGAAGGCGCCCAAGAAGGAGACCCCCGCCCCCCCCTCCAGCAAAGGAGCCCGAAAGGGACGGAGGGGGGGTCTAGCAGTCGCCGCTGATTCCTTTGCCCCCCTGAATATGGGCAGCCTAGTCAGTTCTTGTGGATGCCACAAGAGGCCTTTCCTTATTCAGGTCGGGGCTCCATCCCTGGAGCTCTTTAAGAAGAGCCTGGACAGCCACTTGTCTGGAATGGGGGAGGGTCTCCTGCTTGAGCAGGGGGGTTAGACTAGAAGACCTCCAAGGTCCCTTCCAACCCTCTTTTTCTATGTTGTGGGAATAAGGTCCGTTTCTGTTACAGACAGGTAAACTCCATTCTTGCATCTTGGCTCTGGACATAACTCTGGATCTCATTTTTGTCTCCTGTGGTCGAATGATCCGGAGATGGAGGGGTGATTTCACGTAATCCATTCTGGTTGTTAGTTCATGTCCTGAACCAGCTGCAGTTCTAGCCTTGTGGAACTTTCTCAAGGGAGAGGAACCAATGGGAATGGCCTGCCTCGCCCCCCCCTCCCCATAGATCCTGTTGCTTGGGGATTTTCCTGGGTTTCCCATGGCTTAGGACCGGGGTATATACGGGACCGCCTTCTGCCACCGACAGCCTCCCACCGACTGATACGCTCCCACAGAGAGGGGCTCCTCAGGGTGCCGTCGGCCAAACAATGTCGACTGGTGATGCCCAGGGGGAGAGCCTTCTCTGTGGGGGCACCTGCCCTCTGGAATGAGCTGTCCCTAGAGGTTCGTATGATCCCCGACCTGCGCACCTTTCGCCGCGCCCTGAAGACCCTCTTGTTCCAACAAGCCGGGCTGGCCTAACATGAATATGAATTTTAATGGGTGTATGTCAGTTTTTAATTTGTGGGCCAAAGTTTTGTATATTTGATTTTAATGGTTTTTAAATTTTGTAAATTTTATGTGTTTTAATATGGCTGTACACCGCCCTGAGTCCTTCGGGAGAAGGGCGGTATAGAAGTCTAATAAAAGTAAAGTAAAGAAGCTTTGTCCAGGTAGCAAGCCAGGTGCTTCTGACTGGGGATGGCACCTTGGTTTACTGAGGGAAATGAACAACACCTGGAACAGCTTTGGAAGAAGTCTCAAAGTGAATGTGGTTGACCATGAATCCATGCCCACGTTTGGGTTTACACCATGTCCATGGGTGGGCAGGCGGGCGGGCGGGTGGTGAATTATGCCTACTTCTCCCTTATTGTGTTGGACGACTGCCATCTATACAGGATGGTAAACGCCTTCATGGGAATGAATGAGCTTTAGCATTTCCTACGGGGTTGCTGCAGGGACAGTTTGGGCAAAATTTCGCAAACCAAGTTGCTTAGAATCACTGTAGGGTGGACTCCAGGGGAACCATCTTCATTGGTGGCCGGGACGTTGCTTTGTCCTCCCTACAGGGAGATGCGCCCCCTGAGGGAGTGAATGGGACGATTGTTTCGGTTGTCTTCTGCCACCTGCTGGGTGGATCCCTGCACTTCCTTAGTTTATCCTGGAAGAGGGCCAGGATTTTGGGTCTGGGAAATTGGGACTGGCTCATTGTGGGAAGGGGAGCTTTCGGCAGCCTTAGCTTAAAGAATCATGGTGCAACCCCTCCCAAAGAGACCATCCGTGGATCCACTCATTTGTTTTCAAACTTCTCTTTTGAGAGCAGATGGTTGAGATGGTGGTGGACCAGTTTCATGGCAGCTTATCTGGACCTTTTTCAGATAGAACGCAGGATTCCTGTTTTGGAATGAAGATAGCATTGTTCCTTCTCCTGGAGGACCTACGTTGTGACATGGATGGGGAAGATAAGACCCCCTCCTGGTCTCCTTAGACCTCTTGACAACTTTTGGTATTATTGTCCCAAAGGTGCTTTTTCAGGAGGCAAATGAACTTTCTTGTTTTTCCTTTGGAAGACCTTTCGCTCATGTTTTTTTGGATGAGAAGTGAAACGTCTTCAAAGAAAAAACAAAAAAGTCCAGTTGCCTCCTGAAAAAGCACCTTTGGGACAACCAGGACCTGGAGGATGGAGAATCTCTACAGACATTTAGTATTATTGATCATTTTTGGACTGTCTGTGAGGATTGGAGTCGTAGGTGTTATTTTACAATGGAGGAATCAGTTTGAACTGCTCATTTCATACTTGGGCAAGTTCCACTGAGTGTTGGTGGGGGAAAAGACCTTTTCCTGGAGGTCCCTTGTGGGTTGCCACAGGAGTCAGTCCTATGTGTATATGGGAGAGGCTGTGCAATGGTTCTTGATATGTCATCATCAGTGTGCTGGCATTACTCAATCACATGCACATCATCAATGGGCTGTAAGGGAGATGCTATGGTCATCCTTTAGCAGTTCCTAGAGATTGTCAGGGTCTGGATGGAACTGGACTGCAGAGGATTCCTGGCACGTTGCCGTGGATATATCGGGCTCCTTGGCTGCTGTGCTACACATCAGGAAGTAGGTTCACAATTTGGGTGTTTCTCCGCAGGTGGGAAGTTACAGCCATCAATGCTTATGCCCATTTTGGCTGGTGTGCCAGTTGCAGCCTCACCTGGGGCAGGAGGACCCGAGTGCAGGAATGCATGTCCTTATAACCACCCAGTTCAACTGGTGACAGTTCTTGGGGGTTGTTCTTAAAGAGTATTTGAAAACCATGATTGATCCAAAATGCAGTAGCCCACATCTTTACGGAAGCAAGAGTACCCTGGGAGTGGGCTACTTAAGAAGTGGCTGTGATAAAACAAGGGCATACAACATCAAGAATGAACAGAAGATCCAAGACGTTTTCCATGACATATATGGCAGGAGGGCCTTACTCTCTCTGTCGTTGAACTCTTAACACATTTAGTAGCCATGTGGAAAAGAAAATGAGAACATGAAGATAATGGCGAGGAATGAGACAGTGGAATGTCCTACAACTGTGTCCGAACATACTTTTAGCTTGGAAATATTTCAGCGCAATTACAGGTTCCACTAGGAAATGTAAGAACAGTTGATTCTGGAAGCAGCACTGACAACGTGGATGTTAGTATCTAGCAACGGTTTGTTTGCTCATTCTGAAAGTCCACTCTGACTGTCCTCTCCTGCCGCTCCACACACACACACACCCTTGTGGCATTGTTTTCTTTGCAGACCAGGCCTTGACCCATGGAGGGAAGGCTACACTCCTATAGAGGAGGGGGCAGGGGCGGCAGTAGCAACCTGGGCGAGCAAAGGAAGGGCTGATGGGCAGCTTGCAACTATTGACACATTGCATGAAGCAACATCCTGTTCCAGAGGATTGCAGAGCATGATGAAATGCTCTGACGCACAGGCCGAAGTCAAGGACCTTCCCAGTTCTCTTCGGCAGGTGAATGGACTTGGCTGGGAGAGGTCAGGCAGCCCCCGGCAGAGGAAGCTGTTGCTGTCCCAATGGCAGCCGGTAACGGTCCTCCGAGCAGTTGGAACTTCTCAGTTAGGAAGTCTCTTCAGGGAGCCAGCCCCTGGCGGTTGAGCAGGCTCAGCGAGCAGATGGAATCCCAAGTGACCCTTGGCAGGCTGGAGAATGGCTCCAGGAAATGTTCTTACAGGGCGGTCCTGATGAATGATTGGCTGCACAGGAATATGGAGCAAGATTAGGGGTTGCTGAGGCCATGCCATGGCAAGCAGCCAATTCCTAATGGGTAGCTTGGGCAGAGAAGGTTCATTCAAGGCAGATTCTGTCTTCTGCCATGGTGGCGCAGTTGGCCAAGTTCTCTAGCTGGCAATCTGAAGCCTTAATGCAACCACACAGCGCAGGCCCTTGGAAGGAAGCCCCCAGACTTGAGAGAAAAGCAGCCGGTGGGTTGTGCAAAAAAAACCACAAACAAACCATGACACCCACTTCTGAAAGTTTCCACACAGGCCTCTGGTAGCCACCAAAGAACTTCCTACTAGTGGCTTGGGCAGTTGTGAGGCTCTCTTGGAAGTTGGTTTGGATTGTTTTCCAGGTTGCTTCTGCCTTTGGAGCGGCTGCTGGTGGTCAGAAGACATGAAGGTTAGGTCTGGTCAGTTGAGGGCTGCCTGGGTCAAGATGTGTTGCAAAATCCTGGTTATATCTCTCCTCTCCTCTCCTCTCCTCTCCTCTCCTCTCCTCTCCTCTCCTCTCCTCTCCTCTCCTCTCTCCAGGAGAATTAAATCGTTCCTCTTAAAAATAAAGAGGAGATTTAGAGTAACCATCCTGCTTACAATCTTTTTGGACTGTTGCCTTCTGGCAGAAGATACAGAACTATTAGAACTCAGACCACACGTTTTCTGAATAGTTTTTATCCCAGAGCTATAATTGCACTCAACCATGAACTAAAGGGCCACCATCAGTGAACTGTTGGACAGCATTACTTGGTCTGTTGTGTGGATGTTTGGGTGGTGTAGGGGTGGGGAATTGTGGTGGGTGGGTGGGGGTGTTTGGGGATTGTTATGTGTGTTGGACCTGGGCTTTGGGTGTTAAGTGAATTTCATTGTATGGGTATACTGTGTATACATGTACAATGACAATAAAATTATTATTATTGGAGGATGTTTAGGGGGTTTGGGCAAATATAAATGAAATCTCAATTTTGACAGGAGGAAGGTTGACGTTTCTGAATGTTTTGGGTGGAATATTTGTGTTGCCCATTTCAGTTGAAAGGGTCAGCTGGACTTACTTTCCAAGTTTGCTTGATTTTTCCAAGCCAATTCTCAGGCAAATATAGGTGCTGCTTTTGAAGAGTTATGAGACTCTGGCTAGAGCCAGACCAGTCCGTGGGCATCTCATCACCTTGCTATCCCGTCTCCTTCCCAGGATCTTCGTGAACCGGAGCTTGGCGCTGGAGAAGATCAAATGCTTTGGTTTTGATATGGACTACACCCTTGCAGGTAAGAGGCCCTGGATGCTGGACCTCTGGAGTGCCTGGGATTGCGGAGGGATGGGAGGATAATCAGCTGCAGCTTTTCATGTATTGGAGGCGCTTTTCTGCTGAGAAGTTGCCCGACAGATCCTTGTGGCCTATGTTTTAGTCCAGGGGTCTGCAACCTTAAACACTCATTAAAGAGCCATTTGGATCCGTTTCCCACAGAAAAAAAAAACACCAGGAGCCACAAAACCTGGGTGGGCGTGGCCAACTCCATGTCACTCACTCCCACCCAGTCACATGATTCCCCTAGCCACGCCTACCCAGGTAGTTATTAGGGCAGAGAACTGGTTGTTCTCTCTCTCCCCCTCTCCCCCCCAACTCTGTATCTCTCGGATTTCTAAGGCCAGGCAAGGAGTGACTGGGAGGGGAGGGCGAGCCAGTAATGGGACAAGGAGCCACAGCAGAGGGGCCAAAGAGCCGCATGCAGCTCTGGAACTGCAGGTTGCTGACACCCGTCTTAGTCTGTTATTAAATTACATGCCTGTCTCCTTCTAATTCAACCCATTGGGCGCCAATGTGTTTCCGGGATGAGGAGAGAAGGCCGAGACTGAAGCTAACACAGGGTACCCCTCCCCCCCAATCTTTGGGAACTAGCAGGCACATTTGGGACTTTGAGTGTGGGCTCAAACAAAATAAGTGACATGGAGGACATCTACAGACTGAAATATTGCCTGCCCCCCTCCAGCAAGTCGGTCTCTTCTGTCTTTTGCCTCCCCTTTGCTCCCCCCTCCAGAATCAACGGTCTCCTCTCTTTTGGTCAGTCATGGCTGCCTTAAACTCCAATTGATAAGAATGGCATTCCGTCCATTACTTTTAGTGAGAATAAAAATGTATTTGTGTGATGTGAAAACCCTTCCAGGAAACCCATAAGGATGGATACAGGATCCTAGCTACAAGAGAGAAAGTCAGGCTAAGAAAACAGCCCATCAGCCACGATGGCTAAACGGGAGTTTTTAATTCAGGAAATTGCTGGGACCTTTGGCATAAGCTATGTCCTTATTTCACAAAGAGACGGTGCCAATGTTTGTGCTCTTTTGAGCCCTACTTTTTAATTTTTGAGATGACCCATGCAAAGTGAGCTTTTTTGCTGGTCTTTTTACCTTGCCTACGTTTCCTTTGGCCTTTGTGACAAAAAAGATGAGCCAGGAACGGGAAGGGAACTCTGCCCTTTTCTGCTGCAGTGTACACATCTCCAGACTATGAAGAGCTGACTTTTGAGCTGCTGCTGGAGAGGCTGGTGTCCATCGGGTACCCGCCCGAAATTCTGGAATACAAGTACGACCCTGCCTTCCCCACCAGGTAACAAAATACCCAGTTATTTCATCCTCCCAAGTCCAGCTGCTCTTGGAGACTTTGATGCTGGATATGAATTGTGGGAGGGGGCCAACCCAGTTGACCTTGTCTTTCCATTCTTCAGGGGGCTGATCTTTGATGCCCGGTATGGGAACTTGCTGAAGGTGGACTCCCATGGCAATCTGTTGGCGTGTGCGCATGGCTTCCATTTCCTCAAGGGGTAGGGTCCTCATCTTCTTTGTAGGCCTGCAGACCAAGGGAAGCCGGGATTGGAGAGGAGCCATGTTCCCTTCTAGCTACTCCAAGGGTTAGACATTCTGCTGACATTCTTCCAGAAGATTTCGAATCTCTCCTTCCTGAAGCTTTGCCACGTTCCCCTTCCGACTGCCAGAGGCCCAGCCTGGAGCTCCAGAGCAAAGGCCCAGGGTCCCTGCTAATGAGCCAGGTCTACCAAAGCTGCAGCCTGGATTTGGGGCAGTCACCCCCCACAAGAGAGCTGGTCACAAGGGGGGCTGAGAAGAGTTTTTCTGGATCCTTTTGCACATTCAGCAGAACCGGCGGCTCGGGACAAAAGTCTTAGCAATGTACGCCTTCACTACAGCTTCGTTCCCATCTCACCGATGACTTTTTCTGTTTTTTTTAGGAGTGAAATCTGGAATTACTACCCAAACAAATTCATTCAGAGAGACGACACGAAACGTTTTCATATTCTGAACACTTTGTTTAATTTGACAGGTATTTGCAAAGGGAGGGTTGGGAAAGGGGAAGAAGGGTTAGCCTAGGCCAGGGCACTGCCTGTCCCGAAGGAAGGCTTAATCTGGCTCTTCCTTTGTTGAGAGGAATATCAGCCACAGATGCCTATTCGTGTCTGTGGAAAGTGCCAAGTTCCCACTGTTTCCTATAGCTGGTAAGCATAAAATGCAGCCTTTTCTCTCCGAATTCAGCTCTCCAAACATTCAGAGATTGCTTCAAGTTGGATGCTTCGTTCTAAACTTAAAGCAAAATTGCAAAATTCGACAAACTTTCCTCAGAGAGGCAGCTGCTTTGGACCTGTGTTTGGAGTGTTTGAAAGGGAGAATAAAGGGAAAGAACTTGGAAGCGAGTGGAGATGGTACTTCTTGCTCCAATACACCCCTTGAACTCTGAATTGCTGCTCTACCTTGGGGCTCCTTCTGACGGTGACAAGGTTTTTCTGCATAGGATTGACAAGGAAGAGAGGGATAACTGCAGAAAAAATTATTAGAGCAACAGTACTATTCTTTGTGTAGGTCCCCAATCTTTCTGGTTTTGCAAACTGGCAGGGAGGAGGAGGAGAGAAAATGATTCTCTGTGTGCACACGCAGCTCCATTTGTGCGAGCAGCTGTGCGTGTGCACTTGCCTGCCAGTTGCGTGCCCAGTTCCAAATGGGCTGCGGCCTGGAGGTTGGGGACTCCTGGTGTAGGGAGGGCCCACATTTTCTTTCTAAAGCATTTTGTGCTTACAGTAGTATCTAGGTACTCCTCCTTATTTGGTTCTGGGAGGCGCCCCGAGTATCAAAAACGATGAGCGCCAAACAAATTTTTCTCATAAGGAGTAGTATAGTGAGTCACAAGGCACTGGCAAATTCTAGCTTGTGGGTTGAGTACTAAACAAACAATGAGTATCGGGACAAAATTTCTGCATCAAAATGCGTTGGGTATCAAATTTGATGAGTTTCAAAGCAGTTGAGTACCAAGGTACCGCTATATTTTAAACCGTTTCCCCATGACTTATTTTGGCTAAGCTTATAATCACTTATTTAGCCGAGCTGGTTTAAGATCCAGCAGCTGCATTTGCACAACACGCGACACCTTGTGTTAACATTATTTAGAGTTCTTTGCGGTTTAGCCTGTGGCACCAATTCAGATGAGGCTTCCAAGAGGAAATGGATTCCTTTGAGGAGCAAGTGACGATGTTTGGCAAGTGCAATCTTTGATCTCATGGTGTGGCGCAAATGATTTCCCAAGCATGGCAACTTTGCAGGCCAAAGTTGACCACCTCTGGTTTAAGTTGAGCTGTCAGAGTCTCAGCCCTTAAAGTGGGGGCTCCCCCTTGGCCCAGAGGAGGCCTTCGCTCACCCTTTTCTCCTTCCACACAGAAACCTATCTCTTGGCCTGTCTCGTGGACTTCTTCACTGGTTTCTCTAGATACACGAAGTAAGTGGCTCAAGCCCTTGGGTGGTCCAGCCTGGCCTCATCTGGGTGGGAGGTTCTGCACGGGGCTTTAGAGGCTTCTGGGAACCTCCGTGTGCCAAGGGGCAGAGGCTGGGAACTCTGTGCCAGTTTGCCATTTTTCTTTTGCTTTTGGTCTCTCCTTGCTGTGAGGAATTGGGGCTGATCTCATCACCTTGTTCCTCTTTCAGCTGTGAGACCGGCTACAGGCAGGGCAACCTCTTCATGTCCTTCCGCAGCATGTACCAAGATGTCCGAGAAGCCATGGATTATGTTCACCTTTCAGTAAGCAGAAGAGGTGGTGGGGAGGAGGAGGAAGAGGAGGAAGAGGAGGCTAGACAAGGGTGTGGATGCGGAAATGAGCTTCGGATAGACTGAGATATTTCCTCGCATTATTTATTACAGTGAGTCACACTTAAGAGCCAGCTTGGTCTAGTGCAGTGTTTCTCAACCTTGGTAGCTTGAAGATGGGTGGACTTCAACTCCCAGAATCCCCCAGCCAGCAGCACTGGCTGGGGGTTTCTGGGAGTTGAAGTCCACCCATCTTCAAGCTTCCAAGATTGAGAAACACTGGTCTAACGGTTGAGGTATTGAATCAGGAGTGGGAAAAACCTGAATTCTAGTCCTGCCATGGGCATGATGCTCACTGGGTGATTTTGAGCCAGTCTTTCTCACTAGCAAGAAATAGGGGACAATGCAAACCCCTTTAAAAATGAGGCCGAAAAAAGGGCAGAGAGTTCCAGGAGTCCAGAGACACTCAAAGCCGCTCAAAACCAAACCAGAACTCACCACCTAGTCACACCTCGTATTTGCAATTCCCAGCCAGCTTAAAAATAACATCAAAATACGTTGATAAAATCACACTAACTACTGGTAACTTAACACGAATCTTGGTCGTGGTCCCGAACTCACGTGGCCTCCTCTGTTGCTCTCCTAGGGCTGCCTCAAGGAGAAGATGCTGAAGAACCTGGAGAAATATGTGGTGAAAGATGTGAGTGAAAGCTGTTGCAGAAAATGCCCATTTCCAGCGCCTGAAATCCCACCTTGATAGGCCGCCTCTTGTAGTCACTCAGGCCGCCGCTGCAGGGGGAAGCCGGGCTCTGATCTGCCGCTCGTTTCCGTCTCCTTTCCTACAGCCCCGTATTCCTCTTCTGCTGAGTCGCATGAAGGACGCAGGGAAAATGTTTCTTGCCACCAACAGTGATTACAACTACACGGACGTAAGTAATGCTCAAGATACGGTAGTAGTGCCAGACTGACCATTTGGCTGGCCGGCCTTGCAGCTGCTACGGACACAGATAGTGTGGTGGGAGGAGGTCAGCGGCAGGGAGATGCGTGGAAGAGACCCTGATGGATTTTTCCGTCCTTGTCTTCTGCGTAACGAGGCCGTTGAACCCCGGCGGGATTTTCACTGCAGAAGAGAGTAGCGCTGAGCTTATTATCTCTTTCCAGGCCATCATGACGTACTTACTTGACTTCAGTGAAGGAAACACGGTAAGTCAACCTGTGAGATGACGTTTCAGGCCCAGGTGGCCATTAGCAGCAGCATCTGGATGGGTCAATTCGTGTGGATTGCAACATGCAGCAAGGTAACTTGCTCTCCTGCGCGAGCTGCATTGGCTCCCGGTGGTCTTCCGGGTGTGCTTCAAGGTGTTGGTTCTCACCTTTAAAGCGCTCCATGGCTTAGGGCCAGGATATTTGCGAGACCACCTGCTGCTACCGATAACCTCCCACCGGCCAATACGCTCTCACAGAGAGGGCCTCCTCAGGGTGCTGTCGGTCAGGCAATGTCGGCTGGCCGCCCCCAGGGGGAGGGCCTTCTCTGTGGTGGCATCTACCCTCTGGAACAATCTACCCCCAGAGATACGAGTGATCCCGGACCTCCGGACCTTCCGTAAAGCCCTGAAGACGTTTTTATTCCATCAAGCCGGCCTAGCCTAAATGGTTCTTAATTGGGATTTTAAATTTTATGGATTTGGGGGTTTTAAATTGGGAAGCCAGTGATTTAATTCTTTTTAATTATCTTAACCTTTGTATTTGTATGTTTTTTAAATTTTGGCTGTTCACCACCCTGAGTCCCCTCTGGGAGAAGGGCGGTATACAAATTAAATTATTATTATTATTATTATTATTATTATTATTATTATTATTATTATTATTATTAATAATAATAATAATAATAACAATAACAACAACAACAACAACAACTGGGCTGGGGACAGGCCTTCCTGCCAAACCGTAGGGAACGTTGGGGCTGCCCTTCCTTTCGTGTCTTCCCTGGGAAACAGCTGCTATTAAGTCCCGCGTGCTTTAGTGATGTAATTGTCAGAGAGCTTCCAATGTAAGTCTGCAGCGGTTCTCGGTCATCCAGGTCCTGGTTGTCCCAAAGGTGCTTTTTCAGGAAGCAACTTTCTTGTTTTTTCTTTGAAGACATTTCGCTTCTCATCCAAGAAGCTTCTTCCGCTCTGACTGAATGGTGCGGAACGGAAGGATTTCTATTCTTTGCAGACAGCTGGTCATTTGCATCCCTTTAAAGGGTCGTTGAGGCCACTTGGAGGTTTACCTGTGTCCTCAGGGTCACCTGAGTGGTGCTCCTGGTTCCTGTAATCTGCAATTTTTCTGGAAATCTGTTCATGCCATCCAGTCAGAACTGAAGAAGCTCCTTGGATGAGAAGCGAAACATCTTCCAACAAAAAACAAGGAAGTCTAATTGCCTCCTGAAAAAAGCACCTTTGGGACTTCCAATGTAAAACCCATGCAACAGGTCTGTATCTGTAACAGGTCTGTATTTATTAAAATCCATGCAACAGGTCTGTATCTGAAGAGGGAGAGAGAGAGAGAGAGAACATGGATGCAGTCATTGTGAGCTTGTTGTGATGAGTACAAAACCTTCAGGACTTTCTAGCTTGCCGAGTAGCCTAACTGGTTCCTTTTCCAACAGCAGGACAAATCCCAGCATCGACCGTGGCGCTCTTACTTTGATCTGATTGTTGTGGACACTCGCAAGCCCCTCTTTTTTGCCGAGGGAACTGTGCTGCGGCAAGTCAACATAGTACGTGCCTCCCAGGGACAAAAGCAGAGAGGCTGGCAGGAGAAGAGCGGGGCAGGATCTAGGACAGGGGTGTCAAACTCGATTTCATTGAGGGCCGCATCAGAGTTGTGTTTGACCTCAGGGGTGGTGGGGGCATGGCCAGGGTGGACGTGGCCAGCTCGACGTCACTTGTGTCAGGGGCGCCAGTGGGGGCCCGAGTGCTCTGCCAGCAAAAACAGGGCCAAGAGCTCCGTTTTCGGCTGCGACAGCCTCCTGCAACTGTTTTCACTGCAGGAGGCTGTCACAGCTGAAAACGGAGCTTGGGAGTCATTTTCTGTCTGCTGGCAGAGCGCATGAGCCACCACAGGCGCCCATGACACGAGTGACGTCGATCTGGCCACGTTATTTGCTGTTTCCACGGCGGCCCCGCCGGCCAGATCTAAGTACCCCGTGCCTTGAGTTTGACACCTGATCTAGGATGAACTTCATGAAAACAGGGAAGGATTCATTGTCATCCTGGTCTTCTAAAGTCTGGGATGTAATATTTTATTGGTCTGGTGGATATATATATATAGACTCTATAGATATATAGACTCTCCCTCAGTCAGAACCCAACTTGGCTTTGCTTCTTCAAGGAGGCAGGACGTAGGTTATCTTGGAGTAAAGCGAATACTGAAGGGACAGTCGTTTTGCTCTTCTTTTGCTTGTTCCCCCACTGTGAGAATTACTTACTGGGGGGAAAAACCATATCAAGAAACAGACTCCAGATGTGGGGAAAATGGGAACTCTTCAAAAGGAAACAGATGGGCAAGGATGATAAGCTAGAAGACGCTGGAGGGAAGGAGTTCCCTGCTGGGGGTTGAGCTTCCCAGCCTGTCCATAGACCTGTGGGTTGGACGCAGGGTTGAAATTCAGCAGGTTCTGACAGGTTCTGGAGAACCGGTAGTGGAAATTTTGAGTAGTTCGGAGAACCGGCAAATACCACCTTTGGCTGGCCCCAGAGTGGGGAGGGAATGGGGATTTTGCAATATCCTTCTCCCAGGAGTGGGGAGGGAATGGGGATTTTGCAGTATCCTTCCCCTGCCCTGTCCACTGCCATGCCCACCAAGCCACACCACGCCCACCAAGCCACGCCCACAGAACTGGTAGTAAAAAAAATTGGAATTTCACCACTGGAAAGATGGAGAGATTGTCTGTGTGCTGAGCTGGGTTACTTGAAGTAAAGCCCTGTCTTTGTGTTCAGGACACGGGGAAGCTGCGAATTGGGACCTACACAGGACCACATCAGCACTGTGCTGTCTATTCTGGAGGTAAAGGGGCCTGGGCATCCCTCTGAGCCTGCTGTCTTTCCAGTAGCCGTTGCCCTTACAGACCTCGGGAAGAAGTACCTTGTGCTTCTCTTTGCAGGCGGATGGGAGAATAAATAGGGCCCCTCTTGCACAGCAGACTAAAATGCTGATATCTGATAACGAGGCTAGATTTTAAAGTGCATTTCCAACCCGTGTTCTGCCTTCGTAACAAAGCAGGGAAGTGAGCGGAAACAGGTGGGGATGGCAAAGCCAGTTTCTGGCCGCAGGAGACCCCGGAGCCTTCCGCTCTCAGATTCTGCAACTATTCTCTGGGATTGGACATTCCTCTTTTCTCCACCCCCATGGCAAGGTGGGGTAAAAAATTCTCACAATTCTCCAGTCTCCATGGCTCTGGAGGACTGGCAGCAACGTAGATATTCTACATCCCTTGGCTTTGATCCCCCACTGGCAAGCAGACCACCAGTTTGCTGTTGGGTGGGCAGACATGGGGCACACCCCTTGCCAATAGGAGAGGCCCCTTGGAATGAATGATTGCTCTAGACGGGTCTGTGCTGGCAGAAGTGGAAAATCCCCTCCTCTGAAGGGAAACGAGGGGCAAGGGCCAGAGGCGGCCTCCTGAAACTTGACCCTGTCCTTCCTGCTACTAAATACAGGCAGTCCTCGACTTATGACCACAATTGAGCCTGAACTTTCTGTTGTTAAGTGAGACATTTGTTAAAATGAATTTCGCCCCGTTTTTACGACCTTTCTTGCCACATTTGTTAAGTGAATCACTGCAGTTGATAAGTTGGTCACCCGGTTGTTAAGTGAATCTGGCTTCCGCATTGACTTTGTTCGTCAGAAGGTCGCAGAAAAGGTCGTAAGTATGAATCAGTAGCCAAGCCTCTGAATTTTGATCAGGTGCTCATGGGGATGCTACAAAGGTTGTTAAGTGTGCAAAACGGTCGTAAGCCACTTTTTTCAGTGCTGTTGCAACTTTGAATGGTCACTAAATGAACTGTTGTAAGTCGAGGACTCCCTGTATCTACCCGAAGACTGAAGGCAGTGGCAGATGCATCCCCAGTGGTGGAGTGAATTGCCCCCAATATGCCAATAGTAATGGCCCACATTAGTACATTGCTTGAAGGTGAAAATTGAAAATTAATCCACATAATACAGTATGGAATTATGGATAATAAGTTAAAAAAAACCCCATAGTTAACCTACGTGAGAATGAAAGACGTCCCTCTGATTTTAGGTTCCTCGGACATGATCTGTGACCTCCTGGGCGTGAAGGGCAAGGAGATCCTGTACATTGGGGATCATATCTTTGGGGATATTCTCAAATCTAAGAAGAGGCAAGGATGGCGTACATTCCTGGTAGTCCCGGAAATGGCGAAGGAGCTGACAGTGTGGACTGAGAAGAGTGGTGAGGTTCCATCCGCCTGTGGGGAGAGAGAGGGTCCCAGGTGTCTCCTACGACCTTGGGGAGGGCCTCTGGCTAGAACTTAAGCTCAGCCATCTTCCAATCTTCCAGCCGTGGTCTGATCTCTCCCTGGCTAGAATCTGCACCCGTTTCAGAGACCTCAAAGAGCCCCCGTGCCCTCCGTCCCTGGGAGCTGCTCTGGCTGAGTTTCCCTTCCGTTTGGGGCCATCCGCTAAAGCCGTCTTCTCTTTACAGAACTCTTCGACGAGTTGAGGCGTCTGGATGCTCTCCTGGCTGAACTGTACCAGTGAGTAAGATCCTTTCTGACCCATTCGCATTTTGCCTGGATCGTAAGCGGATGCTCTTCACAGCCACATCGATGTAACCAGACTTAAACTTGGCCTGAACCTCTTCAGGAGTGAGGCCAGCTGCTGGTGCTGCCCTTCACAGTTTTAATCAGGGTGGATAAAAATCAATGATTTTTTTAAAAAATCAAAAATATCAGATTTTTTTTTTATTTAAATCAGATTTTTTTGATTTAAATCGGATTTTTTTGATCATCAAATTTAAATTTTGATAAAATGCTTTTGAAGTAAAAATCTATCTAAAGATACTCTTCTATTTAAGATACATTAATAATTTAGTTTATTCAGCATGAAACGGAGCTTAGTTATGTAGCATGAGGCTGTATATTCTGTAATATTGGGACTGTTGGCGAATCAACAGCAGGTCAGAGGGGGAGCCGCTGCGGGACGGAGATGACAGTTGCTCTTTAAAAATTATGATTTAAATCGAGTTGATTTAAATCAAGCCTTTTTACTAGTGATTTAAATCGTGATTTAAATCGTGATTTAAATTGACTTGATTTAAATCAAATCCACCCTGGTTTTAATACAGAATCATTTAAGGGAGGGGATTGGTGGACTGCCCTGGCTGTGTTTTTTGCTCCACTCAAAATTGCCTGCTGCAGTTGGAAAAAACAGTCACTCTGCTTAAAAAGGTGGGTGGATTTAGAGAACAGAATAACAGAGTTGGAAGGGACTTCGGAGGTCTTCTAGTCCAACCCCCTGCATAAGCAGAAGACCTTATATCATTCTGCACAAATGGCTGTCCAGTCTCTTCTTAAAAAACCCTCCAGTGATGAAGCACCCACAACTTCTGGAAGGCAGCTGTTCCACTGGTTAATTGGAATTCGTATTGTTAGGAAGTTCCTCCTTAATCTGAGATTGCATCCAGCGTGGCTTTTCTACACGGAGGGATAGGGACATCTGCTGACTCTATGGGGAATGGAGAACTCGTCCTAGTGGTCAGGAGGCAACTTGGGAGAGTGTCTCAAGGCAGGGCTGAGGTGGCTTTTGCTTCCCCTTTGGGGTGGTTTGGCTGAGCATCAGTCTGAGCAAAGGAAGGCTTCTGGACTCAGGCCTCCTGCTTTGTCTTTTCCAGGCACTTGGACAGTGGAAGCAGTGAATGCCCAGACATCAGCTCCATCAAGAAGCAGATCCAGGTCTCATCCCTCTCCTTTGCTCTCCCCCCCCCACCCCCGTTCTTTGGGGTCTCAGTCCCGCATGGCAGGTCTTGGAGCCAGGCTCAGATCACCCCCCTCCTCCCTTCATGGAGCATTGGGGGGGCCCTGGCCTTCCAGAGAAAGAACTACAGAAAGTTCCCAAAGAAAAGTAGAACAAAATACTGAGCAGCCTCGAGGGGGAACTGGCTGCAGGGAGAGGAGCTGGTGGGGAATTGGGCATGAGGGGAGCAGCCTCTCCTCCCCACCCCTGCAGTTGCATCCCAGGAGAAAAGAGAGAGGCCTGGCAGCACCCTGCAGATGCCCCCACGTTGATGGCAGCTCCCCGTGGTATCTATTGTACAGAAGGGCTGGGAGTCTGGAGAGAATTTCCTCTCTGCTTTTGTGGCATGGAAATCTACAGTTAAAGGACGGGAAGGGTAGACCGACAGCTGGGGGCGTTGGCTGATGTTGTTCTGGTGATCCACCAAAGTTATAGAAGTCATAGAATAACAGAATTGGAAGAGAGCTCGGAGGTCTTCTAGTCCACCCCCCTGAACAAGCAGGGACTCTGTACTGTTCAGACAAACGGTTATCATTGTCTCCAGAAATCCAGCTCTGTAAAAATCAGGCTCCTAAGAGCGGCCACTTTCCTCTTGCAGAAAGTCACCCACGAGATGGACATGTGTTACGGGAAGATGGGAAGCCTCTTCCACTGCGGCTCCCGTCAGACACTCTTTGCCAATCAGCTGATGCGCTACGCAGACCTCTATGCTGCCTCCTTCGTGAACTTCCTCTATTATCCTTTCAGCTACGTTTTCCGGGCCCCAGCGGCTCTGGTATGTGGGCATAACCAAGAATTGGGGGGGGGGAGAGGAAATGGGGTGCAGGGGTCCTGTGAGCTGACCTAGGGGGCAGCCTTTTCCCCCAGCAGCTCCATGCTGCTCCTGGCTGCTCCCGTTGGGTGCCTGAAGGGGAATCCCTGAAGGTGGCTCTTCACTTTCATTTCGATCTCTTCCCTCTCAGATGCCGCATGAGTCAACTGTGGAGCATATAAAAATGGAGACCACCGAGATGGACTTTATGCACCAGCTCAGGCAGCAGGTGAGTAGACTTGAGGCCCGTGTCTCATTTGGCTTTTCTTCCCTGCTTCTTCAGGGGCTGAATTGGCAGCTCCTGTTTTTGCCTTTCCCTCATTTCTTGAAGATGACTTTACACCCATCCAGGCTGGCAAAGGCCCCCCATGGCTCTGTGCTTCTCCTGCCCTTGCCAGGAACAGGAGGTGAGAAGGAGCAGGTCCAATCTCTTTGCCACAGAGATGCCACTGGCCTACTCAGGGTTCCACATCAGGGCTCAGGGAGACCAAGCATCAGTTTGGCGTAAGAGACACCCCTTTGGGATAAAACACAAATGGCATCATGGACTGAGACCTGGTCCCAATGGCCATCATTAAAGGAGTCCGTGGGTTGTTGAGTGTTTGTTGCAATGGGGCTTTAATACCCAGGTCAGCCACAGGGAGCGCTGTGTCCCCTACCTGAAATGAAATTTCCTACCAACCACCAGAGGCACTCTCTAATTTGCTAGGAATTCTTAGAAATGTACAGAAAACTGTCGCTAACTACATTTCTTACTTTCACTTTCATTTCTAGATGGAATGAGTTGCACTTGGAGTCAAGATAAATTGCAGCCATACTTTGGCTTGTTTGTTTTGTTTTATCGTTTTAATTAATGGGGCCAAATCTATATATATATTTTAAATGTGTTTTAATATTTGTATTTGATGTTTTTATTTGGCTGTTCACCGCCCTGAGTCCTCAGGGAGAAGGGCGGTATACAAATTCAAAAATAAATAAATAAATAAATACAATTAAGATCATTTCACATGCAATACATTCTTAGCCTTTGAGTTCCCAGAAAATGATTGATGGATGCTTCCACAATTTAATTCTCTCTTCTTCCAAAGATGTATATTTTCTTCCAAAAAGCTTAGGAAAGATTAGAGACGCCCGATGGCAAAAATGCAAGAAAGTGTACGCCCCCACCCTTGCTTTCCCCAGGCAAAAGCAACCATTTTCTCCATCTCTCCGGTTGGAACTTTCCCTTAAATGGGGAGAAATTCTTGGTTGCATTTGGTTACCAGGGACACAGCTGGATTCTCTGGATGGGAAGGGAAAGGGCAGAATTCAGATCCCTAGAGGATTGCAGCACAGACCACTGGAGAAAGAACTGACCGTGTCTTCTGCTGTATTGGATCCATCAATCGGTTTGAACCCACAACTCTACACTTCCAGAAGGCTTGGTCTATAACCCACCACCCCTCCCAAAATAAATACATTTGTGTGAAGTCTTCCTTGAACAAAATGATTTCATTGGGGTTAGGGTGTGTAAAGAACTTTTCATATTTATATTTTATTCTATATCTCAGGGAAAAAAAACAACTTCAGAAATAGTTTTTTTAATTTAAGACAGCAACTGAGTGGTGTGGTGGCCTAGAGATGGAGCTCTTGCCTCACAATCAGGTGGTTGTGAGTTTGATCCTAGTTCAGGGGTCAGCAACTTGCGGCTCTGGAGCCGCATGTGGCTCTTTCACCCCTCTGCTGTGGCTCCCTGTCACTTAAAATATGCATCGCAACTGCCAATGTGCAATACCCACTGACACGCGATGTATTGAGCTTTTCAACCGCCAATAGACCAACCATGGATAAATCCAAGAAAAGAAAAGAAGAAAAGTTTCAGAAGAAAGCAGAACGTTTAATTCAACTGCATATGCTAGTTTTGTGGCCGCTCAAGAAATAGTCAGGCACGGGAAGGGTTTTGTGGCTCCCGGTGTTTTCTTTTCTGTGGGAAACGGGTCCAAATGGCTCTTTTGAGTGTTTAAGGTTGCAGACCCCTGTCCTAGTTAGAACCCCCCACTCCCGGCACCCCATTTTGGCTGGCAGAGTGCTGCAGGAGGCCGTCCAGGCTGAAAATGCCCTGCCCCCATGCCCTGTTTCGGCTGCCAGAGGCACTGTGGGTTGGTCCTTTGCTATTTTGGCACCCACTGGCTTAGAGAGTGCTGTAAAGCACTGTGAAGCTGTATATAAGTCTTAAGTGCTATTGCTACTCTCTATCAGGGAGATTCTAGTGGGGCAAAAGACATCCTTGTAAATAAAAATATTCAGTATTAATATTGATGGGGAGCCTGCTGGGTACCCCTGATGTCACTCAGTTTGGGTCATGAAACATCTGCAAGAAAACAAGCAATCTCCGAGAGCACCAAGGATCCCTCACTTCAACCATGAGCTACAAATACTCCCCCTTTTTTTGAGACCAATATTTCTCTACTTGCGAGCACTGGGTGAAAACCTTTCCCGACTAAGCTAAAGTGGATTTCTGTAAATTTGTCACTGAGCATATTATAGTAACCCTGCTAACAGCCTTCAGCCAGCAGTCCACACATTTTGCCTGGAACGTTTCTGCAGCCACAAGGACTACACATTTCCTTTTTGGAATTGAGCTGAATTAACACGAATTAAATTGAATTTTACCTTCATTACCAAGCTGTGTAATTTTATTGTGCCAGCACAAGATTATACCTAATATACTTAATAGAAAAACAAAATAGGTGAGTTCTTGTGTTACAAAATGGCATATAAGCCAGGATTAACAATTGTTTTTAATGAATCCTCCCCAAAACAAAATAAACAATGAAGAATTCTAAGTGACAGATCATTTATTCTCAATCTGTCATTGTTTCACTGTCCTGAACCAGACATTTTATCTTCATAACCCGATGAGGGATATATTTTGAATTAAATATTATAGCAAGTGTTTAAGGATAGACGATTTTTGGAATAGCAATCTTATCTTATGCAAAGTAAAGAAAGTGTTCAAATAAAAAATACAACTCAAAAAGTTCTAAATTCCTGAAGATGGGGTTTACATTTTCCCTTCTGAATCAGAGTTCGGTAAAAAAAGGCCTTTCAATGATTCTATTTAACAGGCTAGTTTTTGAAGTCCTGAGACCCGTTGCGTGTACCTTCAGTCCCCTGGGACTTGGGTGCCTTGAAGGCTACCCGGGATCCAGGATTTCCCCCCCTCCGGGGCCCTTCTGGCCACAGATCAGAAGAGATCAGAGAGACCTGCGGGTCAAAAGGCCATTCTCAGCTATAGCCCCTTTTCTCCTGGGCTGGACGTAGCCGCCTGACTAGCAGAGGCTGAACCACTCGCTTCGGGGCTTGGGAGTGCTTTTTTTTCTTTCAAGTCAAAACCCAAAAAGTTAAAAAAGCATATCCAAGAATTAAATGATGGATCTGATGAATTAAAAATACTGAATTGAGGCAGCTGGATTCTACAAAATGACTCTTAAAAAATACAACCAATGTTTAAAAATATATATATATATTTCTCGGAAACAAAACAGGATATATTATACAAAGTTTTCAACTCAATAGGAAGTATTTACAGGTATAATGAATTAAAGACAATCCAGAGATTTCACCAAGCCAGGAACTGACCCTTAACAATGAAGGGCTTGGTCAGAAGAACAAATCAAGAGACCATAAAAAAACGGTGTTCTCTATTAAAGTTAATTTGTGGGCTTTATTGATATATCATCCTACTCCCTTTTAATTAAGCAGGCTCAGTTAATAAGTATTTCTGTACTGTCAAGAAACTGGTGGCAATCCTTATATAGTCTGTGTCATTCTCTAGGGCCGAGAATTCACAGGAGAAAATTCAGACGGGCATAGGAATGTAGAGAGGTGAGGTGGGCATTGCATTTATCTGCTGCAGCAGGAGTGGGGAACCTGTGGCTCACAATTCCTCAAAAACTACAGCTCCCAACATACCTCACCGGTTAGTCATGCCGGCCGGAGCTGCCGGAGCTGACAATCATAGGATATCAGATTCCTCTTCAGTAGATAAGAGCATTTCACGATGTTTCTTTCAGGGCACCAGGAGCTTCCAATTGAAAGTGACCACACAAAGACATTTCAAAAGTCAATCTCAGCTGGCTGGGTTATCTCACTGCCCATCGTTTTCTCTCCTCTTTTCGGCGGAGGTATACAGAAAGTTGCAGCAGATATACAGAGGGAAGACCAGCAGCCTGCTGTCCAAATTCATCACTACTTGTTCCTAAAAAGCAAATAAATAAATAGATACCAGACTGAACATAAAAATGCTTTCAGAAACCCTGCACAAAAGGTTTAGAGAAAAGGCTAGAAATTCTGAAACTAATTTCCTAACGTTCTCATGTAACTTGAGAGGCAATTTTCAATCAAGCATCATCCATCAGTTGAATCCGTACAGAAGGAGAAAACCATTATTTCTCTAAATATTTTCTCTCATTACATTTTTCTTAGGATTTTTAATCTTTCCAGCATCCTCCACCTGAACAGCAACCACTGAAGGGGCCAGCTTATCCTGCCAGCTTTCATTTGTATCAGGAGATTTCAAATCAGTATTTCTCGTAGGTTTAAATGCCTGAATACAATGAAAGGAACTGGCTGCCTGTCACAATTGCTTGGAACCGAGTAGCCTACGAGTGATATTCTTACAAACATCCTTCCTTCTTGTGCCCAGAAATTTTGCAGTTTGTGAGGAAAGGAATTCTCTCCAATCATTTGACGAGAGCTGTAATAAATACTGCATTTCACCCGACTTTCTTCTTAGTACTTCGCAGGAAGGAAGAAGCAATTTGACGCTATTCTCTTCTGCAGGGAGACAGACAGGCAGGCAGTCTTCCAGCTTTGAAGATGTGGCCCAACTACTCGACCTTCTTGACATTCAGTGGAGCTGAAGCAGTCAGAAGCCTTCAGTGAGAGGACAGCCTGCAAATAGTGTTGTCACAGGACAACATCGTTTCAAGGTAGCCAAGGGTGGAACCCCGATCATTTCTGTTTATCTCTCCTGCTTCTTATGAGAACCCTACTTTTTCTTCTCCGACTCTGCTAGCTGAAATGAACCAAAAGCTTTGCACATACATACCTGATCTTTTTCGAGGGTTAGTAACTGATATCCTGCAGTTCTGCTACAAATAAGCTTTCCACTGCTATGGAAAGAAGCCAGGCGCAGCCTAAGGACAGAAGAGAAATTACACTAAGTGGTTTTAAAATTTGATAAATAAACGAACGAATAAATAAAATCAATGGAGAAAGGAGGTTGTGTTTTTTTTTCCTTGAAGGGAGGGTGAAAGAGTTATTGGATATGAGATGGTCAGCAAATCAATTTTTTTAACAACTCCCCCCCCCCGTATAATTGTGTTCACAAAAAAGCGACAATAAAGATGATCTTATCTTATAAATGAAAATAAAAATAAAAAGGAGTATCTCTTCTAAGCTGATTACAGGGCCAAGAACAATGTGTAGCCAACACAAGAGTCCTTTGGACTGAAAACACACCCAGTTGGCTCATTAGCAGCCCTGAGGAGACTTTGTTTTCGTAAAAGGTACGGGAGTCCCTGCGGATTTCACTCTGCTAGCCGTTGTCGGTGCTCCTCTCTGTTTCGAGGGCCGGTGAGTCAACGTTGTCTCAGGATGTTTCTGCTCTCATGTGGCCAGCATGAGGTCACGGAGTATATTGTTACTTCCCACTGAAGTGGTACCTTTATCTACTCGCATTTGCTTGCTTTCGAACTGCTAGGGGCTGGGGCGAGAACAGGAGCATGGCACTCGGGTCTCAAACCCAGGCTGTCGACTTTCCATCTGACAAGCTCGGTGTCTTTTAACCGCTGAGCCATCCACCGCCCTATTTGGTAAAAGGCACGACACATCTTTGCACTTGGGAAGACGACGTGGCCTGTTACCCCTCACATTAGGAGTCTCCAAACTTGGCAACTTTAAGACTTATGGACTTCAACTCCCAGAATTCCCCAGCCAGCATAGCTGGAGGTTGAAGTCCATAAGTCTTAAAGTTGATAAGTTTGAAGACCCCTGCCTCACATTTATGATCATGGTGACAGGCTGGTGTCTGCCATTATCCTAAACACAAACTATTATCCTAACCACAAATAAATATATCTTTCCTTTTATGTACTCCGAGAGCATATGCACCAAGACAAATTCCTTGTGTGTCTAATCACACTTGGCCTATTCTATTCTATTCTATTCTATTCTATTCTATTCTATTCTATTCTATTCTATTCTATTCTATTCTATTCTATTCTATTCTATTCTATCACCTTCTAGCAATGGAGAACGAGACGAACAAGAGAGGGAACCCACCTGAAAGCGATATTTCTCCGGGGCTGCA
This sequence comes from Pantherophis guttatus, assembly GCF_059756535.1. Classification (NCBI taxonomy): domain Eukaryota; kingdom Metazoa; phylum Chordata; class Lepidosauria; order Squamata; family Colubridae; genus Pantherophis; species Pantherophis guttatus. Next base: position 974,979 of record NC_142071.1, read on the forward strand.
AACTGACGGAGCCACTGCAGGGCTGGTTTAGCGTGTTGCGTTTGAAGACAATGTAACGATTGGTGTATGTGACCAGCAGATCAAAGCCAAAGTTGAAGCCTGTCCATCGCCAGCAATACTTGCAAGAAGAAAAGAAAAAAAGGTTGTTGAAGAAACGGTTCTATTCTAAAGGAGAGGCTTTAAGCAACCTGCAAAGGACCCCCTCCACTTTGACACCTTGTGTATTTTGTGCCAGCTCGGGAAATTCAAAACGTGGGTGGTTTAAAAAAGCTACATGAGCATTGCCATCGTTTTTATATTTTTCAATCACAAAGTATTTAACCTTGTAAAATAATCTAGTTAAGGAAACACCGTTTTGGGGAAACAAACAGCTTATGAAAACTGTAAACGAATTACATTTTTAAAAGGACATGGAAAAATATGTGCGCTTACATCACCATCTTTGGCAAGTTTTCTGCCACACCGCATACTGTTTGCTTCTAGTTCCTCTTTATTAATCTCTTGAGGCCTTGAACATACAAAATAACTTTCTATAAAATGGCATTCTATCAAAAGAAAGCACAAGAAAAGTATTCTAACTGGTTGTCTACAGATCTTAATGCCTGAACACATTCACTTTTCCCCAGGAGGTTGTCTTGTTAAGCGTCCTGAAATGCCTTCCTGGCCAACGCATCCAAGAGTTATGCTAAAATGACCACCTACGTACATCATGGTTGCGTAACCAACACCCTAGCAGTCACTAGTAATCCCTGGCGCACTTTCCCAGAGCAGGAACAAATATTGTGGCTTTTGATGGAGCAGGGAAGAGCTGCTTTGCCCAGGGCTTCTTAGTGTCTCTGACCCCGGGCCACGAGTGATGAGGTTCAAATGAGAAGAAGAGCCACATTCTGCTCTACTTTCTCTATGTTTTCCCTAAGCTACAAAGGAGAGCAAGAAGTACTTTCCACGCCCTGAAAGTCACCTGGCAAAGGATCTATACCTGCCCCGCAATACAAAGGTTGCCGAACTTTAACCCAAGGCTAAAAGGTCATGAGTGAAGAGGACCTATTGTGACTCACAGAACAGCACCAGAAGTACAAGAACCAAAAATGAAGTTATCAACTGACAACTACTAGAAGAGGAATCTGCCCAACTCAAAGGGACACCACCCAAATACAACCCTTATACCCCTTGAGAATTCCTTTTTCTAATAGACTGTGCCCTTAGTGCACAGTCACTTCATTAGAAGAAATCTGGCAATCTTTACAACACTGTTTAGCTTTCGTTATATTCTGAATAATTGGGAATAATCCAGTAACCTGGATTACTTTCCATAATTCAGATGCAAGCTATACATAATTCAATCTTGACCGTTTCTTCGTTAGCAATTTCCACTCACTGAAAAGCATGCTCTGCTATGCTAGTCCTGCTACGTTATTCAAGATTTCCATTGAAGGTAAAGTCAAAAACTTTTTGGAAATCAAAGCACATAATATTTCTGCCTAACTTTTAGTAATGCTTGTTGGCAAGCAGTATTTTTGGGTGAAAAAAAGACTTTCTCTGCAAAAAGGGCTGCCGAGGCAGAGAGATTGGTGACCACTGTGACTGTTTCTAAGCTGCCACAAATGTCCACATTGCCTCAAAGAAGTTACTTTAGCCACATCTGTCAATTCCATCATCTTCCCCGAGCATTCCTTTGTGGCCGGTGGTGTTGAGCCTTTCCACTTTTGATCCTATAATAAAGTATTGCTGCAACTACACCAAACATCTTTTGAAATAAGGAATAGCTAGGCTGCTTTTCAGTTACTTGATAAGATAAGCTGAAATTTGTTTTCTCTTTATAGGAACATTGCAAGAGGTGTTCCTCAGTGGCGGAGAAAGAGGCATTATACATACCCAACGTCATTGTCTTGTTCTGCTCTAAGCATGGCAAACCACTGCTGTTTGTAAACAGAGAACAGCCAGTCTAAAATTCAGAAAGATCAAAGTGGGCCTTTTGTAAAACGAGGCAAGAAAGTTAAGCAGCACTTAATATTTTTACAAGGCTTCTATTCTGTCCCAATCAAAACTGACTCTGAGCAGTTTATTTACCCCCATATCTGCAACCATTTAAAAAAGCAGAGTCTAAAAACAAATACTGTAGCAACAAATTCAAACCACTTCATTGGGGTCATTAAGCAGCAGACCCTGTAAGCAGCAAGTTTAGAGGAGGAAGTGGGGGGCAAGAAGAGGAAAGGCTACGACCCCCTTTACTCTTTTTCCACACAGTGGGACGTCAGAGAAGTAGAGAAGTAATTTAAACCTAGCCACAAACTAGCTTAAGTGCCTGAAGCTAGATTCAATGATTCACCAATTTTACTACCAAGGCACGTCCACACAAATTGTTATTTGCTATACGTGGGGACTCTTCCAAGGACCCATAAACTCAATTCTGATTTTACTTTCTCAAGTGTCTGGCATGACAGAGAGGGAAAACAGGCTATTCCATTCTTACCTGCAGGGATCAGGCTGTCTCGTTCAATAATTCTTGCGGATGCCAGATCGCTGATTATATACTGCAGCCTCAGATATTTGAACACGGGTATAAATGCATATCCTTGTTCCGTTTCCAAGAATGAGATCCCATCCTCAAAATCTGAAAAGTTAAAGCAGATTCTTAAAGAGTTCAAATCTATTTTTTACTATTCACTGAAAAGCAGCACTGCAGTCTGTAGGCAGTTTATCAGTCCCAACGGACAAGTCAATTCGGATACAGTTTAATAGGATTATATCCTGATTTGCTTTTAAAAGTAAAAGTGGCTCAGAGGGAAAACTAGTGGAAGATTATGGTTTATAAATTTCCCACCCCACACAAAAGAAATACATATTGGGCCAATATGGAACCGCCCATAATGAAGAGTTAGCTGAAGATACTGTAGGAATCTTGATACCGAGGAAAGCAGAGATTTTCAACATGCAGAATATTCACAAAGCTTTTCATACAAACCTTTCCTGCGTTTGGAGAACCAGGAATCTGCTTCACTTAAAAGCTGTTTCAATGATCCATTCCAAGAAGGCACCAGTTGAAGGAACATCCACTACGTAAAATAAAGGAACAGCCATAAATTCACCTGAGGTATATACTAAGGAACTAAAGCTTGAGGAGCACGGTGGCTCACAAGGCTAGGATGCTGGGCTATTGGCAGGTTCGCATTCGAGATCTGGTTGCTGCCATGGAATGGGGCAAGTTCCCATCACGCGCTCCATGCCGACCCAGCAGTTTGAAAGCAGGCAACTGCAAGTAGATAAATGGGTACCACCTTGGTGGGCAACTTAACGGGGACATGAAAGGAGTCCCCAACTGGGCGGCCCCCAGGCAACAGTGATGTCACCATTCAATCCTTACAATACCCAAGCGCAATCCCGATACGAATGTAGTAGTAACTAAAGCTTTACACAAACACATATGTACACTGTGTTTCTACTAAAAATTGTTTATGGATAGAGAATATTGTGACATGTATTTGGGAATAAAAGTATCACAGTGGCACTTTAACTGCAGTCTGGTACAATTAATTTCTTGGGATTTTTGATAAAGTGATGAAATGAGTTTATTTTTCTGTTAGAATGCAATTAAAGGGATAACTGGCCACATCCTTATAAGGAAAGCAAGGAGAAAATGTAATAGCAAAAGAGAAGAAAGAGGCAGCTTTTATGGAGTAAGAAAGGAAATAACCAAAGAAATGATTATAATCCAAGAAATAGTTATTCTGAATGCACAGAACTTTTTTTTGGTACTTCTTTAAGTATCCTGTGCTATCTTGTAATCCGGTGTTATTCTAAGTTTTAATGGGTCATTAATAAATAAGTACTCTAAATAACCAAACAAAGAATATGACTACCCATCAAAGATACTAAACTATCAGAACAGGCAGGAGAAGTAACATCGGTCTATAAGAATACTGTCAATTTGGAAGAAATGGCAGCGGGGTTTCAAAGGTTATTTTTGCATCATTAAAACAAAACTTGGAACGAACAGACGTTATTAAATATTGGTACCTTCTTTAGAGCAGTATATATATCCATCTCCACTTGCATGACAAACAGGTTAGAGGAACTGATCAGCTGTTTCATGAGGTTGATGCTGAAACAAACAACGTGGCCTTTGAAACGCAAAGGGCATGAACTGTGTTCAGTCCAACAGATGATCTGATTATATTTTATGCTAAACATCTTCCCAAAGTATCTGGGTTAATCCCGAAAACTCAATACCTGAGTTCTTTGAGGAGTTCCACACTCTGGTGGGTCATCAGATTATTCAAGAGCCACTCAAGACACCTAGATTTAAAATAAGAAAGTCCTTTCATAGCACACAGGCAATGCGATGAGATGCAGTGTATGTTTCTAGTAAGCTGCTGAGCTCTTTCCCCCCAGATGTTATAGTAAAATAGGGAGCCCACAGCCATTATACTCCAAAGCCCATCCAGTTAACTATGACTGTCGTCAGACCATAATGTTCTGTCATAAATAAGCATTTTTCTGCTGAAAAATATCGCATGACATGCATCTCAAAGCCCACATCACATTGGAAAATCAAAGGGGAGTCATACTAATTTTCTTCCTCAACAAAACCTCTTAGTGCCAATACTTACTTTTTTTTCAAAGAATCTAATCCATATGTTCCCGCAGAATTATAGTAGCTACACACAGTTTTTGCATTGATTGTTTCCTTCATTGTCTCACCACACTGCTGTATTAAGCCATCCTGTAAACATATAATGATGCAAAATAAATCCTCACTCCTGGACCTAATGCTACAGGGGGTGCCCTGACATCAAGTTAGCTGGCAAAAAATGAATGCAAACAATAACTATCTAGAGATACTTTGGCTTCATCTGGAGTATACTATATACTACCAGTCTCAACCATGATTATATAAAATTATATTGTATTTGTAACAGAAGGAGAAAAGGGAAGGACTGCTACCCTGATGTTTAATTTTGTGATAAGAGGCATCCTAACCTTTCTGAACACATTTCCGAAGGTCACATAAGAAGTCCCTGTGCTTCCAGCATCAATCATTCATGTATATGCCCCCATCTAGGAAGGGGAGGAGAGCAAGAGATAGTGAGAAAATGTCTTTCTCAGCTCTGCCATTCAAGGTGAGTTAGAGACATTTTGATATTGCTAAGCATGTGCTTGAAAACATGGCCCTAGGGTAACGGAAGCGATGTGGCAATGACCATGTGCTCATCCCCAGACTAGAAATGAAGATAGCAACAGCACTTAGACTTATATACCATTTCACAGTGCTTCACAGCACTCTCTAAGCTGTTTACTGTCAGCACTTCAAGCTGCATTTACTCTAGTGCTGACATAAGGAGGAGAAGCGGAGGTGTCTGGAAAGGGACATTTGACTTTTCACCTACTTATTTTCCCTGGAGATAATATCCCCTAGGAGATGGGATGGGAGGGGGGAAATTCCTTTGAGCTGGAGCAGTAGATTAGGGGTAGAGTGACTTGGAAGATGGCCAATGAGTGCAGAGGAGTGGGGAAAGGAAAGGGAGGGTTTTGGGTCAGGAAGTCAGTGTTGGCTACAATGGAGTCGGAGTTAGAATGTCGTGCTTAATAAATGGGAGTTTTTCATCAAAGACTTTGTTTGAAATGCAATTTATTTGAGACGACCTCGAAACCTGACATTTACAGAGTCAGCATCAGTGGTGGCTTCCTACCTGTTTGCCCTGGATCGGGCAAACCGGTAGCAGCGGGAGGCTCCACCCGCCCAGACACTTCTGCGCATGTGCAGAAGTGTCGCAAGCATGCGTGAGCGCGCACGCACAAGCAAACCGGTAGCAAACTAAATTGAAACCCACTACTGGTCAGCATATTGTCCCCAACTATCTGGGTCCTCACTTTACCGACCTTGGAACTGAAAGGCCTGTACTTTGCCAAGCAAAGATCTGTAAAAGCAGGGAGCCATTTCCACTTACCAGCTGTAGCATGCTGGCAGCTGCCAGGAGGGCAATGACTCTGCTAGGGTTTATTAACACTTCATCCCGGTAAAGTGAGCCAAAGGCAACCTGTAAGGCTAAAGAAAACCACATCCTAAGGCTACTCATAACATAGAAAACAAGTTATACATTTATTTTGTTTTCAATCCAGTATGGTTTATTAAGGGTGATATACAAAAAGTGTTATTTCTCAAATTATTTTACACATAGTAATAACAACAAGATACCCAGAATATTAAGAAGTGGTAGATCAGGTGCTATTTTTTAAAAAAAACCTAAGCAAGACAAATGGTGAATTTAAGTACAGGAGTCACCACATTTGGGGTCTAACGTAAGCACCTCACGTTAGAAAACTCCCATTCTCCTGCAGATTTCACCAGCTGGCAAAGTGGACATTGCACAAGCTTGAAAAATTTATAAAAAAATAATAGATAGGCACTTCAAAATAAAGTGTGTCTTAGGTTTTGCATTTTCATTTAAAAATCCTGAAAGTCTCAATCAGGTTTAAAAATGTGCACCCACAGTAGCTAAATGACCAAAAAAAAAAAAAAAGCTTTCTTGCAATATGAGTCCTACTCTCTAGGTTGTGAAGTTACTGACATGGTTCGTATTTGCAGCACAACATTGGCTTCCACATTTTGTTAAAGAAGCAAAAGCTTCTGGAGCAGCCAGGACCAGGGTCTTAATTCATATCAGCATTAGTAATGCAGGAATGTGCAGCTCAAGATATTAATCCAATGCTTCAGGGAGAAGTATGCTCCACAATATCTAATCAATAATGGCAGTTTTATTCCCCCCCCACCAATGCCTTCAGGATGAAACAGATTAAAATCTGCTCAGTTTCAGGCAGAGTGTTCTAATCAACATCACAGAAATCCATTTTTCTGATGAATTACTTAGCAAAATGAGTTTTGCTAAAATGTATTTTGCAACAAGGAGATAAAATACTGGAAAGTCCTTCCAAAGATAATTTATAACTGCCCAGCTTTGTTCTAGAACACCTGATCCAAGTAATCTATTTCAATTTGAAACTTTTATGTTAGAAAGAGTCTAATGAGAAGGAATCCTTGCTTACCTTCTATGTCAATATTCTGATCAGGAATTTCCAATTCTATTGTGTCCATTCCTGATTCCCTCCAAGACCCACTGAACATACTTGAAAAGTAGCCAGACTACAAACAGAAAAGTCATGTTTTTAAATAATTTTACAACCCTTGGAATTAAAAGAGTTTATATGATAAGAAGGTATAACACAATATTATTTTCATAGCAAGAGGAACTAAGATAGTTTACACTTGAATTAAATTTTTTATTTGTCACTTCTGATTTGAAGATATGTTTCTTAAATTTGAATCTTACTCATATTCTAAACCAATTGCTTCATTTGCCCACCAACCCCATCTCCATGCACTGGTTTTAATGCTTTGATCTGAACAGAATAAATGGGTTTTCATTGCATCTAAAATGGGAAATGATGGAACGATTGCTCCAGGAACTGGAACTAAGATCAAGCTCTGGTCTCAAATTTGATTAGTAAACTAGCTGCCACAAATCCTACTGTGGGAAATTGGGAGGGGGGGATTGCATAGAAAGAAAAAGGTATGTAGTCACAATAAAAGGGGCAAGGTCTCAGATTCGGGTTCTCCCAGATATGCCAATATGACATCTCTAATAAAAGTTAGCTTTGAGGAACTTCAAGCCTCGGAGTTTGATTTCGTTGGGGGTGTTACTTGGAACCCTGACATTAACCCAAATCTCAGAGCTTCTGGGTTTTCCACACCCAAAAGAAAGTTCCCATCTCCCACATGTCCACCACACATCCAATCAGGAACAATCCTCCAGAACAGAAGATACCTCCTCATTCTTCTCAGCACAGCTGCAGGGCACAATGGCCAATGGCCTTGACTTCCTATAAAGAATTTTATTGTGACTATGTATCTTCTCCTCTCTATGCAATCTCCCCTCCCAATTTTCCACAGTAGGATTTGTGGCAGGCCTGAAGCCTGAAGGCACAAAGGTAGAAAGATGGCTTCCAGGTCTGACACTAGCATTAAACCACACTTTATCAACCTGGCTGTAACAGGGCACTGCGGCTTTTACTTAAACTGGAACTGGAACCAGCATGCAAAGCCAAGAGGGAGGGAGCCGGCCAAAGCTGTGTTATAATTTATTTATATAAGTGGACAGATTGCATCCAGAAAGATAAGTGATCAGAAAAAAATATATAACAGCATCCCAAATATATACTATACTACCTAAACCTTGGCCAAAATTTCCTGCGGCCACAATTATATATAGGTATTGAAGGAACTACATGCAATACATACAATTACTGGGGAGGGAGGGGGGAGGGGCTGAGTATGATAGGTTGACATTTCTATAAGAACACATATAGGTAGATAAATTAATACATACAGTACATACACTTAGGTATACCTTTTCATTAAAGTGCATTTCTTATAAAATTGAAATTGCTAGTTTTTGATCCAATGAGGAGAAAAATACTGTTTACTAGAAGATCACATCCCAGCTGGAGGTGACTCATTATGAGCTGCTATCACTCACTGATGTTTAAGCCTGAGAGATTAAAAAAATAAAATCTATTTGTACAGCAATATTGTTCTTGTTCCATTTCCTTAACCCCGACAAATCTGTATTATTCATAAATTGTGTTAATGCATCATTAGCTCTCTGCTGCTCTTATAGGTATAGCAATGGTATATTATGACTGCAGACTAATATTTGTCTAGCTGCTGTATTTCAGCTTGACTTCTCACCACTAATGGGACCAGAATTTCAGTCACAAGTCAGGAAGGCCATAAAGCAAATCATCACATGACCACACCAGATTTTATGACCATTTTTATAGTGTTCATTAATTAAATCACATGGTCATTCAGGAAATCCGGCTTTCCCAACTGACTTTGTTGTCAGAAGCTGGTTGGGAAGGTCACAAATTATTATAACATGACCGCAAGAAGCTGCAAATATGAGTGTTTCCAAGCACCCAAATTAAAATTGTGACTGTGGGGATGGTGCAACAGTTTTAACTTTGGGCATAGTTACATTTTTCAAGACCCTCATTATTTTGAACTACCATGGAAAGATAATAAATCGAGGATAACCTGTAATACTCATACAATACACCTAAACACGGTTTGTTAAAACACCATTATTAAATATTATGAACTTGGATGGGTTTATAAACTGTATGTTTGAAAGGCCTCTGAATGGCACAGAAACAAACTGGCTTAACAGTGCATGGACTGGTTCAAGGAGAACCACTTATAGCACCTGTGTTTTCTGGACCCCACTCAAGGCAGCAGAGCTCTGCGTTTGAGTATTAAACGAAAAGGCCTGAAGCCTTGCTTCCTAACGATCGTGGAGATCCAAGAAAGAAAAAAGCAATTTTTACCTGACAGAGGTATATCTTGTGCAAGTTCCATTCTTCTCCCAGGGCACATATTTTAACATCACTGTTTTCACCATTCAGAAACAGAGTCTGATAAATATACTTCGAAGTGCTTTTTAGCTTTTTCCTGAGTTAGAAAAAAAACATATATATGATATAAATACCAAGAAAAACATCTGTAGCTCACTCAGGGTTGCACTGTAGAGTTCTTGAGGCCCTCTCAGCTTCGTTGTTTGCTTGCAGACATTTCATCAAATGTTCTTCTTACATCCATACTATCTATTTTATCATTTGCTTCAAATCCTCCTTTATATTTTTCTTCATTTCTCTTAACTCTTGTAAGAGGACATGAAATTTATCAGATTGAGTCAGTGATTTCTCAGGTGATTTTTTTTTCCTCGCTTCCATTTCTAAAGCTTTCCCCACTCAAATAAGGTGTAACTCTGAAAGTCTAAGACCTACTTTGGGTCTTTGACAAACACTTTCCATACTTTTGCTACATTTTGATCGTTTTAAGAATTTTAAATGGCATTGAATTTCGTTGTACCATGTGCAATGACAATAAACTCCAGAAATTGTAGGTGCTCCATCCCTGGAGGTTTTAAAGAAGAGACTGGACACAATCTCTTTTTGGCATAAGCGCATCAGCGTCCCTGTCCTAATGTTTTCTTTTATTCATCTCCTTTTCATGTATTTATAATTATGCTCACACTTGTATCTGTCATAAAATACATGCTTGACAAAAGAAATAAAATAAAATAAAATAAATAAATGAATATCTTGTCTGAAATGGTATGACGGTCTCCTGCTTGGGCGGGGGTGTGTGTTTGGACTAGATGACCTCCAAGGTCCCTCCCAACTCTGTTTATTATTCTGTTATTCAGAAGTTGTGGGGAGCTTCATCCCTGGAAGCTTTCAAGAAGAGACTTGGACTGCCCTCTGCCAGAAATGGGGTAGGTAGGGTCTTCCTGCTTGGGCAAGGGGATGGACTAGATGACCTCCAAGGCCCCTTCCAGCTCTTGTTAATCTGTTATCTATAATTATTTGTCTGAAATGGGGTAGGGTCTTCCTGCTTGGGCAGGGGGATGGACTAGATGATCTTCAAGCCCCTTCCAACTCTTGTTAATCTGTTATCTACATCTTTTATTATTATTTATTATTATAATAATAATAATAATAATAATAATAATAATAATAATAATAATAATAATAACTACTATTCAGAAGTTGTGGGAGCTTCATCCCTGGAAGCTTTCAAGAAAAGACTTGGACTGCCCTCTGTCAGAAATGGGGTAGGGTCTTCCTGCTTGGGCAGGGGGCTGGACTAGATGACCTCCAAGGCCCCTTCCAGCTCTTCTCTTCTCGGGAGGCGCTCAGGGCCCCCTCCGCTGAAGAGCAGCAACTCCCCTGCCCCCTCCCCACCTGGGCCGCCCCCTCCCCACGGGACCCCCCCTCCCTTCACCCAGGCACCCCTCCGGACCTGCCGGGCCCTTTCCGGCCTTACCTTCTGGGGGTGTTGAGCAGCCGCTCCTCGCCGTCGCTCTCCTCGCCGCTCTCGCTCTCGCTCAGCCCCTCGCCGCGCTTCCGTTTGGGGAGGGTCCCGTCGCCCCTCCGACCCCCCGCCGCTTCCGCCCCCTCAGCCGCCCCGGCTCGGGGGCCCCACACGCGGCTGCTCAACGAGCCCATGCTCGCCCGCCCGACCACCGCCGCCGCCGCCTCTTTCTCCTCATGGGGACGCGCGGCCGGCGACGTGAAGGAAGCCCACCCCTCACTTTACCCAAGGCGGCCGCTGCGCATGCGCGACCGCCTCGGGACGGAGGGAAGAGGCGGCGCGCGACCTCCTTTTGCACATGCGCCGGCGCCTTCCGGGCCAATAGGAGAGACGCGGGCGGCCACAGAGACGGGCCTCTGTAGAGCGGCAGAGTCCGGACCTTCGTTGGCGTCACTTCCGGCGCGACAGCGGCACCGCCATGGCGAAGCAGGCGGCCGTCCACCGCGCGGGCTCCTTGAAGCAGCAGAACAAGCCGCACAAGGCCGGGAAGCACCGCGTGAGCAGCGCCCGAAGGCAGGGAGGTGAGAGCGCGGAGGGCCTCCCTTTTCCCGGGGGAGTCAGGTCGCCGAGGAAGCAGGGAGCCTCGGTGGACGGCCAAGAAGAGCCTCCAGTCCAGGAGCAGTCTATCCCACCCGGGCCTTTCCCCAGAGGCTGATCCAATTCAGCGTCTGGGTGTCTTGGAGGCATTCTGGAAACTCAAGAAACGCCAGTCCATGATAAAGAGACACCTTGACTTTAAACCAGAGATATTTTTGTTGGGCAATAAAAAAATTGCAATATTTAATTGTGAACCTTTTAACAGCAGTTAGAATTTTATTTGCCAAAAACTGGAAAGGAAAAAAAAGATATTTACTGATGAAGACATTATTAAGAAAATGATGGAATGTGCTGAAATGAGTAAATCGACATTTGAAATAAGAGAACAGGAAAACAATATTCTTTAATATGGGATTTATTTTAACAATGGATGGACAATAAAATATGGAGATAAATATGAAATAAGTAGACACTGAGATAAATTAAGCGAAATATCTTTTTTTGGAAATAAATTTCTGGATATATAGCGATATTTTGAAGGGAGGAAGGAGCACAAAAAGATGTTAACCGATTGATAAACTGTCTGTAATTGTTTGGAATGGTGATGTTTAATTTGTTTTTAAAATAAAAAAAAAATTAATTAAAAAAAAAAAGAAACGCCAGTTTAGTCCCCGGCTCTCCCATCTTGGCAGCTTGTGGACTTCATCTCCCAGAGTCCCCCTGTCAGCTTGGCTGGGCTGAGGAATCCTGGGAGTTGAAGTCCACAAGGCTTAAAAATTGCCAGGCTTGGAAATTCCCGGTTTACTCAGAGGCAGCACCTGCCGTTTTTGCCCTCCAAGGAGGAACAGCCAGAAAATCTCCTGCCATTGATTTTCCCCTCTTCTTCCTCCAGGTCGGGTCCCGGTCAAGACCCTCACTCGTCAGGTAAACCGCAACTGGTCGAAACAGGACCGCAGACACCGGGCTTGGCAGCTCCGCCGGCAACACCAGGAGGCTGTGAGTTGGCAGCAGCAGAGAGCAGGGAAGCCGAATCGGGGACGCTTGCTCGGAGAATGGAGGAGCCTCACCTACCTTGGTTTCTCTGCCTGCAGGTGTTGGAAGAAAAGCGGAATTTGGGGCGCAAAGATGGGCCACCGCACCTGATGGTCCTGGTGCCGCTGCATGCCCAGATCGATCCCCAGGCGGCCTTGAACCTTTTCCGGAGTAACCAGGATTCGGTTGTCTTCCCAGCAAAGGGAGGCCCACCTGGTTTTGCCCTGCTGTGTCCCCGGTCCAAGCTGCGCTGGCGTTTTGTAGTAGCTGATGCAGGTGAGGGCCTCATTTTCCAGAGGCATCTTGGCAGCTTCTACTTACAAAATAGTTCTACGGTCTTTCCTGCGTTTTTCTGGGGTATTTCAGAGAGTTGTAACTTCCATAATTCTTATTCTCCAGGAAGCCTTCATGCAGTGCTGGATCTTGCCAAAGTAGCCGATACTCTCCTTTTCCTGCTGGATGCTGCAGATGGTTGGGATGCTGTTGGCGATCACTGCCTCTCCTGCATCTTTGCACAGGGTCTCCCCAGCTATGGTGAGTCTAGTGCCTGATGCAGCCTGTTTGTCCATCTATCCAGTAAGATACGAGATGTTTGGCAGGCTACAATCCTTGCTGTCAAGCTGCCTTGTCTTCTTGTAGGACTTGGAAACTATGCTTGGTTTTTTATAACTAACCCAGCTATCTGAAATATTTATTTATTTATTTATTTAGTTCGATTTATATGCCGCCCTTCTCCGGAGACTCAGGGCGGCTTACAATGCGTTAAGCAATAGCCTTCATTCTTTTGTATATACCTGCTTAGTAGGGCTTTTGCCCCCCCCCCCCAAAGCGGTGTTCTTTTTTATGCCAAGTCAGCTTATTGCCCCCACAATCCGGGTCCTCATTTTACCTACCTTGAAAGGATGGAAGGCTGAGTCAACCTTGAGCCTGGTGAGATTTGAACTTGCAGTAATTGCAGGCAGCTGGTGTTACTTAACAGCACTTTAGTCTGCTGCGCCACCAAGGCTCTGTTCCCTGACACTAAATTTGGGTCTTTGATTCCCCTGATGCTCTGTAATTGTCATTGCTGCTTTGTTGTTACTCTTTTCTCATTATACTGTGCCATGGTGGCACAATAGTTAGAATGCAGTACTGCAGGCTACTTCTGCTGATTGCCTGCAGTTTGGCAGTTTGATCCTCACCGGCTCAAGGATGGCTCAGCCTTCTAGCCTTCCGAGGTTGGTAAAGTGAGGACCCAGATTGTTGCGGGCATTATGCTGACTCCATAAACCGCTTAGAGAGGGCCGTGAAGCGGTATATAAGTCTAAGTGTTACTGCTAGTGCTAATAGCAGCCTCGGTGATGATCCAGAGGAATGGCCGACTTCTCCAGCTGTCTGTAGTTAAGCAAGCCTTCCTTTTTGTTCCCTGCAGGCCTTGCTGTTCAGGGTCTGGCTGAACAGCCGCCAAAGAAGCAAACCGATTACCGGAAAAAGCTCAGTAAGGTTACCGAGAAGCGGTTTCCTGGAGCCAAGCTTTTTTCTCTCAACACGGAGCAGGAATCTGCGCTGCTGTTGCAGCACCTGGCCAGCCAGAAACAGCAGCACTTGGCATTCCGAGACCGGCGGGCTCACCTGCTGGCTGATGCTGCCGAATTTGTGCCCAACTCTGACAGTGCCACGGTGGGGACCTTAAAGGTGTCTGGCTATGTGAGGGGAAGAAGCTTGAACGTCAACTCCCTGGTGCACGTTGTTGGGCATGGAGACTTCCAGATGAATCAAATGGATGCTCCCCCAGACCTCTTTGCCCTGAACCCGAAGTGTCCAGGAGGACAGCTGGCAAGTAGGAAGAAACAGGTGGGGCCTCTTCCTGTGCAGGTGTGACTGGGATGCTCCTCCCCCCGAAGGGGGCGTGGTCTGAGCTGCTCTCTTGTGCCTCTTGCAGGGTGACCTTAGCAGCAGCACCGCTGCCGAGATGGAGGAAGAGGTGAAGATGCTGAGCAAGGCTGATCCTGCCAAGCAGGAGTCTCTGCAGGCAGAAGTGGTTCCGGATCCAATGGAAGGAGAGCAGACTTGGCCCTCGGAGGAGGAGCTGAGGGAGGCTGAGGGTCAGTCAGATGATTTAGGACAGGCCGTGCCTTGGTTCATTTGCCCTAAGCCAGGACTCTCCCAACTTGGCAACTGTAAGACTTGTGCAGTTCCGAGAATTCCCCAACTGGCCAATGCCGAGAGTTGAAGTCCACAAGTCTTAAAGTTGCCAAGTTTGGAGATTCCTGTCCTAAGCCACGTTTCCTTAAATGGGTTCTCCAGTTTATGCTCTGTACTGCTAGCCATAGCTTTTAATTACACTGGCTGGATTCACATAGGCTAAGATGGAACTACAAGGAACCAGGTTATAGCGTAACTCTGATGTGTGAATGTTGCCTGTCCTCCCTCAAAAGGGCCAGCTATCTAACTACGATTCCATTGAGAGGGTTGAGGCCGTGTATATCTGCCCCTCAACCATTTCTTCAAGGGATCATTCTTATTACTGGCTTATTGTATTATAAAACACAGAATATTATATTTCAGTGCAATTTTATTTATACAGTATTGATGAGGCATTAAAATGTTGATGATTAAGATAAAGCTTTAAGGATAATAATTTAAAAAAAAAAACCCTGAAGGGCTTAATTTTTTTTCAAGTATTCTTCCTTTTGGTGGCCTGGTTTATTCTATCAAAACAACAATCTCAGTTCTTCAGATTCTTGATCTGTACATAAGCGGTGCCAGGCTGGATTGGACCTCTCGCCTAACCACTCCACAATCTGCTGTCCTTGGCCAGCCCAGAGATGCCCGAGGAAACCTACTGGTCTCCAAGCAGATGGGCTTCTGTTATCTTAAAGGAGGGCGTAAGAAGTCCCTGCTGTAGGTTGAAGTGGGATGGGCCCTAATAATCTTGGCTTTACACTGATGGGAGGAATGCCTTATTTTTCTTTTTATGGGGAGAGGTTCTCCGGTTTCCAATAACTCTTTCCCACTACGCACAGAATCTCTTAAGCAGAGCAAGAAAGTGGCCAAGAGGGTCCCCAAAGGCACATCTGCCTATCAGGCTGCCTGGATCCTGGACAAGGCCGAATGGAGAAATGGCAGTGAGGAGGAGGACGAGGATGACGAGGAGGAAGAGATGATGGAAGAAGCCAGGTCCCAGGTAATGGAGTAGCCATGGTTTTGATGGTAGCCTGGCGAAGAGTCTGTGCAGGATGGGACAGGCCCACTGGCGGGTGGGGGCTTTGCAGGTGGACGTGGGTACATGGCAGGCGCTGAGGCCCACAGGCTGGGGAGGCCTCCTCATGCTCTCTCACTCGGTGCTCTGCCCGCGTTGCTTTTGCTCTGCCAGGAGGGGAGCAGCAGTGAGGAGGAAATTGCTTCTGAGGAGGAGGAGGAGGAGGACTGCGAAACCATGACGCTGCCTGAGACGGAGCAGGCTGAGGAGAAAATGGAGGAGGAAGAAGAAATGCTGGAGAAATACCGACAGGAGCGACAAGAAGAAATGTTCCCAGATGAGATGGACACCCCCCGGGATGTGCCAGCCCGAGTCCGGTGAGAGCCTCAGCAAATGGCCAGGGACATGGGAGGAGTTGGGACCATTCGGGGGGTGGGGGAGCTGAGGCAAGGCCTGGCCTGACTGCCCAGGTAACCTGCCCTGGGAGGCTGCTTTACCCTGGAGGCTCTGCTGGGTTACAGGGAGATGGGAGAGGGCAGCAGGCAGGCGGAGGGGTTGAAGGCAAGGCAAGAGAATGTGATCCCACTGGCTCCCTCAGGTTCCAGAAGTTCAGGGGACTAAAGAGCTTCCGAACATCCCCCTGGGATCCCAAGGAGAACCTCCCCAGGGACTATGCCCGGATCTTCCAGTTCCAGGACTTTTCCCGGACAAGGAAACACACCTTCCGGCAATTGGAAAAGGAGGAAACGGATGGAGCTCAGGTTGGTCCTTTCTCCAGTCTCACTCTGCTTAACCATGGTTGGTTTTACATTTTTTAATTTTTGAAAACAATCACCGTTGTTGTACTTTTGCAAGTGTTACGTTTTCGTACTTTTAGAGTTATTCTTTAATTCAGGGGTGGTCTAACCTTAGTAACTTTTAAGACTTGTGGGCTTCAACTCCCAGAATTCCCTGGCCAGACACTCCTGCTTTACTTGTATGGAGTATCCAAGCTCTAACCGGAGAGCCTCATCTAACTCCTTGGAGTTCAATCTCCAGAGTTGTATCAAAGCTTTTGGGAGTTTAATGGGAGCTGCCTCTTGTGTTAGGTTTAGTTTAATTTCTAGAGGGGAAAAAATAAAGACGATTCTACCAACCTTACTGTCAACCTGGTATTTGAGAACAGGTTTTCTGCACTTTGGGAAAGATGCTAAAGTGTGCAAGCCAGCAGAATTTAACCCAGCTTTGTTACCTTCTGTGCTGTGAGGGTGCCAGGATTTCCACGTGACCTGCCTGTGTGCTCCTTCCACAGGTCGGCTGGTATGTTACAGTCCATCTCTCCAATGTCCCGGTTTCTGTTATGGAGAGTTTCCAGCAGAAGCAGGAGCCTCTGGTGCTTTTCACCTTACTTCCCTATGAGCAGAAGGTGAGTCCGGAAGAGAGAGGGGGGTCATTTTTTTTTTTCCCTCTGGGGCAAGGAAAGCCTGGCTTGATCATGACTGGCTCAAGGCCTAGAAAAGCTGACTTTTCTCTCCGGGGTCCGAATCCGTCTGAAAGCAGGATTCCTGGGTGGCCCGAGAAGTTCAGTCTCTGATTTGCTCTCCTCCTCTTTATGGTCTCCAGATGTCTGTGCTGAACCTTCTGGTGAGACGCCATCCAGGATACAGTGAGCCAGTGAAGTCCAAAGAGGACGTGATCGTCCATTGTGGATTCCGCCGCTTCCGGGCCTCCCCTCTCTACTCTCAGCACACCTCAGGTGTGTCTTCGACCCCTCCCAGGGGAGGCAAAGTCCCTGCAGGTTCCTCTCTAAAAAAGGGATGGGAACCCTTGTGGTTTTTGGCTTCCTAATGACCTTTGGGATGAGGAGAGTGGGAGATGGTCAGAAAGGCCAGGCAGGTGAAATTCCTAGTTTTGTTGGAGGGAGTTTGACAAGCCTGAATCAAACTCGGGGTCTTAATAGGCCTCGTTTGCAGGGGATCAGCCGCCCAACCCAGTAGTCTGAGTGGCTTAAATCGAGTTCAGAATGCAGGGAAATGAGAAGGTGGATCAGCTCTTTCCTGTCTCCTTTTGGCCACGTGCATTTGGAAAAAATATTCAAATACTGTGATATGTGAAACCAGTGGATTGCTGATCATGCCAAATTCTCACTTGAATAAATGACCAGCTCAACTGATCTTCCTTCGGATGCATCCTTTGAGGGCCTATCTCTGTGGAAAAGGCCCTGATGCTGGTAAAGGTGGAAGGAAGGAGAAGGTGACTGGAAGTGAGGGGAATGGACTTAGTTAAAGTAGCAGGGAGTACACTGTTCAAAGAGCTCAAGGACCAGATGAGGGATGTATCAGCTGGAGAAGGTCTATGTGGTTGCTAAGAGTCAATACCAATTTGATACTGTGTTTCCCCGAAAATAAGACCCTGTCTTATATTTTTTTGAACCCCAAAATAAGCACTTGGCCCTATTTTCGGGGAGGTCTTATTATTTTGGGGTGAGTGGAACAAGATGGGGCTCCTCTTGCCTTCTTACCTGATTTCCAGCTCTGCATTTAAATATTTTCAGGGAGGGCTTATTTTCGGGGGGGGAGGCTTATTTTAGCCCATGTGCTCAAAAGCCCCATTGGGCTTATTATCAGGGGATGTCTTATTTTGGAGGAAACAGGGTAGTAGATTATCAGTGATTTAATCCAGGAGCTTCCCTTGAAGAAACTGCAGCCGAGTTCTGGGAGAAAACTCGGAATCTACACATTTCCCCACATTCCAGCTGCAGCCTTTTGAGGCTTTGCAAGAGTCAGCCTGAATTTTACACCTTAAGCTTGCTAACGTAAGTTTATGTAGCTTCTTCCCAAGATTCCCTTCCTTTTGTGCCACACGGTTTAAAACTATAAATGCAAAGAAAGGTAAACACTTGTTTTGTTTTTGATCTTTGTAAGCCCTTCCAGAAGCTTTTCTGAACTGAAGTGTTGAGTTAGAAACTTTTTTAATTTTAAAGGACTAATGGCTTAATGTCAGAATTTATGCTTCGATTAAACATCAAGGTTAACATTACACCAGAAATCAAACAGTAAACAATACCCCCAATGGAGGAGGTCCCAATTCAGACAAACAATCAGACCACAGCCTAATCACCCAGATCAGTCCATCAATGCTGACAGGGCAAGCCACACGCATATAAGTTGACAGCAGACCCCACTCCCTTAGCACTGATGATATTACATAACTGGGTCATGAAATGTCTGCATGAAAACAAGCAAGCACAGAGAGCAGCAAAAGGCCCCTCATGTCAACCCCAAGCTACAAATACTCTTATCAGTCAAGCCAAACTAAACATTCAACCTCCCCCTCCCCTCTTTGCAGCGGATAAACACAAGCTGGAGAAGTTTTTCCATGCTGACACTGCTGTGGTGGCCACAATCTACGCTCCCATCACTTTTCCGCCTGCTTCGGTGCTGCTGTTCAAGCAGGAGAGCGACGGTGAGTTGGGGATTGGGAAGATACCTTGGGCTCCCCTGCCTTGGCCTCCTCTGGTGAGCTGCTGCTGCCACCCCCATCACCCCATCTGCTGGCGTTTCTAGATTCTGCCACCTTTTCCAGCAGCCTCCCTTAACCTCTTCCCTGCGGATGGATTGGATGACCTTTCCCTTCATGCGAGAAAAGAGGGTGGGGGAGGAATTCTCAGATCGTCTGCAAGGTGCCAGGAGGGGAAATGTTCCTCTGCAGCCGTTGGGAAAGACAACCAGCATTTTCCTATCCTTCTAGCTTGTCAGCCTTCACTCTGGGTCCCTGGGGAGCCTAGAGGAAGAATGTCCCAGAGCACATCCTATTTTCTGGGGTGAGTGGGGGGACAGGCGATGTGGGGCTTTCTCCCCAGCAAAGCTTTCCCCCGGATTTATGCACTTTCCGCCATGCCCTCTAAACCTTTTGTATTCCAACAAGCTGGGCTGGCCTAACTCTTTTTAACTATTCAATTTTAATTTGTTTTTAAAAAAAGGGGTGTTTTAATTAGTATGGGCCAAATTTGTTTAATATGTTTTAAATTGTTTTTTTTAAATTTTATATTGTATGTGTTTTATCTTTGGCTGTTCACCGCCCTGAGTCCTTCGGGAGAAGGGCGGTATATAAATCCAAACTAAACTAAACTAAACTAAACTAAACTAAAAAAGCTTGCCGAGGGCTTGTGCGTTGCCTTGGGTGTGTTTTGTTGGCGACGCTGCTCTGCTCCGTTCGGATTTGTATTAGAAGTTGCCTGCAGGGGTAACAATCTTGAACTTCAGTTCCCAACAGCCCCAACCGGTACGCTGAATACATTGTGGTCCATCAGTGCCATACAGTTATCCCACTTGGTGGCCTCGTCACCCGCGAGGGTAGCTGACACTGTAGCTTGGATTTTTCTTTTTCTGCCCTTTTGCCGATCTTGGGAGTCGGGCAGACTCGATTCCTCAGCAAGGCAAATGCTGGTTGTCGATTGCCCAGCCTGAAGTTGTCCTTGAAGTCACAGGGTTCCCACTTGGGCTTCTTTGCAGGAGCGCATAATCTCTTGGCTACGGGCTCCCTGCTCAGTGTCGATCCCAACCGGCTAGTCGTTAAACGGGTGGTACTCAGTGGCCACCCGTTCAAGATTTTCAGCAAACTGGCCGTGGTGCGCTACATGTTCTTCAACAGAGGTATGTATGTATCTAAAGTCCCTGGAAAGGGTGGGGGGTGGGGAGTGGAGGAGTTGCCGTGGCTTCATTGAGAGAAATGGACCCATTCAAAGTTTGGGCAGAGCAGAGCTCACCTGTCTGCAGATTGCTTTATAACAGTGTTTCTCAACCTTGGAAGCTTGAAGATGGGTGGACTTGGGAGTTGAAGTCCACCCATCTTCAAGCTACCAAGGTTGAGAAACACTGCTCTATAAAATAAGGATATCCAGCTCTGCTCACATGCAGTGTGGTAGGAACCCCCTCCCTCCCTCCCTCCCCAACACACACACACAGAGAGTCTGTGCTGGGTATCCTTATGGTATAGAACTTTTCCTTGCCTGTGACTATAATCTCGGGTGAATCTTGCTGTGAAACCTGCTGGAGTCCCAGTTCTTCCTTCTCCCTCTCCTGCAGAGGATGTCCTGTGGTTCAAACCGGTAGAGCTCCGGACCAAGTGGGGCCGCCGCGGCCACATCAAGGAGCCTCTGGGTAAGCGGGTGAAAGTTTTTGGGGCTGCCCAGCAAATCTCCCTTCCTCGCTGGCTGCGTGCCCTGACTCTCCCTCTCCTCTTTGCTGCCAGGAACCCATGGCCACATGAAGTGCCAGTTTGACGGGCAGCTGAGGTCCCAGGACACGGTGCTGATGACCTTGTACAAGCGGGCCTTTCCCAGGTGGACCTTCGATCCCTACGTGCCGGAGCCCACAAGGTGGAGGGACGGCATCCCGCCTGGCCTAGAAGGAGAGGAGAAAATGGACTAACTGCCCTAGCTAAGCAACTATTTATGCACGGAAAAAATATACAAAAATAAACTTCTGGGGTACTTAGTATTTCTTTTGATGTCCAGCATCTGGAGAAATCTGTTATCTATGAAGCAGCCAGCTGTCCTTTGATTTGCCTTAACATGCCTAGCATTTCATGGAGCCATTGGAGTAATTATCTTGCAAATGGGTTTATGTAGGAGAAAGTTTGGCTCCGAGTAGCAGGGCTTCCGTCTCTAGTAAAGAGAGACAACCATGCCTGTAAAGGAGTCTTCAGGGAGATTTGAGCCCCTGGCTGGCAGAGAGGAGAGTGAAACTTACTATGTTCTTTGGTATTCCTCGTCTTGAAACAGCGGTTTTATTGAAACGGCAAAATTCCTTTATTGATCTGGAAACTATTTAACAGCTCCTGATTACTTGTAGAGTGGTTTGGATCAGGCAAAAAATTAGAACACCTTTTTTCAGCTACAGCTTCCGTGGTGGTGAAGCTTCTCTGCTCACATTCCAGGAAAAAAAAACCCAGAATCAGTTGCATCCCTGGATCTGGCAGGGTGCAGGAAAGATACAACGGGTGCTGTTTGCAGTTCAAGGACCCAGATTGTTGGGGGCAAGAGGCTGACTCTGTAAACAGCTTAGTGAGGGCTGTAAAAGCACTATGAAGCGATATATAAGTCTAAGTGTTATTGCTAATATGTAGAAATGAAGCTCTTGATTGCCCTCAAAAAAGATCCGTAGATGGGATTGCTCGATTGTTTGGCGTGTTTCGCTCTGCACTGGTTCACTGGGGGTGTCGAATCGCTCATGTTCAGAAGCTAGAAGAGTTTGTATAAAGGCGTTCATGGGGATTTTCTTTTAACCCTCTGCTGACTTGAGCCAGTAAAATCCAGCATAAAGAAAGGCTCCTACCCCCCCTTATGCTTGTGCTTTTTAACAAAACTCCCTTGACATGAGCTGTATGGGAGTGAGAATTAACAGGAACCTCATAGGTGGCATTGGTGCATCTGAAGCAGCTGCGAGATTTCATCTGCCCTGGAGTTTAAGCTCCGTGTTAGTGAGGCAAACTCCTTGCACGAGTGTGAAATACAGCATTACAAACTCAGTTGACGATCAAATCAACTTTTTTGGGGGGAGCGCGCGCAGGTGAGAAATGTATCTATGGCTGCCCCAGCTCTCTGGAACCAGTTACCTCCTGAGGTCCGGACCATCCCCACCTATTGGCCTTCCGAAAAGCGGTGAAGAGTGGCTTTTCTGGCAGGCCTGGGGCCGTTGATCTCGCTCTTGCGATCGGGCGAGATCCGGCCATGAATGGTGTGAATGAGTTTTAATGTTTTTAATTCTTAAATGTTTTTTATAATGATTTTAAATGCATTGTGAGCTGCCCTGAGTCTTCGGAGAGGGGCAGCATACAAACTGAATTAATAATAATAATAATAATCTCTGGAACGGAGACAGCAAGGACCTTCCACCTTGCCATCAGGAAGGAGATGTCTCATCATTGTAGGAAATTTGGCATTTTCACCATTTCTACAGGTGGTCCTCAAGATACGACATAATGGAGCCTGCCCATTATGATCGCATGTTGCCACAGTCATTAGATGGAGGATCTCCCCTAACAACTCCCTTCCCCAATTCCTTGTATTCAATAAAAGCTCACTTTTCTGCAGAATAAATGGGAAGGAGCCAGGGTTTTAAAACATTGTATTGTATTAGTCATTTTATACTGCGTATTGTCTACCTGTTTCAAAGCAGGGACTAATTTTTTTTTTTTAAATTTAGAAACACAAGAGGGCAGAGGTACAATCAATGTTAGCATGATTGGCATTTTTAAAAGCATTTCTGCAAAAGGTACGACTACTTGTCATCTATGGCAGGGTTGGGCGAACTACGACCCTTTTATGACTTGTGGACTTCAACTCCCAGAATCCCTGAGCCAGCCAGCATGGCTGGCTCAGGGATTCTGGGAGTTGAAGTCCACAAGTCATAAAAAGGCCATAGTTCTCCACCTCTGTTCTATGGGGACAGCCGGCCACATCACTTCAGCGTCAAGATGGAGAAGAAATCCTGAAGCTCTTAGTTGTCCCCGCCGCACAGAAGGAGCAGAACTTTCCTGTAGTCCCCTGAGGTGTCTCCCTAGAGGGGAAAAACAAAACATAAGTTCATTTTTATTTTATTAATGCAAATTCTAGCAAAGCAGGGCTCCCCGCTCCTGCCTTAAACCTTCACCTCTGAATCACAGGTGCGCAGAATAAAGCTCACGGCGTGTTTCATATGGACCGCTCTTGCCTTTCGGGGAAGCAAGGAGGCCCTCAAGGTGTAGTCAGAAGACGATGCCATCATGGTGCAACCCAGGTTCCACCACACGGAAAAAATAGGCCGAGTTTCAATCACACCCTTGTGACTGCCCTCTTGATGTTTTTCACCACAAACTAGAGATGACTTTGTCTGAAAGTGCTCCAGTAAGATTGGGGCAGTTTTGTTGGGCACACCTCCAGATACAGATTAACAAGAGTTGGAAGGGACCTTGTAGGTCATCTAGTCCATCCCCCACCCACACAGGAGACCCTACACCATTCCTGACAGATGGCAGCCCAGTCTCTTCTTGAAAGCTTCCAATGATGAAGCTCCCACAACTTCTGTTCCATTGGTGGATTGTTCTCACTGTCAGAAAATTCCTCCTTATTTCTAGGTTGAATCTCTCCTTGGTCATTTCCATCCATTATTCCTTGTCTGGCCTTCGGGTGCTTTGGAAAATAGCTTGACCTCTTCCTCCTCTCTGTGGAAGCCCCTCAAAACGGCTATCTTGTCTCCCCTGGTCCTTCTCTTCCCTAGACTAGCTGTGCAGAAGCCCTGCGAGATCAGGCGCCGCAGCTCACCTTAATGAAAGAGTAGAGGGATTTTCCATACATGCGCTTGAACTCTGCCTTAATATCAATCATATCAATCTCGCAGCGAGAGACCATCAGGCGGATCAGAGTGTCGTCATCGGTGCCTACGCCCTGGTTTGGGGTTGGAAAGAAAGAAAGATAAGCCAAGTCACACCGCATGCTGGATCTCAGCTGGCAAAACGTTTTATTTATTTATTGTTTTATTTATTGGTTCTATTTATATGCCGCCCTTTCTCCGGAGACTCAGGGCGGCTTACAATGCTTTTAAGCAATAGCCTTCCTACTTTTGTGTATACCTGCTTAGTAGGGCTTTCGCCCTCCCCCCAAAGCGGTGTTCTTTTTTTATATACAAAGTCAGCTTATTGCCCCCACAAACTGGGTCCTCATTTTACCTACCTTGGAAGGATGGAAGGCTGAGTCAACCTTGAGCCTGGTGAGATTTGAACTTGCGGTAATTGCAGGCAGCTGGTGTTACTTAACAGTACTTTAATCTGCTGCGCCACCAAAGCTCTTTGTCCCTTTAAAAGCAGCCACCTGCTAACCGTGGGGTTCTTGATGGTCTTCTGACAGACATTTCAGTACCAGAGTAGGTAACGTCATCAGACTACCTGAGGTAGCACTGAGGAGGAAGATTCTCAGTCATCCAGGTGGAATTTTCTGGAAGTTGAGCCGTGGTGACTGGGCTTCTGTTCTTTTTGGTTTGAAATGTCTACGGAGATTCTCAGCCATCCAGGTCCTGGTTGTCCCAAAGGTGCTTTTTTTCCAAGAGGCAACTGGACTTTCTGGTTTTTCTTTGAAGATGTTTCGCTTCTCATCCGAGAAGCTTCTTCAGCTCATTGGTTTGAAATGTTTCGCTGCTTATCCAAGGAGCTTTGAGCTGCTTGAATAAGTAGCCAAACATTTCAAACCAAAAAGAAAAGATGTCCAGTTGCCACCGCTCAACTTCCAGATAGAATTGAGGAGGTTCAACTAGTTTGGTCATGAAACTTTTGCTAAAAATTGTCGTGCACAAAGGACCTCACAGCTCGATAAATATTCTCTTCTGTCAGCACTGCTAATTGTGCTTCATCAAAGCTGTTAGTCCAGTGTTTCTCAACCCCTGAAATGTGTGGACTTCAACTCCCACAATTCTTCAGTTAGCATTCTGGGAGTTGAAGTCCACTCATGTTAAAAACCCCTGAGGTTGAGAGACCCTGATAGAGTCTCTCTTGTTCGTGCTGGATTCTTGCAGAATCCCCAGGACAGGATTATCCAACCCAGGAGTCTCCAACCTTGGCAACTTTAAGACTTGTGGACTTCAACTCCCAGAATTCCTCAGCCAGCAACCTTGGCAGCTTTAAGACTTGTGGACTTCAACTCCCAGAATTCCTCAGCCAGCAACCTTGGCAGCTTTAAGACTTGTGGACTTCAATTCCCAGAATTCCTTCTGGAAATTGAAGTCCACAAGTCTTAAAGCTGCCAAGGTTGGAGACCCCTGATCCAATCTGTTCTGGAGAGACCTGGGATGAAACACCAGCTTTTTCATGCAAAGCCTGAGCCCAGATCATGTAATTACAGGAAATCAACCCATTAATAGGACACGCCTATTACAGAGCTGCTATTCGGTTTGCAGACGGTTTTATGCGTGCATTTACCTTCATAGATTTGTACAGCCGCTCAGCAAAGTAGGCAGATTTATTTCTCATGCACTTCACTGAGAGGAGAGGAGAATAAAGGAAGGCAGTTAGCATAGCAACAATTAACCATTCTTGATTAAAAAAAAAAATTAAAATGATTGCTCAGAAATACTTGTTATTAAAACAACAATTTTCTAAACAAAAATACTGCATACATTGAGCATGGCCTATCCTAGGGGTCAGCAACCTGTGGCTCTGGAGCCGCATGTGGCTCTTTCATCCCTCTGCTGTGGCTCCCTGTTGCTAGTCGGCTCCACAATTGATAGGGCTTTCGGTTAGGACAGGCAGAGGAAAAAGGACGCCGTGCTAGGAGGAGACTCTATGGTGGGGGAACCGGACTTCCGGTTGGCTCCAGAATTGAACGGGGGCTTCCGGTTAGGACTTTTGTGGCTCTGAGTGTTTAAGGTTGCCGACCCCTGCACTAGACCTAAACTCTTTACTTCTGATATTCCTCTATATCGCTAGCATCTAATATCCAAAATGCTGGAACTGCCATCCTTAACTCCAGCATCTTCCAGATATGTGGGCCAACTCAGAGCATGTGGCTGCAGCAGATTTCTGGGCCAAAAATGTCCCAAAACTTCCTTTTTCCAAGAGGCAGCTGGACTTTGTTTTTTCTTTTGAAGATGTTTCGCTTCTCCTCCAAGAAGCTTCTTCAGCTCTGAAGGATTTATATTCCTTGCAGACAGCTGGTCATTTGCATCCTTTTAGAGGGTCATTGAGACCCCTGGAGGTTTATCTGTTTACCAGACAACAATGAATCTCCTTGGTTAGCCTACATTCAGGAACTCGCTTTGAGCAGAAGCTACCAGATCCAACAACACGTGTTGTTATTTCATTGCCTTCCCTCCATGTTGCAGACACCCTGGATGCAAGTTAACCTCCTGCAAAGCAACGAGAGAGGAATAAAAGCTGATGTGGAAACCTCACCTATTGCCAGCAAGGCGTCTTCAAGGTCTCCAGACATCTCGGATTTAATACTCTCCGTAATATCTTTCTTAGCGATTTTCTTGTATTCATCAAATACTAAATAAACGAATACAGATTTTTATTAGCAAACAAAAGAAAAGCAGTTCCACAACCTCCCAAACATGGAGACTTAAGATGTGTTTATGAGCTCCTCTGTTATTTCCAAATTTCCAATATTCCCAATTTTCTGATTCATATTGTATGTTTTTTCTTTAAAAAAGCACCCTAGAAAACAGCAGATGTCCTGAATGAACCGAAATAAGTCTATGGTGGCCACAAGTAATGGGAAAATCACACCATCCTGCCGTGAGTCGCAGAACATTCGGATAACAAGAGTTGGAAGGGATCTTGGAGGTCTTAGTTTAATCTCCAGCTTGAGCAGGGACCCCATACCAGTCCAGACAAATGGCTACTCAATCTCTTCTTGAAAATCTCCAGTGATGGAGCAGCCACAACTTCTGAAGGCAACTTCTGTTCCATTGACTAATTGTTCTCATAGGGAATGGAAGTTATATGTCCATTGGGATAAAACATTCTGCTTTGGTATTAAAAGATGTTTTGCTCTTTGATAAGCTTCCACCCATTACTTTTCCTGCCCTCGGGTGCTTTGGAGAAGAGGTTGACCCCCTCTTTTCTGTGACAGCTCCTCAAGTACTGGAAGACAGCTACCATGACACCCCAAGTCCTTCTCTTCCATAGACTAGACATCCCCAGGTTCCTCAACCTTTCATCATAACGATTTAGCCTCCAGACTCTTTGTTGCCCTTTTCTGCAGACTTCCCAGGATCTCAGCATCTTTTCGGGATCGTGGTGACCAGAATTAAATAAACAATAGAGTTAAACAACAGTGACGCTCGTTCCCAGCCTCTAACTGACCAATCATCATGTGGCTTCTTAGTACAGCTTAGAGTTGGAGGGTAGGATCCCATTTTAATGTTCATAATGCTTAATGATCCCATTAGTTTTTTTTTTTAATTTGATTTATATGCCGCCCTTCTCCAGAGACTCAGGGCGGCTTACAATGCGCTAAGCAATAGCCTTCATCCTTTTGTATATTTATACAAAGTCAGCTTATTTTCCCCACAAACTGGGTCCTCAATTTACCTACCTTAGAAAGGATGAAAGGCTGAGTCAACCTTGAGCCTGGTGAGATTCGAACCTGCAGTAATTGCAGGCAGCTGGTCTTAATAACCAGCTTAATAACAGGGTGCCTTAGACCACTGTACTACCAAGGCTCTTTTTTACTTGATTTAATGTTCAGTTGATTCTCATGATATTCCTTTTTTTCTTTTTTCTTTACAAGAATCTGCCGCCCCCTTCACCGCTTACCCCTTAGCAGATGGCTCCTGCTTCTGGAGCACAGGATGGTAATGAACTGGCCCTCGCTGGTGCCCCATTTGTTCTCCCCTGCTTCATACAGGCACTAGAGGAAAGGAGCACAAAGAGCAGATTCTGCAAGGAGCCGAACGAACAGGCAGGGAATGGAGGGGTTTGGGGCCACAACCCAGCACATCTGCCCCAATTCAGGCCACCAGGCAGCCTCCTTCCTGTTCTCACAAGACAGTAGGGATGGGCAACTTCACACAGATAAAGAAGTCTGAAGTCTCCAACTCAGAACTGTAAGGCATGCAAGGGTAAAACCGGGACGTGACTGAGGATGTGAAGCTAATCATTTTGGCCCCCAGGGATGCAATGTTGTGCCCAATAATCGATTTAAGCTTAGCAGGGGTCTTAATGCAACTGGTATAATGCTCTGCATGTGACATAGACAATGGGGTGGGGAGAAGGAGGCCATCATTGTGTCACCCCAAATTGCCATTTGGCTGCTAAAATTTTGGTGGTCTTGAACAGGCCTTGTGATAGCCTTTGTTCTGGGGCAGGGGTGTCAAACTTGCAACGACATGTCGTCACGTGACGTATCACAAGTTTCCCCCCTTTGCTAAACCGAGCATGTGACACATCTGGCCTTCCGGACCTTGAGTTTGACACCCCTGTTCTGGAAGATTTATGGAGGAGGCAAACAGCAGGAATTAAGTTACACCTCAATTTTAAAGAAAGCCAGTATAGTATAGCCTTTATTGTCATTGTACCTCATGTATACAAAACAAAATTGGTTATCGGTTAACACTTTGGAAATCAAGCAGCAAACTGCCTCCTCATTCCTGCAAACGGGGTTACTCACCTTGGCATCCTCTTGGACCAGGCCCTGGTCAACGTGTGAACTCTCATCTCTATTGCCCTGGGAAGAAAAGGGGGAGGGGGAGAGGCAAGTGAAGCTGAACAGCGATTTCAGAGAAGGACCATCAGGAAGGAGCAAAGGAGAAGGACCCACATCAGTGGGATGCAGGAAAACAAACACTCAGCACCAATCTCTTAAAGATCTTTTCTTGGGACCTTGAGAACAGCTCTGTCTACCCAGCCAT
Organism: Pantherophis guttatus; assembly: GCF_059756535.1. NCBI lineage: Eukaryota > Metazoa > Chordata > Lepidosauria > Squamata > Colubridae > Pantherophis > Pantherophis guttatus. The sequence continues at coordinate 1,004,026 of NC_142071.1, forward strand.
AGAAGAAGGCAGCCCAATAAGCCATTTACCCAGTGAACAAGAGAAACTGGGTTGAAGAGGAGGGCCATAAATAATCTGGGGGGAAAAAATCCAGCGTGATGCCAAATCCTCCCTTAAAACTCTGATCCATGCCAAGTTTGAAAGAGGGCAACTCTCAGACGGAGGTTTTTGTCTTTGAGAAGATTCCTCTCCTCCCACCACGAGTTCTCTGTACTTATAACCCAGTTTAGAATTTGTGGCCCTGTTCATGCAGGAGACCCAAGAAAGTTTATCGCACAACAAAAGAGACTATGATTTTTAATAGAATGTGCTGAAAATCCTAGGTCTTCAATGCAATAATATCCTAGAGACGGAGGATGGAAATCCAGAGAATGCTATCAGTGTAGTGAAAATCACTGAATATTTCTGAATAGGATGCAAGTTCATTGCTGGCTTATTACACCAACTACAGTTTAACGTCATGTTCCCCAAAGAGACATGTGGATTATTGTTTGCATCCCTAACTTATTCCCAGCTTCTTTTTTGCACACACACAAGTTTTGAACCACTCCACAGGACTGCAAAGAGAGACTGAAATAGCGCAAAAGGTTCTCAGACAAGCCATGATTCATTTTCAAACCTGCAAAAATGCTTGCTCGACAAAGACAAGCCGTGATTTAGGGCGAGGAGTAAATTCATCTACTATGGGACGAGCGATCTGAGGCATGACAAGAAGAGCCAAATACTTACAGTCGACAGGGAGACCAGGACTCTCCGGAACTTGGAGGAGGTATCTGAAGCGATGTCTTTCTCAAGGGAGGTTCCATACTCTGCAAAAAGGCCCAGAGATATACCTCAAAAAAAGCACCCCAGTCCTACTCTGAGAACTGGCGTAGCTGAGGAAAGCTTCACAACTATGATGACTTCCTGAAAAACAACCACTAACTCGCAGGAGGGTGTCTGCAGGGCATGTCCAAAATAGTCAGGATGGTGTCTGCAGATGTAGAGGGTTGTGAGAATACCCTTGAGGAACAGGAGGAAGTGCCACAGCCAGGAAAATGGTCGGATACAAGAAATTGAGTCCAAAGGAAAGATGGGGCAGAGAAAGCAGAAGGGACCCTCCCTACCGGTCTTTAGGGTGAAAGTAGGGAGGGGGCAGGCGTATTCAGAGTTGCAAGAGTCTGAATATGAATGGTGGAGTATGAAGCACCACTGCTTCTCAGGGAAGAAGCATCACATTCTTGCACTGGAAGGACTGGCAGAACCTGGGGTCGGAGTGAAAAGGGGGATCAGCCTAGAATCCCTACATAACCACAAGTGAACTAAATCCAATCCTCCTCAGATTCCATTGACCTTTATCTAACTCCTATCAGGGGCTAACCATTAGTTGAGAAGATTCCTGTGCATAGGTGTGAGCGCCAATAAATCTGTTTAACCGTGAACCTGATATTTCACGCCTGACAATTCCAGAGAGAGGCCCAAGACAAGAGACTGTGCAGTTCTGAATTGTATATGGGGGAGGGAGGAAAAGTTTCACCCCAGAATCTCCCAGGGTATATGGGGTAGGTTAGAAGGTTTTAGTCTGGCAAGATTATGTCCGTTGGGTGAAAGTAAATAAAGAAATGGATTCAATCAGATCTCACTGTGTCATCTTTGGACTTAGATCTGACAGAAAGCCTATAATAAATATAATTTTAATATTCACGACTTCGGTGTTCAAGTTTGATCTTTCTTGAATCGCTGACAGCAATGGTGCAATCACAGCTCTGCCTGTTTTTTATGTGCACCATCACGGATGCCATCTTGACTTTTTTGACCACGGCTTGCAGACAGTTATGACAATGGGGAATCCCGCTAAACTCCGAGGCTGAGTCAGCACAAATTTTAGGGAAAGTGCCTAAAAGAATTCTCTGCGGTAGGTCTGTCTATCATCAAACATAACATGCAAATGCAATTAATGCCCAGCTGGCCATGTGATTCTAGAAAGCTCCATGAATTGGCTGCAGGTGAGCGATGGAGACTATGGGAAAGAATACTCACGACGATGGTAGGTGTCATTAATCCTCCGGAGTTCCTCGTTGGTACGAGAGGCCAAGATTTCTATCAGGCAGCCCTCATCTGTCCCTGCCCCCTGCAAGACAGACAAAGTGCTTCAAAAGAGTGCCAAAGCTGGGCAAATGCCAACTGAAGCAAGATTTTTCTAGGAACATCTCCAGGCTTCAAAATAATCTCACAAATCTCTGGTTCTTTGTTGTGGTTAAAAATTATTATTTTTTTTTGCAAACCTTCATTGCTCTTTTCAGCTCCTCCACATCATACAGGGTAATAGGGGTCATCAGTCCAATAATAACGTTCTCAAAATTCTTACTCAGCTCAGACTTCAGGTCATTAATCAAATCCTGTTGGGGAAAGAAAATGATTGGATAATATCATTGTGCCTAGTGTCGTTTTTTTGTTTCAAGTGCGCCACCCAAAATTAAACGTTACTTCTAATTTTCTTCTAGAACTGGTGTTACTTCCTTCGAGGAAGAAGTCAAAAGCTGTACGACAGCTGGCTTTTCAATTTTAGGGACCCAGATCAATATATTTTGTGGACCACAGAATCTCACATTTGACATGATCTTTGGAAACAATGAATTTTGGCTGAAAATTCTCAGGCTCATTTTTTTTTATTTTTTACTTCTTTGCTTCTTCCATAGCTCCTTCTTTGTTCCATATCAACCTTGATACCTTTCTGTCCTTCTTTCTGCTATGTATACAAAATAAACAGTTATATATATATGTGTGTGTGTGTGTGTATTAAGTGTTTTTCTATCGAGACACCTGGTCTACCCCAACATGTGGGAGGGAGCATTCTGCTCCCTTTCGCCTTTCAGCTCCAATCCAGGAGCCCTCAAGCACTTGCATTCACGACAAACCATTTTATACCAAATTTATATTTTGCTGATAAAGAAATAAAGGGAGACTAGTATAGATCTATTTCAAGCTTTTTAGCTTTCATCAGCTAAAAAAGCTAAAAAGCTTGAAATAGATCTATATTAGTCTCCCTTTATTTATCAGCAAAATATAAATTTGATATATGTGTGTATATATATATTTGTGTGTGTGTGTGTATTTAGAGGTGTATGTGTTTACATATATATATGTATACACAGCAAATGTATATGTATGAATATGGGTATATATATGTTTCTTTTGAGAGTGGGCATCCCAATTTCATTTTGAATGTTTGCCAGTGTGTTTACCAAAAGAAATGATAATAAAGATTATCTTATCTCATCTCATCTTATCCTCTCCCATATTATTTAGGAAGCCTGTTACCTCATAGCACACACTAATGTGATTTGTGAGAGTCAATTCTCCTCAAATAAGCCCTAAAATCACTCTTCAAAGGAACCTGCCAGGATTCTGATATTCACGATGATTCTGACAATTGGTCAAAAGAATCTTCTGTTGAAATGACAGAAATAAAGTACAGCTTAGCCAGCCTTTAAGGCTGTGGGAAGTTCCATAAGTAAAGCAAAGCTTGTGAGTTAAACCTGTGATCAAAACCACAAAAGGCATGCGTGAGTATTTGTATAATTTGCTTCAAACTGCACTCGGGGTTCTTTCAATCTTACGGGAGGACGCACCTTTGTTCAGCTGAATAAATGTGAATAAATAAATAAAAGAGACACTGTCTCTTTGTTTGCACCAAGCCACACCTGACCCTGCGCAACACAATTAACCTTTAATTTCAACAATTCAATAATAGTTAATCTATCTCCTTATTTAAACATTTACAAAGTGACTGTACCTTCCAAAGAGATAAAGAGAGAAACAGAGAGAGGGAGAGAGATGGGGGGTGGGAAATCAAACAATTGTCAAACGAAGAAAAAGTTTGGCATTAGCAATAGAAGCAATCAATTTTTTTGACAGGTATCCCTGGGTTAATGGGATTGAACAATTCACTTTGCAATCTATATCTGAATCCAGTCCCAGAGTTCCCATTCAGTGCTACCTACCCGGCCAATAGAGGATTTGTAGGCCATCTTAATCTCCTGCCGTTGGGACAAGTTCCTGTTGACCAAAATCTCAATGATGGCATCTTCATCAGTACCTGGGACAAGACAAGAGACCCAAGATTCAGAGAAGGTCAAGAAAGAGGACCAAGGAGTTGAAACTAGGATGCATGGAGCACAATATGGGGAGAAGCTGGCAGGTGAAATGAGGTACTTGTTTGGCAAGCAGGAAAATCCAGGTAATCAAGACCTCCAGAGCGAAGCTACCGGAAACACAAATCAGAGGGGAGAATACCGGCGTGTGGACCTAACTCAGAAGAAGGGCATTTCTCACGGTCTCTTCGATGCATCCCTGTGCAATTTTATGAATATTCTCTGCACAAAGCAAGTTTAGCCTTCCCATCTCCAGCTGGGCAGGGTTTATAATTCCCAGCAGGATGTCCATGGAGGCTCTTCACCATCCAGGTCCTGGTTTTTCCAGAAGGCAACTGGACCTTCTTGGGTTTTTTTTTTCTTTGAAAATGTTTTGCTTCTCATCCAAGAAGGTTCTTCTCATCTTGAACTGAAAGAACCTTCTGGGATGAGAAGAGAAACATTTTCAAAGGAAAAAAACCCCAAGAAAATCCAACTGCCTTTTGGAAAAAGCACCTTGGGGAATTCGCATCAGGCAGAAGCTTCTGGTGGGAAATTTTGGAAGCTCCAGTCCAAGGGTGCCAGGTAAGAGAAGAGGATCTAGCACCGTGATGATGAACCTATGACATGCGTGCCCAAAGTGACACGCAAAGCCATTTCACCCGGCACGCACGGCCTTGGCTGTTTGTCTTCCAGGTTTCTGGCGCGACAATCAGCTGTCCTTCGCGCGTGGGGCGCCGGCCAGCTGATTGTTGGGTGCACATCAGAGGTGGGTTTCAGCAGGTTCTGACCAGTTCTGGAGAACCGGTAGCGGAAATTTTGAGTAGTTCGGAGAACTGGTAGTAAAAATTCTGACTGGCCCCTATTCTCTGCCTCCTGAGTCCCAGCTGATTGGGAGGGAATGGAGATTTTACAGTATCCTTCCCCTGCCACGTCCACCAATCCACGCCTACCAATCCATGCCACACCCACCAAGCCACACCCACAGAACTGGTAGTAAAAAAATTTGAAACCCACCTTATTATTTATTTGTCTCTGTTTTAATTGGTTTTAATTAGGATTTTCCTTTATTATTGTATGTTTTTTAACTTGTGTTCGTCGCCCTGAGTCCTTTGGGAGAAGGGCGGCATATAAATATTTGTAAATAAATAAATAAACCCGGAAGGTCCGCTTTTCCAGAGCGCGGCCCTGACGAGCCCGTGGATGCATGATGTTTCCGCGTGACCTTTTCGACACTTGGTGTGGAAAAGTTTCACCATCACTGATCTAGCATGTCGCAAACTTTCTAATCTGATCAAAACGGACTTTGAGGCAGAAACCTTACAACTTCAGAGCAATCAATGAAGAATAAAACGGATGACTCACCCAACCCTTTCATAGCTTTGCGGAGAGCCTGGGCATCGGCCTCAGGGCTGAAGTTGGAAGCCCCCTTGATGGTTCCTCTGTTTCCTGCCTAAAAGCCACCGAATATCAAAAAGTCAAAGCCCAGAAGAGATGGAACCACAGAGGAAGAAACAAGAAAGGAAAAAAATCCAGATGTTTGGGGAATCCTTAACTTAGGATCACAAAAGAGAATCCAAAGTTTCTGTGGCTAAACAAGAGAGCTGTCAAGAGCATTTTAGGTTCTATTTAATTGGGCCAAACTATGTTATGATAATAATTTTAATTAGCAATTTTATGATCTTTGTGTATCTATATTTTTCTTGGCTGTACACCGCCTTGAGTCCTACCCCATTCACTACACCCAACTGGCTCTCAAGGAAGTAATTAGGAGCTGCCATCCTACGCAGGGAACGGATGGTGAATTTTTAGCATGCTTTCAAGGCCACCTGGCTAGAGCTCTGGGCAGCCACAGAAGCTTTGCTGCCACTTAAAGAAAGGCTGGAGAAAATCTGCTGCCTCAGCCAGCCTCACTCGGGGAGGAAGCCAGGTTGAACCCCGTGGACTGACAGTCCAGCTGCCACAGCAGCCTCGGAGCTTGTCTACACATTGAAAGTAGCAAAGGGAGGGAATGTTAACTGGGTTTGGATCTAGTGCTAAACCAAGGTTTAACTGTGGCTTGCTGAAGACACCACAATTGGCTACCTTGGCGCAAGAAACGCAGCCTTAAACCACCATTCATGGCACACCATGGCTGGGGTCACCCCATTCACTGCACCCAAAACAAAGGGACTGAATTTAGATTTACTGTGACCAGGAAAAGGCTTTTATCTTCAGAGGCTAATTATGTTGTGCAGCAGAAAAGAGACTACACACCACAACTGACCGCTAGCCAACTGCCGTCTCCGGTGCCACACCAAGCCCTCATCGTAGCGGTTCCCAAGGATAACATTTACCCCATCAAGGATAATCCTTCCATCTGCTTAATTGCCCTGAGCCAACAGCTCAGGACATTGGCCCTTTGATTAGACCCAGGGAGTGCCAGGCACCGCCTGGTCCTGCAAGGAACCAAACCCACGTACCATGGCAATAAACGTCCTGCAATTCTCTAGCAACCAGTCAGCCTTGCAGATGGTCCCTGCAATAAAAAAGAGAATTAATTCAGATAAGGCTCAGCAAACACAGGAAGAAAGGAACCGTTATTAACCTTTGTGGGACTTTCTGATATTAAAGAGGAATATTAAACAATGTCTGAGGCTTGGAAGGATTATGGGTGGGAATGAACATCCTCGGCAGGGAAACATGTACTAAATGGGTGTATGTGGGCCCTGAAGACTTTCAATGTGGGTCTCTCAATCCACCCCCCATAATTGCATAAAACTGCCATTTTTAAAAGAGGAACGAATCGTACTAAATCTATGCAAATAATTTCATTCCATTTTAATGGCACGTAAGCTATACCAAAGATAGGTTGGGTGAAAAACATCAACATGCCCTCGCTTGCAAAGTTACAGGCTCTAACAAAGCACTGCCCTCAAATCGAGGTGCAGAAACACTGAACACCAGGATAAACACCAGAACAAGACAGAATTATTTATCACCGAATGTCTGAAGTAGCTAAAAAGGGCCTAAAACTTCATAATTTGTGATTAAGACTGCTTCGGCCCTGGACTATATCCGAAGGGACAGATGGAGCATCTCTTCCACCACCACCTCCTTCCTTCATCCTCTGCACCGGCCTGGAAGGAGGAGGGGGGGGTCCCAGTCTCCTGCCTTCCCTCCAGACACAGCCCAGGTGGAAAAAAGCCCACTCCCCCTGTTCTGATCTGGGCTCAGAGAATTGTGGCTGAAGTCAGTAAACTGGGTTAAACCGAGGTGTCCTTAATGCCCTCTGAGCTTGGAAAGCACCCAGGACCCCTTATTTCAACCTCACCTTACAAATATTCTCCTTTCCTGTGTTAAAATTATACAGAGGGAAAGCGGAAGAGGACAAGTCACCATGGTCAACTCATTGAGGGACAATTCAATTTAAGTATTTGAAATAATTTAAAAAATATTTTAACTTTTTGCCATTCGCATTTCATTCTGTCCCTCCTTTTGTATCCTTTAAGGATTCTATCCCACCATTTCTTTGATATTAGGGTAACTCTTGTCCTGCAGCGAGCTGTCGCAGAGCGAATTGGCCATCGCAAGTTGACTGGGGATGAGTTGGCTGCACCAAGTTGGCCATGCCGAGCTGTCCTAGACCCGAAGGAAAGGGGGCTCGCTGTAGATACGCAGGCAGTGTTTCCTAGGCAAAAGGGCTGAAATAATGTTTAAGTCCAGAACTTCGAGATATCATCTGGAAGTGGTTCAGGCAGATACTTCCCAAAGCCACGTGAATATACAGAGGAGGAAGAGGCCAAACACAATCAAACTGGGAACAGTCTATTACTATCACCCATTTCAGTATAAAGATAGTTTTTAGCCTTTGGGTAGAGTTTTCCCTGGCCTGTCCTATCTCGTGAGGCTCACCACACAACTATGAATTTTGGTTACGAAGCTTCTTGCAAATCAATTCAACCTATGGCTTAACTATGTCCTTAGTGTAGACTTTCCTATAGGCTTCGGATACTGCGAATGCTTTCCCACAATTCCCTAGCCAATCTAGCTGGCTAGGGAATCCCCGGATATGGCCATCCCAACACAGCTTGCGGAGAACTGCAAATGCATCACTAATGTGGGCTGGGCCAAAACCAGAGGAGTTCCCCCAAAAGTGGAAATTTCCACGTCTGTCCCAGCCTGGATGAGTCATTTCTGTATAAAGCTGACAGACTTAATCTGCCTAGCATTCATTTCATGAACGGGCCCTCCCCTCCCTAATGTACCTCCCCCCCCACCCCAATTCCTACCCAGGAGGCAATCTTTGCATAGGCAGAAAATCAATTATATGTCAAGCCACATACTTATTAATGCCCCCGGAGCTTCAATAAGTAACTGGAAGCAAACAAAAAGGATTAAAAAAACGGAAGGCACCACTAAAAACCTCCACAAGCTGGATGTAAATCCAATAATTCACGCCGACTTCCCGCCTTGCTGTGTAAATCTCTCGCCACTGAATGAGGCTGTCGGTTGGTCTCATTTCCATCTGTTTTGCAACCGCTCCATGCGGAGCGATGGAAAATTTTGGAGCCACATTTCCGGCTCTGCCCATTCCATTCTGGGTTTCGCTTGGAAAAAAAAACAGGCCAGCAACTCTGCTGCTGCTTAATGAAGAACAGGCCTGATCACTTTTAAAAGGGTTGCTCTCAATGCTTCTGATGTGCCAGCAACCTCTTGTGTGGGGCGTGCAGTTAATTGTCTTCAATGACGGGTTTGACCCTTTTCAAGCCATCATGCTGTTGACAGCCCAACATTAGACTGTCATCAGAATCACAAGTCCTGATCCCTGATCCCTCGGCACCGCTCAGCAGGGAAAGCAGCTGCCCCTCCTGCTTACAGTCAAAATCTCCCCACAGCAGCTAGGGAGCACTTGGCATTCCTGCTGGCACCAAAGCTAAGGCCCTTTAGACTAGGGGTCCCCAACCTTAGCAGCTGAGCTGGCTGAGGAATTCTGGGAGTTGACGTCCACAAGTCTTAAAAGTTGTCAAGTTTGGAGACCTCTGCTTTAGACAGATCTCCTGCTTGCCGTAACTTAGCTTCTCCGATTGTCTATGGCAGAGGTATGGAGAATTCTGGGAGTTGAAGTCCACAAGTCTTAAAACTCAAGTTTGGAGACCTTTTGTATATGGAGATTCTTAGTCATCTAGGTCATGGTTGCCCCAAAGGAGCTTTTTCAAAAGGCAACTCACTTTCTTTTTCCTTGAAGATGTTTCGCTTCTCATCCAAGAAGCTTCTACAGTCAGAACTGAAGAAGCTTCTTGAATGAGAAACAAAACATCTTCATAGCAGTCTTCCGATATCTCAGGGGTTGCCCCAAAGAAGAGGGAGTCAAGCTATTCTCCAAAGCACCTGAGGGCAGGACAAGAAGCAACAGGTGGAAACTCATCAAGGAGAAAAGCAGCTTGGAACTAAGGAGGAATTTCCTGAGAACAATTAATCAGTGGAACAGCTTGCCTCCAGAAGTTGTCAATGCTCCAACACTGGAAATTTTTAAGAAGAGATTGGACAACCATTTGTCTGTAGTGATCTAGGGTTTCCTGCCTAAGCAGGGGGTTGGACTAGAAGACCTCCGAGGTCCCTTCCAACTCTGTTATTCTCTTCTAAAACAAGCAAAAAGGAAAAAAGTCAAGTTGCCTTCTGAAAAAGCACATTTGGGTTAGCTCCTCTGACTTACCCAGAGCTTCCTCTTCCTCCGCTGCCCTCTTTCAAAAGCCTACAGTGTGACTAAAGTTTGCATTGCGACAGAGATGCTCACCCCCAGCGACAGATGTGACCCACTGGAGCTGACTGGAGGATTACACAGCAGTCCTTGAGTTACATCCATGCATTCAACAGCTGAAGGCACTGGAGGGCACTGAAACAATGGACTTGCAACTAGTTTTCAACATTCTGGCCATTGCAGCACCCTTGCTGTCATGAGATCAGAAGTTGGGCTAGCTCATATTTATGATTTCCCCCTTAACCCACTTATTCAGCTGAAGATACAATATCATGTTTTTTTTAATTGAAGTTTTACAGAAAAAAAAGATTTCCCCCCCAGTATTCCCCCCACCCTTTTCCCCTCCCCCCTGTACAGTATCATAGTATTAACATGCCTACGGTGTATATTTGAGCTCCCAGCAAACCTGCAAAAACCAGAACCTAGAATACTGCGTCCAGTTTTGGTCACCACATTATAAAAAAGTTGTTGAGACTTTGGAAAAAGTACAAAGAAGAGCAACTAAAATAATTAAAGGCCTGGAGATTAAACTGTGTGAAGAACAGTTGTAGGATTTGGGTTTGGCTAGTCTAGAGAAAAGAAGGATTAAGGGGGACATGATAGCAGCATTTCAATATTTGAGAGGGGGTCAATTTATTCTCCAAAGCACCAGAGGGCAGGGAAAGCAGAGCCCTGGTGGCGCAGCAGACTAAAGCACTGTTATTAACATCAGCTGCCTGCAATTACTGCAAGTTCAAATCTCACCAGGCTCAAGATTGACTCAGCCTTCCATCCTTTCTAAGGAAGGTAAAATGAGGACCCAGATTGTGGGGGCAATAAGCTGACTTTGTATAAATATACAAAAGGATGAAGGCTATTGCTTAACGCATTGTAAGCCTGAGTCTCCGGAGAAGGGTGGCATATAAATCAAAGCAAAAAAAAAAAGAAGAAAAAAAAAAGAAGCAATGGATGGAAACCAATCAAAGAGAGAAGCAACCTGGAATTAAGGAGAAACTTCCTAACAGTGAGGACAATTAACCAGTGGAACAGCTTGCCACCAGAAGTTGCGGATGCTCCACCAGCGGAGGTTTTCAAGAAAAGACTGGACAACTATTTGACTGGGATGCTTGAGCAGAGGGCTGGACTAGAAGGCCTCCAAAGTCCCTTCCAGTCCTGTGGTTCTAAGAGGGGAAGGTAAGGCAGCTTGGCACATGGATCGCTGTTCCCGTTAACATGGGTAGATAATTGGCAAACAATCCACGCGGAATCGATCACCGTCAAGAATGCACCGCCTCCTTTTCAACCGACTGCCAGAAGTCCTAGCAAGGGAGAATTGTTTGTGGCATTGACCCCAAGCATCCATATTGAACATTTGGTTCACTCGAGACCCTCCCGCTGGTGTTTCCTTCTGAGCAGCAGTGAAGCTGGGTGACTCTGGATCTGCTCCCTTACTGGAATGAATCGAACAAGGCATCTTTGGGGGGGGGTATCAAACCCCCCCCTCTTTGCAACCTGCCCAATGGAGGGCCATCTGTTCTGGGGCTCTAGGAGAAAGCAAGAAGCCATCCTCCATTTTTGCGTGAAGATGCCGAAGAGGGAGACCAGTTTATCCCATTCTTCTCCCGCAGCCATTTTTTACCTGGCTGAGGGTCACATCCCTCAATTCAAGAGAAACCCCTTTTTCCACTTGGGGCCGAGTCTCTGCGCTGCCCCAGCCCCAAAAGTCGCATACAAGGGTTGATTTGGGACCCCCTGTTGTACGTGTTCTGCGTACAAAGAACATCTGCTCTCCCCAAACTGAGCTCCCCATAAACAAAGACCCGGTGGCCTAGAGGTAGAGCTCTTGCCTCACAATCAGGAGGTTGTGAGTTCAATCCTAGGTAGAGGCAGATGTGGGGTCTCCTGTTGGGCAGGGGGTTGGACTAGATGACCCGCAAGGTCCCTTCCTTCTCTGTTAATCTGTTATAATCTGAGCTGGTCCTAACCCAAGTTTAGAAGGTTTCAGGTGTCAAAAAAGCTAAAGGCACCAATTTTGTGCCTTATCCCTTATGCTCTCTGGCCTCCTTCTCCAACACACTTCTAGAAAGGTTAGAGGAGGTTTTCTCAATCTTAAAATGTAGAGTGTCACCAAGCTTGGCAATTACGGAGGTCAGTTGTGAGACTTGTAAGGTGGGCCTGATTTTATGACCCCTTCAGATGGGGGGGGGGCAGAGGGAAGTAACTCAAACATGCCATTTCTTCATGTCCAAGATGTTCACAAAAATCAGAAGTGCCAGTTGTCTGCCCCCCCCCCACCTCCACCTGGGTCCTACAGAAGGAGCCTCAAGGAGCAGTGGGGTATTCACCCCTTCAATTCTGTGACCCCCCCCAACATTGGGGGCAAAGGCACAAGGCTCGGTCCCATTCCACATTCTCTGGGAGTGATGCTCTGAACCAGGGGGGGGGTCTCCGACCTTGGCAACTTTAAGACTTGTGGACTGACTTCAAACTCCCAGAATTCCTCAGCCAGCTCAGCTGCCAAGGTTGGAGACCCCTAAGTCTAAAGGGTCTTAGCTTTGGCGCCAGCAGGAATGCCAAGTGCTCCCCAGCTGCTCTGATCCTCCCTGATCAACACTTTAGGCCAGCGGTCTCCAACCTTGGCAACTTTAAGACTTGTGGACTTCAACTCCCAGAATTCCCCAGCCAGCTTTGCTCCCAGTCTTAAAGCTGCCAAGGTTGGAGACCCCTCCTCTGAACCATCCACTATTTATTTATTTATTATTTTTATTATTTAGTTTGATTTATATGCCGCCCTTCTCTGGAGACTCAGGGCAGCTTACAATGCGTTAAGCAATAGCCTTCATACTTTTGTATATACCTGCTTAGTAGGGCTTTTGGCCCCCCCCAAGCGGTGTTCTATTTTATACAAAGTCAGCTTATTGCCCCCGCAATCCGGGTCCTTATTTTACCTACCTCGGAAGGATGGAAGGCTGAGCCAACCTTGAGCCTGGTGAGAATTGAACTTGCAGTAATTGCAGGCAGCTAAGTGCTACTTCAAAGGTAGTTTAGTCCACTGCACCACCAGGCTCCTCTAACCACATGCGCTCAGTGTATACCTGCTGAACCACCAAAAACTGAACCGAGGTTTACATTAACCAAGCTCAGCCTGTTAAATGACCACAGCTGGTTAAGCATGCAGGGAATGGGGGGGTTGGGTGAACCCCAGTCCTTGGGGCCGTTAAGAGTTGAGCCCGGCCGCCGAGGGCTGCAGGGTTATTCTTAGCAGCACATAATGCACTTTGCAGAGCTGCCTTTGCTCCCTGGATGTGCTGGCTTTGCATTTTCCAACCTTGTTCTCAGAGGTCCTCATGGCAAGCAGATTCTCTTCCCCCCCCCTGCCCCCCCATGCTTCATGGAGAATGGACTTCCTCCGTTTTCCTTCACACACCGCCTTTGCCATAGATTGGCCCCGCGCACTGCAAGGACCCTCTCGTAGTAGAATGGAATGAATGAGCCGGAAGGGACCTTGGAGGTCATCTAGTCCAGCCCCACTGCTCAAGCTGGAGACCCTGCCTAGTCCATTTCAGATGAAGTGACTTTCTGGAAAGCCTCCTTCAAAGTGATGGAGAGCCCAGGATTTCTACAGTGAGAGTTGTTGGTAGAACGATGCCGCAACGGTCATTAAGTGCGAAAAACGGTCCAAAGTCCCTTTTTGCCCGGGCCGCTGTAACTTTGAACGGTCACTAAACGAAAGGTTGTAAGTCGAGGACTGCCTGCCCAGTGCTGGGGGCGAAAGGGGCTCGCCGACGCAAAGCGGAGCCACTCCGGCCGCTCTCCGGCCACTCCCGGGCGCCAGGAGCCAGCCCAGAGCCGCGGCCGCCTCCCCGCATCGGTCCGTGGCCCCAAAGCGGCGCCGTCCCGTTTTCCCGGGCAGGAGAGCCGTCCAACCCGCCACCCTCGGGCGCCGTCGCGGCTTCCCACCGGCCCGCGAGGAAGAGCCCGCCGCCCGAAGGGGCCTCGCAGCCGCCCCGCTGCCCGCCAGGAGCCGCCCGCCCCGTCGGTCCCGGCCGCCTCGCCTCGCCTACCTGCCTGCTCTCGTCGCCGCGCTGGAAGCCGCTCGGGCCGGCGCCGCTTCCTTTTTAGGGACGGCCAGGCCCGCCCTGGAGGGAGCGGTCACGGGGCAGCGCCGGCCCTCCCCGCCCAGCGGCTGCCGGGACTTCCCGCGGATCGGGTTGCAGCGCGGCCGGGAAAGCAGAAGGCGCTGAAGGCCCGACGGAGCCGCTTTCCCTCAGCTCCTCCGACGGCCCCTCAGGCGCACCAGCCCCCCACCCCCCATCTCTCTCTCTCATCTATCTTTTATCTATCTCTCTATCTCTCTATCTCTCTATCTCTCTATCTCTCTCTCTATCTCAGTCTATCTATCTATCATTTATCTATCTATCTTTTATCTATCTATCTATCTATCAATCAATCATTTATCTATCTATCATTTATCTATCTATCATTTATCTACCTATCTATCATTTATCAATCAATCTATCTATCTATCTACCTGCCTACCTACCTCTCTCTCTCTCTCTATCTACCTATCTCATCTATCTAACTATCTATCTATCATCTATCTATCTATCTATCTATCTATCTATCTATCTATCTATCTATCTATCTATCTATCTATCATTTATCTATCTCTCATCTATCTATCTATCATTTATCTATCAATCAATCTATCTACCTACCTACCTCTCTCTCTCTCTCTCTACCTATCTCTCATCTATCTATCTAACTATCTATCATTTATCTATCTATCTATCTATCTATCTATCTATCTATCTATCTATCTATCTATCATTTATCTATCTATCTATCTATCAATCATTTATCTATCTATCATTTATCTACCTATCTATCATTTATCAATCGATCTATCTATCTACCTACCTACCTCTCTCTCTCTCTCTCTCTCCCTATCTCTCATCTATCTATCTATCTATCCATCCATCCATGTCTGTCTATATCTAACTCTACAATTTCTCTACCTATGTGTCTATCCATCCCTCTCTCTCCCTCTCTCTGACTCTATCTACCACTCTCTCTCTCTATTTCTCTATCTACTTATGTGTCTGTCCATCCATCCATCCATCCATCCATCCATCCATCCATCCATCCATAGTTTGGATTGTTTTTGCAGGCTGTAGCCATTGACACTTCTGTGCATTGTGAGCGTGTACATTGTCTGCATCTCCTTTCCCACATCCTGGTGGACTTGACAGCCTAGGTTAGGCTTGTGGGTGCTCCCTCACCGGAGGCTTTTAACAACCATTTGTCTGGAATGATATAGGATCTCCTGTCCTGGGCAAAGGGCTGGACTAGAAGACCTCCGAGGTCCCTTCCAACTCTGTTATGATTCAATGATCGAATGGTTCTGCAACTGCATCCTGGAAGCCCCACCCAGGTGAATCCAGGTGAGTCCTGGCAGCTTTCCAGGAGGCAAGGCCTGGATTGCTTAACCTCCCAGGTGCTCTTGGAGACGCCAGATCACTGCCAAGTACAAAAAAGAAAAGGGGGAAAAATGGTCCACTTAATATATCCTGACAGTTGGCAGCGAATTCCTGATAAAGAAGCTCTTATTTTATGGGGCTTTTTGTCTGTGAGAAGATGATAGGAGGAGGAGAATCAGAGAGGGAAAATGGTGCGCCTGCTTCTTGTGCAAACGAAGTTTCACACACGTGTGAGTGCCCGCTACTTGTGCAAATGGAGCTGTGTGCAAGTGCATGCATTTTCCAAACAGACCAGGGCTCAGGGGTTGGAGTCTCCTGCTATAAATCAAGGTAGGCCTTTTTTGTTTTTGTTTTAGAAAAGCATATAATTCACTGTTCTTTGTTTATTTATTAAATCAGGTAAGTTTTAACTTTTTTCCTGCTTTAATGGATCAGAATTTAGAAGCCATTTTAACATGGTTTGGCTATGGAAAATTCCAAGAGAAAAAGGGAAGTCACAAAATGCCTATGCTAAACAGGAGCAATTGTCATGTCAGCCTATACGCCCTCTTCGAATACATAGATGGATGCCTTTTTGCAAGGCTTCTAAAAAATGATTTATTTTTGTGATTAATATTGCTGTTATGATCTATATAGTCTGCCTGCCTGCCTGCCTGCCTACCATCTGTAACACAAATAGACAAGGCCAAATCATTTTAATGCTGCTGGCTATAGCTGAAGAAGCTTCTTGGATGAGAAGCGAAAAGTCTTCGAAGAAAAACCAGAAAGTCTCTTGAAAAAGCACCTTTGGGCTGGTGGCTATACTTTTGAGTGCCAGAAGGTGGCAGTATGACCACATACAAGCTCAATGAGAAGTTAGTTTTAGGGCATTTAAAATGCTGAAAAAATACAGTTGATTGATGCTAATTGTCTTCACCCTTGGGACTCATGCAATCATACAAACAGGATATTTTCCCTGATATTGGTTTACATATCTTTGTTACAGGCATAAGGTGTGTGAACTATTTTCCTCAATCTCTAAATAGCAAATGTTCAGGGAGAGCAGAAATATTTGGAGTAAGTGTAAAACTATGGAAAGTTCTGTCTTGGGTCTACTTGTGCTATGTCTTATGCACAAGGTAGATTGCAGCTATATTTTGCTCAAAGCCTGTGAGGTTTTTTGAGATTTTCTGAGCTTGCGTGAATTGTTTCGACGGTCAATGTTTCTTTCTTTCTTTCTTTTAAATAAATATTTTTATTTCTTTATTTCTTAAATAATTAATAATTCTTAAATTTTATTCTTAAATAAATATTTTTATTTCTTTATTTTAAATTTTGTATTCATATGTTTTATTCTATGGCTGTTCACCGCCCTGAGTCCTTCGGGAGTAGGGCGGTATACAAATTGAAATAATAAATAATAAATAAATGTTTCGCTTCTCATCCAATCGTTTCTCACTGCATGGTGCTAGGTTGAAATGCTCCTATATTACCATATGTAGGAAGAAATATCCTTCTGGGTTCAGCTCCAAGTGGGGAAAAAGACACTGGAAACATGGAGACTGCTTGGAAAGATGGTTTAATGGTGGACAGGATCACGTGGTTTGAGTTCCTGAACAGAAAAGGGCAGATACAGCGAGTTTTCGGCTTTTATGCTCTCTCTGGCTTTGAACTTCCTGGGGCCCAGAAAGAGTATCCTGATTGGTTGTCAGACTCCCAGAGGGTGGGGGTCTTGGCTAGCCTTGCTGGCTGATGTAATCTTCCCAGGTGCCATGTGGTGAGTTTCTGTTGCTAGATGGGTCCTATTGTGTTGCAGATGATGGTCCATTGACAAAGATTTAGTTTCTGCCTCTAGCCCATTGACAAAGTACAGTGGACTAAAGCACTGTTATTAACAACTGCTGCTTGCAATTACTCAAGTTCAAATCTCACCAGGCTGAAGGTTGACTCAGCCTTCCATCCTTTCAAAGGTAGGTGAAATGAGGACCCAGATTGTGGGGGCAATTAGCTGACTTTGTATAAATATACAAAAGTATGAAGGCTATTGCTTAACGCATTGTAAGCCGCCCTGAGTCTCCGGAGAAGGGCGGTATATAAATTAAAGCAAAAAAAAAAGGGTGGGGGCAGGAAGATGGGAGCTGCTTCGTCTTTCAAACATGCTTCTCCATTTCTCCTCCAAGGAAACATAATATTCTGCCTTTTTAATATTTCCCAAAATATTTCATTCTTCTAGGAAAGGGGTGGGTGCTAACTTCCTACGCATATATACGTAGTTCTCCACTTATAACCATTCGTTTATTGACCATTTGAACTTACACCACTGAAAAAAAGTGACTTATGACCAGTTTTCACACTTACGACCATTGCAACAACTCTGGGGTTACGTGATCAAAATTCAGACTCTTGACAACTGGCGTGTGTTCATATGACATGCCGTGTCCCAGGGTCATGTGATCACAAGCAAAGTCAATGGGGGAACAAAATTCACTTAACAACTGTGTAACTAAATAAAAAACTCCAGCGATTCGCTGACCAACAGTGGCAAGAAAAGTGGTTCAGTTGGGGCAAAACTCCCTTAAAAATTGTCTTACTTTAAGCAACAAAAAATTTGGGCTCAGCTGTGGTTGAAAATGATGGGCTATCTGTACAAACTATTCTTCCCCTCTTCCCTTCCCGCACATCTTTGTTTAAAATCTAAATTACCCTTCTGGAGACTAAGCGTGCATATCCTACCAAAACTTAATTGGTTTAACCATAGTTTAGGGCAGTGATGGCTAACCTTTTTGCTGTCGCGTGCCAAAAGCAGGGGGAGCATGGGGAGGGGGTCGTGCTTGCATGTGCCTACACCCATAATTCAATGCTCCCTGCACATGCGCATACGAACCTCCGTGCTCCTCCTGCTTTTGGCGCACGATGGTATGGTGGGACCGGAAAGCCTGTTTTTTTCGCCCTCCCCAGGCTCCAGAGGCTTTCTAGGAGCCTCGGGAGGGTGAAAACAGCCTCCCCTCCACTGGAGGCCCTCCGGAGGCCAGAAACAGCCTGTTTCCTGACTTCCTGTGGGTCCAGAAGGCCCGAAAATTAGCTGGCCAGCACGCGCATGCACGCTGGAGCTCAGCTAGGGCAATATGCGTGTGCCCACTGATCCAAAAAGCTTCTTTTTGGTGCCACCATCCAGTCAGAGCTGAAGAAGCTTCTTGGATGAGAAGCGAAACATCTTCAAAGGAAAAACAAGAAAAGTTGCCTTCATTGCTGCTTACAGCTCTCTTGGCTCCAGAGAAGGCCCTGGAATGTGTGGCGTGGGTACCAGGAAGCCCACCAAGGGCAAGGAAGATGACTCTGGGGCTCCTTCATGCCTGGGTGGGGAAGGGGGGGTGCACAAGCCGCCCTCCCCTGCATCAACAGAGGGCCTGATCCTGCCGAGAGAGGCCTCTGCCCTTTAGCGGATCTTCAGTTGGCTCCGCGAGAGCCAAGCAGCTTCCTTGAAGGAGACCAGGGTGGGGTAGATAGAGATAAACCACGATAGATGTAAGCCATGATCATTACAAGCCAGGAACCTGTGATTGGCCTCTGAATTTCCCAGAATGCCTCTGGGCCTGTGGGGGGGTGGCTTTATTAATTGAAAACTCCACCTTCTCTTCCCTGCACCACTACTCCCCTCGAGGGTCCTCTGAAGGTCCATGCTGGCAGCAGAGGATTATGGGAATCGGAATCCAAAAGGCTTTGTAAGCGCTCCTTGGGGGGAGGCCAGAAGTAGGGTTGGGAAAAGCTTGCAGGAAACGGCCTTTAGAGCCAGCTGGGTCTAAATGCTGGGTGCTAAATGGCTGGGAAAGGGGGCTACAACCCCCTTGGGATTATTTAGAAAGGCATCCCTTTAAAGCAGTGTTTCTCAAGCTTGGAAGGTTGAAGATGGGTGGACTTCAACTCCCAGAATCCCCCAGCCAGCGCTGCTGGCTGGGGGATTCTGGGAGTTGAAGTCCACCCATCTTCAAGCTTCTAAGCTTGAGAAACACTGCTTTAAAGCCCCCCCCCCAACGTCACGATCACGGGAACCAAAACTCAGTCCGTGCAAAAGCTTGGCCTGTCGGAACCCCCCTCCCCCCATCCACCTGAGAACCTGGCGGACTACATCTCCCGTCACCCCGCTTCCCCGACTTTCCCCCCCCCCTCCCCGTTGCTATCTGGGACTTGTAGTCTCCGCGGGAGGTGGTGGTGGGGGCGGCGCCTCCTCCCTCGGAGGGAAACTACTCTTCCCAGCATGCCAAGCGGCAGAACGGCTGGTGCGATTTTGAAAAAAAAAAAAAAAAAAAGAAGGTGGACGGAGCGGGAGGGGGGGCAGAAAAGTACAGGGAGCCCCCTTCGCGAAGCTGCTCCTCCTCCCCCCTCCTCTCCTCCCCGCTTGGGGGGTTTTCAGGGCGGGGGGCTTGGGGGGGGTCCCAGAGAGGGGGGGGGCAGAGAGAGAGAGGAAGGGCGGGCGAAGGTTTCCCTCCTCCTCCTCCTCCTCCTCCTGCTGGCTCGGGGGAAGCGGCCCTTCCTGTGACGGTCCATTTCCTGGCCGGAGCGGGCAGCGGGCGGAGGGGGAGACGGGCAGCGGCGGCGGCTGCACGGCATGGTCTTCTCGCTGCCGGCCCCCCCGGCTGCCTCCGCCGCTCCTCGCCTGCCCGCCGCTGCTACAGTGTAGCGATGCTGCAGGGCCGGCGCGGCGCCCGCAGCGGAAGCCGCGATGGTAACACTGTGGCCCGGCCAGGTAGCTGCGCCCGCGGGAGGCCGGAGGGGGAAGGGAAGGGAGGGGAGGAAAGGAGGAGAGGGGGAGGCCGCGGCCCCTCAGGCAGCTGCTGTGGGGAGGAGGGGGGCTCCCCGCGCCCTCCTTTCTGGGGGGGGGGCTTTAAGAAGGCCTCCTCGGCCGCTGCTGTGGGGGGAGGGAGGGGGCGGCAAGAGAGGAGGGGGGCTCCCCGACCCCTCTTCCTCCTCCTCCTCCTTTGGGTGGGGGGGGTTGAAGAAGGGGCCTCCTCGGCCTCTGCTTTCTCCCCCCTCCCCACCTTTCCCAGCTCCTTGGGCCCCTTCCCATCCCTTGCAAGAACCCCCCCCCTTGCCTAATATTGACCCCTGAAGCTCTGTGGGGGCAGCGACCGACCTATATAAATAACCTGTCTCTTTTTTTTCTCCCCCCCTCCCCCCCCACAGGTCTGAGTGCGAATCGCAGCCGCTGGACTGGGCCAGCGAAACCTTCCTGGGCTGCCCTTTAAGGAGGGGGAAGCAGAAGAGCTTGCCTCCCCCCACCCACCCCCCATCCCCAGTCCTTCCTTTCGGCCCGCCTGGCAGGGAGCTCTTGTCCGTTTGACCTTCTCCCTCCCTCTGTGGCGGAGGGAAGCCTGGCACCCCCCTAGCTGAAGAAGAAGAGGAAGAAGAAGAAGCCAAGGGGGGGAGGGGCACAGGTTGGCACTTTGGGGACCATGAAGAAATTTTTTGACTCTCGCCGGGAGCAGGGAGGATCCGGAGCTGGTTCGGGCACCCTCGGAGGCGGTAGTAGCAGCAGCACCGGGCCTGGGAGTGGATACGTTGGCCGTGTCTTCAGCGTGGGGAGGCAGCAGGTGACGGTGGAGGAGGTAGTGGCAGAAGGTAAGCCCAGGACGGGTCTTCCTCTCTTCCCCCACCCCCCAAATAGCTAATCCAATTAGGGGGCAAACAGGCTTCAATGTAATTTGGGCATTGATCTCCCACAATCCCGCTGTCTTGTTTTGTTGTGGAGAGGTGCTGCTCCTGAGAGCGGAAATTACCTTTTTTATTAAAATGTGTATATATATATATATGAGGGCTAAGAGGGATGAATGGCGTAGGCAGCAGGGGTCTCTCCAACCCAGGCAACTTTTAAGATTTTTTGGACTCCAACTCCCAGGATTCCAAGCTGGCTGAGGAATCCTGGGAATTGAAGTCCACAAGTTGCCAGCTTTAGAGACCCCCCCCCCAAATAGGGGGACAACCCAGCCTTGAGTTTCCAATCAACAGGCAGCCCTGAAACAGCCCCTCTGAGAACATGCAGCCAACACTCTCCACCCCCCCCCCCGTATTTCCTTCACCCGCGTAATAATGTACCAACCCCTCCTCCTTCCTTAATGGTGTTGCGTAATGTGCTTCGCTGATGCAAAGCCGAGCGTTTCTTCTCCTTCTGGTGCCGCCGCTGTAAATAAAGGGATAATGAGATGCATAGGTGGGATTTCCTCTCTCTATTCAGAGCCTTTGCTGCGTCACAAGGCTAAGGGTGGCCTGTTTGTCAGGGGGGTTGGGGGGCTCCGGGCTCCAAAAGCTGGGGTTCTCTTTGAGCCAAGGCAAAGGCTCCCTGAAGATTGCACTCTGCCCATGGGCAATGCAGAACACAAAAAACCACCATCCTGGCTTGCCTTGGAGCTAAAACGCACATTTCAGTTGCTTTTGCCTCTGAAGGCTCCAATTTTGTTTTGGTCCCTGGTTAGTTTATTAATCAGATTAATTTAGGCGCTGGCGGTAAGGAGCAAATTCCGTAGGGAAGAAGCAGGGTTGACCTTCCAAGTTTCTTTGTCTCTTGACGTGGTGATGGACAGGCATCATGGGGGGAGGGGGGGAGGGGGAGAAAAGAGTTAAGGCTTATGCAATGCATCAGCGAGAGGGAAAGAGGGAAATTGCTTAGCGGAATGCAATGGGTTCGGTCCGGGTTTCCTTAGGGATGGGCAATTCTCTATCCTTCTGCCAGGTCCCTTCGCTCCAGCATAGAGGAGATACCGAGTGGTGCATCTTCCATGCTGGACTTTGGAATGGGACCAGCTGGGATGGGTTCTGATTCTGACTCCTAGGTTTCCGAGATGCTGCTGGTCAGGATAGATTGCCGCAGACACGGCACAAGAGTACAGAGGGATCGGGCAAGCAGCCAGACCTCATCGTGTCTCTCCCACTTGCTCCAACAATTATGAAGCCTGGACAAAATGCTGAGTCCCGAATTTACCCGGGCGGGGTAAATCCTGCTGATTCAGAGGAGATCTCGTCTAGGCTGGGATCTCAGGAGGGGAGCTTTTAGTGAGGTGGGGTCCTGCAGGGAAGTTAAAGCCTTCTTTGTGGTTAAGTAATTGCTGAACAAGCCTCATGAGCTCCTTGCCAGTAGATTCCTTCGTGGAGAGAATGTGATCCCTTCATTCCACCTACCCAACCCCGAAACTTGCCTGCTTGTACCTCAATATAGTGAGCTTGGAATGAGGGCAAAGTGGTTGGTTTCTCTAAACTATGGCTTAGTTTTATTGGAAACCATCCTGGGGAATGTTGAGACTTACATTATGATTGCTGAAATGTAGATGGGCTAAAGCAGGGGTCTCCAACCTTTAAGCCTGGAGGACTTCAACTCCCAGAATTCCCCCAGCCAGCTTTGCTAAGGAAATTTCTCCTTAGTTCTAGGTTTTATTTATTTATTTTATTTTTAAATTTGTATACCGCCCTTCTCCCTGAGGACTCAGGGCGGTGAACAGCCAAGTAAAAACATAAACTGTGTTTATGTTATGCTTCTCTGCTTCTCTAGTTTCCACCCATTGCTTCTTGTTCTATTCTCTTTGGAATAGAGGTTGACCCCCTCTTCTTTGGGGCAACCCCTGAGATATTGGAAGACTGCTATTATGTCACCCCTAGTCCTTCTTTTCACTAGACTGGCCATACCTAGTTATCTCAACTGTTCTTCATACAATTTTGCCTCCAGCCCCCTAATCATCTTCATTGTCCTTCTCTGCACTCTTTCCAGAGTGTCAACATCCTTTTTATGTCATGGCGACCAAAACTGGATGCCGTATTTCAAGTGTGATCTTGCCATGGCATTATAAAGTGGTAGCAATGCTTCTGTGATCTTGATTCCTGAATCCTGGGAGTTGTAGTCCAATTTCTCCGGAGGGCACCTGTGTGAGACAGATTGATCTTCTGTTACATCTAGGCCCCATGAGTTTGGGCCTAAAATCCCACTTATCCGTGAATCTTTGAGTGAACCTGAGGAACTCTAAGCAAAGGATGGTGGTAGCTCAACATAACACTTTGCATATTGCATTGAGGCTATGAATAATTTAGCCCTGAAATAGTAAACTACCAGAAGGAAGTCTTCTTTAACTCCGTGAAGAAACCTAGTTTGAGTTGGTCTGAAGGCCATTTGCTGTCTTAAGGCGACACAGAATCCTTTGGAAGAGGGTCTTTTGGCTGAAGGGTGAGTCAAAATATTTCTAAGCAGCAAGAGAGTTTTATATAGCATTCATGCTGGCGTCTTAACTCCTTGCTGAAAACGGAAAAGTTTTTTTTTTAATATCTGAATTATGTATTAGTTAAACAGAATTGTAAAGCAGTATCAAAGACAGCAGGTCCTTAAGATCAAAGTGGCTGTTGTGGGCACGTGGTTACTTCTTCGTTTTTTCTCTTTGGTTGCGACAAAAATTAAGTTTCAAGATCTCGCATGGAAGGAATTTGCTGGCTCGGGAATTCTGGGAGTTGAAGTCCACAAGTCTTAAAGTTGCCAAGGTTGCTGGCTGAGGAATTCTGGGAGTTGAAGTCCACAAGTCTTAAAGTTGCCAAGGGTGGAGACCCCTGGCCCAGAACAGGAGATATGAAAACTATCACTTTCACCTTTGTCTTTGGTTTGGATGATTGTAATTTATTTTACACGGGGCTGCTCTTGAACAAACATCCATTGGCACACCTTTTTTGCTTATGGGAAAGTCTTATTACTGCCAATACAGCATCATTGCTGTGGAAGCTTCACTGTCTACTGGTGAGCTATTCAAGGAGCTAATTAAAAGTGCCAACGAGCTCAGGAGATGGGACTCTTATCACCGACTTTCGCAGGTAGATTCTGCCCCTTCCCAAAGTCTCAAGGAAGCAGGTGATGAATGTGCCAAAAGTTTCAACAGGAGCAGCTGTGTTTCCTTTTGGTGCCTGTCTCACCTGGTAGTCTGTGCCCTAAAGGGAGGATGGGGACTGCCCTCCAACTTTCATGGCTTGTTCAAGCTTTTCAGAAGTTGTTTGTAGAGGGATCATGGTTTTTTGGGGGGCAGTGATGGATGAATAGGGCGATATCTCTGGACTATGATTCATTTTATTTGATTTTGCATTGGTATTTCGTGACTCTCGTTCTTTCTGTATTCTAGTTCAGGGGTCTCCAACCCTGGCAACTTTAAGACTTGTAGACTTCAACTCCCAGAATTCAGCCAAGCTTTGCTGGCTGAGGAACTCTAGGAGTTGAAGTCCACCAGTCTTAAAGCTGCCAAGGTTGGAGACCCCTGTTCTAGTTAGCATTGCTTCAGACTGAACTGGTACATGGTGTGCATGTTTATAAATAAATAAATTATTAAGCTAACGTCCCCCTGGAGCCAAATTTAACTCCTGGTAGCATCACACACAGATTGGTGGAGTTTTCTTGGCAGTGGAACACAAACAGATTGTCTTCCCTTCTTCTGTGATGTTGACTTCCCAGTCTAGTCTACAGCTTTGGAATTTCAGCCCCCCCCAAATATTAACAAGACCCCCCAACCTGCTTAATGTCAAACAGACAAGGTCAGCTTAGATCTGGGAAGACCTGGGCTACACCAGGGAATATCACAGAAGAAGGGAAGACAGTCGGGTTCTGTTCCTCTGCCAAGAAAACTCCACCGATCGGAGGGCCCATCCTTGAACCCGGAGTTCTTACTGGAAACACAAAATGACCAAGCTCAAATTATCCTAGTTTTGGCACATTATTTGAAGACTCGGATTTCTAGAAGAAGGCTCTGATGTTGGGAAACGTAGAAGGAAAGAGAAGATAGCAAGGTGGATGGACTCAATTGCTTTGGAGATAAGGCACCATTGAAAGATCTGAAAGGCCAGGTTGAGAGCATCTCATCCTAGGAAAGTTCCATCTGTGTGGCCTTTAAGAGTTGAAACTGGCTTCATAGAACGGAAGCGATCAATGGAAAGGCCCAGGTTCTTTGAAAAATCCATAGTGCGTAGAAAGGTTGGAAGAAAAGGGAAGAAGGTGGATGGACTCTGTTACAGTGGGATCAGGACACAATTGCAAGACCAGGCTAGGGACAGATCAGGGATGGTCCATCCTGGAGAAAATTAAACCATGAAGCATCCACACTGACTTGATGACACATAATCCCCCCTTCCCCCCAAAGGTCTTCTTTCCGCTTCTTCTGTGTCATTCTTTAGGGGGAAAAGATGATGTCACTGGTCCTTTCTTAAGCTGCTTCCTCATAGGCTCATTTTCTGTCTGGGGACCTTATTTCGGAGAACATTTACACACCTCAGCATTTCAAGAGTGACGCTGACTCATGCCAAAGACTCTCCTAGGTTCCACCAGAGGTTGGTAGAGGTTCTGTGAAAGATCACGAGGGAACAAAATCGGTTTTGGAAGTTTGTGCACTGTGCAATTCTAGCGTGTGCAGTGGTGGGAATTCTATGTGCCATGGCCCAGATGCCAGCCTGCCTCTAGATTGGGTTGGTAGAAATGAATTGTACTGCAGTGTTTTTGTGTTTTTCTTTCTTTCTTTCTTTCTTTCTTTCTTTCTTTCTTTCTTTCTTTCTTTCTTTCTCTCTCTCTCTCTCTCTCTCTCTCTCTCTCTCTCTCTCTCCTTCCTCCTTCCTTCCTTCCTTCCTTCCTTCCTTCCTTCCTTCCTTCCTTCCTTCCTTCCTTCCTTCCTTGAAACCTGAAGATTATTTCAAGGATTTCTCGAGGGTAAAACAGTAGTGAAAGGTTGCTCTACTCCAACCCTCTCTTCCTAGAATGGCCACCAAAATTCCAGGGCAGAAGCTTGCAATGTCTGAGGCTCATGAAGTTCTTTACTGGCATTGAGGAGGTCACTGATTTTCATGGCTCCAGGGACGGAGCTTGAAGTGCTTCTTCTGAAGCTGTTCCACACCACACCACACCAAAGCTGGCTGAGGAATTCTGGGATTTAAAGCCCACAAGTCTTAAAGTTGCCATGGTTGGAGACCCCTGAGTAAGAGAGTCCCCGACATAGCCATGGTGCCTCTCCTTTTAAACTGTCCCCTTAGAGCCAGTTTGGGGAATGGCCCCCACTTCCCCTCGTTCCTGTCTCTTCTGCAATGCAGACAGCCCCCCTACCCACCAACGCAGACCAGGTGGACTGATGAGGAGTTTAGTGCCTTCTTCTTAAGAGTAGGATTAAAATCAGTTAAGGAAGATGGCTTTGAATTGGATGGGGAAGTACCCCTTCAAAGGGGTCGGGCAGGAGGGGGAGCTGATTCCCCCCCTCCCATCCCCATGCTGTGCCCTGCTCCTCTTGCTTTCTAGGGAAGAGGATCAAAAGGAAGAAAGTCAGCATTAAAAAGAGCGGAAACTCTTGGCTGTCTCATGACTGCACACTTCTCGGAGCTGAGTCATGTTCCTGTGCACACACTCGCTCGCTCACTCACTGACACTTTCCCGGTGTTTTTCCTTGCAAGTCGGATGTTGTCGACTGTCAGGCGGTAGCAAAAGGGAGATCTTTGGTTTCTAAGCCACTGGTTAAGGTTGCGTTTGTTGTCTTGGTTTTAAGCCACTAGTTAAGGTTGTGTTTTTCACCATTCCTTCGCCTGAGAACGGTTGCAGGATTTTGTGCTTCTGCTTTGCCAGAGCTGCCCTTCGCTGAGTCACCGTCCGGTTTGCACCCCATGGTTGGAAGGAGGTCAGCCCCAGAGGGGGAGTTGCGCGAAAGGCGGCATTATTGGCCTGGGGGTGGCCGCATCTGGGCTCGGTGAATTTCCTCGGTGGATGCCAAATCTGTGAATCTCTGGCTGGCTGTGTTCATATACCATGCAGAGCTCCAGGCCAGTTAAAGTAGCATTTAGCAATATGCTAAGATTGGTTTCTATGAAGCTGAGCTGGTACTTTTGTTGTTCAGCAGGCTGTGTCAGTTGTTTGCTCAGTTTTGGAATGGTGTGGCCTCAGAAACTAGGTTGCTTCATTAACCACGCTAAGACTGTTGTGTGAATCCACCTAGGCTTGGTGGGCATGGGGGACAGTTTAGTTTATTATATATATTATTATTATATTTGTATACCGCCCTTCTCCCGAGGGACTCAGTCACAATCCCAGCAGATCACAACCTTCTAAAAAGGACGGAACAATTCAATCAATCAGAATAGAGCTGGAAGGGATCCCCAGAGGTCTTCCAGTCTAACCCCCTGCTCGAGCAGGAGACCCTATACCATTCCAGACAAGTGACTGTCCAATCTCTTCTTAAAAGCCTCCAGTTACGAAGCCCCTACAATTTCTGAAGTTCCACTGATTAATTGTCCTCACTGTTAGGAAGTTTCTCCTTAATTCCAGGTTGCTTCTCTCCTTGATGAGTTTCCATCCATTGCTTCTTATCCTGCCTTCAGGCGCTTTGGAGAATAGCTTGACCCCCTCTTCTTTGGGGCAGCCCCTCAAATAGTAGAATACTGCTATTATGTCGTTCCCCCCCTCCCCAAAATCCTCCTTTTCTCAAGACTGGCCATGCCCAATTCTTGCCACCGTTCTTCATATGGTTTAATCTCCAGGCCTTTGATCATCTTAGTTTAATCACCAATGAAAGTGGCACTTTGGAACAAGAAAAGTCAGTTGTGTATTTATTTGCTGGATTGGTGTCCTGCCTTTCCTTCAGCAGCTCAAGGCAGCCTAAGTGGGGTCTGCATTCAGCGGTTCGATTACCCGCTGGTTAGACCTTCACATGTGGATCAACCCTCCACCTAGGAAGTCTCCCTGCGAAAGCCTGTTCCGCCGAATGGCAGCTTGTAAACTTTGTAGTGCATAACAATCCAGTGTTGTCTGGCATCCCGGCGTGTTTCTCAATGCGAGCATGCTGGGGGGATGTGCCAAGCCATCAGAAAAGGTCATTAGGACATTGGGTAAAAGTGGAAGTCACTCCGAACTCCACGTCCAGATGCCCACCGATCACACAGGGATGCGATCTGGCAGCCAACAGGATTGGGGGGCGTAGCACAACAGTTTTAACTGCCCTCTGATCGGTAATTTAATCTTCTTTAAAGCAGAATTGGCCAGCCTTAGGAGCCCTTCAAGACTTGCAAGTCAAATAGACTCCGGCCTATTATTCCGAGGCAGCTGGGAAGGTTTTATCCTCTTTTCTGAAGTCTCTTCGGGCTGATTCTCAGCATCTTGTTACGCAGCAGTTGGAGACTCTGTAGTTGGAATTACCATATTAATGACTTCATTATGCAGACTTACAAACTGCTGAAGGGTGCTCTTCGATGACGAAAGCCTACAAGTGGTTTATTTTATTTATTTATTTATTTTATTTAAATTTGTATACCGCCCTTCTCCTGGTTTACCTGCTGCCTGGCTGCAAACAGGATCAAGGAGTTTCTAGGAGTAGGTGGTGAACATTTTGAGTGTTTGGCTCAGGGTGGATTTGATTTAAATCGAGTTGATTTAAATCACAATTTAAATCATGACTTAAATCACTAGTAAAAAGGCTTGATTTAAATCCACTCGATTTAAATCATAATTTTTAAAGAGCAACTGTCATCTCTGCTACTGCTTTGACCCACTGTTGACTCACCGATAGTCCCAGTGTTGCAGAATATACAGCCTCATGCTACGTAACTAAGCTCCATTTCATGCTGAATAAACTCAATTATTTATGTATCTTAAATAGAAAACTATCTTACGATAGATTTTTACCCCAAAAGTTTTTTATTAAAATAAATTTGATAAAAATAAAAAAAATCCATTTTAAATCAAAAAAATCCGATTTAAGTAAAAAAAAATCAGTGATTTTTATCCACCCTGGTTTGGCTCAATCTTCACATTCCTTTCCCTCGGCTATTTCCCTGGCTCTTTGGCCCTGGAGAACTTTTCTGTGCAATTCCAGTGGAATCAAGCTTCACAACATCCTGCGCAAGGTGTGTTTTTGAACTCAGGACCACTTGCGTTCTTCTTTCTTTTATAAAGCATTTATTGCATGGCAACTTTAAGGCTTGTTTGACTTCTTCAACTCCCAGAATGCCGGCTGGGAAATTCTGAGATTTGAAGTCCACAAGTCTTAAAGTTGCCGAAGTTGGACACCCCTGATTTATTGTACAGGTAGTCCTTGACTTACAACAGTTCGTTTAATGACCGAAGTTACGACGGCACTGAAAAAAGTGACTTATGACTTTTTCACACCTACGACCATTGTAGCATCCCCATGGTCACGTGTTCAAAATTCTACTCTTGGCCACCGACTCATAGTTATGACGGTCGCAGTGTCCCTGGGTCACGTGATGATCCCCTTTTGTGACCTGACAAGCAAATGGGGAAGCCAAATGTGAAGCTTTCAAGTTGCCACCAGATTCACGGAACGACCGTGTGACTAACTTACCAACTGCAGTGTTTCATATAATGACTGTGGTTGTAAAATGGGGCAAAACTCACTTAACAACTGTTTCACTTAGCAACAGAAACTTTGGGCCCAGCTGGGGCCATAAGTCGAGGACTATCTGTAGACACCCGTGTGCCCAATAATCCTCCATTTTTCTGGAATCCTTGCCTTGTAGCCCTCGTCGTCCCCTTATAACTAATAACAACTAATAATAACGTTTTGTTTTATGGGCCACTTTGAATGTACACTAATCGGCATGCATTAAAATGAAATTTCGTTGCTCTCAAAGGGCCATTTCCTCCAATATAGGCTACACGAACATGACAAAATAAATAAATGCAAAATGATGCATATACCCACATAAGTGATAGGACATGATACGCATTTTGCTGAGCAATGACTACCTGGAGACATCCACGGAGGTTTCTCGCTGACCGTACGGGAGTTGTTTGTCACTGCCACTTTCCTGGGTGTGTTGATGCAGCATTTGATGATTTCTTGGTGATGGTCCATCTAAGTCATTATTCGGCCCTTGCCCTGTTTAGCTTTGGGAAATCAGCCAGCGTGTGCTCTGCAGCTCTTCCAGTTGCCTTTTTTCCAAGCCCAGATTTAGCCCTGGTTCTGAATGGTGTTACTGTTCCACGAGCTTCATTTTTGGAGTCCATTGATGGACTTGCTGTCATTGAAAGAGGCTGCAAATGAAAGATCCTCTTTCAGCTACAGCTGGGGGAACGTTTCATGTTTAGTTCAAAGCCTTGGGGGGCAGAACCCGAATCCCCGGAGTCAAATTTATAGCGTCTAAATTTAAGCATCATTGAATTTAGTTTTTTTTAAAGAGCATATGGAAGGGACTTTGAAGATCATCCTTGTCCTGTCACTAAGTGCCCCCCCCCCCGGCCTGCAGTGCAAAGGCCAGATGTTGCTTATGACTCGGGAAAAGCTGAAATATCTTCTCTGATTGGATCCATTCAGCTTTATTGTACCACTTTCCCCTCCTTTCCAGATGCCATTGAAGGTCAGCATAAGATAAGAGGTTTTGGTCCTGTTTAGGGAAGAAACACAACTGCGACCACGTTTTCCCGAAAACAAGACCCTGCCTTATATTTTTTTGAACCCTGAAATAAGCGCTTGGCCTTATTGCCATGCGCTCAAAAGCTCGATTGGGCTTATTATCAGGGGGTGTCTTATTTTGGGGGAAACAGGGTAGATGATAGATAGATAGATAGATAGATAGATAGATAGATAGATAGATAGATAGATAGATAGATAGATAGATGAGAGAGAGAGAGAGTTTGATAAGAGATAGATAGATAGATAAATAGATAGATAGATAGATAGATAGACAGACAGATAGATGAGAGAGAGAGAGAGAGTTTGATAAGAGAGAGGGGAGATAGATAGACAGATGAGAGAGAGAGAGAGATTGATAAGAGAGAGAGGGGAGATAGATAGATAGATAGATAGATAGATAGATAGATAGATAGATAGATAGATACCATGTTTCCCTGAAAACAAGACCCTGTCTTATATTTTTTTAACCCTGAAATAAGTGCTTGGCCTTATTGCCATGCGCGCAAAAGCCCGATTGGGCTTATTATCAGAGGGTGTCTTATTTTGGAGGAAACAGGATATCAGTCCTAAAAGTTTGCCTGGTAGGGAGACCAACTTAAACTCATGATCCTTTCGTTTTGAATAACTGGGCTGGTCCATTATGCTGAACTACCTTTTTCAAAGTTTAGTTTTAACTAAAGGCATATTGCCTGAGTGCACCAACACCAAACCAGGGGTCTCCAACCACTTGGCAACTTTAAAACTTTGTGACTTCAACTCCCAGAATTCCCCAGCCAGAATTCTGGATGGGGAATTCTGGGAATTGAAGTCTACAAGTGTCTCCCCCCCCCTTTACAGTTTTTATTAGTTACAGCCTTTGTTTCTTCAAAAATATACAGTTCTTAGCTATAAAAATTAAGGAGTCCATTGTTATGCTGCTGCTGCTGCTATCTACAAGTCTTAAAGTTGCCAAGGTTGGAGACCTCTGACCTGGATGATTGAGAATCTCCGTAGAGCTCTCTTTGGGCGGATCTGCTTGCATTCTTATGTCATCATATCATTCATGACTAACACCCCACAGGTGTTCATTGTTCTGATTCACGGACGTTGCCAACGAGTGCATCCAGTACCAGATTATGGTTTGAATGAGCCACATGAGTGACTGGGGAAGAGCGCCTGATAGGGAAGAGAGAAGCAAAACCCTGTATCTCATCTGTCAATCTAGGTGTTGGGCAGAGCCTGGAAAAAAAAATCTAGTGCTCAGCATTCACCCAGGTTGAACTTCTGAACGCGGACGGGGTGTGACTTCATTTTTGCTATCGCCTTGCCCTTTTCCGAGAGGAGTGGGAGTCTGTGGCTCAAAGCCATGTCAGCCAAGCCTGACGGAAGAAGCTGGGTTGGAGATCTCCGGAAAACTATACCAGTCTAGGGACTGTGCGAGATGAAAGAGAGTTTTGATACCTTGCTTTAAAAATCATTACATCTGCAGGACTTTTGTTCTGTTGTGTTCCGCTGTTCTTCTTTGTGTGCGTTGGCATGTTGCCGGCTGAAAGAACAGCCACTGAGATAACTCCTTCAAAAAAAAAAAATCACCATTCTTCTATTCTTCACATTCCTGTTTGATTATTTTTTTTAAAAAAAAACACAAAATAAGGACCTGGATTCTTACTGCAGCAATTACTCTAGTTTGGAAAGGGATTTCTGCAGACAGCCGTCCTGCCTGCTTGGCTAAGCTACAGAGGGAATGCAAGCCAGCAAAGAGTTGGCCGCTTCCTATTGCAGTATCAGAGAGGATTTCTGGGAGAATGACGGCTGGGGAGCAGCATTGATACCTGGCAGGCTTTCTCCAGGAGTCGTGGGTGGGAAGAGAATAGAATGGAATGTAATAGGAATAGGAATAGGATAGAGAATGTAGAATGGAGTGGAGTGGAGTGGAGTGGAGTGGAGTGGAGTGGAGTGGAGTGGAGTGGAATGGAATGGAATAGAATAGAATAGAATAGAATAGAATAGAATAGAATAGAATAGAATAGAATAGAATAGAATAGAATAGAATAGAATAGAATAGAATAGAATAGAATAGAACAGAACAGAACAGAACAGAACAGAACAGAACAGAATAGAATTCCTTATTGGCCAAGTGTGATTGGACACACAAGGAATTTGTCTTGGTGCATACGCTCTCGGTGTACATAAAAGACAAGATACATCTGTCAAGAATCATAAGGTACAACACTTAATGATAGTCATGGGATACAAATAATCAAATCGGTGGGTTTCAACTGGTTCAAATGGTATAGGATCTGCTTGGGCGGGGGTGGGGGGGTGGGGTTGGACTAGATGACCTGCAAGGTCCCTTCCAACTCTGTTAATCTGTAATCTAATCTGAAGTAATTTTGTGGTTATTGATGGCACTTTAAAAGAAGCTGTTTTTGAATACTTTCCTTTAAACTGAAGAAAACAACAGGAACAATCAATAACCAAATAAAAGCAAGCAGAGAGGCAGAGCTTCTCTGAGGCTCTTTTAAGTGGCTGAGCCTCCTCTTGACCAGAAGGGAAACCCAGGAGGAAGAGTCTGGTGGCTCTGGAGCAGTCGGATGGAGAGGCCGGGCAGGAAAGATCCTGCCTCCTTGGCTAAATTCCTCTGTGTTGCCTCCTCCTCCTCTTCCTCCTCCTCCTCCTCCTCCTCCTCAGATGGGCTGGTTGACCTTTGGATCTCACGCTTCTTAGCAGCGTCCCACCATCTCTTAAGTTGCGTGAGTCACCCAGACTGCCTTACCCTGCTAGAATAAACAAGGAATAAGCTGATATCCCGTGATCAGGTGCCAAAGGACCCAGCAGACGGAATCTCTCGGCTTGCTAGGAAGCAGCTCATTTGGCCAAGGTCCCAATTGTCACTTGCTTCTCCTCCTCCTCCTCCTCCTCCTCTTCTGCAGGTTTTGGTTAAAAAAAAAAATATTCACATGAAAAAAAAAGATGAACGTTCCACAAATGTTCCGCCTTTGAAACCACAGCTGGGTAGGGCGGGCTGCCTTTAATTTTCCAAGCATCTGGATATCTGGGCTGGGAAGGCAGATGCTGCCGAAAACATAGAAGCTGCCTTGCTGTTGGCTGAAAGCAACTGGAGAGATGGAGAAAGGGGAGATGCTGCTCCTGCTTTGCCAAGAATAATGAGAGGGGAGGATGAAGAGCATCTGAAGGGGTCAGGAGCCCCCGTATCTCTCCGGAAGGCAGGCATGGTGGTCCAGGTGCTTGAGGGATATCCAGGAACTCCCCTGTGGCAGAAGCTCCCAGATGTGACCCAGCCAGAGCAATTGTTTCACTGCAGAAGACAGAAATCAAACCCTGAGTGTAGGTTTGCTCCAGGGTTGAGATTTTAGGCCTGTGATGGCGAACTTATTCCACGTGTGCCAGAGGTGGCATACAGAGCCCTCGTTGTGGGCACGCACGCCATCAGCAGCTGATCGTCTGGTTTCCAGCTGGTCTTTGTGGGCACTGGAGCACCAGAAAACGGCCTGAAAACTGCTTGAAAAATGGCTAAAAAAATGTCTTTTTTGGGCCATTTTCAGGTGGTTTTTTTGGGCTGTTTTCAGGCTGTTTTCAGGTCAGCCTGAAAAATGGCCTGAAAACAGCCCAAAAAATGGCCAAAACGGCCATTAAACAGGCATGCACGCCCTGGCCAGCTGGTCTTCGTGTTTCCGGCGCTCCGGTGCACACACATGCATATACGTGCATCCGTGTTCCAGTTTGTGCACTAGGTGCCGAAAAGGTTCGCCATCACTATTCTAGGCCTTTTTCAAGTCCGCGTCGGTGGTCGTTGGGCCGGTCCCTTCCTTGGCTTTGAGAGTTGGAGCGTCTGCTTGGCATTTCTTCAACGGTGGCGACTGGATTGGGACCGGTTGGTTCCTGCCTCAGCCGCTTCTGCCCATCCACTCATTTGTGGAGTGGCATTGGAGGAAACCTCACGAATAAAACTGAAGATGATTTGCTTGCGCTCCAAGAAGAGTTTAAGAATATTGAAAGGCAGCGAAAATGGAGAGAATGGTCCATTGGACAACAGTGAGAATATAGACTATACAGTAATTGCAATAAAGAAAATAAAAGAAAAATAAATCAACAGTTAGTAAAAAGTTCGTGTCCTTGTCTTATATATTTCTCCTGATAATATACTTGTCAGCATTCTGATGCTGCCATAAAAAGGAGGAGACGAGGCTTGACTTTTCATCTACTTATTTTCTCTGTAGATAATATCCCCTAGGAGATGGGATGGGAGGGGGGACATTCCTGTGGGGTAAGGTCAGAAGCTGGGGAGACTGACTTGGAAGATGGCCAATGAGAAGATGAGAATTGGGGATCGGAAAGGGAAGGATTTTGGGGTCAGAGGGTTAGTATCGGCCACGACGAAGTCGGGGCCAGATCTGTCGTACTCAATAAATGGAATATTTCAGCAAAGATTAATTGTTTGGGAGTGCAATTTATTTGAGATGACATCGAAACCTGACAATACTTTTTTGTGTTAATTCTTTTCCTGTACATTATTCATTTGGGAAGGGTTTCAAAATTTGGAATCATCTTTATTTTCAGGAAAGGGTGTTTACATTTATTTATATTAATACTCCTTTCCATCTGAAAGTAAGTTAAGAGTGTAAATTTATCTTGTTTTTGCTTTGTCCTGTATTTCTTGGAAAACAGAGAAATGCAGAGAGTGCCTTATTGAATGTAGGCTACAGGTTTGAGTTGGTAGTAAACTTACATGATTTTGAAGCTTCCTTTTCTTCTTCTGGAGTGAATAAATCTGGGTATTATCACTGTAAACTAGTGAGGGAACGATGCTGGCTAGTTTCTGGTTAGAAGAATGGTTTTTCGTATTTGGGAGAGGGCAAGATTGATAGGCTAATCCAGACATGTGCTGAACAAGCATGGAGAGCCACCTTCTCACCAGGCCTTTTTTTAAAGGGCGGTATATCCCACACATACTTGCATATATGTTTATGCACAGGTGAGCAAACCCTCAAATTTTTAACAAAAGTACCATGAAAAATGTGCCACCCACAGATAATCCAATTGTGAAAATTAAATCTCTGTCTCTCTCTTTTTCTCTCTCTCTCTCTCCTCCCTCTCTCTCTCTTACCGCAGCAATTTTTTCCATCTGAAACCTTATTGCAAAAGTGCTGAATGGAAGGTGGTTTATGCTGGGTTGCGTGGGGGCCTCCACACCCTGAGAGTGTGGCCCTGAAATGTCAGTGTTGTGATTTCGGCCCATTTTGTGGGTTTCTGGGTAGTTTCAAGAAAGCTTCCTCCTCTTCTCCAGCGGAAAAGAGGCTTTGAGCCATCCAGTGACCCTTTGCAGGGTGGAATGTGGTAAAACGGTGCCCGGTGGGAACATTGATTGTGGTTTGGCTCCAAGGACTGTGGCTTCTTTAGTGGAATTGGGCAGTGGATCCAAGGTGCTGCCATCCAATTAAGCCCTGGGGGTTATTTTTGGAAGTCCAGGCTCTCTCGGGGAGGTTCTTGTGCTGTATTTGAATCTACGTTGAAAGGGCAGATTCATAATTGCAACTCGTGAGTCATAGACATGAAACTGACTCTGAATCTGGGGGAATGTTGTCTTTTTGTGGCTTTGATCCTCTCTCTTAATTCCAAGCATCCCTGCCGAATGCAAATTAATGGAGCAAGAAAACACTGTGGAACAACTCTTGTTTGCATAACAGCCTGTTCCTGTGAATATGTTCTCGTCTTTGATTTTTCAAACTTGCCCCCTTGGATAGCGGTGCTTCCTTGCTTGTTTGCATCTCTGGAAAAAAGGCTTTAAGCAGATACATGCAATGCACTTCTCCAGATGCTTCCCCAGATGTTGGTTCAGAGGAGGAGGAGGAACCAGCCCCAGGCATGTCTGGAGGGGAGTTTGTCAATGGCTGTGAGGCAGGGGTTGTGAGTCCAAGTGAGGGGGAGTGGTTGATGGGAGAGAAACTGCTGGTTGAGAGGGATTTGGATGAGAGCCCTGAGGCTTCAGGTGGGGAAGCCGGTCAGCGAGGAGGAAGAGGAACTGCCTTCTGTACCTGATCCAAGAACATGTAGGGAAGAGAAAAGGCAGGAGCAACGAAGGTCAGCCCGATTACACGCGAGGAGGCAGCCTCAATCCTCTTGAATGGCTGCACCAGAAGCTGGCTCTTTAGCACAGCGGACAGATGGAGACGACGTGGGGAACAAAATATTCATTTCCTAGCTGCATGTTTCCTGGTTGTTGCGATTCCTGCCTCGCTTTGGCTCATGCTTTGTGAATTCTGGATTTTTCTGGGCTCGTGAACCCTCTTGTATTGTGGATTTAATTTTATCTGGTGGATTTATCTTGTTTGGGAAACTCTCAAGGGCCTTGTAGCATTGGCTATTGCTTTGTGGACTAGCATTGTTCTGCTTTTGGCTGGATTTAATTGGGACAGTTCTGGATTTTTGAGGAAGGGAATTGCTGGAGAATATTAATAAACCCACCAAATCATCATTACATGTGCGTGTGAGTGAGTGGGGCAGCACAATATATAAGCTGTAGTGGCTGTCAGAATATCATGGTAGCTACTTTAGAGAAGGAGGGAGATGCCAATGGACTCTTCATGTGTAGGAAAACTATGCACAAATTCCCTTTTTTTGCTCTTGCCGTTTTGGAAACATTAGATCTGTTTAAAAATTGATTTAAACTGCTTGAATTCATACCGTACTCATTTTCACATTCGTTTGATTCAAAACACATGTGAAGATGTACCTCTAAACTATTTGAATTTTGCTGTTGAAAATGACATGCAGGGCAGTTGCGTACAATCAGTGAACAGTTTGTAGCCTGAAAAAATGATGAAGGGAATGGAAAGGAAAGCAGGGGAAAAAAAGATAATTCAGGCATCTGTTCCCAAACTAAAAGGGAATTCCTATGTAGTGATCAACTGGATTCTGTTCCAGAATGGGAGACCCTGAGAAGCTGGATCTTCCAGCAGGGTAGACAGCTAAACAGGTAGACAGGGTAGACATCTAAACAGGGGTTGCTCCGCTATTCCCATCCCAATTCATGTGGCTCCTCACTCTGGGCCAGGTAAGTCCATAGTCAGATTATTATACTAGCTGAGCTGTGTTCTCTCTTGCCTTTGCAGGTGGCTTCGCTATCGTATTTCTGGTGAGGACTAGCAGTGGGATGAAATGTGCCCTCAAACGAATGTACGTGAACAACGAATACGATTTACAAGTTTGCAAACGGGAAATCCAGATTATGGTAAGTATGTGGAGCCCTCGTGATCCACGCCTTATGGTATGTTTACACGGGACGATAAGCATTTTTAAGAGACGGAGCAGGGAAAAAACAGCAGTTAATGAGAGAAGTCGTGCAATACTAGTTGATCTTTTAAACCTTGAAGGAGCGACTTGTTTAAACTCAGCAACTTGGAACTGGGCCATGGAGATCAGATGTAAGGCTAAGGGTCAAGGAACAACCAGCAAGCAGGCTGGTAAAAGGGGGAAAAAAAACAAACACCAGGAATTTTCTTTGTTCAATTAGGACAGGGGTCCTCAAACTTGGCAGCTTTAAGACTTGTGGACTTCAACTCCCAGAATTCTCCAGCTGGAGAATTCTGGGAGTTGAAGTCCACAAGTCTTAAAGCTGCCAAGTTTGAAGACCTCTGAATTAGGAAATTAGTAGCCTTGCATGTAGGTTTGTTTATGCTGAGGTTTACAGTCAAGGTGTGCTTTTTGTTCTTTTCCAGAGGGATCTTGTGGGACACAAGAATATTGTTGGCTACATTGACTCCACAATCAACTCGGTGAGCAGCGGAGATGTCTGGGAAGTCCTAATCTTGATGGATTTTTGCCGAGGTATGTAAATATTCACGGCAGCCACATTTCCAAGCCATCTACTACTTCTTGAATTCTGCAAAGTTCTTAACTTTTCCCAAGAGAACCAGACTTTTGGCTAAATTGTAGGACTGACTTGGGACTGCCACGCCTCGGCTTAAGCTGAAATCGAATCAGTGCAGTTTTTACTGTTTTGGTGCAAATTAATCACAAAAATCTCCCATCGATTATCTTTCCTATTTTGCAGAAAGTGGGAAAGTGGTGAAAACTGATTTTCAAACAGCTGCTTCTCTTTGAAGCAGAAAATTATGCCTTCAGTGCCACATTTCCTTTAACCGGGGTAGTTGGGTTATTGACTCCAGGCAAATCGGAAAAATAGCAAAAAGGGAACATTGAAACCTTAACATTTTACATTAATTGTATTTATAGAACATAGTTCATTTATTTATTGAGCCGTGGTGGTGCAGTGGTTAGAGTGCAGTATTGCTGGCTGATTCTGCCCACTGCCAGGAGTTCGATCCTGACATATTTAAGATCGACTTGGCCTTCCATCCTTCTGAGGTCTGTAAAATGAGGACCCAGTTTGCTTGGGGGCAACATGCTAACACTGTAAAGTGCTTAGAGAGGGCTGTAAAGCATTTTTTTTTTTTAAATTTGATTTATATGCTGCCCTTCTCCGGAGACTCAGGGCGGCTTACAGTGCGTTAAGCAATAACCTTCATACTTTTTTATATTTATACAAAGTCAGCTTATTGCACCCACAAACTGGGTCCTCAATTTACCTACCTTAGAAAGGATGGAAGGCTGAGTCAACCTTGAGCCTGGGGAGATTCGATCTTACTTTAATTGCAGACAGCTGGTGTTAAATTACAGTGCTTCTGTCTGTTGAGCTAAACTAGGCTCCACAACTCCTCATTGTGAAAGCACTATTGTTGTTATTGTTTTTTAATTAATAGCAAAAAAGAAAGAACAGAAAAGCAGAACACAAAGATAACAGTGAAGGTGATAAATACATTTCTTCTCTTTGACAATGTATGCAACCTACTTGAACAGGCAGGCAGCCATATACAAACCACAAATAATTTGATGGGGTGGGTGGCTTATAAAAGTCCCTCTTGAAGGAGAAGCATTGCTAATTGCTATTTATTATTTATTGAATTTACATCCTGCCACAGTCTTATGATTCTCGGCTCTGCAAAAGCCTTTGTGCTTCTTTCAAAAACAGAGATGGAGAACAGTTGCTGGCCCTAGAATGCTCAGGGAGATGTGGCTCCAGGTTTTTTTTTTCTTTTTTCTTTTTGCCCCACAGCACTGGAGTGCAGCTACAGATCTCCTCCAAGCAGAGTTGCTGAAATTGTCATTGTTAATGTGACGAAAGTAACTATTTAGTAAATGCATCCAAAATACATTTAATGGGGATGCACCGAGTTCTGGTTCCAGTCCTATCCACTTTCAGAAGCAAGCTCTCTAGCCTGCCCCACCCCACAAAGGACAAAGGAATGGTCCCTAAATTTTCATGCCTTTGCAGTCAAGAACTTGCAGCCACCCTGCCAACACTAGATGGAACCTGGTTTCGGGAGGCAGCCGTGAATTTCTAACCCCAAATCTTCAGATCTGAAGACACTTGCAAACATTTTTGGATAATGAAGTGGCTGCTGCTTTCTTTTACCTTGCACGAAAGGGGTTGGGGGGTCCTTGCAGGGGAGTTTTCCCAGCTTCTTAGAGATCAGTATGGAGAAGCCATCCAGGTTGTTTGCATTTCTATAGAATTTGGAGGGGAGAATTGTGGCTCCCAGGTGAACTTGAGGGCAACGTTTGGGAACCATTCTCCTCTTGCCTCTGGGAGTCATCCGCTGGTCTGCTTAGAGGAGAAATGGGGAAAGATCCAGGAATTGGCCTCCTTTAGCGAAGAGCCACTTGACAGTCTCTTGACAGCAGTTTTACTTATCTCTGCATCAGCTCCCATCAATACCAGCTTTCCTTCTTTAGAAGTCTGAATTGATGGAGAAGGAACAGAGAATCAATCACTCCTCTTAAAGGCTTCACCTCCCTCTTTGCCAGAAATAGCGATGTGCGTCCTTCTCGCCATGGATCCGAGGGCCTTTAGTTTGCACGCCAACGATGTGCAATTGGGCCTCTCGTCTCCTCTCTGTCTGGCTCAGAAACAGCCTGCAGGCAGCCCGTATAAAGACGGAGCTTTGAGCAAGGTGGACATTTTAGCTTGTCACTTCCCCCCCACCCCCAGTCCCTTGGTGTCCTGATGCCTTGGGAGAGTTAGAATAGGATGTTATTCTACAGTTGGAAGGGACCTTGGAGGTCTTCTAGTCCAACCCCCTGCTTAGACAGGAAACCCTACACCACTTCAGATAAATGGTTATCCAACATCTTCTTAAAAACTTCCAGTGTTGGAGCATTCACAACTTCTGCAGGAAAGTTGTTCCACTTATTAATTGTTCTCACTGTCAGGAAAGTTCTCCTTAGTTCTAGGTTGCTTCTCTCCTTGATTAGTTTCCACCCATTGCTTCTTGTTCTACCCTCAGGTGCTTTGGAGAATAGTTTGACTCCCTCTTCTTTGTGGCAACCTCTGAGATATTGGAAGATGCTCTCAGTCTCCCCATGTCCTTCTTTTCATCAAATTAGACATACCCAGTTCCTGCAACCATTCTTCCTATGTTTTAGCCTTCAGTCCCCTAATCATCTTCGTTGCTCTTCTCTGCACTCTTTCCAGAGTCTCCACATCTTTTTTACATCGTGGCGACCAAAACTGGATGCAGGATTCTAAGTGTGGCCTTATCAAGGCCTTACAAAGTGGTATTAACACTTCACGTGTTCTTGATTCTATCCCTCTGTTTATGTAGCCCAGAACTGTGTTGGCTTTTTTGGCAGCTGCTGCACACGGCTGGCTCATATCTAAATGGTTGTCCACTAGGACTCCAAGATCTCTCTCACAGTTACTACTAATGAGCAAGGTACCACATATACTGTACCTGTGCATGGCCAGCTTTGCACAACATGCCAACTTAAGCTAAAACGAGGCTGGGGCAGCTGAAGGTTTTGTGGAGTCCCTCCTCTGTTCTGTCCGGTGACTTTGTTCAAGCCAGGCCCTCAACAGTCCAGCATAATAAGGTGGCTTGTTTCTGGGTCGAGTGAACGCGGGAATCATCTTGTTGAACCTGGGTTTCAAATCCGTGTGTATGGATCCGCCTGATGGCTTTGGCCTTCCTTCTCTTCCTTCCTCTCCTCCAGGAGGCCAAGTGGTGAATTTGATGAACCAGCGCTTGCAGACGGGATTCACGGAAAACGAAGTCCTGCAGATCTTTTGCGACACTTGTGAAGCGGTGGCCAGGCTGCACCAGTTCAAATCCCCGATCGTCCACAGGGATCTGAAGGTAGCAATTGCGGGTCTTGTACAAAGGCCTGGGGCGGTTGGGTATGTCCTAAGGGGAAAGGCACAATATCTGTTCCTGCCTTTCCACCTGGGTGAGCTTTAAGGATCTCTTCCAGAGAGCAAGAGGATTACACAAGGGATGGCAGGAGTGGCAGATTATGCCACTTTTTAAAGCAGGGGTCTCCAACCTTGGCAACTTGAAGCCTGGAGGACTTCAACTCCCAGAAGCTTTGCTGGTTGAGGAATTCTGGGAGTTGAAGTCCTCCGGGCTTCATGTTGCCAAGGTTGGAGACCCCTGCTTTAAAGCATTTAGTCATACGGACATACAGAGCTGAAGAAGCTTCTTGGATGAGAAGCGAAACATCTTCAAAGAAGACCAAGAAATTCTAGTTGCCTCTTGAAAAAAGCTCCTTTGGGACAACCATGACCTGGATGACTGAGAATATGAATTTGTAGATTGGTTGCAAAGCTGCTATTTCACCCCAGTGACTCCCTGCTTCCCCTCCAGGGAGTAAAAAACTCTGAAATATTTATTTATTTATTTTTTATTTATTAATCATATTTCTATGCCGCCTACTCTCTGAGGACTCTGGGCGGCTTACACCAAAGACAGTATACTAAATAGCATATCCTCATTTTACCCACCTCGGAAGGATGGAAGGCTGAGTCAACCTTGAGCCAGTGAGATTTGATCCGCTGATCTGCTGAACTAGCAGTCAGCTGAAGTAGCTGCAGTACAGCACTCTTAACCACTGTGCCACCTCTAAAACTAGAGAGGTCAGATCTCTTGCCTTATTACATTTATGTAGCTGCCCATCTGGTATAGAACACTGAGTAATATTCCATAGGAATGACTCTTGGCAATTAAAAGAGGCCAGAAACAGAATAAAAGGGCCACCAATAATTACAAGCATAGCTCTGGGCCAACAGCATCTACCTGTTTGAGCTCAGGTAGGAAACCCCTGGAGTATCTCAGGAACTGGTTTGGCTTGAAAAGTTTGTCTCGTGGAAATACCTGGTTATGGGCAGTGTGCGCTCCAGAAGTTATCCATTATCCAAAAAAAACAAAACAAAAATCCCACTGCCCACCTGTTTGCCCTGAGCTTATCACAGTTACCTGCCTGTTTTGTTTCCAGGTGGAGAATGTCCTGTTACACGATCGTGGCCATTATGTCCTCTGTGACTTTGGGAGCGCCACCAATAAATCTCAGAATCCTCAGTTGGAGGGCGTGAACGTAGTGGAGGAAGAAATTAAGAAGTGAGTCTACCCGTTTTCAAGGTTTTTTTTTTTTTTTGTAAAAAAAGACTTTTTGTACCTAAAACATTGTACATCTAACAGATTCAAAATAATGCCACCATTTATCTTGGGTGTTTCATAGCCGCGTTGATCCACCCAACATCCATACGAATCCCAAATCCCCAGTTGTGTAAGCTATGAGTACCAACTATAATATCCCAAAGGTTTTAAGATTTTAAGTAACCCTTCATCAGGAAAAAAAAAAGAGCTGAGGATTCAGCGGCAAGATACAGAAATGAAGGGCCAATGGTGACATCAGACATTCCAGAAAAAGCAAATATTTCTACCTTTTGAGGAACTTTGAAAAAACTACAGCAAATTGAGAATATTTGAACGCTTTGAGAATTAGACGAGAAACTAATCAAGGAGAGATCCAACTAAGGAGAAATTTCCTGACAGTGAGAACAATTAATCATTGGAACGGCTTCCCTTCGGAAGTTGTGGATGCTCCATCTCTGGAGGCTTTTAAGAAGAGGTTGGATAACCTTTTGTTCAAAACGGTATAGGATCTCCTGTTTGGGGGTTG
This sequence comes from Pantherophis guttatus, assembly GCF_059756535.1. Classification (NCBI taxonomy): domain Eukaryota; kingdom Metazoa; phylum Chordata; class Lepidosauria; order Squamata; family Colubridae; genus Pantherophis; species Pantherophis guttatus. The sequence continues at coordinate 1,047,737 of NC_142071.1, forward strand.
GACTAGAAGATCTCCATGGTCCCTTCTGTTATTCTAGGCTAGGAACTGCTGAGTTTATCTGATGGAACATTTGAAAGATTACTGGATGGCCACATGGCAGAAGTTTAAAATGAATAATTATTCCCACACTGAATAAGAGATCCTGAGAATGATCCTTTGGGTGGTTGCTCTTTATTGCTGGTGGAATTTCTAGCATGCATATAAAACGAATATGAAATTGGAATAAAGATATTGACAGAGTCCTAGAATTTTAATAATTGTGCTTATGTTGGAGGCCATTATTATATCTTTCAGGTTCAAATAATCCCAAACAGCCTGCTTTTTATTTTGGCACCAGTAATTACATAAACCTGACATTTTATCTCAAGACTAGGAGGGAACAGTTACTATTTCTAGGAATCTATTATGGGTTGTTTTGACTATCCAAAATGCAGTAGTCTCCTTTTCTGGCGGGAGAAACGGTCTCCTTGAAACTGTTTACTTTTGAACCTGCTGAGCCATTTCAAATATTAACTTTAAAGGTTGTTCAAGGAACAGAAAATCCTGATTGTCTTTACGGGAGGGCAGAACTCCATGAGGTTGCTCAGAGTGTTGTAGCTTACTCTTTGATTGCAAAAACACAAATTTGGGCTTTGTTGTAGGTATACCACCCTCTCGTACAGAGCTCCAGAGATGGTCAACCTCTACAGTGGCAAACTGATCACCACAAAAGCGGATATCTGGGTATGTTGCCTTGGGATGGTGGGCCAAGGGAGTCTCTTCCTTTTCTGGCGTAGATAAGCACATGTCATTTTGGGATCACAAAATCAGGCAAGACTGTTATGGCCAGGCTATATATATATAATGATATAATGAGGCATATTTAGTGGTGTGCTTTATTGAAGTGTTTTATGGAGAGAGTTGGTGTTAATATTTTATAGCATGTCATTCTCGACTGCAGTCTGTCTTTATATCGTTCAGGCCTGAATGTTGCTCAGAATCTGATAATATTGTGAAGGTGGTTGTTGTTAGTTGTGAAGTCATGTCCAACCCATCGTGACCCCATGGACCATGTTCCTCCAGGCCTTCTACCATCCTCTGGACTCCATTTAAGCTCACGCCAACTGCTTCAGTGACTCCATCCAGCCACCTCGTTCTCTGTTGTCCTTCTTTTGCCCTCAGTCTTTCCCAGCATTAGGCTCTTCTCCAGGGAGTCCTTCCTTCTCATTAGGTGGCCAAAGTATTTGAGTTTCCTCTTCAGGATCTGGCCTTCTAAAGAGCAGTCAGGGTTGATCTCCTCTAGGACTGACCGGTTGGATCGCCTTGCAGTCCAAGGGATTCACAGGAGTCTTCTCCAGCACCAGAGTTCAAAGGCTTCCATTCTTTGACGCTCAGCCTTTCTCATGGTCCAATGTTCACAGCCATTGTGAAGGTAGAAATAAAAATTGAACAAAACTGAGAAGCCTTAGAAGGGAATAAGGCATGGGAAGTAACATCACACGCCTTACCACATCATTATGCAAATGATGCATATTATGCATACTGACTGACATGCGTATTACATACTTCACATTCTAGTCGTGATGATATCATGACACACATAACAAGCTTTGGGGCAGTTGACTCAAACCAGAAGTAAATCCTTTTCCCAAGTTTGCACGGTCTTCTTTAGCAAGATTGATGAATGTGACCCTGTTACAGAATTTCAGCAACTAAACTCTTAAAACCCACTTAAAACCAACTCCTCTTCTAGGTATTAGGCTTGGGTGATTTATTTCTTACAGTTTTTCTGTGAACAAGTAAGGGAGAGGTTTTAAAATAAGGAGTGGAGGGCAAATGGCAAGGAAGCCCAGGGCAGGAAGAACTGTTGTTGTTTTTTGCAGGTTGTTCCTTCCCAGTCTCATTTTCCAGGAGAAGTAAGGAGATTAATTATAAGCGACTAATTAATCTGGGTTTGGATGAGCTGTTAGATGAGCCGGCAAGTGTCAATGTGCAAAAGTGTCTGTTTAATTCTTATCAGCTTGTGAATTGACCCATAAAACTCATGGCATCATTCTGTTGCTAGATGCCTGTGGACTAAAGCCCTTTGAGAGGGTGGCTTGTAAATTACATCAAATAGGGATGGCTGCTCGGAGGCTACTCGCATGACCTGCCAAACCAAGTTTAATATTTACTGCGTTCGAGATCACACCCAGTGAACCATATGACATACTGAGCCCCTACTAGTTGTATTTTAAACTGTCACTTTGTTGTTTGCATGTATACCGAGAGCTTATAATAATAATAATAATTTTATTTCTATACCGCCCTTCTCCCGAAGGACTCAGGGCGGTGTACAGCCTATTTAAAAACACAGACAAAACAACAATTAAAATTTGAAATAACTAAATAAATTTGGCTCAGATTTAAAACCCCCAAAAATTTAAATACCCCAATTTAAAACTATTATGTTGATAGTCCGGCCTGGCGGAACAACAGGGTCTTCAGTGCGCAGCGAAACCCCCGGAGGTCGGAGATCTTACGTATTTCCGGGGGCAGTTCATTCCACAGGGCGGGGGCTCCCACAGAGAAGGCCCTCCCCCTGGGTGTTGCCAGCCGACATAACTTGGCCGATGGCACCCGGAGGAGACCCTCTCTGTGGGAGCGAACTGGTCAGTGGGAGGCTATTGGTGGCAGAAGATGGTCTCGGAGGTACCTGGGTCCTATGCCATGGAGTGCTTTAAAGGTGGTAACCAACACCTTGAATCGCACTGGAGACAAATTTCTTGTGTGTCCAACCACACTTGGCCAATAAAGAACTCATTTTCTGAAGAAGCTTCTTGAACGAGAAGCAAAATGTATTCAAAGAAAAAAACCCCAACAAACTCCAGTTGTCTTTTGGAAAAAAATTCCTTTTGAGAATCAAAACAAGGCAAAATCTTTAAAGAAATGAGGTTTCCCCCCTTTCTTTGATCTTTTCTTTCTGATCTTTGCAATCTACTTTTTGTGTTCTTCATTTTCCACATCTAGAGAGTTGCCTTAGGCTTGTTTCTCTGGGTTTCATTTTTTTTTGAATGAAAACCCAAGTTTCAAGGTTTGTTGTTTGTCTTTGGCTTCCAAGCGTCTATATGCAAGGAATAGTAGATTTGTTCCTCTTCTTTTGCATGTAGATTAAATGATCATTGCTCGGTTTCACTTGGAAAAGCAGGCTCTAGTGTCACAGTCCTTGTATCTGGGATGAAGGGATGGATGGATGTTCTCCTTGTTATTGTCACTTGATGCAGATGCTTCACAGGGCTACTTACATCCTCCCCGACTAGGTGGCTGATGACCTCTTTCCTATAGGGGAGGGGTCTCCAACCTTGGCAACTTTGAGACTTGTGGACTTCAACTCCCTGGCTGAGGAATTCTGGGAGCTGAAGTCCACAAGTCTTAAAGTTGCCAAGGTTGGAGACTCCTGTTACAGGGCATCTTGTGATTCAGAAACTGCAGGTATTTGGCCTTCAGGTAGAACACCAAAGTTACATGTCATAACTTGGACTACTCAGTTCCTTAATTCACCTTCCAGGGATGACGAAGAGCCTTTTAGGCTGAAACCTGGAAGAATAACGACTTGCAGAACCCCATAATTCCTCTATTTGGAGGAAAATGCTTTTTTCCTGGTCGCAGGTATAGGGTGGCCACATCAATGAGGCAGATCACAATACTGCAAAAACAGTGAAAGACGGGGAGCTCTTGTGTAGTGGTGGGGATGAGCAGCGGCTGCTTCTATGAGACTCTGAAGATTGGCTAATCTCTTCCTTTCAGGCCCTGGGCTGTTTGCTCTACAAACTCTGCTACTTCACTCTGCCCTTTGGGGAGAGCCAAGTGGCGATTTGCGACGGCAACTTCACCATTCCCGACAACTCACGCTACTCCCAAGACATGCACTGCCTAATAAGTGAGTATCCCGCTTGGAAGGGGGAGCCGGTTCTGTTGTTTTGGGTTTACAAGTTGTCCGTTGAAACAGCCCTTGAAACATAGCTTGCTCTTGATTTATTTCAAGAAGCCATTATTTGACGAGGCTGGTTTATTTTAAGTCTTGGTTTATTTCACAATGGACGCTTCTGCTTCCTCTGCGTGGTTGCACCAACCAGAGGAGCAGGAGAAGCCAGGAGAAGAGGCAACCCCAGGCCTTCAAGTCCTCATGGAGGGGTCTGGTCAGCCTGCTTAGCTGCCCGTACCAAGGTTGAAGGCTGCTGTAGAGCAATCCGCTTGAGCCCTGATGCTGCCGTCTCTAACTAACTCACCTTGTCTTTCTTAGGGTACATGCTGGAACCTGATCCTGACAAGAGGCCTGACATTTACCAGGTCTCTTACTGTGCATTCAAGCTTGCTAAGAGGGAATGTCCCGTCCCCAATGCACAGGTGAGTGACGACTCTCTCGCTGTAGGGCTGCCTGCCTTTCCCCCAACGATCACGGAACGATGAAGGCAGAGGATGGTTTGCCGAGAGGCCGCAGCCCATAAAAACGACGGCACTCCCTTGTCATTCAAAGCCCCTTGCTCTGACCTTATGAAAAGGCCCATCCTATCAAGGAACGTAGAGTCTTAGGGATGGAAAGGACCTTGGAGGTCTTCTAGTCCAGCCTCCTCTCAAGCCAGGAGATCTTATATCATCCTCCTGGTCAAATAGGCGTTTTGAGAGGAGCAGGAACCACAAGGAGATTTAGCTGAAGCTTTCCATGCCACAAACTGCTCAAGAATTTCTTCTGCTCAAGAATATTTTGCTGGGTGTGTTGGTTGAAGCAGAAGTAGGAACACATAACTCTGGTTGGGTTTGAGCATAAGATGCTATGAAGTTTATTGCAGGATTTCCCCCCCCCCCAACCTTAACTCTCTCTTGCTTGCTTAAATTCCATACCTTTTTGTTACTTCCCCCCTTCAAGGTATTAATCCATTTTGGCCTAGTGGTTAAGGCAGAGGTCTTCAAACTTGGCAGCTTTAAGACTTGCGGACTCCAGCTGCTGGCTGGAGAATTCTGGGAATTGAAGTCCGCAAGTCTTCAAGCTGCCAAGTTTGGGGACCCCTGGATTAAGACATCAGGCTAGAAATCAGGAGACTGTGAGTTCTAGTCCGGCTTTAGGCATGAAAGCCAGCTGGATGACCTCTGGCCACTCCTTCTCTCAGCCTAGCCCAGCTCACAGGGTTGATGTGGGAAAAATAGGGAGAAGGAAAGTGGCTATGTTTGCCGCCCTATTTGTAAAATAATAAAGGTCTCTATCTACCATCTTATCATCTCTCTAAAATTTTTCATGGATCTTGTTCTTGGTAGCTTGGCGCCATGAAGGCTCATAGCTTAACTTTTAACATCTCTTTAACTTTTTTACTTCACTTTTACCTTTTTAACTCAACTTTTAACATCACTTTTGTGGTGTGAAGGCGTGCAAGTAACCCGTGGCATGGCTTGCCTTCGGAAGTTGTGGATGCTCCATTGCTGGAGGTTTTTAAGAAGAGACCAGACAGCCATTTGTCTGAAATAACAGAATAACAGAGTTGGAGGTCTTTTAGTCCAACACCCCCTAGGTCCTGTGTCATTTCAGACAAATGGTTATCCAATCTCTTCTTAAAAACTTCCAGTGTTGGAGAATCCACAACTTCTGGAGGCAAGTTGTTCCACTGATTAATTGTTCTCACTGTCAGGAAATTTCTCCTTAGTTTTAGGTTGTTTCTCTCTTGATTCATTTAATGGTGTAGGTAGGATCTCCTGCTTGGGCAGAGAAGCAGAGAAGACCTCCAAGGTCCCTTCCAACTTTGTTATTCTGTTTTGTTCTGTTAAGCGTTTAATGAGCACAGGATTTATTTATTTTTTTGATTTTCAGAATTCTCCAATTCCTACCAAACTTCCAGAACCCGTGAAAGCTAGCGAAGCTGCTGCTAAGAAAACCCAGCCCAAAGCCAGGTGAGCTCACCTTTGGTCTGTCTTGATGGTCGTGGCCAAATCGGCCCAATGGACACTAGGGTGTTAACGGAAGACCAAGTGTTAATATGAGGGCTTGAGGGAGCAAGAACTGGATTTTGCTGAAGAGGAGAACGTGCAAAAATAGGGTCCCATTATTCCCAAAAGGAAGAAATGGGACAGGTCGGGATTTCACTTCAGACGTCCCTTCCCTTCAGTGAAAAGCGTCTCCAGAATTCCCGTTTTGCCATTTCTGCATAGTAGAACCCTGTCTGATTTAACGATTGAGTTAATAATAAAAAATATATGCCTTTCAATAACATTTATAAGGCAGAAATTATGTTAACTAGCCTCCTGTTTTTTGCACCCTAGACTAACCCAGCTGTTCTCCAATAATATATCCCGGTTTGAAATTGTTCTTTTAAAAAAGGAATGATGCGGCCCTCAATGAAATCGAGTTTGACACCTCTGTTCTAGATGGCCCGAACTCTCCTTGGTCTGCTCATGTTTTTTCTTGAACTGCCACCTTTGTCCTTTTCGGAGGCGAATCGTTTCACCTGTTCCGTCTTCTCCCTCCTGTGAAACTTCTCCCGTTTACCTGGAAGGCCTCCTTATTGCAGGACAGCTTCTGGGAGATTTAGCTTGTTTCCGTGTCCACCGAAAGCTGCTCTTTGTGATGTATTCATGGAACTGGAAGGGAACCAAGGCAATTTACAGCAATCTGGCCAAATCTGGACAAAAGTCCTTTTTATAGACGCATCCACAACAATTGCACTCAACTCCAGCAGCTGTTTCCAAGTCAACTCGGAGTGATTTTGCCTTCCCTTCCTTGCATGTAAAAGTTGAAATCCACAAGTCTTAAAATTGCCAAGGTTGGAGACCCTTGAAGGACCACGGATTTTCTAAACACTTGGGCCCACTAAAAGCAACTGACCGCAATGTCCCTCAGAAGCAGCCGGTATTCTAACTTCTTGTTTTGTATGTCTGTGATTGACAGGCTGATGGATCCTATTCCGACAACAGAAACATCCATCACACCACGCCAGAGACCCAAAGCTGGGCAAACGCAACCAAATCCAGGAATTCTACCCATTCAACCTGCCTTGACTCCCAGGAAGAGGCCTGCGGTCCAGGCCAGCATCCAGCCGCAAGGTGAGAGTCCTTCCTTGTTTAGTATTTATTTATTATGTAGTTTATTTGCTTCCCATCTTGTATCCAATGACTCTGGGAGGCTCGCAGCATTAAAAAAACATTAAAATCGTCAGGCATAAAAGGGCAAAGTAGATAAAGTAAGTGCATCACGAGGGCAGCGGTGTTGGCATTGTGCCATTTGCTTCTGCTAGAATGTCTGGTTGAGAAGTCATCCAGGTGGACAGAGTGGTGTGGTGGCCCTAGAGGTGGAGCTCTCGTCTCAAAATCAGGAGGCTGTGAGTTCGATCCTAGGTGGAGGCATATATTTCTCTCTCTGGGCACAATGAGAATATATATCCGCTGAACAAAACTCCGCATTGGTGACAGGAAAGGCATCCGGCCATTAAAACACTCTGCTAGCTCCATTCAGTTGCCCAGACTCCACCCCATTGCAAGGGATTTTGGGGTCGTTAAAAGGAAGATGAAGTCATCCAGGTGGACCTCTGAGTCCTGAAGGGTTCCCAGGTGAGAGGGGTGGGGTGAGAGTGGTCCTGGCCCCACTCATTTACATTCCTTCCCTTCTTAGTCTGGTTTTTTTTTTACAGTTGCTCCCAGACATGCTAGGTGAGCATAAAGGAAGTGCCTCACCTGTGCTGCATTTAACTTTTTACCTGTCCTGCTCTCTGCTTGTAGCTCCAGCTCCGTTGGCGGCCACCCAGCCTCCCCTTCCTGCAGCGATGCCTCAGCCAAACTCTCTGCCTCAACCGACTCAGCCCAAGCCCGTTGGCGCTGCCCAGCCGGTGGCTGCCGCGGCCACCGCACAAGCCCAGCTCCCTTCAGCCCAGGCCACGCCGCAGCATCAGCTCTTCCTCAAGCAGCAGCCGGCGGCGGCCACGGCTCTCTTTTATCAGCAGCCCCCGCAGATGCCGCCCCTGCAGGTTCAACAGGTAAGGCTGGCAACTTCCAGCTTTTTTTCCCCCCTGGCTTCTCTCAGCTGCATCCGTCTCCCTTTGGTGTGAGAGTCGAGGTGGCAAAAGCAGAGCTGGCGGGTCGGTTTGCAGAATCAAAGTCCGCTTGGGACAGTCTTTGCCTCATTTAGCAGCCCTTCGCAGTTATTTATTAATTTTATTAATTTATTAATTTAATTTGTATACTGCCCTTCTCCAGCAGGACTCAGTTACAACAGAAAACGTAACTCGTTGCCCAAATCCTCCTGTTTCTGACCTTCATACTGTATTTTTCAGAGCATGACGCATAGGAGTATAAGATAATAATAATAATAATAATAATATGATCGTCAGAGGCTTTTGTTTTCTTTTAAAAGCATCTTTTTTTTTGCTTTTAAAAGAAAAAAAAGCCTCTGACGATCGCGGGGCTCAGCGGGGATCGTCAGAGCCTTTTAAAAGCATTTTTTCTACATAGAAAAAATGCTTTTAAAAGGCTCTGACGATCCCCGCTGAGCCGCGCGATCGTCAGAGGCTTTTTTTTTTACTTTTAAAAGCATTTTTTTGGCCAAAGAAAAAATGCTTTTAAAAGTAAAAAAACAAAACAAAAACCTCTGATGATTGTGTGGCTCAGCTGGGCAAGGGGGGGGTGGGCAGGGATTTTTGCCACCCGCCGTCATCGCTACCGGATCGGGCGATCCGGTCTGAACCGGGAGCATTTCACCCCCGCGGAGAACCTGTCGTGGCGCTCAGCTTTACGTCTTCCAGAAAATGGCAGGCAGTGACGAAGGCTTTGCTTTCCGCTCCTAGGCCCACAAGATGCCACAGGCTGCCCTGACGCCTGGAAAGCCTCAATTCCCGGTGGTGCAGCAGGGAGCAGTGGCCGCCACGCAGCCGCCGCCACCGCCACAGCTGTTGGCCCAGCAGGCCACCATCCAAGCCAAGATTGTTGCCGGGCAGCAGAAGCCCCCCGCACAGCTCCTGCAGCAACCGCAGGTTCCGCCTTCGGTGGCACCAACGGCGCCCAACCAGGAACACCCGGTAAGGAACAGGTAGACCTTTCCCGCCATAAGTTCGGGCGCCACGCCTGCCATGTTCTGCACCATGCGCTGTGTGAGACCAAGCCGATTGGGCTAAGTGGCGCTCAGGATCTACGCCATAAAGAATAAAGGCAAATTTAAGAACTCTAGCCCAGTTTGTCTTGTTGTCTGAGGGCAGCCACCAGATCTTTGACTGGGCGTTGTCTGAGGGTAGCCAGCAACTCTTTAGTAGATACAGATACAGATTAACAGAGTTGGAAGGGACCTTGGAGGTCATCTAGTCCAACCCCCTGCCCAAGCAGGAGACCCTACACCATTTCTGACAGATGGCAGCCCAGTCTCTTCTTGAAAGTCTCAAGTGATGAAGCTCCCACAACTTCTGAAGGCAACTTCTGTTCCATGGGTGGATTGTTCTGTCAGAAAATTCCTCCTTATTTCCAGGTTGAATCTCTCCTTGATCAGTTTCCATCCATTGTTCCTTGTCTGGCCTTCAGGTGCTTTGGAGAATAGCTTGACCCCCTTCCTCTCTGTGGCAGCCCCTCAAATATTGGAAGACTGCTCTCCTGTCTCCCCTGGTCCTTTTCTTCACTAGACTAGCCAGGCCCAGTTCCTGCAACCGTTCTTCGTATCTTTTAGTCCCCTAATCCTCTTGCTTGCTCTTCTCTGCACTCTTTCTAGAGTCTCAACTGGTCAAAACTAGTAGCTTGAACCGGAACTAGATTCCGCTGGTGAAGGCCAACCTTCTCTAAGGACCAACCGGTTCTGTTCTGGAAGTTGCAATGTGAACCGATCTGGGACGGAAGGCTACTCCAGCTAGTAAACCTATGGAACCGGTTATTAGTGCAAAAGACACTAATAAATGTGCTTTTATTAGGGCTATGTTCAACATGTAACAGCTGTGACTCGTGTTTGTAGAAGGTAGAGGGAGTGGCCTTGAAGGGCACTAAGAAGGTAGTCCTTGACTTATAACAGTTCATTTAGCACAGTGTTTCTCAACCTTGGTAGCTTGAAGTTGGGTGGACTTCAACTCCCAGAATCAAGTGATTTGCTTAACAACTATAGCAAAAAAAAAAAAAAAGTAATATTGGATGTGACTCGCTTAACAACTGCCTTGCTTAACAATGGAAACTCTGGTCTTAATTGTTGTTGTAAGTCAAGGACTACCTGTATAATGATTAGAGAAGCATGGCTTAAGCCTGCTCCAAGAAAATACCTTGGGAAAACAGTTCAGGCCATCCCCTCCCTGGTTCCCATGGAGGAGGGAGGAGGAAGCACACGGGGGCTTACAAAATTCTGCTACTAGAGGTTTTACTCCAAAAAAAGTGTCCTGATCACTTTTGTTCTACTTTATAGAGCTGGCATGTTTCAGATCGATTGTCTGCAGGAACCATGTAGCTCTCCATTGGGTGGAGGGGATTCTGGTCAATTGACGAGTGTAAATGGTGGATCTTTTTCTTTCTTTCTTTGATGTCATCTGTGGGAAGACATGTGAGCGTAGAGTTTGGGGTAGATTTACTACTGGAGTAATCCGAAACAGCAAAGTGCCTCTTTAGGGCTTTGCAGGGATTTCCACATCTGGAATACAGACTCCTATCAGTGCCAGATGCTACCGTTGAGTGTGAATCGTTGGAGAACTGGGATCAAATTGATCCACAACCACAAAGTTCAGTAGATGAGATCTCATTTTGATGGGCAACCTGAAGCAAAGGCAGATAAAGATTTATCAAAATAAATATTACAGTTCTGTTACAACTGCAGCCAAATCATTTGTGTATCTGTTTCATAATTGGCATAAAGTGCCGACCTCATAACATTAATACTCTTAAATACTTTATTATTATTTGACCAATTGCTGGCTGATCCATTGACCCTGCTTTGTGCTGGGAAGTGGAGTGGACGAAGCCTCTGCTGCATAAGGCAGCTTCTCTTCTCTGGCTTGGCTTCCTTTCAGCCTTGTGGGCCAAGACAGATGGGAGCAGCTCTGCTGTTTGCTTTGGCCTCCATTCCTGGGCTGGAGACACAAGGGTGGGAGAAGGCCTCCATTGAGCAGAGCCGGCAGAGGCTGGGATGGTTATGTGGGTAGGATTGTTTGCAAAATTCCAAATTACTCAACAAGAATTTGCAAGGAGTTGATTCCATATTTGGAATCAAGAGCTGAAGTTAGCTCCACTTCAGCGAAGAGCTCTCAGGGGCCTCCCATAAACTCCCATTGTAGTTTATGCTTTTACTTGGCTGTTCACCGCCCTGAGTCCTCAGGGAGAAGGGCGGTATACAAATTTAAAAACAAACAAACAAACAAACAAACAAATAAATAAATAAATAAATAAATAAATAGCATAGTTGTACAAATGTTCATTTTGTTGGCAGTGCTCTACCATGTTTTCCCAAAAATAAGACCCTGTCTTATATCTTTTTGAAGTCCGAAATAAGTGTTTGGCCTTATTTTCGGGGAGGTCTTATTATTTTGGGGCATGTGGAGCAAGATGGGGCTCCTCTTGCCATCTTACCTGATTTCCAGCTCTGTGTTTAAATGTTTTCGGGGAGGGCTTATTTTTTTGAGGGGGGACTTATTTTAACGCATACGTTCAAAAGCCCGATTGGGCTTATTATCAGAGGATGTCTTATTTTGGGGGAAACTGGGTAGTTGGAAATAGGACAGGCCTTGGGGAGTAAATGTCAAGGAAGATGGGAAACTGAAGGCCCCTTGATCCTGCAGAACAGTGGGGTAGACAAGTAGTTGTGTTTGGAGAAGACACCAGGCCAAACATTAAACAATAGGCAACTACATAGAATGTGATATGGACCAATCTCGTATGGTTGGTTTATCCCTCTCTGAGAACCTTGAAACTTTGATTGTATTTATTCTGGGATGCAAATGGAGCCTGGTGTGTCTCAGGCCAAGGAGAACCTCTTGAAATATGGCCGATCGTCCCTTCAATTGGAATTGGATTTGAAGTCCTTGGTTTTTTGTCCAGATTCTCTTCTTTGCAGATAGCAAGGGCTGACTTGCTTCAGAAGCCCCAAAAGGTTTGCTGTAGGTCTCTCTTTGGGGTTCATGTAGCTCAGAGGTGGCCAACTTGAGGTCCCAGCACCACATGGATTGCCTGGTGGCCCCTTTCCTGCAATTGGTGTCCCTTTTGACCGGAGTTGGTGAAAAATGGTGGTGGGTTCCCTTGCTTGTCTTTACCCAATGGGCTGTGAGAAGAACCTTGGGAGACAAAAGGAAGAGACGCAGCCTAGGCCAAGGGTCTCCAACCTTGGCAACTTTAAGACTTGTGGACTCCCAGAGTTCTGGGAGTTGAAGTCCACAAGTCTTAAAGTTGCCAAGGTTGGAGACCCCTGGTCTAGACGAGGGTCAGACCAGCGATATCTCAGCCCTCAGAAGGAATGAGGGTAGAGAAAGCATTTCAGGAGGGATCCTTTCTATTCTCTGAAAAGTTGAGGCAAGGGAGGTCTCTGTGGAGAGCTGCAGACTGGACAACTAGCATGCAAAAAATAAAGGATCCACAGCTCTTCTCACCTGCTCACTCCACTATCACGGTAGCAGCAGCTTGGCCAGGAGGGAGGCAAGAGGTGTCTTTTGCAGGCGCAAATAACCAGATCCACACAGGAAGAGTTCAGGTAGCTGTTATATTGCCCAAGCAATTTAACATGGGGATCTCAGACTAATGGTTAGCACCTGGCTCAGACTAGATGAGGTTCAGCAGCATTCTAGACTAGTTCCCTGTTTGACTCCTTCCCCTGGCTCAACGGCCGATCTCCAACACCCAGAACCTTCAGCGAATAGAACCAAGATTTTCAAGGTGGTTACCTGGAATTCTTAGAGCAGGGGTCTCCAACCTTGGCAGCTTTAAGACTTGTGGACTTCAACTTCCAGCAAAGCTGGCTGAAGAATTCTGGGAGTTGAAGTCCACAAGTCTTAAAGTTGCCATGGTTGGAGACCCCTGTCTTAGAGGATCTAAGAGTTCCCCAGGCAACCTGGGAAGGCTCATGGGATTGAGGTGGTGGTGGGGGGAATATACTCTTAGGGTTAGCTGTGCTGAAGCTCCATGGCTTCTGACTTCCAGAGCCCTCCTCCCCACCCCATCCTAACAGACCTTCCATTTAATGCTTACAATGTATGCGCTTATCAAGTGCTCTTTGCTTAATGAAAGCCAGGGCTTCCCCTGCACCAAGAGAAGCAGCTGCCTCCATATAAAAGGCCTGGAGACTTGCCAGGAGCCTCCGCTCCCATCCCTGCAGATGCCGGCAAGTAAATTTCATCCTCCCTGCACCTCCTTCCCCCCCCACCCCTTTCCTCCCCTATAGACCGACTCTTAATTATATTCCACTGTAATCGTTCCCATTTGCTTCTTTTTGAAATGCAGCTTTTCTGGCTCCTGCCTGCGTTCAAGTAAAAACGGCAGAGAAGCGCCTTCCAGCTCAGAGCTGGAGGTCTTCGAGCACCGTCTTCTCGTTACTCCGTAAGGCTCTGAGACTGTTGCTGAAGCCATCTGTTTTCTAGAGCTGGTCTGGGGGAAAAGCCCCTCCCCGCTTCCCCCTCCCCAAATATCCCTGCTAACGGAAGTAAAACGTGCCTGAGTGAAGAGATTTCTTCAGTCATCAGTTTTATTAATTCCATGGGCATCAGGGCAGAGGGACACAGTGCCCATATTAACACAATTTGAGAGAGGGGGGAAAGAGGGAGGGAGAGAGAGAGGGAAAGAGGAGAGAGAAAGGGAAAGAGGAGGGAGAAAGAGAGGGAGAAAGAGAGAGGAGAGACAGGGAGGAAGAGAGGGAAAGAGGGAAAGAGGAGAGAGAAAGGGAGAGAGAGAAAGAGGGAGGGAGAGAGGGAAAGAGAAAGAGAGAGGGAAAGAGGAGAGAGAAAGAGGGAGGGAGAAAGAGGAGAGACAGGGAGGAAGAGAGGGAAAGAGGAGAGGGAGGGAAAGAGGAAGAGGGAGGGGGAGAAAGAGAGAAAGGGAGGGAGAGAAAGAGGGAAAGAGGAGAGCGAGGGAGGGAGAGCGAGAGGAAGAGAGAAGAAAAGAGAAAGAGAGATTGGAGAGAGAGAGAGAGAGAGAGAAGTTCAACTCCCAGAATTCCCCAGCCAGCATGTCAGAAGTTGAAAACAATCTTATTTCACAGGCCTTTGGGGATTTGAGTGACAGATCCTGGGTTGCCTCTTCTGTTGGGTTTGAATCATCCCATTTTCATTCTGTTTGCTTTTATGGTTTTTAATTGAATTTTTAGTGGCATTTTTGTGCTTTGTAACGCTGGTTTTTATGATGTTTTATGGACCGTGAACTGCTTGGAGTCTTGCAATGGGCCAGTATACAAGTGTTTGTAATAAAAGAGCAAATAATTCAGCTGCTTCCTCCATCTCTCTTCCATCTGAATGGCATCGTAAGTTACCTGTGAAAGTTTAGCTGAGGCTGGGTGGGAAATGACAAAGGTTGATTCAAAAAAGAAATGGAAACCTGGTTCGTCAGGTTAGAACTTGTGCTGTGGTTAGAAAATAGGCAAGAAAATAGACTTACAACAGTCCTAGGATGGTGGAAAACTTCTGGCTTTTCTGTTTTCAAAAAGTCTAGGGGCTTCTTCCCACATTCTTTGAAGGGGTCCCTCATTTGGAAATGTGATGAAATTAGGTTAATCTTATTTAGGTATTATCTTGTTGGTATGATTTGGCCTCCATCGCCTTCCATATATACAGGGAGGGAAATTCTGCGTGTATACCGCGTTTCCCCAAAAATAAGACCCTATCTTATATTTTTTTGAACCCTGAAATAAGCGCTTGGCCTTATTTTCGGGGAGGTCTTATTATTTTGGGGCGCGTGGAGCAAGATGGGGCTCCTCTTGCCGTCTTATCTGATTTCCAGCTCTGTCTCCCTAACCCTAACCAGAGGAAATGGCCGGGATTGGCTGCGCGTGCAGTTAAATATTTTCGGGGAGGGCTTATTTTCAGGGGAGGTCTTATTTTTGGAGAAACAGAAGCTCTCTAAGCCATGGTGGCGCAGTGGTTAGAGTGCAGTACTGCAGGCTACTTTTGCCGGCTGCCAGCTGCCTGAAATTTGGCAGTTCAAATCTCACCAGGCTCAAGGTTGATTCAGCCTTCCATCCTTCCGAGGTGGGTAAAATGAGGACCCAGATTGTTGTGGGGGCAAGAGGCTGATTCTGTAAAGCGCTTAGAGAGGGCTGGGAAGCACTGTGAAGCGGTATATAAGTCTTAAGTGCTCTTGCTATTGCTTAGCATGTGTGTGTGCCTCTACACACCCAGAACAATAGATGGACATTTTACCCGCAGGAGATTATGGAATAACCAAATCATGCACATGGTAATAATCTGATGCTCTGTGATGCAATCCTGCTTGGTTGCATTTTCATTTCTGTTAAATTGTTTGATGTGTTGTTCATAAAGAATTTTCTACTACAGAAGCTTCTGAATAGCTGCCATCTCTTTCCTTCCTTCCTTCCTTCCTTCCTTCCTTCCTTCCTTCCTTCCTTCCTTCCTTCCCTCCCTCCCTCCCTCCCTCCCTCCCTCTCTCCCTCTTTCTTTCTTTCTTTCTTTCTTTCTTTCTTTCTTTCTTTCTTTCTTTCTTTCTTTCTTTCTTTTTTCTTTCTCTTTCTTTCTTTCTCTTTCTTTCTTTTTTCTTTCTCTTCCTTTTTCTTATCCTTGGTTCCCTGTTTTGTTTTCCTAAAAGCAAGCACCTCCAAGGCAACAAAAGATGTCAACCACTCCTCCATCAGCTATCCAGGGACAGAAGGTGGGGTCTCTCACGCCACCATCGTCCCCCAAGACTCAGCGAGGTGGACACCGGAGGATTCTAAGCGATGTGACCCACAGCACTGTCTTCGGGGTCCCAGCCAGTAAATCAACACAACTGCTACAGGCAGCAGCTGCGGAAGCCAGCCTCAATAAGTCCAAGTAAGTCCGGGGCTGTCATCTGTTCCTCTTGGGGAGCATGCGTGAGTTGGAGGACACTAAAATCATTATTATTATTTATTTTTTAAATATACATCCATATTGTATGTGGACAGTGTTGATTCTGGGCATCATTCACATCAATCCAAATTACAGTAACAATATTAGTAAACTTTATCACATTTATCAAACTTAATTTGATAAATTAAATCATCTTAATTTCTGTTCCTGGGTTTCCAAATATACCCTTAGACCACTGTGGGAAATTTGTATTTATTTTCTACTTTATTTATCAAATTTATTTGCCATTTCGTGGTTCGAGTGGCTTAGGGCAGGGATCTCCAACCTTGGCAACTTTGCTGGCTGAGGAATTCTGGGAGTTGAAGTCCACAAGTCTTAAAGTTGCCAAGGTTGGAGACCCCTGGCTTAGGGTATATAGTCTTGACAGGGCTTCTGTGGTCTGACATGCCTAGCTTTGTCTGTGGCTCTTAGTGGCTTTAGTCAACAATCAACCACGGAACCAGCCTTCCTAACTCTTGACTTCTTGGGCTGGCTCTCTCTAGGTCTG
The DNA here is from genome assembly GCF_059756535.1 of Pantherophis guttatus. NCBI lineage: Eukaryota > Metazoa > Chordata > Lepidosauria > Squamata > Colubridae > Pantherophis > Pantherophis guttatus. Next base: position 1,064,213 of record NC_142071.1, read on the forward strand.
CCTCGACTACCCCTTCGGGGTCTCCAAGGACCTCTCAGCAAAACGTCTACAACCCACCAGACGTCTCTACTTGGAACCCTTTTGACGATGACAACTTCTCCAAGCTGACGGCAGAGGAGCTGCTGAATAAGGATTTTGCAAAACTAAGCGATGGTTAGTTTGGGGTTGGTGCAGAAGCTGGACCAAAGATGGCGGCAAAGCAAGGCAGTTTTAGTGGCTCTTGGTTCACCACAGACAAGCTGACGTTGTTTTTTACTGCCCCGTTTTTTCGTACCTTGCACTCACCAAAGCAGCCCTCCGGGTTTCCGTGTTCCTCAGATGGAGAAAGAGAAGGAAGGAGGGAGGGGGGTGTCCATGCTGGAACCTTTGCTCTTTAGTAGCTCCTTCTCTGGCAACTGGCTTCCTTATGGATCCCCTAAAACTTCTTCTTCTGGCTCAGCAGGAGGCTCTCCTCCTCCCACGGCACACAACAGGAGGGTCAAACTGCATTTCATTGTGGGCCGCATCAGGGTTGCGTTTGACCTCGGGGGAAGTGGGGTAGGCGTGGCCAGAGTGGGCATGGCCAGCTTGACGTCATTCATGTCAGCGCCTGGGGTGGGCCAAGTGCTCTGCCAGCGAAAACGGGCTCCATTTTCGGCTGTGACAGCCTCATGCAACCCTCAAAGCCAGAAGTGAAATGCTACCGGTTTGGGCCGGTTCACCCGAACCGGTAGTCAAAATGCTACCCGTTCTCCGGAACTGGTAGTAAAAAAATGCTAAAAAAAAAAAAAGTTCCGATGATCATGCAGCACAGCTGATTGTCACACAGCTGATGCTGAAACATTTTTTTTTTTTTACTTTTCAAGCATTTTTTTAATGCTTAATGTGCGCATATGTGTGTGAAGCAAACCGGTGGCAGACTTCAGAGCATTTCAACCCTGCTCAAAGCCCCCTTTTCACTGGCAGAGGCACTAAGGGTCGGTCCTTTGCTATTTCTAGGGTGGCCCCATGGGCCAGATCTAAGCACCCCACAGACCGGATCTGGCCCCCAGGGGGCCTTGAGTTTGACACCCCTGGCATACAACAAGCGATTAGTAGTTGGCAGCAGCTTTGAGCATTGGCTGTCTTTTCTTGGCGCAGCCTCTCTCCTTTCCTCCACCTTTCCTCGCTGAAACACTCGCGCAGAATTCCTTCGGGTTGTCCTCTTCTCTTCCTCCCTGATCTCCATGAAGTTATATCCCCCCCCCTCCAAGTGGCGAGTCACACATGTAACATTTCATGACTGGCCCCTTTGAATTCCAGGTAAACCTCCTGAGAAACTTGACAGTTCAACGGAGAACCTGATCCCAGGTTTTCAGCCCGCACCTTCCGCAGCGCAGTCAGACGCATTCGGCTCTTCTCCTCTTGCACCCATCTCAGGTAGGTTGTGGGGGACCCAGGAAGGGTGGAAGCTCGTCCCGGGTTACAGTGGGCCCAGTAGGCCCGCTTTTTGCCCTCCCCAGGCTCCAGAGGCTTTCTTGGAGCCTGGGGAGGCTTAAAACAGCCTTCCCCATCCTCGCGGAGGTCCTCCGGAGGCTGGGAACGGCCTGTTTGCCAACTTCCGGTGGGACTGGAAGACCCATTCTTCGCTCTCCCCAGGCTCCAGAGCTTTTCTAGGAGCCTCGGGAGGGTGAAAACGGCCTTCCCCACCTCCCTGGAGGCCCTCCGGAGGCCGGAAATAGCCTATTTCCCAACTTCCGGTGGGCCTGGAAGGGCCTGAAATATGGTTGGCCACACATTTTGCAACATGGCTGCCATCTAGTCCTCCAATGGTGGCTACTAGGGAAATGTTTTGGAAACATGAGCTCAAAGTGGGGGGTGGGGTGTCCAACCTTGGCAACTTTAAGAGTTGTGGATTTCAACTCCCAGAATTCCTGAAGTCCACAAGTCTTAAAATTGGTCCATGTTAGATGCCCCTGTTTTAGCCAGCACAGGAGGTAGCAGCTGATTCTTGAGAGTTTGAATGGATGGATTCCACGCCATTTGAATGTCATTTTCCTTCCATATAACTCAGAACTCTGGATTTTTAAAAACTCCAAAACTGCTGAGATAATGATCATTTTAGGGGTGCCTCTTCTGTATGTCTTCCTAGCTTCCCTTCTGAGTCCGGTGCCCTTGTTACCATGCTGTCAATCAAAAAGGAAAGGTTATTGTGACTGGGTAGGGTGCAGTTTGTGGGGCATCCTCCGTGCTCTCAGTCTCTTTCAGCTCCTCCTTTGATTTCTTTTGTGTGTGTTGAGATTATACACTTCAATGAAGTTCTTTTGGCTAATGTAGGGAACTTTTCTTTTTGTGTGGGTACTAGCTGCATCTGCCCCCTCATTCTCCACCTGTGTGAGGCCGCCCAGAGCTTTATTTGTGTACCTAGAAAATCTAGACATCTTTTAAAAAAAATCTAGACAAACACATAGTGACTCCTGCATTAATCCTGGATGATGCAAAATGTTGAGATGGGAAGCTGCGTCTTATTCTGTTTGTCTCTAATATAAATGGAAATTATAGCTTAAGATATCCAGGGGAAAAGCATATTAGAAAGGCATTGAACAAATCCAGTTTTTTCTCTGCTATCTTCTACTTTGCTTGAAGATTTTCAATTTGATTTTCAATCTACTTTGCTCCATTTTCCTTCCTTTCCTTTCCTTTCCTTTCCTTTCCTTTCCTTTCCTTTCCTTTCCTTTCCTTTCCTTTCCTTTCCCTTTCCCTTTCCCTTTCCCTTTCCCTTCCTTTTCCTTCCCCTTTCCTTTTCCTTCCCCTTTCCTTTCCTTTCCTTCCCTTTCCCTTTCCCCTTTCCTTTCCTTTCCTTTCCTTTTCCTTCCCCTTTCCTTTCCTTCCCTTTCCTTTCCTTTTCCTTTTCCTTTTCCTTTTTGTTTTCCCTTCCCCTCCCCTCTCCCTTCCCTTCCCTTCTTCTTTCCTTCTTTCCAGTTGAAAAAACAAAAGACATTCTGGATACCAGTCCTCCACTTCTGGCTGTTACTGACCCTTTCATTCCTCTTCCACTGTCAGATACACCAGGTAACTATGACTTATGTGAACAAGATGACGTAGCAAAATGCCCTTATGCCCATTAAAATGTGATGCCACTCAACAAGGGGGCAAACGTAAGAGAGCCCTCTTGGTGCCATCGTTTTGGAAAAAGGACTAGATTTTCTGTTTTCAATTTTATCAATTTCGCTATATATCTGTTTGCATGACCTTCCATCTATGTTTGACACTGATAAGATTTAGGGTTGTTTAAATAGTATTGTAATATTTTAAAATAGGCTACTATATTATCCGTAACATTTTTATTTATTATTTACTTATTTAAAACATTTATATAGACACCTGGGCAGTTCCATGAACAATTTTTTTTAATTTTTTTAATTTTAATTTATTTTTATATGCCACCCTTCTCCGGAGACTCAGGGCGTTGTACAATGCGTTAAGCAATAGCCTTCATACGTTTGTATATTTTATACAAAGTCAGCTTATTGCCCCCACAAACTGGTCCTCATTTTACCCACTTTAGAAAGGATGGAAGGCTGAGTTGACCTTGAGCCTGGTGAGAATTGAACTCGCAGTAATTGCAGGCAGCTGGATGTTAAATGCTGCCTTAGTAGGAGGCATTAGCCTCCTACGCCACTCAGGCTCCATATCAATGGTAAAACAACATAATACCATATTAAGCCCTCTCCCCCTATGCTATGTGGGTCTTCACTGCTTTTCGGAAAGCTGGGAGGGCAGAGCCCTGCCAGTCATCAAGGGAAAAGGTATTCCGTAGGGCAGGGATTGTCACGAAAAGGCAGGCTTCTTAGATCCTGTATGATGGCAAAATTTAAGGGAAGGGGTTAGGAGCATCATATCAAAAGGTCTTGGGGAAGGCAATGGAAGGTTAATCTCAAAGCCTATTTAAATACCAGCCTATTATTTATTTTATTTATTGTATGGCACATTCACATCAGATTTCAATATAAAGGAACACCATGGTAAAATACAAAACAGAGAGTATAAAATCTGAAATCTTAACAGGAAGATTACAGGTTGCAAATTTAATGTTTTACTTCATTTGTCGCCACCAGGAAATTAGCGAAATCTCCATTATAGGCTCTATTACGAAACTCTGTCACTATGTCTGTGTTGGATAGTTTGTTTTTCAGCCCCACAATCACAATTTGGTGATGGTATTTTGCCTTTCTTATTGAGGGCGTTGGCACATCTACCATGACCAGTGGGAATTCGATTCAGTATTGTCCATATCACACGGGGCTGGTCAAATCCAGGTTTTTGTTCTGGATTATCAAAATAAGAAGCAGCTCCGATGTTTCTTGAAGATGCCCAAAGTGGGAAGAAGATTGTACTTGTGTAGTCATGAACATACACAGGAGAAGGAAGCGGTGGCTCAGTGGCTAAGATGCTGTGCTTGTCGATCGAAAGGTCGGCAGTTCAGCGGTTCGAATCCCGAGTGCCGCATAACGGGGTGAGCTCCCGTGACTTGTCCCGGCTTCTGCCAACCTAGCAGTTCGAAAGCAGGTAAAAAATGCAAGTAGAAAAATAGGGGCCACCTTTGGTGGCAAGGGAACAGCGTTCCGTGCGCCTTTGGCGTTGAGTCATGCCGGCCACAGGACCACGAAGATTTCTTTGGACAGCGCTGTCTCTTCGGCTTTGAAACGGAGATGAGCACCGCCCCCTAGAGTCGGAAACGATTAGCACATATGTGCAAGGGGAACCTTTACCTTTCAGGCCTAAAAGGTGGGTCAGAGGCCTTTTTGTAGATGCTTAGCTAAATTTTGAGAGATCCTTGATAATCCTTTTGCAAATTGTGGATACCTTGACATCTCAACACTGGTGGCCGGTTGAAGGGCCCATTTAAAATTGCACCAGGCACATCTCCTGAAACCTTGGAGACCACATAGGTGGCTGAAGAACATTTTCAAAGCTTTCGTGCCTCCGTGGGTAGGCTCACGGCTGTCTACCCAAGACTAGCAAAATTGAAGTAAATGATGCAGAGTCAAAGCAATCTATGCCAAAGTGGGATTATGCACGATTTGTACAAATGCAAAGCCAGCTGCTCCTTGGTGCTGATCATTCTGAAGTATATATACTTATTTGCTTATTTGCTTTCTGAGCCTCTTGGGATTGGACTGGATTCTGATGAGATAATTTCTCCTCTCCAGCTGATGTCCAAAGAAAAGGACTCTGCTGCAGTGGGTGTTTACTGGGTTAGCTGCCCTTGTTGTTTTTTTTTACCTTCCGTAGTTGCAGAGTGAGTAAAATAGTTTGAAATCTGTGTTTTTATGCAAAGTGTTTTGGTGCACCTTGATTCTAAGTGAACCAAATAGTTGAACAACTGCTGAATGGGTTTCATCTTGACAGAGTCTATCTCTCTCCCTCCCTCCCTCCTTCTCTCTCTCTCTCTCTCTCTCTCTCTCTCTCTCTCTCTCTTTCTCCTTCTCTCAAATTTCTCTCTCTTTTTCTCTTTCTCTCTCTCTCTTTCTCTCCAATTTCTCTTTCTCCAATCTCTCTTTCTCTCTCTCCAATTTCTCTCTTTCTCTCTCTTTCTCTCCCTCTCTTTCTCCCTCCCTCCCTTTCTCTTTCTCTCTCTCTCTTTCTCTCTCTCTCCAATTTCTCTTTCTCCAATCTCTTTCTCTCTCTCTCTCCAATTTCTCTCTTCCTCTCTCTTTTTCTCCCTCTCTTTCTCTCTCTCCAATTTCTCTCTCTGTCTCTCTCTTTCCCCCTTCTGTCTCCCCTCTCTCCCTCCCCTCTCTCTCCCTCTTCTGAGCATTTATGTTTATGGATTGTTTATGTACGTTGAATCTTTTGCTAGGGCATCTTGATATCACGGTGTAGCTATAAAACAGGGGAGGCAGCCGTGAGAGTGATATTTCAACAGCCTCTGCTGGAGCAGCTTGCCAGATGCTTCTCTAACAGCACAAATCAACCCTCCTTCTCCTGCTTTGAAGTGTGGGTGAAGGCATCGATGGCCACTGCAGATGAGCAGCCGGGGGAGTCCGTGTCTGCATTCATTTTCTGGCTTGGCTTTACTTTGGCTGTAGCTTCGACCTGTTCGGCTGGTTGAAGTGGGCGAAGCAGTCAGAGATGTGCATCCATGCTTCCCCCTGAGCCCCCTTGGTTCCTCTGACTTTACATACCGTAGCAGGAACCAAACCGTTGACACATGGATACTTGATAGACAGGTGAAATTTATCTCTAGGAGCTTGTTGAACAAGTACCCCTAGGAAGGTACATTCTTTCCTATAATCAACTTATTCTCCAAAAGCCCCTGAAAGCAGGACAAAGAAGCGACTCAAGAAAGATCCAGCTTAGAACTAAGGAGAAACTTTCTGACAGTGAGAACAATTAATCAGTGGAACAATTTGCCTTCAGAAGTTGTGGCTGCTCCAACATTGGAGACTTTAAAGAAGAGACTGGATTGTCATTTGTCTGAAATGGTGTAGGGTCTCCTGCTTAAGCAGAGTGTTGGACTAGAAGACCTTTTAAGGTCCCTTCCAATTCCGTCATATTCTGTTATATTTCCAAATATGAAAATTTACTTAATGCTCAGACCGCGGGTACATCGATGGGTGGCTTAGGATAGAATGCCATCAATGACATAGCAGGTTTGTTGACTCTCTGGTTTGTTGAGTTCCTAGAACCCTCTTAAGTGCAGTAAGGAAATTCCAAGCCACAGCTATCTATCGGATTCCGCAGAACCGGGGAAACCGGATTTTAATCTGTTCTTGCATGACCTCTCTTCTTGAGGGCAGACTCAAGACTTCAATCTCAGCGTAACAAGCTCTCCCAACCAAAGATTTCCCTTTTATTTTTTGGAGGTTCTAAAACAGAGGTCTTCCAACTTGGCGGCTTTAAGACTTGTGGACTTCAACTCCCAGAATTCCCCAGCCAGCTATGCTTCTGGGAGTTGAAGTCCACAAGTCTTAAAGCCGCCAAGTTTGAAGACCTCTGTTCTAAAATGTATGAAATTCCAGTTTCAATAGGATCCAGAAGGGTCAATTTTCCCCCCATTTTGTCTTCTGAATGTGTTGCAATTCCTTTGACATTTGAAAGGTGTGGCCCCAGTGACTCCTAAGGGTTGAAGAAAGTTAGTTGGCTACAAGCCCTGTATTTCAGACCCCTGCAGGAAAGAGAGCTTTTTGGAAGCGGTCTGAACTTTTGAGACTCACTCTCCCTTCCTACTATTCAAAGACACAAAGACACACACACAAAACCAGCTTCTGCCTACCAACAGCCAATGGGACTCAGTTAGGTGACTGAATTCAGCACTACCGTCTTTCCCCGAAAATAAGACCCTGTCTTATATTTTTTTGAACCCCAAAATAAGCGCTTGGCCTTATTTTCGGGGAGGTCTTATTATTTTGGGGTGAGTGGAGCAAGATGGGGCTCCTCTTGCCTTCTTACCTGATTTCCAGCTCTGCTTTTAAATATTTTTGGGGAGGGCTTATTTTCAGGGGGAGGCTTATTTTAGCCCATGCCCTCGAAAGCCCGATTGGGCTTATTATCAGGGGATGTCTTATTTTCGGGGAAACAGGATAACATTGGAACATTTGATTTTTTTTTAATATTTACTTTTTCCAAACATTTTTTCATTAAATGATTAAATTATCAGGGTTGCAACTGATGCCCTAATTAAATCATGGCCAGGGATGCTTTGCGAGTTGACATAAATATTATAAAATACAAAACATAAAAGTAAACAGAGGAGCATTAAGGAAGGAAGGGAAAGGGGAAAGAGAAGTGAGGAAGGGTAGGAGAAAGAAAAGAAAAAGAAGCATTGACCTCCGACTCTCTCTGTTGCACTAGAATAAGGCATTAGCATCGTCACAAGTTTTTGTTTTTCCATAATAATATGAACAAGTCATTTCTATAAAGATCCATCAATCTGATCTATAAAACCCAGAGTCAACATTATGTCTTCACATCAAGCATGAAATTCAGAGCCGTTTCCATGTGGAAACGAAAGTACTTATGGTCCTTTCTTCAATCAGAGTAGTCATTGAGTGTGAATCATACTTTATGCTTTATCGCATGTCCACCATAGATTCTTTATTCCCTTCTTTATTCTTACACTTCCAACATTCATTTGACATGCCTTTATACATCTTAGATGGCTTATTATTGGGACATTTGATCTTAAAGAGCCTTGCATTCTGGAAAAAAACATCGTTATGTTCAGATCCTTGTTGATGCGGCTTTTACTTTGGGGGGTGGAGTGGGGTTCTGAGGTCGATTCAAGCTTGCTTTTCCCCATTTTTCACAACCTCAGCGAACCAGCCTGCAGAAATTTGCTCGCAGCTGCTCGCAGAGTCTTCACAGAACCTAGTTAATTGTAGCCCTTCAAGGCAGCTTGATTTGCATAATTAGTTATGCAGTTGAGCTCGAGGGGACAAAAGACAAAGATTTCTTGTCAGCTTTTGGGGGGGGGCGTTACAAAGGTCACAAACGGAAGATTTTAGTCGTGCATCTGTAACTTACTTGTCAGTGGGAAAAATAGCGAAGAGCAGCTCAGGAAGGCAGTAACCATTGCACCTGCTTCCATTCCAATTCAGCTCCATCCCTTTGGAAGCCCTACATCCGTGGGGTACGTGGGGCAGGCAGGACCTTGTAATCCATGGAATCAGAAGCTCTGAAATACCTCCTGGCCCACGTGGGAGGTTCACAACTCAGCACCTGTGGCCGTGTGCCCTGAATGGTTTTTGATTGTATCCCATTGAATATGCAGGCAGTCCTCGCTTACTGACCTCAACTGGCCTGGCCCCTCCATTGCTAAGCATAGTTGTCACTAAGCGGAAAACCATGTGACCACAACAGGCTTAGGACCTCGCTTCCATTTTGGGAATGGTGGCACTTATTAATCAAGGCATCTGGCGACTGCAGCTTGGTATTGTACTTCTCCATTAACTCTGCTTCTTGCAAGCCAATTGCATTCAGTGTGAGGAGGATGGGTCGCAGAGCGAGTTGTTTTTTAACTTTATAAACGGTTGCTAAACAAGCGGTCGGTAAGTGAGGTGCACCTAGGATCTCAGGTAATGGTGTTGTCTGTAGTTGGTCTTCGAGATGCTTTTTTTCCTTGGCCAGGTGTGTTATAAAATGTATGTCTCTGCGGTCCTGCAGCCTGGAAGGATTTATAACTCCTTGCAGACAGCTGGCCATTTGCATCCTTTTTGCAAGTCCTTGAGGCCACTTGGAGGTTTACCTGTGTCCTCAGGGTCACCTGAGTGGTGCAAATGGGTGTGGAGCCTCCTTGGAACAGCTGAAAGGATCTGTGTTGTAGACTGGAGATAGATGATCTGTTGAGGGAGGGCTGTTCAATCTTAATGTAGACGGCCTCTTTGACCCCTCTTTCAAACCAGCAGTCCTTTCTGTCTAACGTGTGGACTTTAAAAGAGCAGCCACTCTTTTGAAGACAGCAAAATCCACATTTTGGACAGAGAAGACTGCTGGTTTCAAAGAGGGGTCAAAAAGGCCATCCATGTCAAAATTGAACAGCCCTCCCTCAACAGATACGCCATCTATCTCCAGTCTACAAGACAGTCCTTTCAGCAGTTCCAAGGAGGCTCCACACCCATTTGCACCACTCAGGTGACTCTGAGGACACATAGATAAACCTCCAAGTGGCCTCAACCACCCTCTAAAAGGATGCAAATGACCAGCTGTCTGCAAGGAGTTATAAATCCTTCCATTCCCCACCATCCAGTCAGAGCTGAAGAAGCTTCTGGGATGAGAAGTGAAACGTCTTCAAAGAAAAACAAAGTCCAGTTGCCTCTTGGAAAAAAACGAAACACCTTTGGGACAAATGTTGATAAGGATGACCAAGTCTAGAGAAGGAGGACTTTTCCGGAGTTGAGCAGCCTCCCTTAAACTGAAGCAGCTTTAGTGACTGTGTTTTTGCTTTACTTCTTTTTGCTTCTTTCCTCTTTCTTGCTCCTTCCCGCTTCCTTACCAGAAAAACTGATCGAGGGCCTCAAATCTCCTGAGCCTGCGCTCCTGCTCCCCGATATCCTGCCACTGGCCGATCCCTTCGGTTGCACCTCCGATGCTATGAATGGTAAAACCTAGAATCCTCTTTGTTGTTTCCTTTCCTGTCCTGCACGTTAACCTGTGTTAGATTGCATGCTTTGCACACCTGCACACATATACGGTCCATCCAAATGGTGGCACCCTCCAGGAGGCGTGCCTGGGGTGGAAAAGCTGTTGGTCATTCTTCCCCAAGGAAACCAGGTAAATCGGACGAATCCAGGAGCTCAAATCTCTATACAAGCAAAACCACAGGTAGAATGTTGGAAATTAAACCGATATAACATTTTTTTCTGAAAGAATAATATAGCCAGGTAAAGCAGCATTGTTAAAGAAAAACAGACTTATATCTCCATGAAAGACTTAGCTGAAGTTTGAAGGCTCTCAGCCCATTCCCAGCCTCATCCTTTCCGCTCTCCAAGATATGCAAAGGCCAGTTTTAAGGAAGGCGTGTAGATATTTCCACAATGTTTTCTCCTTGAGGGTTATTAGTGTTTCTTCTTGCATTATTTGCCAGTTTTAGCCTTGCAAATTTGCTGCCTGGATGAATGAATGAATGGCACGATTGGTGAAGGTGTTTGGGGTTTTGCATTTGCCTCCTGCTGACCAGAGTTTTTCCTCCGGCAGAGCTATCCCATGATGGTACTCCTGGAATTTGATGTCAAGGTTTTATGCTTGTTTTCCCCCTCCCCACCCCCTGGGAGGCAAAAAGTGCAAATTATTTTGCAGTTTAAAAGACACTCCTTCCCCAAATTAATAATATATGGTGAAATAAAGGATTGTTTGGCCCTTGGTAGCATCTCGAAATATGACCCTGTGATCTTAAGTGGCTTAATAAAAAAGAAATGCAGAAAGTGACTTCAAAATGTTGCCTGCGAATGATTTAGGGGGAAGCATTGTGATCTATACTAATAGATTTTCTAAGCTACTCAGTGCTGCAGAACCCCCAAGATTGATTAAAAACTAATTTTGCAGATGTAACATGGCAAACTATGGCCAAACAAGGAGTTCTAGAAATCCACTTTAAATTGAAATGATGACATTGAAATGCCAGCATTCTGAAAGCATAATTTTTTAAAGTTCCAGGCTCAGTGAATGCAACAACTTAGATGTTTTAAAAGCCAACCAATTTGACTTTAAGGATTTTATAAAGCAAATTCTTGCAAACCTATTTTGTATGCTGGGTAATTTAATCAGCTACCTAAACTTTACAACTGAATAGAATTAGAATTTACAGTGAAAATGAACTGTCTGATCTGTACAGGGTTTTTTTTTCTCCATACATTAACAAGTTTATTGTTAACAACTGCCAGCCTCAGTTTGAGGCAGTTCTGTTTACACCTCCAGAATGGTGCAAGATCTTGTACTAGTGTAAAAGTTCATGGGAAAGTGGAAGGCATAGGAAGTGACCTTGAAGGACAAGGGGAAGAACCACTAACAAGGTGTGATGGTCAGATAAAAGGGGCTTCAGCTCCGGTCAAGAAAATATCTTGACAAAATATCTCAGAAGAGCCCCTCCCTAATTCAGGTGAAGATGGTGAGAGGGAAGGGGGAACACATTCAGTCTTGTAAAATTTTAGTACTGTATCTTTGCAATAAAAGTAGACTGGGTCTACATGGCATTGATTGTCTAGTCTGATGGACCTTATGAGGATGATACAGAACCAAGTGGGGGAAGTCCTTGGGGTGGGTTTCCATTCAGGGAAGTCCTACCAACCAGTGAAGTTGAAAAAGCTTATGCTATTCTTGGACTGCTGCTCGTTGGGATCACCACACAGGTTGAAGATGTCCCCACTGTGAGTGTAGTTACCTTCAAGATGTTTGAAACTCAGCATTGTGAAACAGATTTAGGCATAGTGCAGATAGGGCAAGGTGGTTATTGATGATACCATCACAATAGCACTTAGCAATAGCACTTAGACTTATATACCGCTTCACAGTGCTTTACAGCCGTCTCTTAAGCAGTTTACAGAGTCAGCCTCTTGCCCCCAACAATCTGGCTCCTCATTTTACCGACCTCGGAAGGATGGAAGGCTGAGTCAACCTTGAGCCGGTCAGGATCGAACTCCTGGCAATGAGCAGTGTCAGCCGGCAATTGTGCCTTCTATCTTCTATGGCTCTTCTCAGGCATTCTGAAACTGCTCTTTCTGAATTGGGGTCATCCCAGCCTGCTGCTTTCTTTTTCCTCCTGCCTCTTCTAACCCTGGTTTCTGCTCTACTTCTTTTGTGCTTTCGGAAAAGGAAAAGCTGACCTCACCGCCGAGAGTCTCATTCCGGGCCTTGAGGCTCCTGTGCCCCAGCTCACGTCCTCCCAGGCAGATTCGGTGGCTTCAAGCAGAGCAGGTTGGTGAGGCAGTTTGGGCTCTGAAGGGCTGAAGGGACAGAGGCAACCACCTACCGTTCCTGTTGTTGGGATTTTCTTGGGAACCGAAGCTGACTCCTTTCTTGATAGCCTTTTGCTTTAACCTTTAGTCCATCCTGAGTTCTGCTAGAAGAACGAGAACTGAGAGATCCTTCCCGGCATGCTAGAACTACAATGGGTGGAAAAAGTTTAAGCTGCTGCTACCCTGTTTCCCCAAAAATAAGACCCAACCGGAAATAAACCCTAGTGTGATTTTTCAGGATGCTCGTAATATAAGACCTACCCCCAAAATAAGCCCCAGTTCAGATCATCGGCCAGACAGATGCATTTAGTACCATATTTCCCCCAAAATAAGCCCTAACCAGAAAATAAGCCCTAGCGTGATTTTTCAGGATGCTCGTAATATAAGCCCTACCCCCAAAATAAGCCCCAGTTCAGATTGTCAGCCAGACGGATGCATTTAGTAACGTATTTCCCCCAAAATAAGACCTAACCAGAAAATAAGCCCTAATGCGTCTTTTGGAGCAAACATTAATATAAGACCCGGTCTTATTTTCGGGGAAACGTAGTATCCCTGGTCTTACATTCCAGCATTTGAATCTCTTAGAATCCGTCCCGAGTTAAGAGGAATTCCCGTCACCTAAAATTAGAACAACTACTACCCCTGCATTTTCCAGCAGGCAGATTTGAAAACCAGAATCCTTTTGTCTATAAACACTTTTTTTTGTGCGTGTGTGTTCATCTTTAGATGTTTCGCTGGGCTCTCTTCAGATGTTTGGGGTCTCTTTTGACTCAGGGATTGGAGGAAATATTAGTTAGATTCCTTCCAAAGTCAGCACGAGGGGGGTCTTAGCTTCGTTTCAATAACTTCAAATAGCTTATATACCTTCCCTGTATGTGTCCAGGGGTGTCTATAGGAGAGTCAGGTGTGTAATCAAAGCCTCACCTAGAACAGGGGTCTCCATCCTTGGTAACTTTAAGACTTGTGGACTTCAACTCCCAGAATTCTGGGAGTTGATGTCCACAAGTCTTAAAGTTACCAAGGATGGAGACCCCTGGCCTAGAACACTAGTGAGGCACTTTAGTCCCAGTTCAGGTCATTATTATTATTTTTTAAAAAGGATAGCTATGTAGAGTGGACCCTGGGTTAGAAATTAGCCCCTAGCCAAGGGAGCAGCCATCTCCTTCCTTGCTATTCTCTATGCTGTGATCTGCTACTCTGCTTCTTCTCCTGGTTCCAGATTCAATCACTGTGGAAGACTCCTTGCTTGATTGCTCTCTGCTTTCTAATCCTGGCACTGACTTCCTGGATGAGTTCGCTCCTTTAGCTGTTTCATCCCAAACTCACAAAGGTAAAGCTCCGTTTTTAGGGTTTCATTTGGTATGAAGAGACGAAGAGGCGAAACAAAAACCCCAAGGAAGAAGGTCTGAATAGATCCTGGTGGAAGGCAGGCCTGTGCATGTAAAAATATTCCTCGGTCAAGGATTTCTGCTCAAAGGTCCTCTGTCCATCAGAATATGGAAATGTATTTTAACAGTTCTGCTGTACGAAGCTGCTTTTTGCTAAACCGGATGGATGGGCAACGACTGTGCTAGGAGAACAGAGAGTCATTGATTCAAAAATTGCTGTTTTTCTTACCTTGGATACTTCATGAAACCTTCCATGGTTGCTTGAAAGGAAAGCTGGTGTCCTTCAAACTTTCTTTCTATCCAAAGTGCAGAAATCTTTTTTCCTGCTGTGTGGTCGCATAGGGTTGATATAGAAAATCCAGAGTTACAGATGGTTTTCATTTCAAAGTGAATTTTAATTTTCCTGCACTGAAAGGGGACATCCATTCTGACCAAAATTTTCATGATTGTAAAACAAAATTTGTCTGCCAAAACTTGGAAATAGATATTTGGTCTCTTGGAGAAATTTGAGGGTTTTTTTTGTTGTTGTTTTTTTTAAATCATACTTTCTCTCTACATCATCCATACTTTGTGCCATTTGAGAGTATCACTTGGAGCTTCTCTGGTGGGGAAGCAGCCCGCAAGCCAAGGCCAGGAAGACCAGAGACACAGCAGAGGAAAAGCATAAATTCAAAATCTCTGGGTTAGAAATATTGGTGGCAGGACCACAGATCTCAGGGACCAGACAGAGAGTGTAGCTGATCTTCAGATGGAGCTCCCAGAGTCCAAAGAAAGAAGGTTTGACCCACGTTATGAAGGAAAATGGTTGCTGACTTGCTCATATTTGACTCTCTTTTAAGGACCAACATCATCCAGACATCCTGGTATCCACCAAGGATTCTTAGAGAGAAATGGTTGATTCTTGAGTGAGCCTGTTAGTCTTGCAGAAATCCTGGCATTGGCATAGAACAGAACAACAGAACAGAACAGAACAGAACAGAATTCTTTTTTCCTGCCTTGAAGATGGGTGGACTTCAACTCCCAGAATCTGGGAGTTGAAGTCCACCCATCTTCAAGCTTCCAAGGTTGAGAAACACTGCTTTAGGCCTAAGGATGGGTCTCAGATCAAGTGATGCTCGAAGGCAGATATGAAGGCTTGCAAATGGGTAGCTCAGCAGTGCTCTTCCAAGGGTATCGAGAGCTGGCAGGGAGGCGGAAGCAGTTGTGGCATCTTGGAAGGGGCACCCAGTCAGCTGCTCTTCGCAAGGAGCACCTGTGGTGGGGGAACTCCTGGGTTATAAACCCTCACATGCATTTGAGGAGCAGAGTGAGATCAGGTGTTCAAAGAATGTACAACTGGAATTCGAATGAGAATCCAAGCCTTTTCGTCTTGGCACTTTTCTCAACTCGGCTCCCTGTGAAACGTTCCTGGTGCAACTTGGCTATTTCCTCTTAGACCAGCTACTTCCACTCCTGCTTCCCTTCCCATATAATTTTCATATCCATCTACTTCTGTCCTTTCCCTAATTTTCCAAATACCTGGTTTGCTTTAACAGTTTGCAATTCTGCCTCCCTCCCTCCCTCCCTCTCTCTCCCCACCCCACCCCCCTTTTGCAGCAAAACACATACGGCAAATGTTGTTTTGGTGGTTTCTAACCAGCTTTTCTCTGCTCTTTTTCGTCCTTTTTTAAATTCCACCCTCCTCCCCTCCCCCTCCATCATGCTGCAGAAGATACTAACCTGATATCAGGCTTTGATGTCCCTGGGGGCTCTGAAAAAGTGACAGAAGATGAGTTTGACCCCATCCCTGTGTTAATATCCAAAAATTCACAAGGTAAGCAGGTAGATGTCAAGGGAGATGCATTGTGGTAGTGTGTTTGCATGCAGTGTTTCTGCCCATCCAGAATTCTTAAGTTGTGTTTCTTGGTTTCAAGTTCTTTAGAGTGTTTGGTAGTACTAGGTTGTTTCCAGATCTTAAACCTGTTTACGGGGCAAAGATAGAGTTGACCATTCCCAAGTCTTCTGTTGGGCTTCTAAGACATAGGGAAATTCTAGTTTAAAGCTTTTTTAAAAATCCAGCTGTCCTTCCTTCTGATGCAGCCCTGCTTGCAAGGCGATTAATGTTTCCAGGACCCTACCTGTTACTACTTGAAATAACTTGTGGGATTCTTCTTTCATTCTCAAAAGCACTGTTGCCACCAAGTGGTTGACAGTCAAAAGATGTAGCCTCCATTAGACCTTTGTGCTAATTCTCTGCCGATCATAATCCTGGATGCTTAGTTTTGGGGGAGGCCCAGAGTGTGAATTCCCTTCCTAGGTGCTTCAAGTTGAACCACTGAACGAGTCTTCTTAGAGGGATTCACTGTGTAGGATCTTTGGTCATGAAAGGCAAGAGTGAGGAGACTGTGACCCATTGGATTTCCCATCATCCTCACTCAAATTCTCAATTCTGGTTCTGTTCTTTCCTCCGAGAGGAACAAGTCCAAGCCATCAAGTGACTTGGGGTAAGGTCCTTTGGATAAAACCAAGGTCCATCCCACCCTGCTTAATTAACGCCCGGGGTGATGACTGAGCCAGAAGAACCAGTTAAATTGCTGAAGGGAGGGAGAAGGTGCAGATACAGCCTCCGGTTCCTCCTCTTATTTCTGACGTTGAGTTCTGTTGCTTCAGGTTGCTTTGACTGATGGCTTGATGTTTGGAAATCCCTCTTTGGTCTCAATGTTGGAGAACCCCTGCAAAAGTTCTCCCTCCAGGCAGCAATTGTAACGGCACCAAAGCTTGGGTAGATACCTCCTAGACCAAGGTGTCAAACTCAAGGCCTGCGGGGTGCTTAGATCTGGCCGGCGGGGTGCCTCTGCCAGGGAAAATGAAGTGGCCCTCCCGAGCTCCGTTTTCGGTGGCAGAGGGTTGCAGGAGGCCATCCCAGCGGAAAATGGAGATCGGGAGACCATTTTCGCTGGCAGAGCTCTCAGGTCAACATAGGTGCCCCCTAACACGAGTGATATCAAGCTGGCCATGCTTCCCCTGGCCATGCCTCCCCCCACGTCAAACACAGCCCTGATTTCATTGCAAACTCAATGAAATTGAGTTTGACCTCCTGTCCTGGACTGAGGTCCTTTCCGTTTTATCTCACTCTTTCTTTGTGTGTGTGTGTGTGTTTGGACGTCTTTCTCTTTAATTTTTTTTTTAAACTAAAAGCTAACTTTTTTTTACCCCTGTGTCTTTTGCCGGATACTAAATTGCTGTCTCTCACACTTTCAGGTGGGCATTCTAGAAACAGCAGTGGAAGCTCTGAACCCACTCTTCCCAACCTAGCCAGGTCTCTCCTGCTAGTGGATCAGCTGATAGATCTGTAGCGGTCGCTCAGTAACAGGCGGCTTCTGTAACGTACCTAAACTCCTTTCGTTCCTTTTTATTTTTTTATTTTTTCCCCCTTCTTCTTCTTCTTCTCCTAACAGAGCTAATCTTTAGTTGTTGGATGGTTTTTTGTTTTTTTTTTCCTTCTTCTTGCTTTTGTTTTGTTTGAAAATAACGCCCAATGGGCAAAGAAAGGACCCTGCTCTGAAATCGTACTCTCTGCTGGGATTTTATCTCTCCTTGTTTCCAGCACAGTCTTGATGCAGCCTGCAAAAGTTTCTCGTGCAATTCTCTCCTACCTTTAAGGGAGCGCTACCCTGTATTAATCACCTGGCTACGATTTATCCGTTAGTGCCACCAAAACTATAATTGTAAAGAAACAAACAAACATACAAACATGTAATCTGTGTATGATCCTTGCTAGAAATACATACGACTAACCTGCCTAAATAATGCTAACTAAGATTGTCTTGTCAATTTTGTTTTTTCCTTGATTTAAAAACCAACGAGACCTGGGAGGCTAAAGGGCAGCTAAGTAGACTTGTCCTTCTCCAGTTCAGGGGAGCGTGTTAGGGAATCCTATCCTAGGACGGATTGGGGCCTGGACAGAGTGCCTTCCAAAGGCAAAACTGAGTTCGAGGCCTGATGCTTAGATATAAAGACATTTTAAGCCCTGACAGAAGACAGTTTGCTCCATATATACTCCTGTTTCTTTTTGCAACCTGCTTAGGAATGGACTTGTGCTTAAAATAAACCAATCAATCAATAAAGATACTAAAGCTGCGGAAATTATTCTACGCAAAATGGTTAATGTGAACCATATACTACTATGTCAAACAGCATGGCTAAGATCTTTTCTGTTGGATGGACAACCCTTAGGAGGGGTGGGGGTGGGAGAAAGCCATGGCGAAGAGGGTTGCGGATCTCTTTGAGGGATTGTATAAATTGTATGCACATGTCAGATTTCCTTGAAGGTAAGACTGATGTTTTGTTCTGTTTTTCCTTTCTCGGTTTTTGCAATCCCTCTCTGTAGTTGCATAGCGTATATTAACACGGTAAATATGAAGCCATCTCCCCCCCCCACCCCTTCCTGATAGACAGACTGTACTTTTTTAAGTTAGAGCCTTCTGTCTTTATAGAACTAGCATGAACTCCATGCCAATCAGTTTGCAGTAAGTGCTTTCCGGCTTAGGTGTATCTGAACAGTTTTATCTTTTCTTTTCATGTCGATATGCTCAGTTTCATCAAACTGCTGGCTATAGTAAACTTGTTTTCATTGGCTTCCGATCTTCAAGTCCAAAATTAATGGTCCCTTCCAAGGTTTTTCTTCTGAAAAGGAGAACGACTCTTAACTCCGTAGTTGGAAATAATCATTAGCTTATCGCTAACTTTGTGTATGTGCAAATGTATTGTAGTGGTTGAAAAAGTGCAGTTTCCCCCACGTGTGAATGTGCGAATGGCTCAATTTCTAGGTGTTTTGGCCTCTCCTACAGGATTGAAAGACCTTCTGGTGTAACCCTGAGTATTTTTTTCTCCAGCTTTTCCCACGAACCCCCTTACAAATCTCCGCCTTCCAGAAGTTAACTCAACGAATTCTGTAAATAGAATTTCACTGTCATGTCCATCCTCTCCTGAATCTCTCTCAAGTCTACTTCATTATAAAACAGTGACTGCTTCTGTGTGACGTGTGGGTGTCCATAGGTCGTTTTGCTGCACTTTCCCGATTTCCCTGACAAAAAAACTATGGAAAATTGTCAATAGTTCTTTACATTTTGGGGCAGCCTCTTTGATTCTTTGACTTGACTCTCGATTCCTGAAGTGCAGGTAACTGGAGTGTGGATCACACGGGCAAAGCTTTAGATAGAAAGTTATTGTATAGTCAGATGATACTGAAAATATATGGAAAAAAGAATGGATTTTTTTAAACAAATTAACCACCTGCTGTATATTAGAAACCAAAAAAAAAAAAACCCATCCTCCTGTGAATTAAAGTACTTTTAAAAAAGAATGTTTTAACATTTTAAGTTTAATGAACTTGTTGAAGGGTTTTGGAAGGCGTTTTACCGAAGCCTCTGGTCGCATGAGGATAGTGCTGTGAACTAACCAATGTGAATGGGGGGAGGGTCTTTTCTTACCCGCCCATGAAACGACTCGGCCAGTTAGCTGGGTAACTGTGAAATGATATTGTGAACGAAGGCTTACTTGTCACCGTGGAAATACTTCAGTAATAAACCATGATAATGGTGGATTGTGGGCTCATTGCTAAAGGTTGGTTTTATTTTTCAAGAGGAGATCCAGCTCAGAGGGGCTGAGCATCGGTGGTGGTCTCGTTCTGTCTTAATCAGGGGTCTCCAACCTTGGGAACTTCAAGACTTGTGGACTTCAACTCCCACAGTTGAAGTGTGGGAGTTGAAGTCCACAAGTCTTAAAGTTCTCAAGATTGGAGACCTCTGGTCTTAATGTTTCCATTGATGTATCTAGATCTAAGGCACCAAGAGGTGGTTCCCTTTGTCCCAAATGGGCTGAAAAATTTTGGCCACGTTTTGTCATCCTCTCTTACTATGCCTTCTGAAAGTAGTATTCATGTGAGCAAAAGGACACAACCTAGTTGTGCAGGAGCTGATGGAATCTCCCCTCTCCTGCCCAAAAGAGATGTGCTTATAGTCCCTGTGCAGAGAAACAAAAGGAAGAGAGAGAATAAATGTTATTTAAAAACATTTAAATGGTTATTAAAAGCTGAGCTTGCATTTCATTATAACAGTCCCTGGAATTCCTTCATAATGCATCCCGGGGAAGCGTTTGGCCTTGTTAATGGATGTTCCCCATTCAATGGCCAATGGCCATTCTGGACTTTACCATGGCATGAGTTAGGATGGGCTTAATTTTTCTGCCCCTCCTGACAACTGAGATTCATGACCAAGCTAAAGATTTGTCCTGACTCCAATTCCAGGGGTGATTCACGGCAAGGATTCCTGTACTAGAATGATCTCATCTAGTTCGTGTACAGTGGATCACTGATCCACGATGATCAACGGATGCTGTATAAATCACAGCAAACTGTTCAGGTGGAGCCAAATGGACCTTCTCTGGATCAGCCAACAATTGAAGATTACTATTCTGGCAGGAGTAAATGCCAAGCCCAGGAGATGAGCATTTTGTAAAGATCTCAGGAATGAAGAAGAGGTAGACAATCACTTAGCTGCCCTCTGCAGCGTGCTGGACATCGCCCGAGTGTCCCACAAGAAATGGTTCTCTGTTCTGCTGTCTGGATTGGACCTGGTTCCCTTGTCCACAGAGCACCAGGGATGAGCAAAGAGGGCTCTTAAAACACAGAGAGTCCTCAGTTACAATCACAACATCCGAGCTGTCCTGCAGACTTAACCCCATTCTATTCTAATGAGAGATCAAAATTGCAGGGCTGGGATTGAGTTGTAACTAAGGAGGATGGAGGAAAAATGGAACGAACGCATTTCTAACATCTGTGCGTTGCTAAGCACAAGATCAGCACACGTGTGCATATGTGTGTGATCATTTTTTTAAATGCCTTTTTCAAAGCCAAGGAGCTAGAGACGATATGCTATATTAATCATGGGAGTCTTTGGTGTTCTCTGAGCTTGGCTGTTTTCCTGCAGATGTTTCATTACTCCTCTAGGTAACGCCATCAGTTTACTAGTTGGGTCATGAAACATCTGCAAGCAAACCCCCCCCCAAGCTCAGAGACCACCAAGGATTCCATAGTTTAACCTTGAGCTACAAATATTCTCTTCTGCTGTTCCTATATTCATTATGGTTCAGTCCTACAGCATTCCAACTTCTAAGGCAACTTTCACACGGGGACGGATCCCATTTGGGGCATATGTCACACTGAAAGAGGAGCTGGCACATTTTATTTATTTGTTTCTTAATGGCTAAACTCTTTTGGGTTGAAAGACTTGGGAGGCTTACTTGTAGACGCCAAAGAGTTTTGAATGCCAGCTCCCTAGCGCGGGTAGAGGCGTTGCCTTGTCCTGAAGTTCACGTTGCCATGAAGGATGGAGAAGAACAGGAGGAATTGAATTGAATTTAATCAATTCAATTTATATGCCACCTTTCTCCGAAGACTCGGGGCGGCAAGGAAGTCTTCTGGACTCCTTTGGGCATTGCTGGAAGTTGGGATTGAGTTGCAGGAGGGGTGTTCAGAACTCAGGAGCAGCTTAGTCCTTCTCAGCTCAGACTTTTTTTTATCACAGTCAGAATCGAGTTTAGAAGTCGTCTCAGGCACTTGCACACACACCCCAGATTTCCAGAAAACATCAACATGTCCAACTTCCAAGTTCCAGGTGTCTTCTAGATTCGTATCGCTGCTGTTAAGACATTTTGTCGTTGGTAGCAGGGTAGCAATGTTGCCTCAATGTTCCCAAGTGAAGGCGCAGAGGCCAGCCATGTAACCTGGGCTCTTAAGGCAGAAAATTCCTGATATTCTAGCTAACAATCCACTGGAAACATTTGCCAGAATATCTCAATTTGATTTCCACCCTATCCGGTATCTAAACGTGATTGAGTGCTATCAGTCGGAGAAATCGGAGAGTTGCGTTTCATTGTTTATTTTTTTCCCTACCTTTGAAAGACCTCCAGAAAAGTTGAGAAAGGCCTCGCTCCAAGCTTCTGGAAGCTGAGAGCAGAATGGCTGGGAAACATCAGGCCACGAAGGCCACTGTCCGGAACTAACTCCAGATGCAACTATGGATGAAGAGAAGAGTGGCCCAGATCTTCTGCCAAAGGGGTGGGAGGGAAATGTCTTGGAAACAGACATCTCATAAGAGAAATCTCAGAGGAGAATCACAGGCAAGAAGACTTGGTCAAGGCAAGAGAAAATAGGAAGCCTCTGGACTGCTCAAGAGAGGATTTTGGAAGCGGCTGCCTCTATGGATAAAATTTATTGGTCAGCTTGAATTTGCAACCAGGTTGTCTTCAGGTAATATTAAAAAAGAACCCCAGAAGAGAGTCACTCCGACAAATTCTACCAATTGTCTCATTTCAGCAGTATGACCAGTTTGTGGTGGAGAAAGTTGTTTTCCATGATGCTCAGGCTAAAATAGAACAAAATCCAACTTTTAAACATTTGCGTGGCTTAAGGAAAACAGGAAAGAGGGGAAGCATCGGCTTCTACAATGCTCTTGTTGTACAGCGGAAGTGTCCAACCTTGGCAACCTCAAGACTTGTGGACTTCAATTCCCAGAATTCCCTAGCTGGCTGGGGAATTCTGGGAGTTGAAGTCCACAAGTCTTAAAGTTGCCAAGATTGGAGAGCCCTGTGATAGAGCAATGTGTAATCTAGGACTTCCCCTTCCACCAGCTATTATTGCTGCCAAAAATCAGTGGCAGAGTTGATTGTTCTCTTGAGTGAACCCCCAAATAAAATTATCCTGGTTGAAAGAACAAAGCCCTTTAAGCTCTCCAACAATTGGGAGGAAAATCCCAAATTCTGGCTTGCTTATTGATTGATATGGCACCGGTCCCCTCACATGTTTAGCCCTTAACTCCCCCCTGATTATAACAATGGTTTTGAGCACAAAAATATTGGCCCTTCCTACTGTAGAGATTTTCAGGGCTATGTTCGTGTACACCCCCAAGAACTCTGGTTAGCACAAGAGCCTGGTTCCAGGAGTGTTTGCGGGTTAAAAATTGGTGAAAAAAAATCCTATATTTAAGCTAATTCTAGGACCTTAGTTCCTGCTTACAGAATTCCCAACAGCTGAAATTTGATTTTAAGATTCTTTCAGAGAAATTTTTAAAAAAGGCTTGGAGTAGTAGGGATTCATCTCAGAAAGTTAAAATAAAGGCTATCTTACGATATAACATTGCCTGTTCCACTACAAACGACTCTCGAATAGGAAGAAATTCTTGGCTGGTTTTTCATTTCTGATTTTTCTCGGCGGGATCTGCAGTAGCCGATAAGCCAATTAAAAATGGAGACACGGGATGAACTACAAATCAACAGTCAAGAATTTTAAGCATCTTCCTCTTAATCTGGCTTTATTTTATCGTGTAATTTAGGCTTTAATACTCTGTCAATAAAATGCCGATGCTTGTCCAATGAGTCCCATCTTTGATCACGAGAAGCAGCTCAATACCCTAACAGCCGATGACCTTGCCTAAGAAGTGTGTTATTGAAGCTCGGACACATTTATACAAACTGAAGTAGAAATCCTGTATCCCAGACCTTTGTAAAATTCATAAAGACGCCACTCTCTTCGCAGTGGAGGCTTTATAAGCGATGCAGAGCCTTCGTTTTTGCTTAAAGAGCCCTGCAGATCTTCTGTGGACCAGATGACCATCCCTACCATCTCCAGAAGGGCCCCAACGCCGGTATTAGCTCAGCTGGTCCATCAGAAATTGGCCAATGCCCGTTGGTGAACCGTGATCCCCTGCCTTCTCCGAATTAGCAGAGACACTTTCCCCTCCCTCCTTCCGAATTTGAGCGGTTCCCATCATTGTGCCCCGCCATTTCTGTGGATGGTGGCCAACGCGAAGGCCTTGGCCTTGGGCTCTCTGAAGTTTTAGTTTTTACGTGCCTTTTTCCTGCCCTCCCGCTAACATTGTAACCTGCTCCTCTTTCTTGGAAGGTAAGCTCTCTTGTGTTCTAATAACTGTGTGTGTGATTCATCTGATCTCTCCCATGTGTGTAGCAAGTTCAAATCCTTCTGCTTGTTTGGGTAGCCTCGTTGGGTGGCACAAGGATGGGCAGATCGGCGGGCTTTGGGTTGGACTGAGCCAGCTCTTCTGGGTCTGGCCAGCAAACTAGGGTCTCAATAGGCTTGCTGTCCCCCTCAGTGAAGAGATGTTTTTTTGCTCTTTGAGAAAGCTGGCAGGCCCAAAGAGGCAAGTTGTTGATCCCCGTTCATCCACAGACCAAGATTAGTAGCAGCTTTGAATGGGTAGATTTGATCCTTCAAGAGCTCTTGGGAGCGGAAGGGATTCCCCTTGGCCTCTCCTGAAGGTGGCTTGCAGATGGTAGCTAAAGCTTTCTCATTTCTAACCCTGATGAGATTGAAAGCATTTTCCACCGAAAGGAAGCAAAGATTTGATTAAAGCAAGCTAGCACAGGTTCTATTTCGAACCTTCTCTTGAATTTCCCAAGTATTTCCCCTCAAAGTCTGATGCAGGAGATAGGCAGGAAAGCGAGGGAACCTATGAGAAGACAGTAGAAACACAGCCTCTGTGGGCGTCACTTGAGCCCACTTCTCAGTTTACCCCGAATTGAGAAGAAATGGACCTCCTCATTTCCCCATTTTCCCGCTTCCCGAATCATGAGATCTAGAACCTTGGCTTCCTTGAAAACACCTTGTGTTAGTGATGTCTGGGACAACCATTTTCCCTTCCTCCTCCTCCTCCTCCTCCTCCTCCTCCTCCTCCTCCTCATTCTCCCAAGTCTTGAGTGAGTCTTGGGTGTCTGTTTTATTAACACCTTCCATCTCTCTCTAACCCACATTTTGTGGAACCTTGAAATGTGAAGTAATGCCGAGTTGTGTCCGTTGATTGTAACTACCTGGTTTCACTTTTGTATGATTTTTTATTTTATTTTAAAACGTATTTCTCCCTCCATCTCCCTCCCCTCCCCTCCCCAACATGTGTGCTGCTGATTTTAAATCCCACGTCATTACACCTCTGTGGTTTACTTTTAGCTGTCTTATCTTAAGATTAGCAAGTAACGCTCTTGTTTTACACTTTGTAGGACGGCAAGGGAAGCCAGCTGCGTATTTCATGGTCAGCGCTGAGCAAGAGCGAAGGCCGGGCCCCACCAGTTCCTTGCTGCTGAATAAGCCACAGCAGAGTCACCTCGGCGGAGACGCCGACTTCTTTGTGAGGGATGGTCTCTCAAGCAACAGCTCCTTCCACAGCAGCGAAGGGGAAGGGACCGACCACGAGGGAGACATCCTGGACTGCAGTGGATCCAGGCCTCTGCTGATGGACTCGGAAGAGGAAGAGGAGGCTTGTAAAATGAACCCCCCTCTTCAGGAAAGGGGAAGGGGTTCCCCAAAGGATTTGAACCTCCCACCGGCCCAGAATGTGCCAGGGCCGGTTCTGTTCGAGGCTTTTCCACAACGAGCTGCGGAAAGGTCTGAAGGAGACACCGACGTGTTTGCCACGGCCCCTTTCCGAGGCTCTAAAAGCTACTGTGATGACTTGGACATTTTCACGAAAGCGCCATTTCTCTCCAAAAGCCAAGTCTTTCCTAAGCCGCTGGATGAAGGCGACGTGTTCCTTAGAGCTCCGTTCACAAAGAAGAAAAGCCAGGAGGAGTTGGCATCTCTCCATGTGGTTAAGGAACCTCCTGCCACTGGGCCATTCCTAGGCTCAGCTGGGGCTGCTCAGTACCCACGTGCCCCTACATTCCAGAACCTGGAGGTGGGCAGCCATGGCTCCCTTCTTCCCCAAAGTCAGTATTCGGGAGCCTCATCGGTTCAGCCCTCAAGAGCAAGTGACGGCCCAGAGGCCCACCCTCCCAAAGGCGCCTCTGGAGAACTTGGCCCCCTAGCCAATGACACACTCCAGAGACAGGTGGGCCTCCAGGAAGGCTTCTTGGGAGCAAAGAACAGCCCGCCTTTCCACCCACAGTCCTTAGCGAAATACTCCCGACACTACAGTCCGGAAGGCAGGCAAGGGGCCAGTGGCCAACCCATCGCGGCTTACAAAGTTGTATCTCAGACCAACAAGCAGGTGATAGCTGGGTCGGTTTCTATCGCCTCGGTTTCTTCCAGGACTAAAGAACTGCCCTCGACTGACCCATTTGCATCTGCCCCCTTTCCTTCCAAACTGGGGAAGCAGAAGCCCTAGATGGTTTCTACGGTGGCTTCCTTTCCAGTACGTGGCTTCTGACCCAACAGGGGTCTTCTTCTCAAGAACTTGCAAACGGACTCCATGAAACTGGACACTCTCTCTACTTCAACCATCCTGCTCAACACTCTTGCTGTGGTGGGACTTTCCTGACTCCTAGGAAGCCTCCTCCTCAGAGCACCAATAGCCAGCGATGGAGATTTTGGGTTTCTTCTGCAGCCACTATCAGCTGAGCAACGCACTTTCCAGTCTAAAACTGTTTGGGTCAATGTTTATCCTTAAGCCAGAAATCCCACAGGCAACCTAGTAGGCAGGACCCGTTTTGCCTTGGTTGAAGGTTAGAGGAGCATCTCAACATCGTGTCAAATGTGTCTGTACCAGGAAAAGAAAAGATAACCAAATGGAAGATTATTTATTTTGTTCTGTTTGTCCTACAAAGAAGCTGAGAGGACTCTACTTGATGCTACTGTTTCTGGAGTAATTCTCCATTTGAAACCGAAGCCGTCTTCTACAATGTGCATTTTCCGTTCTTTTTGTCCGAATTGAATTCCTATCCTAAACCATGTTCAATCTGGGCAAACGTTGGCTAGGATTTAGGCTATAGTCTTACCTGACAGTATAACAAACCATGGAGTAGACTACAAACCGTTTCTGTTATTTTCTGTTCTTTGTATAAGTCTGAGAAAGCGCCTGGTGGTTTAAAAGAGTTTTTGCCAGCTTTTTAAAGGGGAGTTTTTGTAACTTTTGTAAAGCTTTCCATCATTTGCTCTCCATTTTTTTGCAAAACCAGGTTTTTTCCCGCCCTCCCTCTTATGAGAGATCATCCAAAAAATTGTTAAGGGAAAATTCCCATTCTCTTGCCTTCGAACTCCACTTTCTCCACGGCTGAATTTTCTAGCTTTCTACTTTTAGAGCCATGTGTTTTCCCCCCCCTCCTTTTGCCACTGAATTTGCAGCCCCCTGGATCTGAAAAAAGTGCTTTAGCTACACCCAGGAGTCCCGGCTTCCAACTCTGCGGAAGGAAGGCAAAAGCAGCCTTTTTTGAACCCTTGAAAAACAGTCCACTTTTTCCGAGACTTTGTAAACCATGAGATGAGCCTTGTCCCACTTTCTCCACCTCCTCCTCTCCTCTGCCCCTCATCCGTGGATGGGGGAGGAAAGGAAAACCAGATGTCCCTCATCCCTATGTTCATTCACGACTAACCCCAAAATTGGTGCACTTGGTTTGAGTGTGCTACTTTCCACTACTGAATGTGGCAATTCAGACCTTTCCATGAGTGTGTTCTGTCCTAGTGGAAAGGCAGGGGAGATGCGAGTAAGAGGGCACCTAGGGGTCCCCTTTTATACTAGCTTCTCTCAAATATATTCCCTCCACTTGTGCTAGATTTCAAATTTCATATCATCTCCAGCCCACCTAGGGTGCAGCTGTTCGAAACGCAGGTGAGCTAATTTGCGACTTTGGGTGCAGTTACGTCTCTCGGATGTTCAGAGTCGATCCTTGTTTTTGTTTTGCACTGCACAGGTGACCAAGGAAATGCTTCACCCCCTAGTGGTTTTTTTTCAGGCGTTCAATCAGCTGCCATCCTATCTACAGTCCTGGGATTCCACTACAGTCAATGGATTCCCCCTTCTGCAAATGCCTCTTCTCTGACGGCGTTTAAAAGTGGAAATCTGGTTCTCTAAAAAGACTCGGTCGACCGTTTAAATCCTTGCTAGGACAATCCAGAAGAACCGAGAACGGGATCTATTCTCGAACTGAACTCGTGCTGGGGAAATTCAGTTGCTGGCCACAGGTTGACTTTTCAGCTGTGAAGACTGCTGCCATGTGCCTTTTCTGGAAAAAAAAACAAAAAACGTTGTTGCGTATATTTGCTGAGCTGACGAGGCAAGATACTCACATTTTTTACCTCTTGAAAACATATCAAAGACCCCGTTTGTATTTTTCTTGAGATTTGAACCTGTTCTCAGCGGGGAGTATAATCACTTGATGGCTCCTTTTTGAAGGTGGGGGACGCACTTTCTACCACTCTCCCGTGCTGTGGTTGCGGCATTTATTGGGTAGGGAAGTGGCATGACCTGAATCGGGGAAAATAACGCTCCCCAATTTCGTGGAGACTCTTTGTAAAAGACTGTTGAGGTCTGGATTCCCTACCTTCCTTCTCTGGCCTGCGGGAGAACTTGCACTTTTGAAAACGATCAGATTTCATAGGAGAATAAAATGCTTCTTTCCATCACGAGTATTAAAAGAACGGGAGCAGAAACTGGTGGAAGGGGTATAAGATAATTGAGATGCTAAAACAAAATGCCTCCTAAAGCAGGGGTCTCCAACCTTGGCAACTTTACGACTTGTGGACTTCAAGTCCCAGAGTTCCTGGCTGAGGAACTCTGGGACTTGAAGTCCACAAGTCGTAAAGTTGCCAAGGTTGGAGACCCCTGTCCTAAAGCAATGGTCCCCCAACCTTTCTGGCTTTGTGGACCGGTGGGGGGCAAGGGAGAGAGGAAACGGTTCTGTGCCGGCAACAGGCGCGCACACTCGCAGCTCCATTTTTGTGTTTCGTGCCCGTCGCTCACACAAATGGAGCTTCACACGTTTGTGTGAGTGCCCACCATTGGCACAAATGGAGCTGCGTGTGTGAATTGCGTGCCTGCTACTTGCCCAGCCCGGTTCCAAAGGGGCTGCGGCCCTGGGGGTTTGGGGACCCCTGTCCTAAATTTGACAGTTTTTAATTCAGTCTTCCCAGGACCCTCATTTTGACTGCTGGGCTCTGCGTCTTTTCATGCATCCTGTTTCAAGAGACCCACCTGAGTGTGTGCAGAAGCCTTTTCCCACAAGATGTGATAGTTCATCCTTCTAGGAAATGGATGCTGGATATGATTTTGGGATGAATTAAAGCATCTTGCCTGCTGACACATTCCTGGACTGTAAATACAGGAGGTTGGCTGTAGGTTGAGCCAACACCCCAATGGGGCTCACAACGTCTCTTGGCCAGGACTTCCCTCCTTGTGCACCTACCTCATCTCTTAAGCAGGTGCTGGAGTGTTGTTGTTTTTTTCTGGTTGTACTTTTGCTTTATTTTTAAATGCAGTTTTTTTTTCTGCAGAACTTATTAGTATCAGTTAGAGCTTGCAGAAAGAAATTTGATGGTTCAAAAATTTGGATTATCTTTTTTGGAAGA
Organism: Pantherophis guttatus; assembly: GCF_059756535.1. Taxonomy (NCBI): domain Eukaryota; kingdom Metazoa; phylum Chordata; class Lepidosauria; order Squamata; family Colubridae; genus Pantherophis; species Pantherophis guttatus. The sequence continues at coordinate 1,093,342 of NC_142071.1, forward strand.
GGGAGAGGTGGTTCTCAAAAGCATGGATGCAGACTTTTGCACCTCTGCTTCTGAAAACGGAAGACTGAACGTGCTTCTTTGCCGTCTTCAATTCAGTTAAATGTTATCTGTCGTGGTTTGAGAGGACTCCTAACACATTGGGAAGACCCACTCTTAAGAAGCCACATAGCTCTGAGGAACATTCCCCATGACATACCTTGAAAGGTATTATTTTAGGCCAGAATATCTATTGTGAAAAAATTAGGAACTGCAAAGAGGTCATCTATGTAAGATAACACCGTGTGGTGACTCAGAACATCACAATTTTTCCAACCTGGTGTTTTCCAGATGTATCGGCCAGGGTAGGAGACTAGGAGCCTGAATATGCAATGCATCTGGAAGGGGTTTATTTGAGGAAGTCACCTGTGATCTCTGTTTAATTGTGGACAAATGTCCAGTTTGGAATTTTCTGTTGTCCCTGTGTTTCATCAGGGATCTATAGAAATTTGGCCGCCTCCTATGGTTCTTGAAGACAATGGGAATGTTTTCATTTTACTTTGGTGACGAATAGATCGAATTCTGGTGTTTACATCACTGTTACAATCAGTTAACTCGGTTGCTACTAGTTTTAGTTGGGTGCTTTGAAAATCATTGCAGAAATCGCTCCCCCGAAGAAAATAACTTTTGAATGGGCTAGTATTATTAATATTAATATTATTATTGTAGCAGTAGTAATAGTTTAAAAAGTTCTACAAAAGTTCACGTGGGACAGATGGTACTTAAGTAGCAGTTCAGTGCTCTCACCCACGGTGACTTTGATTTAAAGCTGCCAAAGTTGAGAAACGCTGCTGTAGGACACAGAATCCAAAACTCTGCAATTTTCCACCTTACCTAATTAGTCCTTTGGGTGCAGGTATTTTTCTGTTCATATCAGTGTGTGAGAACATAACACATGTTAACAGATTTCTTGTATTTATTTGGCATTTTTAAGCATTCCCTTCATCTCTGCCCCTGTCTGTCTTAAACTTGATGGTGATGGAAAGAGTAGGCTTAACTTAATAATAATAATAATAAAAAACCACCCCAAACTCTATACTTCCAATTCCAGGAGAATAAAAATATGAGCCAAATAATGCAATGTTGAAAAATGCAATATTTTCTCCTGTATTGATATAGTAATCACTTGGGCTTGTGTTTGTTTGTATGCATGTATGGGCTACTATCTTTTGCTGTTTATTTTGTGATATTTGAATTCATTGCTGCATAATATTGATGAACAAGGGGGTCGTCTAAATTTGGGGAATATTCTGCTAACTGTTCCTGAAATGTAGTTGTTCCAATAGGACTCTTGAAAGACTCGTCCTCGCAAGTCCTGTCATCCCTGATGGAGACACACAAACTGAAGGTGGTGAAAATCTGACGCGCGTTCGGCTTTTTTTGGTCAGGTGCAATATTAAACATGTGAACACGTTTAACCTGTTTTGTGTTTTTTAAACAGTAGCAGCTGAAGGTTGTGGTGAGGAAAGGTGATTTGGGAATGCAAGTGAAGTAGATGTACAAGCACACGTATCACACTACATTGCCTCCACCGTTCCTTCTGGAGCAGAGGTCTCCAACCTTGGCCACTTTACGCCTGGCGGACTTCAACTCCCAGAATTCCCCAGCCAGCTGAGTTGAAGTCCGCCAGGCGTAAAGTGGCCAAGGTTGGAGACCCCTGTTTTGGAGGAATGCATCAAGGAGACCAGAGAAGTAACTGTGTTGTGGGAATAGGTGGAAGGGCAGGATCTTGACCCGCAAAACAGGATTGGCATCTTTCTCCTCCCTGCACACCACAACTCTTTTTTTTAATTTTTGCTTACCCATCTGTTCTTCTAAGAGGAGGTGGCCTATGGGGCCAACCACCTTGGCCTTGAGCCATGTGGCAAAGCAGGGAAGGCGGGGGCACGGCCCCTCCCTTTTTGTGCCCCCCGTTAAAACAAGGTCTCCAAACTTGGCGACTTGCGGAGTTTCAACTCCCAGAATTCCTCGGCCAGTCCGCAAGTCTAAAAAAGTCGCCAAGTTTGGAGAGCGTGCGCTAGGAGAACCCAATCTGAGAAGATTTGGCTTGCAAGGCCTTCCTTCTAACTTTTCATAGGAACCAGAAGAGTCTTTTGGGTTGGATTTTGATGATGGGGAACGATGGAGGCTTTTGAAAGGATCCGACTTCCAGAGGACCAATGACGGTCAGCAAATGTTGGGATGACAATCAGAGTGCGCGATAGGCAGGAACTCTTTCCTTTTGTAATGTAAGCATTTTGTATTCTCTGAAGCGTTCAAATGGAATAAAAGTTGAAGACGTTGACAAAAGCCTCACACCAAGTGTTCGGTCTGTCTTTATTTTCCTGCTGCCCAGGACTACATTACTAGACATTGTAACGTTGGCAAGTTGATGATTAGAAGATCCTATCCGTATCACCTTGCTTTGTGAGCCTGACTGCTGCCTCCTTTGTTCTTTGTAGGATCCCCCGTCAGACTCTTACTTCAAGCTCTGCAATTGGCCCAGTAGTGCAGGGACGTATTGCAAAGACACCCTTTGATGCAGAAAGTGGATTTGGTCATAGTACCGTCAGGAAAATATCTCTCCAGCTAAACAAAACGAGTGATTGCCGTGAAGAAGCAACCCATTCATAGAAGTCATAGAATAACAGATTATCAAGGTTGGAAGGGACCTTGTAGGTCATCTAGTCCAACCCCCCGCCCAAGCAGGAGATCCTACACCGTTTCTGACAGACGGCAGTCCAATCTCTTCTTGAAAGCCTCCAGGGATGAAGCTCCCACAACTTCTGTTCCATGGGTTGATCTCACTGTCAGAAAATTCCTCCTTATTTCTAGGTTGAATCTCTCCTTGGTCAGTTTCCATCCATTATTCCTTGTCTGGCCTTCAGGTGCCTTGGGAAACAGCTTGACCCCTTATCTTAGAGTCTTAGGGCTGGAAGGGACCTCGGAGGTCTTCTAGTTCAACCCCCTGGCCAATCTGCAGATCCTATTCCATCTCAGACCAGTGGCTGTCCAGGAATTCTGGGAGTTGAAGTTCCCAGATCGTAAAAGGACCACTGTTCCCCAGCCCATGGATGTCAGAGAGTTGGGTTCCCAGGATATGTACGACTCTTAGATTGGAGCAGGAGTGTGCGGGTTCCTTGACTGATGTGATGGGAAATGCTGCACATCTGCAAAGGTTCGAGAGAGGAGTCCTTTTGGGGCCTTTGCAACGTCCTCTGGCATCAACACACGCTGCCCTCTCTGCAAAAACCCTGGAGACACTTCTCCCTCATTTTGCTGAGTTCTTTTTATTCCTTTTATTTATTTTATTTTATTTGCTCATCATTTTAAGGCAGCAATTCTCAAATCTCTGCAACTGTTAAAGAGTTCGTGGACCTCAACTCCCAGAATTCCCCAGCCCATATGCTAGCTGAGGAATTCTGGGAGCTGAAGTCCAGATATCTTCAAATTGCCAAGTTTGAGCAACGTTGGTTTAAGGGCTGGCAGGACTGCAATCTCCGCCCTGATGAGCAATAGACGAAAGCCTCGAATTAAAAAATAGAAGAATAAAAACTGCCATCTTTAATCATTAATCTGTATATTGATATTGCAATAGTTTTTAATTCTGTGGGTTACGGTTTACCGCCCAGAGTCACTGTCTGATTCAGGGGAGAGTGGGTTAAATAATTGATCCCATAAGTAGATTCTCTGTCATCCAGGTCCCGATTGTCCCAAAGATCCTTTTTCCAAGAAGCAAGTGGACTTTCAGGTTTTTCTTGGAAGACGTTTCGCTTCTCATCCAAGAAGCTTCCTCAGCTCTTCCCCACCATCCAGCCAGAGCTGAGGAAGCTCCTTGGATGAGAAGCGAAACGTCTTCAAAAAGAAAAAGCAGAAAATCCACTTGCCTCTTGGAAAAAGCACCTTTGGGATGGGCAAAGCAGGCCGCAGGGTTAGAACCCGGGTAGCCTCTCCTGGCAAAAGGATAGAAAAGGGAGTTGCTGATGGGGGGCTAGGGAGAGGGAGAGGGGGAGGGAGGGAGAAAGAGAGAGAGAGAGAAATTGAAGGAGAAAGAAAGAGAAAGAGAAATTGGAGAGAAGGAGAAAGAGAGAGAGAAAGAGAGGAGAGGGAGGGAGAAAGAAAAATTGGAGAAGGAGAAAGAGAGAGAGAGAAAGAAAGAAATTGGAGAGAGAGAAAGGGAGAGGGAGGGAGAAAGAGAAATTGGAAAAGGAGAGAAAGAGAAATTGGAGAGAGAGAGAGAGAAAGGGAGAGGGAGAGAGAAAGAGAAAAATTGGAGAAGGAGAAAGAGAGAGAGAAAGAGAAAGAGAAAGAGAAATTGGAGAGAGAGAGAGAGAGACCCCCACTTTCCCACGGCTCCCCCCCCCCCCGCGCTCGCCGGGCGCATCGAAGAGCCTGCAATGTCGCCTCCTGGCCGGTAGAGGCCAGTCTGGCTACGAGAGCGGGCGCGGAGGGCTCATCAGGCGCATGCGCAGGGGTTCCTCGGGAGAGGCGTCAAGATGGCTGCCGCGCGTCGTCTGGGGGCGGCGCTGGGGGGCCGGTAGGTGTCGGGTCGCCTCAGGCTGAGGAGACCCCCGTATTAAAAGCGCCCCTTATTTCTCTCCCCCCCCACCCACCCCGTTCTCCTCCTTCGCCCCGTAGAAAGCCTTGGACTCCAGCCCCCATCATCCCCAGCCTCCTTTTGGAAACATGGCCCTCTGTCGTCTTTCGCGCCCCCCCTTGATTTGCTATTATGGGTGTTGTAGTCCGTCCCACAGCAGGTGGTGGGAAAGTAAGGCGGGGGGGGGGTCCCTAGAAGCCTCCATACGACTCTTCCTCCCCTCCCCCCCCACAGGCTCTCTGAAGCTGTCAATCATCCCTTTGGGGGAGGGTCTCCGAAAGGGGGCGGGACGGAAAAAGAGGAAACCCCTCCCCCCCCAAAAAAGGGGCTGGGGCTTCTTGGAGGATAACCTTTGGCCAGGGGGGTCTTCAACCTTAAATGCTCAAAAGGGCCATTTGGACCCTTTTCCCACAGAAAAGAAAACACCTGGGAGCCACAAAACCTGGGTGGGCGTGGCCAACTCGATGTCACTCACTCCCACCAGTCACATGACCCACCAAGCCACGCCTACCAGGTCATTAGGGCAGAGGGGGGCACCCACTATCTGGAAGGAGATACGGAGGATCCCGGATCTACGCACTTTCCGCCGTGCTCCAGCAATCCGGCCTGGCCTAATTTTCTCCCCTGTTTTAACATTCTTTTACATCGAAATTTTAATCTGTTTTAAATTTTGGGATTTTTAATTGTCTCGGGCTAAATGATTTAATCTGGTTTTAATTATATCTTTTAACTTTTGTATTTATGTATTTTATTTTGTGCCTGTTCACCGCCCTGAGTCCTTCAGGAGTAGGGCGGTGTATAAATCTAATGAAAGAAAAAGAAAGAAAAGAAAAGAAGAAAGAGAACTGGTGGTGTTAAAAAACACCAGGAACCACAAAATCCTTTTGACCTCTCTCTCTCTCTCTCTCTCTCTCCCCCCCTCTCTCTGTATATCTCTCTCTCTCTCTCTCCCCCTCTCTCTGTATCTCTCTCTCTCTCTCTCTCCCCCTCTCTGTATCTCTCTCTCTCTCTCTCTCCCCTTCTCTGTATCTCTCTCTCTCTCTCTGCCCCCCTCTCTCTCTGTATCTCTCTCTCTCTCTCTCTGTCCTGGCCGCTTCCCCCGTCCTCCACCGTCGCCCTTACCTTCTCAGGCCTTGATGTGGACTGGAGCACACTGGACCTTGGTCCCATTGAATGCCTGGATCTGAGCAGCTTACAGCAGCTAAAAACTGCACCTAGCGATCTTAAAACACGCGAAAGCATATTTATTTATTTATTTATTTATTTTATTTTATTGAATTTGTATACCACCCTACTCCCGAAGGACTCAGGGCGGTGAATAGCCATAGAATAAAACATATAGATACAAAATTTAAAATAAACTAAAACGAATTAAATAATTTGGCTGAACAAATTTAAAACCCCAATAATTTAAAACCAAATTTAAAATTTCCATATAAAAAGGTGAGAGACTTAGGTCAGGCCAGCTTGATGAAATAGGAAAGTCTTGAGCGCGCGACGGAAGGTGCGCAGATCCGGGATCCTCCGTATCTCCGGGGGGAGCTCGTTCCAGATCGTAGGTGCCCCCACAGAGAAAGCTCTCCCCCTGGGGGCCGCCAGTCGACATTGTTTGGCCGATGGCACCCGGAGGAGCCCCTCTCTATGGGAGCGTACTGGTCGGTGGGAGGCTATTGGTGGTAGCAGGCGGTCCCGTAAATAACCAGGTCCTAAGCCATGGAGGGCTCTAAAGGTGATGACCAAAACCTTGAAGCGCACCCGGAAGACCACCGGGAGCCAGCGCAGCTCGCGCAGGAGAGGTGTTATATGCAGGTTAATAAGTAAAGTCATACGCAGGAGGTCTTAAAAAAAAAAAATTGCACTCGATGACGGAAGTTGCTGTGCTGCACACATCCAGATCCCCATGCCTGGTCTCCTTTGCTTAAAAGATTGATTTAAAAACCCACAATTAGTTTGTCATTGTTTTTGTCCTTTGCAGGACAGAATTACAGACTTCATTCTTAATGGTCTGCCACAGGTGTTTAGGGACCCCGGCATTACACCCTTCCTCATTCTCCAAGGGTCTCGCAGCTTCTGTGGGGGGTGAGGATTTTGAATGGGGCTGAGCAGCCGTCTGGCTCTGAAGGGGAGTGCACTTCAAAACATGCACGGATGCAAATGTCATACCTCTGAGCAGTGTCTTAACCACACGGTTGATTTATGCTGCTGTTGAAGGGAGGAGGTGTGCAGCCAGCTGTGCTCTGAGCCACCTTTTTCTCTTTGGGTCTGGCTTGTTGCCCAGGCCTGACTTCCAAGGCAATGACAGAAAGAAGGATGGAGCATTTTTCTTTGAAGCATGCTAGTTTCCCGTTGATTGTATTAATACGGTAATATTAATAATAAAAGGCCCACTTTAAAAAAACAACAGGAAGGGCAAGGAATCACATGAACAGAGACCTGTCCTATAGAATAGAACAGAACAAAACAAAACAACAGAACAGAACAGAAATTCCAAAACTCTAATCTTCTGTAGTTTTGTAATGGAGGAATACAAAAACTGGCACGCCAAAATATGCCAGGTGCTTATTTCATTTTGTTAGATATATATATTTCGTTTTGCTTTTCTTAGACAGTCTTGCTGATAATCTAGATGGCCTCAACCTCAATAAATTTAAAATGTGTGGACTTCAGCTCCCAGAATCCCCCAGCCTCAACTTGTCGATACGTGACTGGACAGGCATTTTGCTCTCTTAGCTGTTCTTGCAAAGCAGGAAACTGGATTCCCACTGCTAAATTGAGGGTAATCATAGGGGTAGCACAAAAATGCCGTATTTTCTTCCGAAAGATTTCTCCACCTGTTTTTGCAACTTTACTCGCAAACAATTACGACCTGAGGCCTGTTCAACATCTGTTTTCATGCAGAGAAAGATATGAAAGGAGAAAGGAGAGCAGAAATTGCTAGAATTTTTATTCTTTCCCAGCCATCAATTCTTTAATAGGTCCCCAGATTTTCTCACCTCTCAATGGTGTTATTTATTGAAATATTTATTCTTCCTTCCTTCGAGTCAAAAGCTCTAAATCTAAATCAGCCTTTCATGAGTAATCCTCAGTCATTCCTGTTTGGGTTGAAGTATGGGAAATGCCATGAAACTGTCTTAAGAATCAAACTATGGCATTCTTAGCTGTATTTTTTTTCCCCTCCATTCAGCTTTTGTCATTTGGGATTAAGGAGTACGAATGTATCAATTAAACAACAATACCGTTTTGTTACACCACACAAGTCTTTCCTGTTTCCTGCAGTGCCACAGATGTCAGGTGGGTGTTTTGCTTGTGCATTTTCAGTTCTGTGGGATGAAAATGCTTATTCTCTAAAATGTATTCATGATAAAAACATTGAAAGATGATGTTTCAGTTCCACGTGCCTAATCTCTCACTATGTTAGAAGAATTTCATTTTTGTATGATGGGCAAAGGTGTTTGCTTCTTAGTGGGCAGAGAGCAGAAAGATTCAGTGAAGCTAGTTGACTCTGATCCTGGCCCAGTGAATGACCCTGTTTCAAAATATTTTTTTTCTTCTTCTTCATTTCAGTGAGGTCTCTATTTATTCAGACACAGGACACTCCAAATCCAAACAGCTTAAAGTTTATTCCAGGAAAACCAGTCCTGGAGTCCAGAACGATGGAATTCCCGTCTCCTGCTTCCACCTACTGCTCTCCGTTAGCAAGGTTTGGAGGGGAAAGGGTTTCACACAGCGTGATGTTATTTGGGAATATGTCCCAGTCAGATCCCTGATTAGAGGCAAAGATACCCTGGACTGCAGTTGCTGGAGGCACCAAAATTGGAGGATATTTTAGCCCATGCAAAATTTATTCTTGTAAAGGGATGGAAATCAGAGAAGGGGGAACTCTCCTCTCTCAGCTTTCAGTTCACTTTTAAGAAATCAATTGTGATTTAACATAAATCTCATTGATATCAGAGAGGAGTAAGGGCAGCTTGATTCTCTTTGAAATCTCTGGGGATGGGCGAATTTTTGGTTTGATTTTAGTTGATATAGATGCTTGGGCTTTTTCCATATGACTGAGGATCCTCCTACAAATGAGTTTTTCCTCCCAGCCTTTTTTCCTCGGAGGAAAAAATAACCACCTAAGGGATGTATGGTTGAGCCAAAGGGAGGAGGGGGAGGGGATGCCATGCCATGCAGCTGCAGTCTTAATATGTATTTTCTCCCTGTATACAATTATCACAGTCCTGGATGCAAAGGCCATTTGCATAATTACCAGGCACGTGGAAGGTTTATGCTTCAGTCTTCCAAATTAGCCCGCCGTTGCCATGCTTGGCTGTTCATACTTAGGATATGCTAGTTGCTTATCAAAGATTGAGGGCCCCCACAATAAGACCTGTCCCTATTTACAATGTTTTCTTTTAGCTTAGAAGTCATTGCTGCTAGCACAGGTTCTGGGTTAACTATAAAGCAGAAAGAGTTGATTGGATGGGGTGTGTTTTAAAACTCCATCCTTGTTTCTTGGAAAGACGATGCTAACACATTTGAAGAAGTTAGGAGTTAGGATAACAGCGTTCTAGAAACTGCAGTCATGAAGCACAAATGTGCATGTGTGAACCAATATGAAGAAATAGGAGGATTTTGATGAGCAGTTTGAATGGAGATCATTGTTTTTCAAAGTCTTCATTTTCTTTTCTGGTTAGACAGCTCTTTCGGATTGAAGGCGTTAAAAGTGTATTTTTCGGAACAGACTTCATTACTGTCACAAAGGTAAATCTAAAAATACCCCACACAAGCCTGATAGTATAAATGACTAGCTACAGTATATATTTTTTTCTCAATATGCTGCAGAATTAGAACACAGAGATGGCTTACATCAGTTGAATAGCATTTGGAATTCTGCACTGTTGATTTATGTGTCACATTTCAATTAAAAAAGAGGGTTCTTTTCAGTAGTGAAATGTGTTGGGAATTTTTAACAATTTCTATAAAAATTAAAACAGTAGGAAAACACCTGTGAAGTGCATTTCCCGTAAAATGAAAATATATTTCCCATAAAATTGAAATATAAAACAAAAGACAGACCCAGTTATGGTGCTCTGTCCTGCTGCAGGTTTGCCAACGTCCAAGGCTTAATTTTTTTCTGCGTTGGTCTGCTGGGCATGGATTGAAAGCAGACGCAAATAGATTGTGTAACATTTGGTAAACGTTTTCCCTCTCTGTCTCTCTTCTCTCTCCCCTATCATTTGAGATTGGACTGCCTATTGGGTCCATTTGCAAGTGTTTGAACATTCAAAAGATTAGTTTGCACGTCTTTCCGTTGAATTGATTGATGTTAGTCTGACATGTATCAGACCGGGTGAGATCTAAGAGTGATACGTACCTCCTCCCTTTTTTGGGGTTTCCTCAAACCAGCTCCTGACATAATTTGATGAAAAATAGCAGCGTTCTTTTCACTATTAAACAGGGACGCCCCATTTCCAAACCCTACTTGGCAGCTGCAGAAACCCTGTGTGCCTAGAGACAAGCTCCTGCAGAGTTTGCCCTGCTAATAAGACTCCCAGAAGTTTATGTGAGGATGGTGTGTCCAGTAAAATTCTTTCTCCACATTTATGGTCTGTTATTTTTTTAAAATCTTCACAGGAAAGTGAGGAGGTGGACTGGAATTTAATAAAGCCTGATATCTACGCAACTATTATGGACTTCTATGCTTCGGGCTTGCCCATTGTTACAGAAGAGGTCCCTCGTACAGACACAGGTACAGAACAATAAAACCTTAATTTAAGGGGCCATTGGGTGAAGGGGGTGCTTGTTACTCAGGAATGCCCATTAAATCCAAAGTATGTCATTCACTGCAATTCTGTCACTTGCATTATCCTTATTTAAATTACACAGAATTTGTCAAAAACTGTGTCATTTGCCAGTTGCTGTTATTTCACATTTAAGAGAGGATTCGAACCTGGGTCTCAGGTCATGCCAAGTGATGGAAATGATGTCATTTGAGCGTGATGTAATGTAGGTGTCACTTTTGCAACCGGTTCATATTTATGACGGTCGCAGTGTCCCGGGGTCTCATAGGATCCCCTTTTGCCAGATTCACTTAACAACCATGTTACTGACTTAATCGCAGCAGTCATTCACTTAAAAACGGTGACAAGAGAGGTTATAACATGGGGCAAAACTGTCTCACTTAGCAACAGAAATTTTGGGCTCAATTGTGGTCGTAAGGCGAGGATTACCTGTATTTTAATTCCTCTTTGCCCAGTGAGATAAACATGATTCATTTGTTTCAGCCCCATCTGAAGAAGACGATGAAGTTGTATTGATGATAAAAGAGCTGCTGGATACCAGAATCAGGTACCCTTGTCCGCTGCGTGTGCTTGGTATATAAAGCAGTATTTATGCTGCCTGGGGAATTCTGGGAGTTGAAGTCCACAAGTCTTAAAAGTTGCCAAGTTTGGAGATCCCTGGTCTGGTGTATCTCTGATGCCTGCATGTGGGCCAGAGACCTCTTAAGACAACAAGCCCCCAGAGATTCACATGGCCCCATTCAAGACCTTGTTTAAAATCTGGCTTTTCCCCAGGCCTTGGGGTGGGGTGTGGGCTGTTCGTTTTGCAAAATTGTTCGTTTTGCGAAATTATTTCATTTTCCCCAGACATTTCTCTTTGTAGTGCATTTTTAAAAACCTTTAATAGTGTATGCTTTGCAGAGTTAATGATTGTGTTTGAGAGCTATAAATATAATAATAAACGTTGCTGTCCTTACATGTTCACCCTTATTACTCAAGTCCCAAATATTTCAGTTAAATTGCTTGTGTTCAGCAAAAAAGTTAACCCGAACATCATCCGGGAGAATTCTTTAAACAGTATTCACATTCTGGTACTTCTGTCAATATTCCTTCTGGAGCATTTCCAGGATTTTAAAACGTGCTAGTGGGGCAAACAGGATGTTCATTACTACTTTCAAGGGCCAGAGAAAAGCCCCCTCTTTTCATTGCTGATTTCTTGAAGGAGTATTAATCATGTTGAGCTCTGTGTGTTCATTCTTCAACTTCTGACAGCTGAGGTGATACATTCGGGTGTTAGCGGGCATTAAAAGTAGAGGTAAATAGGAAGTCTGCCAAGTTAATCCATGAATCCATTGCAGACGCAAATGGGTATCAAAAGATCTTGTGTATAAAGCTGAGTTAACAATTTTTGCCTTCATTTCACACATTGAAGTATGCCCTCTGGGATTCGGCCCCTGCCGTATTTCAATTTTCAGGGGGGGGAAAAAAAAAGTTTGAACAAAGATGGAGTTTTACTGTCGCTGAATAGCCAGGCTGATTAGAAGAAAGATGATTATGTTGCTGTAAAAGTATTGGATTGAAGTTGCAAAGGTGCTTTTTCCAAAAGGCTTTTTTTTCTTGAAAACATTTTATTTCTCATTCTAGAAGCTTCTTCAGTTCTTCAGTATTGAAGTAATGAAGGGAAATGGCAAAACAAACCTTAAAAGTTACTCTTTCTTAGTTACAGAATTCAAGCCAGTGCATGAATTTTACATACCGTATTTTTCGGAGTATAAGACGCACCTTAGTTTTTAGGGAGGAAAATAAGAAAAAAGCTGATTGGCAGGTGGATGGGCCTCTAATCAGCTGTTCCCAGAGGTGAATTTTAGCAACACCTCTGGGAACACGGCTCCTTGGTTGTGAGCTCTGTGCCTTGCTTTTTTTTGCTTTTTTTTCTGCCTCTGAAACTTTTGAAACTCTGTTTCAGAAAAAAACTTTTTTTCCTGCCTCTGAAAGCCTCCGAAACAGAGCTTCAGAAAAAAAGCCTCTGAAGCTCTGTTTGGGGGCTTCTTTTCTGAAGCCTCGTTTCTGATGCTTTTTTCAGCCTCTGAAACCTCCCTTTTAGAAGCTGGGCAGGGCTACATTCGGAGTATAAGACGCATCCAGATTTTCACCCTCTTTTTTGGGGGGGAAAAGGTGCGTTTTATAGTTCAAAAAATATGGTATTTCTAATGTGGGTCAGGAGTAGGAGCCTTTTCATCTGTTGCAGTGACAGTTCCAGAGCCAGAGTAGAAAAGAGTGGGACCAGAAGGAGAGCACATAAATTGAGCCACTGCGAACTCTCCAGGCCATCTCCTCCCAATTGGCACTGACAGAATGCAGTAAACAATGCAAACATGGCACATTTTTGTAGGCTGGTTAAGTTTGCGTGACTGTATTTCACCAGATTTTTTTCTTATAAGGGTCACGTGGCTGAGAGGTTGCTCTGGCGTAAAACCGAGTATCCACGGCTTTGGCTCAAGATGTGTTAAGGAAAATGTTGCTAATGCAAAGAGAAGGGGAAGGTGGCGTAACGAGCTGCAGGCTGCTCCAGGAATCGGCAGTGCCACGTGGAAAATAGAGAGAGGGGTATGGAAAAAAAAAGAGAGGAGAGAGATCCATGTGTTGGCTGAGAATCTGAGCTTTACTTTGGGACGTTAATGCAAAGATTTGAGCATTTGCTGCCCGTAATGCTATTTCATCTACCGCAGACTTGCAGCTGTGGGTCTCAATGCATCTGCCTTAATATTCCTCAGGCCAACCGTCCAGGAGGACGGGGGAGACGTCATCTTTAAGGGCTTTGAAGACGGGATCGTGCAGCTGAAGCTGCAGGGTTCGTGCACCAGCTGCCCCAGTTCCATCGTCACTTTAAAGAGCGGAATACAAAACATGCTGCAGTTCTATATTCCAGAGGTGGAAGGTGTGGAGCAGGTAAGCCCCTTTGGGAAAGCACCAGCTGTGCCCCACCTGTCTTCTCCATGTTCCCAATGATTACAGCGTGGGCAAAAAATTTCAGTAGGTATTGACGTCTTACTTGTTTAAAAGGATCGGGGTTGCTGCCAGGCATATTTAGGGTTTCCTTCTGGATGTTTGACCCGCTCAGAATATCTCAGCATTTTCTGAACAAATTTGGAGGCCGCCTGCATTACCAGACAAGATGAGAGTGGTGCTGGGGTTATTTTAAAAGATGTCCTACTTCCTGGGCTTGGTTCTCAGTGCTGATAGTCTGATAGTCTAGGTGTAACTTCCTGCCTGCCTGTTGTTTTTCAGGTTGTTGATGATAATGAAGAAAAAGAAGTGAAGTCAACCTGAATCAGGGAAGAGCCCTGGACTGTGGGCAGAAACTATGTGCCTGGTGGGTTTGTCTAAATTGGCCCAATGCAGTTTCTTCATTGGGCCAATTCTATTATTGTTTCACCGTATAAGAAAACAAGCAAATAGGAAGAATCTTTGCTTTACATGAACAAAAAGAGGAAAGCACACAGAAAAGGCAGGTTCCCAACAGTTTCTAAAATACATGCTTCCTCTCTTGGATTCAAATATTTTCTGAAGTATCTCCAATTATCTTCCTTGAATATCAGTTACCTATTTATTGGGCAGGCTCTCTCTCACTGACACTATAGTCACTTCTGGACATGATTTGGTCATAGAGCACTGCATTTAAAAAAAAAAAAAACTTTTCCCCCCTGCTACTTAGATTCCAAAAATATTTTTTTAATTGCGCTCTCATCAGGTGGTTTAAATTTGTAGTTTTCATTTTTTAAAAAAAACGCCCATGAGTTCAATAAAATATCACTAATACCACTGTCATTTACCTTATTTGCCTAGAAACTATCTGATAACACTTTGTTCCAAAATTCAGCAGACTTCACTGTCTTCCTTGGTGATCTCAAGGGAGCCAAACATTCTTTTTACCACCGGAATAGGATTTTTTGCACTTGGAGCCTGAACACGCGTATTATCACGCTTTGGATGCAGAATGATGATCTCGTGTGTGAAGTTGAACTTCTCCAGAAAAAAATGTCTTGAATCTGTGGAGCAAACAATCCTGCTTGGTTGCAGTGAGGCGTTCGTAGATGCTGTGGTTGTAAGGAAATAATAGAAGTGTGTTGTGGGTCCAATAAAGTCCACTAAGTGCATTTACATTTTAGAGGAATGCATGAAAAGAGGAGGAGCTGGGTCTCTTTAAAGAGGAGATACATTTTGGAGGACAATTTAAAAATGGCTTAGCCTGAAGCTGGGGTGTAGAGCTTTTGAAGACGGGCCTTGCCTTTCTTCTTGAAACCCATCCTCAAGGGTGTCTTGTGGATTGGTGGGAGCCATTGAGGGGATCGGCTGACCTTCCATTACCAAACTGGGGTTTTGAAAGAGACACGGAGGCTTACAGAGGTTTTATGTGCTGCTTCGTCTGTTTTTGGAAAATAGAACAACATTGCTCAAACTTGGGGTGAAGCAGCTCCTTCCATTGCAAAGCATAGCAACTGAGACATGTCCCTTGCAAGGCGACATTCCAGTAAGGATCCAGGGGGGTTTGAAACGGCCGATTTCAAAGGTTTAAAATCAGTTTAAATTAAAGCAATTGGTATGTAATTCTGAATGTGTGGTCATTCTAGAACTTTGCCTGCACATTGTGAATAAAGACGCACCGTGGCTCAAACTTACGTTTAAACTTGTGCTGCCTTTAGTGCCATTCTTTACTTGCCCCATAGGAGGGAGTACTGTACAATCTACCAATTAAAAGAGACGACTGTCGTTGGGTTAACGGATGTGTCCATCTGTGTGGGTAAAATTGGTCGTAAGTGCGAAGACTGCCCACAAGTCTCTCTTTTCAGTGATGGTGTACTGCCAAGAGGTTGCTAGATGGTTGGTTCTAAGTCAACCACCTGTAATGACACAAATGGTGTCACTGGTGCCACAGTGTCTTCATGGCCTGTGACAGGTGCCCTTGTATTCAAAGCCCCGGGGAGTGGAGGGTGGGTGGGGGAATCCCTTGCTTCTTGTCTGGGATGGGACACAGCTTAATTTTTTAACCTCCTTGAACCTCTTCTCCAGGAGGCTTTCTGGAAAAAAAAATAGCTCTCCTTTGCAACATCTCTGCTTCTGCCAAAGCAGAGATGTTGCATCCCACGTGATACAATCAGTAAATGAAGCCTTTGTGACGGCAGGGGGGGGAAAAAATGATGCTCAAAGCATTACTGGAATAATTCAGCGTTCCCGCAAGAGGCGTGGAATGGATTGCCACAGCGTTTTCTGGAGAGTTGATCGCTGAAGCAGGCCGAGGCCATCTGAAGGAAATCGGCCACTGACTGGCAACCCTCTTGGAAAATGGCTAATTTGATTTATGCTGGCATATTACTGCCCCTCCCTCCCCGAACAAGAGAGACAATTCTTTACACATTCATTTTATTTTTTAAAAAACCCAGACCTAGCTATGACCTATGCTTCATGTAAAGAAACGTCAAATAATGACAAGACTGAAATACGAGTAATTTTTGGAAGGTTGAGGCCGCGTCCTCCGAAAATCAAAGAATGGGCCGTGCGTTCCAGAAGAGTTGTTGGGTGCTGAATGTTAGCATGTCACCCAAAACTTTTGTTGTGTCATCTTTGACATAGCTAAGAGTCTGTGGAGCTTCTCAGTCATCCAGATCATGGTTATTCGAAAACGTGCTTTTTCAAGAGGCAACTGGACTTCTGTGTTTTTTCTTCCAAGGCAGAGCTGAAGAAGCTTCTTCAGATGAGAAGCGAAACGTCTTCAAAGAAAAACCAGAAAGTCCAGTTGCCTCTCGAAAAAAAGCACCTGTGGGGGACAGCTCCGAGGTTCACCATTCCTGCAATGGGCCCTCCGTTACCAAGCTCGGCTGGCGTCATACTTGGGCAGGGTCCGCTTGTGGGATCTGCAATTTGAGGGAGGTTTCGGGGGCAATGATGGGTGGTGGAGGAGCTTACAAGGTTTAGCAAATACCAGATCCGGAAAGGGAACATAGAGAAACCAAGAAGCTGATCTCTGAGAGTCGATTCAGAAATGATATAAATCCCAGGCAGTCCCTTTCCCGGAGCCCTTAACTCCCATTCCAAAATGTGTATTTATGGGCAAGTTAGAGTTGTTGCATTCAACACCTGGTCCTCACTTTCTAGCTGCTGCCTGCCTTTTTCGGACCGAAGCAAACCCTTCCTCCTGGGCGGTGAACTTCACTGGCCCCAAAAAGTGTTTGTTCTCCTGTCCGCTTCTGTTTGGATTGTTCCGGTTGCGTCAGCTGCCATCCGCCTCAGGACAACTGCCCAGCACATGCCATGCCGGATCAGGCTTTAAAGGAGTGGCAGGACCAGTTGTGCTTGTGGCTTTTTAGAAGTCAGGGGGTGGGGAGAGAAGGAAAAAGGAGAAAGTTACGTTGGATGAACATGGTGGCAGCCGTTGCGGAAGTTTAGAAGACTTGAGAAATGGGAAGGGATGAGATCTTGGCCTTACATGTATTTTATGATGGGGATTGGAATAGGAATAGGAATAGCTGGAAGGGGCCTTGGAGGTCTTCTAGTCCAGCCCCCTGCTCAAACAGGACAACCTATACCATTTCGGATAAGTGACAATCCAGTCTCTTCTTAAAAGCCTCCAACGATGGAGCTCCCATGATTTCTGGTGGCAAGCTGTTCCTCTGGTTAATTGTCCTCCCTGTTAGGAAGTTTCTCCTTAATTCCAGGTTAATTCTCTGGATTGCATGACCTGTATGAATTCCCCCCTGCTTTTTAAATGCTAGGAATCCTGGACAACTTTCCCCAAATGTTTCACCTGTGACAGAAAGTGCTTGGAGAGGACAAACTGGAAGAGCTGGGCCAGCCTTCATTTTACATTTCCTGGGTCCATCAAAGACTCAAAAGCTTCAGCCATAGAAGCTAGGAAGAAATTGAAGGTCTCCTTCCTATAGTACATGAGAGCAGGGGGCTACATTCAGGGGTGAAATCCAGCAGGTTCTGGCAGGTTCTGGAGAACCGATAGTGGAAATTTTGAGTAGTTTGGAGAACCGGCAAATACCACCTCTGGCTGGCCCCACAGTGGGGAGGGAATGGAGATTTTGCAACATCCTTCCCCCAGGAGTGGGGAGGTAATGGGGATTTTGCAATATCCTTCCCTTGCCATGCCCACCAAGCCAATTAAGCCACGCCCACAGATCTGCTAGTAAAAAAAACTGGATTTCACCACTGGCTACATTCAATACACACAGTGTGATGTTTCGCAAAAGGTGCACAGAATTGCAGTCTTAAGAGATGGGCCCTATCCAAACAGGATTCCTAGTTTTGACACACACACACACAGATGGATCAATTGGAATGGGGCTGCTTAAAACATTGAAATAAAACATATAAAAGCCGCTTATAGCTGCACCACCAGTTGATGGGTTCAGACCTCCGAGGTCCTCCTTGCAAGACAGACGGAAACAAATGAGCAAAGTACATTTCAAAGATTCACCAGGTTCGTTTTTCTCGCCATGTACATGTAGACATCCAAAGTGGACTCTCTTGTTTCTCTGGGTCAGGTCATATATCTGGGTACATGCATAATTTTGCTATCTATCTACCTACCGACCTACCTATCCATCCATCCATCTATATCTATTTCTCTTTTATCTGTCTGTCTGTCTGTCTATCCATCCATCCATCATCTATGTATCCATCCATCCATTGATCTATCTATCTATCTATCTATCTATCTATCTATCTATCTATCTATCTATCATCTATCTATCTACCTACCTATCCATCCATCTATATCTATTTCTCTTTTATCTATCTGTTTGTCCGTCCATCCATCCATCCGTATCTATCCATCCATCCATCATCTATGTATCTATCCATCCATCGATCCATCTCTATATCTATCTATCTATCATCTATCTATCTATCATCTGTCTATCTACCTACCTACCTACCTATCCATCCATCTATATCTATTTCTCTTTTATCTATCTGCCTGTCTGTCTGTCTATCCATTCATCCATCATCTATGTATCCATCCATCAATCCATCTATATCTCTATCATTTATCTATCATCTATCTATCTATCTACCCACCTACCTACCTATCCATCCATCTATATCTATTTCTCTTTTATCTGTCTGTCTGTCCATCTATCAATTCATCCATCCATCCATATCTATCCATCCATCATCTATGTATCCATCCATCGATCCATCCATATCTCTATCTATTATCTATCTATCTGTCTATCTATTCATCCATCCATCCATCATCCATCTATCATCCGTCTGTCAATCATCTATGTATCCATCCATCCATCCATCCCTACCTACCTACCTACCACCCACCCACCCACCCACCTAGTTAGTCCTGTTTCTGTAGCGTACATTGGAGGTGAGAGCTGCGTGCAAGAAAGTTTCCTTTTGATGCATGGCGATTAATCTGCAGGTGCCAATCAAGCCCATTCCGGGCGTGAGCCGGATGCGATGGTGCAACCTCAGGCAACTGGCTTAAGGCAACCCAGGGGAGGGCCAGGGGGGCCCCGCACAAACGCAGCCATTGCACTCCCACCCCCACCCCCCAGCCCCAATTCAGCCTCGCAACAAGAAGCCACCATTCCTAAACCATGGTTTATTACGGCCCAGGGATGCTCCCGAATGCGCGGGCAGAGAGAGCCGGGGAGCTTCTGCCCAAACCCCGCAGAGGGCAGCCCAGCCCCCCCTTCATCGCCCCCCTCCTCAAAATAACAGAAGAAAAGAAAATCGAGCCCTCCCGCCCCTCTATAGCCCAACTTGACTCCGGGGGTTGCAGGAGGGAGGCGGAGGGCCTTTTTTCCCGGTTACCCCCCCCCCCGCCAACCTCCACCCTGGGATTACCCCGTGGTCTCCCATCCCCGAGCCCCCCCCTCCTCCTCCTCCCCCTGATCATCCCTTCTTCCAAGCTGCACCGTGGCATCAAGCCGGGGAAGCCCCCGACCAGGAAGAAGCAGCGCGCTCCGGTTTCCTCGCTCCAAAGGTAGACTGCGCCCGCCCAGGGAGGCTCTCTCTCTCTCTCTCTCTCTCACCTCCGGCTGCCACGTCCCCAGGGCCAGCCAGGCATTGGGCGGGGACTTCGCGACGGGCCCGCCTCTCCGCCGCGCGAGCCAATAGCGGGGCGGGCGTTGCGCATGCGCCCAGCGCCGCCTCCGCCCGGCAGCCGCAGACCCGCCGCCTGGCAGGAGGAGGAAGAGCAGCAGCATCGAGGGCGCCATGTGTGGTGAGTCTCCCGAGCATGTGCAGAGTGCCCTCCGCGGGGACGGACGGCAGGGTTAGGGTTAATCCCCGCGGGGGGGAGCCCTCTTGGGCCCAGCGCGCCCTGGCTCCGGGGCATGTGCAGAGTGCTGCTCCTTCGGGCCACCTGCAGGTCTTGAGGGTCGTGGGAACCTCCCCCCCCCCTTCCCATCCCCGGGGAAAGGGCGTCCGGGAACGTGGGAACCGCCCGACACGCGTGTCTGTGCGGCTCTGGCGGGCCCCCCTCTTCTGGGGTCCCCGCGATGATCTCTAGGGGTCCCCTTTTTTTTTGGCCCTGGTGGGTTTGCTCCGACCCGGACGGCGGCGGATGTTCTCCCGCTTGAGCAGAAGCCTTGGGCCACCCGCGGGTTTCTCTGCACGTCTGAATGCTCGGGAAGGACCCGGGTTGGCTCTCCCTGCTGAGCGAAGGGGAGGCTCGCGGAGATCGCCCGGCATCCTTAACCTGGGATGAGCCCGTCATGGGAACGTAGCCTGGGGGGGACATTGCATCTCTCTTCCCCTGTGTGTCTTAAATATAATCTATCATATCTCTATCTATCTATCTCAGTCTATCTATCTATCTATCTATCTATCTATCTATCTATCTATGTCAGTCTATCTATCTATCTATCTATCTATCGATCTATTTAAGTCTATTTATCTATCTCAGTCTATCTATCTCAGTCTATAATCTATCTATAATCTATCTCAGTCTATGTATCTATCTATCTCAGTCTATCTATCTCAGTCTATCTATCTATCTATCTATCTATCTATCTATCTATCTATCTATCTCAGTCTATCTATAATCAATCAATCAATCAATCTACCTATCTCAGTCTATCTATCTATCTATCTATCTATCTATCTATGTCAGTCTATCTATCTATCTATCGATCTATTTAAGTCTATTTATCTATCTCAGTCTATCTATGTCAGTCTATCTATCTCAGTCTATAATCTATCTATAATCTATCTCAGTCTATCTATCTATCTATCTCAGTCTATCTATAATCTATCTATTATCTATCTCAGTCTATGTATCTATCTATCTATCTCAGTCTATCTATCTATCTATCTCAGTCTATCTATCTATCTATCTATCTATCTATCTATCTATCTCAGTCTATCTATAATCAATCAATCAATCAATCTACCTATCTCAGTCTATCTATCTATAATCTATCTATATATCTATCTATATAATCTATCTATATCTATCATATATTATACATTATATATTCTATCATTTCGTGTCTCCCCACTTGGCTGTGGTTTAAAAAGAGCGCTGGAGGCACTTCCCCCCCTCCACCAGGTGAGGCAGGAGGAGACCCCTGGCTTCAGGGTGCTTCATCTTTTACCTTTGATTGATTTTATGGAGGATTTTATTGGTTGGAGATTGAGGAGTCAAGCGATATGCAGGTTTAGTAAAGCCTCATCCTGTAGGAGGCACACACTAGAGCTGGCGCCCCTGGGCTCCCTGTTGGAGACCATGGCAGGTGTGGAAGGAAGAGCTGGGAGGGGTGGTGAGTGGGTGGGCTGCAGGTCTGTATGTGCGTGCGTGCGTGACAAGGTGAGTGGCTGGGCTGCAGGTGTGTGCGTGCACGGCGGGGGAGGGACAGGAATTGGGAACAGAACTTTCTCATCCGCTCTCTGAAGTCCTCCTTGACTGGGTTCGCACAACCCTTGCGTGGGGTGGGGGGTCACTGAGAGTTGGGAAGTGGGCCCTTGTGTTGTGGGAAGCCAGTCATTGTCTTGGCACGTTGACACCTGGAGAGGTTGGCTTCTTGAGGCATAATTTATGCGATGAACACCCCCTTGTGCGTTGTTAGACCATGGGTGGGATACGACAAGTGGAAGAAGTGGGACCTTCAACCAGGGAAAGGCTAATAAACCAGGATGGATAAATAAATAAAACCAGGATGGATAAATAAATAAAATAAATAACTATTGTCATTGTACGTGTATACATGATGTGCCTCACCTGGTTTTCGCTCAGGCTGGGTGGATTCTGAAAAGCCTCTAAGGGAGTATTGTGTCTTCCCAAGCCAGGTGTGATACCGTTATTGTTGTTAGTTGCGAAGTCGTGTCCGACCCATCGCAACCCCATGGACCACGTTCCTCCAGGCCTTCCAGTCCTCTACCATCCTCTGGAGTCCATTGAAGCTCACGCCGACTGCTTCAGTGACTCCATCCAGCCACCTCGTTCTCTGCCGTCCCCTTCTTCTTTTGCCCTCCATCGTTCCCAGCATGAGGCTCTTCCTTCCAGGGAGTCCTTCCTTCTCCTTAGGTGGCCAAAGTATTTTGAGTTTCCTCTTCAGGATCTGGCCTTCTAAAGAGCAGCCAGGGTTGATCTCCTCTAGGACTGACCCGTTTGATGGCCTTGCAGTCCAAGGGACTCTCAGGAGTCTTCTCCAGCACCAGAGTTCAAGGGCCTCCATTCTTTGGCCTTCTCAGCCTTCCTTATGGTCCAAGTGTGATACCGAGGGAGAGATAAACTCTGGGCAGAGCAGGTGCAAGATAAGAAAAAAAAACCTTCAAGGGGAAGAATTAAAGAATTAAAGAACTAAAGAATTAAAACAATATAATATTATATTAAAACGGTATATGATATAACAATATTAAAACGGTATATAAATTAAATAAAACAGATAAATAAAATAAATATATCTAAATAATTAGCATTGGGAATTCTTTAACATGAAACTAACGCATATTGCAGAAAACAACAATTGTACACCACACAGAGACAGGCAACACCTAAATGGGACACCCGTGGCAGAGAGTCCTCAGCTTACGGCCACAATTCAGCTCAACGTTTCCCTTGCTAAGTGAGACGTTAAGTGAGTTTTGCCTCGTTTTATGACCTTTCTTGCTGCGGTTTAAGTGACTCAGTGCAGTTACGTTTAGTAGCAGGATTGCTAAGTGAATTCAGCTTCCGTGCCGGCTGTTGGTCAGAAGGGTTGCAAAAGGTAAATCATATGACCCCCAGGACACTGCAACCGTCATAAGTACATGCCAGTTGCCAAACGTCCCAATTTCAATCATGTGACCTTGGAGATGCGACAGTGGCCATAAGTGTGAAAAAACGGTCATAAGTCATTTTTTTTCCAGTCCTGTTATAACTTTGAACAGTCATAGAACAGAGAAGAGACGGGACGGGACGGGACGAGAAGATAGAATAGAAGATAGAAAATAGACTAGACTAGACTAAACTAGACTAGACTAGACTAGACTAGACTAGACTAGAATAGAATAGAATAGAATAGAATAGAATAGAATAACAGAGTTGGAAGGGACCTTGGAGGTCTTCTAGTCCAACCCCCTGCCCAGGCAGGAAACCCCACACCACTTCAGACAAATGGTTATCCAACATCTTCTTAAAAACTTCCAGTGTTGGAGCATTCACAACTTCTGGAGGCAGGTTGTTCCACTGATTAATTGTTCTCACTGTCAGGAAATTTCTCCTTAGTTCTAAGTTGCTTCTCTCCTTGATTGGTTTCCATCAGTTGCTTCTTGTCCTGCCCTCAGGTGCTTTGGAAAATAATTTGAATAATTTAAAATGATGGTTGCAAGCTGAGAACTACCTGAAAATTAAACTAAATGGTTTTGGCTTGTTTGGGAAATGCCAGTGGGCTCAGGGCTGTCTGTCCCTCTGGGAGGTGCAGGGTGTCACATAAAACAGGGGCCACTCTGAGAAGCCCCCCCCCCCAAGGAGGGGATTCCTGCTGCAGACCCTCTTGGGATGTCCCTCTTGCTGGTTCAGGGACATCATTTGTGCTCCACTTGTCAGCAAGCATCCCTGAAGGCAGTTGTGTGTTTTCCTGGCCTGGGCACACTTACCTGCCCCAAGACAGACAGACAGACAGACAGACAGACAGACAGACAGACAGACAGACAGACAGACAGACAGACAGACAGACAGACAGACAGACAGACAGACAGACAGACAGACAGACAGACAGACAGACAGACAGACAGACAGACAGACAGACAGACAGACAGACAGACAGACAGACAGACAGACAGACAGACAGACAGACAGACAGACAGACAGACAGACAGACAGACAGACAGACAGACAGACAGACAGACAGACAGACAGACAGACAGACAGACAGACAGACAGACAGACAGACAGACAGACAGACAGACAGACAGACAGACAGACAGACAGACAGACAGACAGACAGACAGACAGACAGACAGACAGACAGACAGACAGACAGACAGACAGACAGACAGACAGACAGACAGACAGACAGACAGACAGACAGACAGACAGACAGACAGACAGACAGACAGACAGACAGACAGACAGACAGACAGACAGACAGACAGACAGACAGACAGACAGACAGACAGACAGACAGACAGACAGACAGACAGACAGACAGACAGACAGACAGACAGACAGACAGATAGATAGATAGATAGATAGATAGATAAGCTCTTGAGTCCCTAATAGGGTTTGTCACATGTGGGGGTAACAGGTTGTGTCACCCTCATCATTGATGTTTCTCAGTGATGCCTTAAACGGACAACACAAACCCCAACTCATTGTAGCTTATTCGGTAAGTCTCCGTTACTACGTTTCCTTTTGAAGCGTGAAGGCCTGAAGCAGAAAAAAAACAGATGATGATCCTTAGAATAATATTTAACAGAGTTGGAAGGGACCTTGTGGGTCATCTAGTCCAACCCCAAGCAGGAGTCCCTACACTATTTGTGATGGTGAAGATAATGAAGACTCCACCTGCCCAGCAGCTCTGGGAGATTTCCTGGTAGCTCAAGGTCTATGTACATACCTTTTTACTCTCTCTTGACTGAACAGTATAGTATATATAAGGTAGTCCTCAACTTATGACCACAATTGATCCCCAAATTTGCTAACCATAAGACTTTAGTGGGTTTTGCCCCATTTTATGACCTTTCTTGCCACAGCAGATCATTTGTTTGTCACATTAAGTGAATCTTTCTTCCTCACTGACTTTGCTGGTCACAGAAGGCAATCGTGTGACCCCCAGGACAATGCATCCGTCATAAATATGAGCCACTCACCAAGTGTTCGAACCATCATAAGCGTGAAAACCTTGTCGTCCTGCTCACTGCAGGTAGTCCTCAACTTATGACGGCAGTTGCGACCAGCATTTCCTTTGCCAAGAAAGCCAGTCGTAAAGTGAATTATGCCTCATTTCATGAACCTTTTTTTTGCCAAGGTTATTACATGAATCATACGGTCATTCGGTGAGTGGCTGCTTTTCGGAAGCTGGCTGGGAAGGTTGCCGTGGCGATCCCAGGGATGCTACACCATCATTGTGAGTGCATGCTGGTTTGCAAGAGTTCAAACTTGGATAGTGGTGCCTTGGGATGCTGCCACAGTTGTAAGTGTGAGGACCTGTTGTAAGTCACCTTTTCGGCCTCGTAACTTTGTTCACCTGTTAAATGAAGGGTTGGAAGTTGAGGATTACTTGTACAAAGCTCTTGGTTGAAAAAGCCCAGATTTGCACATCACTGAACTATAAACCATGATTATCATCCAACAGCTGCTGCCTTTACACATCACTAAGCCAGGTATTTATTTATTTATTAATTTATTTATTTATTAATTAATTTATTTATTTATTTAGTAAATTTGTATGGCGCCCCTCTCCGGAGACTCAGGGCAGCTCACAATACGCATGATACCAGACCTCTGGACTTTTCGTCGGGCCCTGAAAACACATCTTTTTCACCTAGCCGGGCTGGCTTGATCCCATCCCCTCGGTTTTAATTTGAAATTGGTTTTAATCCGGGTTGTTTTTAATTATTTAATGTTTTTAAACTGCTTTTAAATTTTATATGTTATTTTTTTACCATGGCTGTTCACCGCCCTGAGTCCTGTTGGAGAAGGGCGGCATACAAATTAAATAAATAAATAAATAAATAAATAAATAAATAAATAAATAAATAAATAAATAAATTTTTAAAAAACCATTCTAATGAGCCAGGCTAAGATTCGATATTGGGATAAAACTCAAATATTAGAAATCCAAATCTTTGGTCAAGACAGAAGTGCCTCTCCCGTGCCAAGGTGCTGAAATGACAAACGGTATTTGACGTAGGTACAGAATTGTAGAAGGGCAAACTGACCCTAAACAGATACATTCTGTTGTTTAATGTTTATTGCATCCCAAATGTCATGCATATCCCTGGATAAGGGGTGCTGCTTCCTTATTGCCCTTGAGGCGTCTTCTAGCCTCTTATCTCCTTTTGTTATGTCTTGAGCTCCGGAGCTGAAAGCCTGAGCCTGTGGGAACCATGCTGTTATGTCTTTCCTAGAGATAGATTAAAGGGTAACTTCTACGTGTGAAATGTTGTACTCTTCGTAATAACTTTGTCTTTATACTGTATAAATATCTGGTTGAAATCATCCATCTTGTTTCAAACTTTTGGGTCTTCGGACTGTTTGAACCTTTGCGCAAATAAAAACTCTTTCCTGCACTGAAGAGCTTGTCCTAGTCCGTCATTTTTCCTACAACACTAAAAACATTTAAAAGATTAAAAAACATTAAAAACTTTAGGTATGCTGACTTCCTAAAATGGTAGATGCCCCCCCGGTATCTCGATGATGCAGAACTGGATGCTAAGCCAAAACCAGCTTCTGTGCTTAATTGTGTTCGTCTTTCAAATCTGGTTGTGTATGTGTGTGTGTGAAAAAAGAGGGTTGAATTAGAATGTGATTTCCCAGGGCAACTCGTGAGAATGCTAACAATAGAAAAGGCAGTTTGATGCTATAAATAATTCGCTGTGAGTAGACTGTCATTGTGCCTTCAAAATTCATTGTTAGGGCTTCTTCGATGGCAGCCTGTACTTTGTCTCCCAACGCATCCTTTTAAATAGATTTTGAATAATATTAAAGCAGTTTGGATATTTTGGGCTGGACCGAAAATAGAACGGTGGGGAGGTATCAAAAAAAAAAACCAAACCATGTGGATTTATTATTTTGCTTCTCCTGGGACAGCATGATGTGTTATGCCGAGTTCGGTGAAAAAGGTCAATATAAGATGGGCGGCTGAATAAATGTTTTATTTATTTATTTATTTTATTCAATTTGTATCCCGCCCTTCTCCTAGTGGACTCAGCACAGCCAGAACTAAAACACATACCAATACAAAATTTAAAATTTTTAAAAGAATTATATGACTTTGGCCCAAAATTTAAAACATTCAAACTAAAATAAATAAAGATAAAGATAAATAAATACATTTTTAAGGCCTGTGCTACTGTCAAGGGCCTTGGTGGCGCAGCAGACTAAAGTGCTGTTAACTAGCACCAGCTGCCTGCAATTACTGCAAGTTCGAATCTCACCAGGCTCAAGGTGGGCTCAGCCTTCCATCCTTTCGAGGTAGGTAAAATGAGGACCCGGTTTGTGGGGGCAATAAGATGACTTTGTATAAAAAAGAACACCGCTTAGGAGGGGCCGAAAGCCCTACTAAGCAGGTATATACAAAAGTATGAAAGCTATTGCTCAACGCATTGTAAGCCGCCCTGAGTCTCCGGAGAAGGGCAGCATATAAATTGAACGAATAAATAAATAATAAATAAATAAAATAGAGCTGAGTTGTGGGCTTTATCTCCTCTGAGCAGGAAGTCCAGCTGAGTGCTGCATTACGACTTCTAATAATGATATTGTCACTGAATATGCCCCAGATAGCATTTTCTAATGCTGACAGTCACTTTATGAGATTATTGTCTTAGCTGGTTTAAATTATCGGGAAGGGGGAATAAATCTGACAAGGTCGCTTCATGTTGCTAGTCAAAGCGACGTCGCTGTTTTTTTCTTAGGATATTAAAGGTGGGATGGGGTTTTTTTTGGTGGTTATTCAACACTCATCGGGGTGAAGTAAGAGAGGGCAGAATTTGGGAGAAATTCTGCCCTGCAATGGCTAATTGATTAAGGGAAGAGGTCGGATCTAAAGGAGCAATGATTTTTCATCTTGGCAAAAAATAAAAAGGAACGGTTAACTCCTCTTTGGCAATTAGCAATTTATTTTATTTTTTTTTTTAAAAAAACCACAATCCAGAGGTGTGGGTGCTGCATTGGGTTTTTAATTAGTTATGGGCCATATTCTTTAATATATATTTTAAATTGTTATTAATTTTTCTATTTGTTCTTATTCTGGCTGTACACCACCCTGAGTCCTTCGGGAGAAGGGCGGTATATAAATTCAAATAAATAAATAAATAAATAAATAAATAAATAAATAAATAAATAAATAAATAAATAAATAAATAAATAAATAAATAAATAAATAAATAAATAAATAAATAGTTGGAGGTCTTCAAGAAAAGATTGGGTAGACATTTGTCTGGGATGGAATAAGGTCTCCTGCCTTGGACAGGGGGGGTTGGACTAAAACAGGGGTCTCCAACCTTGGCAACTTTAAGACCTGTGGACTTCAACTCCCAGAATTCCCAAGTCTTAAAGTTGCCAAGGTTGGAGACCTCTGGACTAGAAGACCTCTGAGGTTCCTTCCAGCCCTAGGACTCTATGATCCATCCTGCCTATCTTAATAGCTGCCCCTACAAATATTATTAGTATTTCATTTAAATCTCTTAGCCTATTTATTAAATACCCCTTTCTTTCACTCCGGTTCCTTACGGATGCATTGTTTTAGACCAGCTTCCTTATAAATGCTCCTGGGGTTGTGGGGGGGGGGCAGTGAATGCAGGGGCTCCTTCCTGCCCCATAACTGCATTCCAGCAAGGAGTGGGAAGGTGCTGTTCAATATTTGCTTTGTGTAAAAAGGTGAGTTGGCTCAAATCCTGTTCAGTACACGGATGTGCCCATGAAATAGTCCTTTCATTCCGGAGGCTGTTTTAACTTCCTGTTTAGTCTACAGCCCTGCCTCCCTCTCTTTTTTTTCCACCCGTCTCAAAAAACTGCCAAGGTTGGCTCAGTCCTCCTACGTGAGGTGGGCTTCCTTTGGGGTGGGTCTTTCTTTCCTTTGCCACCTTCTCGTGCCCGTCGGCGTTCTTCCCATGGACTTCCCGGGGCTCTGTTGTCCATTTGATGTTTCCTTCTTCTTTGTTTGTTTATTGGATTTATTTATTTCTTTGACATAAAGATGGACAGTCGCCACCAAGAAGGGAGGAAGTTGGCATCGGAACCAACTTAGTGGAAAAGCAGCTGCCAGCCAGGGTTGGAAGCTGGTGCCCGGCTGGATCCATCCTCCACAGCCAGGGAGGAACAGTGGACACTCATCTCCTTCCTGGGACTTGTAGGGAGAGGGCTATAAGATTCCTTGGGCTTTGAGTGCGGGGTGCGAGATTGATAAATCAGCTCCTCAAATGTTGGGGATAGAGTAGAATAGAACAGGGGTGGGCAACTATGGCCCAAGCTGTCTCAGGAATTCTGGGAATTGAAGTCCATAGGTTGTAAAAGGGCCACAGTTGCCCACCCCTGGAATAGAGGCCAGCGAGGCACCCCTGGATATGAATGACATCGAGTTGGCCGTGCCCACCCAGCCACATGACCACCTAGCTACGCCCACCCAGCCGGTCATTAAGCAGATCATATTAATGGTCCGTGGGATTTAAAATTATGAATTTAGTGGTCCCTGAGGTCCAAAAGGTTGGTGACCCCTGATGTAGACAGTAATAAAAGGGGCAGGGGGGGATTTAATGCTACTGCAGGGGGAGGACAGTTCCTCATCTTGGGAAGAAGCCCCCCCCCCTTCCTCTGGGCCCCATCTTAAGACATTTTCAACAAAACTTCCCTGCACATCTTTTTTTTTTAAAAAAAAATATCTAGAAATGCATTTATTAACATTGATAAGCTGATCATTATATTTCCGTACACAGGGTGGATTTGATTTAAATCGAGTTGATTTAAATCACAATTTAAATCATGATTTAAATCACTAGTAAAAAGGCTTGATTTAAATCCACTCGATTTAAATCATAACTTTTAAAGAGCAACTGTCATCTCTGCTACTCCTTTGACCCACTGTTGACTCACCGATAGTCCCAGTGTTGCAGAATATACAGCCTCATGCTACGTAACTAAGCTCCATTTCATGCTGAATAAACTGAATTATTTATGCATCTTAAATAGAAAACTATCTTACGATAGATTTTTACCCCAAAAGTTTTTTATTAAAATAAATCCGATAAAAATAAAAAAAATCCGATTTAAATAAAAAAAATCTGATTTAAATAAAAAAAATCTGATTTAAATTAAAAAAATCTGATTTTTTTGATTTTTTAAAAAAAATCATTGATTTTTATCCACCCTGTCCGTACACTTACTCGCCTTTTGCTAAAGATTTCCGTGGGGAGGCTTCCCTGCAGATCTGAATGTCCGAGCAGGTTGTGGGACGGTGTGTATATGTGTGTGTGTGTCCTTCAGAAACGCAGGTCTTTGTCTGGAGGTCGTTTCCAAAGGCTTACACCTTACAAGGTGTGCAAAAAGAGTGAACAAGCTGTGCAATTCTTCCTCCATTTTGCACCTCCAAAGGAGAAGGCCTTTGGGGCAGCATCTGCATCTTCTGGGCACGGTGGGGTGCCTTGCACTAGTTAAGGTGACCTGGTGAGGAGCTGGCATTGTTCACCGTTTTGCTGATCTTACATTTTCTTTATACCATTAATACTTTGGATTGCTGGGAAATGCAGAGGTGTCAGTTGTGCCCAGGCCTTCAGACGTCAGCTGCTTTCGGGTGATTTGTAAAGTATTTACAGTCCAAAGCCAGAGCAAACTGAATTTATATATCTAATACTGCAAACAAACTAAATTTAGAATAGAAACCTGCCCTGAGGGATAATTGGGACAACCTGTACTGAAAATAGGAGGAAGTAGGAGAAAGAAAGGCGATGGGAAAGTCGCATAAATGACCTTTGTAGCTTTGTAATTGTGTAATATATCACAGATTGGTAAGTGGAAATTTGATTCTAGTAAAAGTCTGGCTGCCTCAATAGCATTTATTATTCTGGGAAGGAGGTATATTCTATCACATGGGCAACCCGTGTGGCTGTTGCCATTATTTTATCCTTCTCTTTGAGATCAATCATAATTTGTTGGTAGGCCAGCCGGTTGCTCTGGTGCATCATTAATCTAAAAATGCCAATGCATCGGGAACCCTTTTTCCCAAACGCCATCACTCTGCTAAACAAATAATTCCCTCAACGCTGTCAAACTATTCACTAAGTCTGCATTACTATTACTATTAATCTTCTCATCCTTCCTAATATCTCCCACTTATGACTGTAACCATGTTGCTTGCATTTTTACGATTTATATTGTTCTGTTTATTTCCTAGTATGATTTGATTGCTTATTTGTTCCCTATTGACTATCATTAAATGTTGTACCTTAATGATAATGATAATAAAGAATTCTATTCTATTCTATTCTATTCTATTCTATTCTATTCTATTCTAATTCTAATTCTAATTCTAATTCTAATTCTAATTCTAATTCTAATTCTAATTCTAATTCTAATTTTGTTCTTTTAAAGATATTTATTTGTTAGGATTTTAATGTTTTAATGCTAGAAGCCAGCCAGAGTCATTCGCTTACAAGATGGGTAGTTACGAGATCCATCAGTTCAATGGATAAATCAAACAATAAATAAATAAGGAGCTACCGGTCTCTAGAATTCTTATTTGTTTGTCAGAATGATTGTATTTTATGACAGCTTGCTTTGATGACGGCACACACGCCCTCACCTGAAATCTTTGGATAAAGGTGTGTTAAAGATGAGTGATAAATACTTAACCTTTGTCCCGAAAGGTGTGCCGTGATGAATAGAATAAGGCAGGCGTCCACGTTAAATGAAAGCATTTTGTTTATTAATACTTTAATGCTGTTGCCGTTTCCATTTTAAATCATCTTTTAGGTATCTTTGCTTACCTGAATTACCATGTTCCCCGGACCAGACGGGAAATCTTGGAGACCCTAATCAAGGGGCTTCAGAGACTGGAATATCGAGGATATGACTCCGCAGGTAAGCTGTCCGTGCGATGCATGACTTACATCCTGGACTTCTTTGTGTGGTCATGCTACTGAACCTCATCTGCATCTGAACCTGTGAGTGTGTGTGTGTGAGAGAGAGAGAGAGGAAGGGGGGAGAGAGAGAAAGTTGGAAAGAGAAAGTGTGTGTGAGAGAGAGACAGAGAGAGAGAGAGAGGGAGGGGGGAGAGAGGGAGGAAAGGAGGGAGAGAGAGAGTTAGAAAGAGTGTTAGAAAGAGAAAGAGTGGGTGAGAGAGAGAGGGAGAGGAAGGGGGGAGAGAGAAAGTTGGAAAGAGAAAGTGTGTGAGAGAGAGACAGAGAGAGAGAGACGGAGGAAAGGAGGGAGAGAGAGAGTTAGAAAGAGTGTTAGAAAGAGAAAGAGTGGGTGAGAGAGAGAGGGAGAGGAAGGGGGGAGAGAGAGAAAGTTGGAAAGAGAAAGTGTGTGAGAGAGAGAGACAGAGAGAGAGAGAGAGGGAGGGGGGAGAGGGAGGAAAGGAGGGAGAGAGAGAGTTAGAAAGAGTGTTAGAAAGAGAAAGAGTGGGTGAGAGAGAGGGAGAGGGAGGAGAAAGTGTTAGAAAGAAAAAGTGTGTGAGAGGGAGGGGGGAGAGAGGGAGGAAGGGAGGGAGAGAAAGAGAGTTAGAAAGAGAAAGAGTGTCTGTGTGACAGACAGAGAGAGAGGGAGGGAGGGGGAAAGAGAGAGAGAGAGAGAGAGAGCACCCTTCCTTAGCCTTCTATGTGCCTGGGAAGCATTAATCCTGCCAGGGAAGTTGTGGCTTTGTCTCCCTCGTCTTCCCTCCTGTGTCGTAGGGGTTGGAATCGATGGCGGGAATGACAAAGACTGGGAGGCCAACGCTGGCAAGATCACGCTCATTAAGAAGAAAGGGAAAGTGAAGGCTTTGGATGAAGAAGTCAACAGTAAGTCTCATTTTCCCCCTTTTCATTTGGGGGGCTGCATGAAAAAAGGCCTCCGACGTAGCAGGTGGGCAAAGGGATAATAAGGCTCTGCATTTAATTGGGTTGAATGATTTGATTTGATTTCTGCAGCCGCTCCTCCCAACACTCTGGGCGGCACATATCCTAAAACACGAAGACAAATGAAAAACGGTTAAAACCATACCGACTGCAAGACATGTTAATTTTGCTCCTCCTGAGTCAGAGTTTGTTTTCCCTCCGGGGAGCCAAGATTGAGGCCCGTGGTGAGAAGCTGGAGAGCAAGGTCCGAGTTTGTGTGTCTCCCACGATTTGGGTGATGGGAGAGGCTGGTGGGAGATGCTTGAATGACCATTCTTGGACCACCAGCCTAAAGGTGGAATTGTGCTGCCTTCAAAATTTGGCTTTTTAGAATTCTTAGTTGTATAAATCATAGTATTGGTGCATTATTTACTATTTTTATCTTTTTTGTTTTTTAATTTTTAATTTTCAAACAAAAACAACATAAAAACATCATCCTTTCAAACAATTACAGACAGTGTTTCGGTCGGTTAAAATCTTTTCGTGCTCACACAATCTTCAAAATATCAATATATGACACATGTTCTTTTCCCCTAAAAGAAAACAAAAGTTTACACATTTTATCTTAATTTCATTTCATATATCATATTTCATCTCCATGTTTTGTTGTCTATCCATTGATAAAATAACTCTCATATCAAATAATATTGTTTATCTTCCTGTTCTCTTATTTCAAATGTCAGTTTACTCATTTCAGCACAGTCCAACGTTTTCTTAATAATTTCTTCATCATTAGGTATCTTCTCTCCTTTCCAGTTTTTAGCAAATACAATTCTAGCTGCTATTGAAATATTCACAATATTTTTATCTTTTTGATAATCTGAATCTTGCTAACTTAAGTATTTTTAGCCTAAATTTCCCCAGAGATAAGTAGATTTTGACTAATGTGTTTCCCCGAAAATAAGACCCATTCTTATATTTTTTTGAACCCTGAAATAAGCCCTTGGCCTTATTGCCATACGCTCAAAAGCCCGATTGGGTTTATTATCAGGGGATGTCTTATTTTGGGGGAAACAGGGTAGAAAATCAGCCTGCAACATTTTATAATATTATATACTACCAACAAAGTATGTTGTGCAGGTAGTCCTTGATTTATGACCATTCATTTAACAACATTATAAAAAAACCCCAACAAATATATATATATCTTTTTCCCTCTCCCTAGAGCAGCAGGATATAGACCTGGACATTGAGTTTGATGTGCACCTTGGAATCGCTCACACCCGCTGGGCCACCCATGGTGAGCCTAATCCGGTCAACAGCCACCCGCAGAGATCCGACAAAAACAACGGTAGGCTCACAAATTGGGCTCACAAAGTGGCTTTCTTGGGGAGGGGGGATTTGTGAGTGTGGTTTGTGTGTAGGCTTTTGCTGTAGCAAAGGATGCGATTGGCTCTTCGGGACCTGCAGGAATTTAGTCCAGCTGTTTTGGGATGTTCTGCTCTTCCTTCCCGAATAAGGGCCAGGAAGCGAAGTCTCTGGGCTCCTCTGGAATCTTCTGGTGGATAAAAGGGCGAGTCACGGCAGGCAGAAGAAGCAGTGGGGAGGTCCCTGATGGGAAACTGGATCTAGTGTCAGCATTCCAGCGCTGACATATGAATAGGAGAGGAGAAGCTTGAACTTTTGCCTACTTAATTCCTTTGAAGATTCTGTTTCCTCGGAGATGGGAGGAAGGGGCACATTCCTGTGATCTGACGGAGATGGGATGAGGAGAGTGGCTTGGAAGATAGCCAATGAGACGCAGAGAATTGGGGATCGGAAAGGGAGGGCTTGGGGGGCAAAGGTCAGTGCTGACCGCGAAAGAGCCAGGGTCAGATCACTATGCTCAATAAAGAGAAAATTTCCTCAAAGATCGGCAGTTTGGTAATTCATTTATTTTGAGATAGCATCGAAACCTGACATCTAGATAACATTTAAGCTATTCCTAGGCAGGACTAAGTCCGCCATCCAGGATATGGAGCTTACAGCTGACATGATAGCAGTCTTCCAGTATTTGAGGGGCTGCCACAAAGAAGAGGGAGTCAATTTATTCTCCAAAGCCCCCGAGGGCAGGACAAGAAACAATGGATGAAAACTAATCAAGGAGAGAAGCAACCTGGAATTAAGGAGAAACTTCCTAACAGTGAGAACAATTAACCAGTGGAACAGCTTGCCACCAGAAGTTATGGGTGCTCCATCACTGGATGTTTTTAAGAAGAGACTGGAAGCCACTTGTCTGAAATGGTATAGGGTCTACTGTTTGAGCGGGGGGTTGGACTGGAAGATCTCCAAAGTCCCTTCCAACTCTATTTTGATTGATTGATTGATTGATTGATTGATTGACAAGGCTTCATAAGTGACCGTTTCACCATGTGTAAGGCATAAGCAACCAGATCCATAAGTGTAGAGTTCAAACTGAGTACTTTATTGATTTCTGCCTAGAATGCAGGAATCTTCTCAGACAGATTGTGTGTTAGATAAGCTTCTGTGGAATTTAGGGTCTAGGGTCAGTCCCTTCCCCCACTTATTTACCCCCCTTCTCTGCCCTTTGGTCACCTTGTGCTCTGCCACGCCTTGAGGGCCTTCCCGCGTAAAGACGTTTTTTTTTTAACAAAAAGTCCTTTTCTTCTCCATGTTTCTTCTTTTATGGCCTGGTTTCTGATCGCAGCCTTGAATGTGAATGTTTCTTCTTCCTTTCAGAATTTATTGTTATCCACAACGGAATAATCACCAATTACAAAGACCTGAAAAAGTTCTTGGTAAGTTCAGCTCCCTGGATTGTATTTTGTGGGAGATTTTCAAAACAGGACCTGCTTGGGGTGGTCAGACAGGAAAGAGCCCTCTGTCCCTTAGTGACTTACCCCACATTGTTTGTTTGTTTGTTTTATTAGATTTATATACCGCCCTACTCCCGAAGGAAGTCAGGGAGGTGAACAGGCACAAAATAAAATACATAAATAGAAAATTTAAAAGCAGAAATAAAACCAGATTAAACAATTCAGCCCGAGACAAATTTAAAACACCCCAATAATTTAAAAACAGATTTAAAATTTTCAATTTAAAAGAAAAGGGGGAAAAGTTTCTTCAGAAGTTGGACAGGGTGTCTTTTTGCACACAAACTGGGTTGGTCCTTGAGGCGTGGCACAAAATGAAAAGTATGTTTTGTTCTGTCCATGGAACAATTCACATTGTGGCTCAGAATTCTGGGTGCCTTGTGGTCCAGCTGAACTGAAACTGAGAACAACTTTGGTTATTCTTTCAACCGAGACCGGCTGATTTATTGACATCTATGATCCTTGGTTCAAAAGGACTCTTGAGTAGCTTATATGAAGCAACTAAAACATTAAATCACAGGTAGTCCTCGACCTGCGACCGGCCACAACTGAGCCAGGATTTCTGTCGTCAAGCCAGACAGTCAAGTCAAATGACTCACTACCACTGTGAAGTGAATCACACGGTTATTGGGTGAATCTGGCTTCCCCATTGACTTTGCTTGTCAGAAGGTCTCAAGGGGGAATCCCCTAACCTTGGGACGCTGCTGCCGTCATAAATACCAGTCAGTTGCCAAGGGTCTGAATGTTAATCACGTGACCATGGGGATGCTACAATGGTCATAAGTGTGAAAAATGGTCATAATAATTCACTTTTCTCAGTGCCGTTGTAACTTGGAATGGCCACTTAGTGAAAGGTTGTAAGTTGAGGACTACCTGTAGAATCATTGTATCTAACACCACCATCCTCTAATCTCCAGTCCAGTGGTGGGGAGATCAGTCTTCATTGTCTCCAAATGCTTTCCTGAAGAGTTACATCTCTGGGGCTCTTTGGAAGCCCACCAAGATATTAAGGGGAAGATGCCAATAATAATAGCCTGTTGTCCCTGAGAAACTTTGATTGTGGGGTCCCCGTAGATCAGGGGTTGGGGGGGGGGAACTATGGCCCTTTTATGACTTGTGGACTTCCACTCCCAGAATTCCAGGCGGGAGTTGAAGCCCAGGAGGCACAGAAGCCCCATTGTTCCCCACTCTTGCTGTGGATGGAGGGGATGGATCTGGAGAGGTCTTAGGACACGAGCTGGTTGGTTATCCTTTTCGTATCCCTTCGGCCGTGTCCTGTGCCCCACAGTGGCCTTCCCTTTCCTCCTCTGGGTTTCCCCCTGCCTTCCTTGGAGGGATTGAATTCAAGGGCTTCTTCCTTTCTACCAACTTGCCTTCTTACTACCAACTTACTACTAACATTGAGAACCTGTCTACTGCACGAGTCAAAAAGTGGGCTGTGAAAATATCTACAGACCCCTCGCATCTTGGACATCAACTGTTTCAATTTCTACCCTCAAAACGACGCTATGGAGCACTGCACACCAGAACAACTAGACACAAGGACAGTTTTTTCCCGAATGCCATCACTCTGCTAAACAAATAATTCCCTCAACACTGTCAAAACTATTCACTAAGTCTGCACTACTATTAATCTTCTCATCGTTCCTCTCACTCATCTCCTCCCACTTAGGACTGCATGACTGTAACCTTGTTGCTGGTATCCTTACGATTTATATTGATATTGTTTCCTGATTGCTTATTTGTACTCTATGACTATCATTAAGTGTTGTACGTTATGATTCTTGATGAACGTATCTTTTCTTTTATGTACACTGAGAGCTTATGCACCAAGACAAATTCCTTGTGT
Source organism: Pantherophis guttatus (assembly GCF_059756535.1). Taxonomy (NCBI): domain Eukaryota; kingdom Metazoa; phylum Chordata; class Lepidosauria; order Squamata; family Colubridae; genus Pantherophis; species Pantherophis guttatus. The sequence goes on from NC_142071.1 coordinate 1,130,638, forward strand.
GTCCAATCACACTTGGCCAATAAAGAATTCTATTCTATTCTATTCTATTCTATTCTATTCTATTCTATTCTATTCTATTCTATTCTATTCTATTCTATTCTATTCTATTCTATTCTATTCTATTCTATTCTGCTGCTCTTTAGCTACCTGCTGCTCTTGCCTTCCTGACCAGCTCTCCACCTCTCCTCCCATCTGCTCTTCCTTTTTTCCCCCTGCACTTCCCCACCCCTCCCCAAACATCTTTGCCTGGAACGTGTGCAATCTAGGTTTGGCCCAAAAACGAAGTTCCACTCCACGCAGAGATCCCCAGGATGGTCTGTTATTTTGCATTCTCTGGCTATGTCCAGATTGACGTTATATCTTGCTAAATTTTCCAGTTTCCTCCAGGCAATTTCTTTTGAACACTCCTGATTGGATCTGGGCCATTTTAGAAGAAATTAGAATTTAGTGTGCCAGATCTTTAGCACTCGGTCACTTCAGTGATAGATTTTGCAATCGATTTTCTCTTGACAGAGCCACATCTGTTCACGCTTTTTCACACTCGCTGCTTCTCTTTCCTGATTCAGGTGCAAAAATAGCACTAATTTTATTTTCCTTTTTCAGGAGAGCAAAGGCTATGAATTTGAATCGGAAACCGATACAGAAACCATCGCCAAGCTTGTCAAGTACATGTATGACAACTGTGAAAGCGACGATATAAGTTTCACCACCTTGGTGGAGAGAGTCATCCAACAGCTGGTACATCTCTGTTTTTTTCATAAATCCCCGGACGGTCTGGGGCCCATATATTTTGCTAAATCGGGGGTCAGCAACCTGTGGCTCCGGAGCCGCGTGCGGCTCTTTGGGCCCTCTGCTGTAGCTCCCTGTCAGGTGATCCCACCACCTGTGGGATCAGGGTGTCAGGGTGGCAATTAATCCCATTCTGCTTTTGGATAATTGCACCTTGATTTAGAGAAGTAGATCGAGACTATTTCCTTGAAGTATACTTTAAGAAAATAAACCCGAAGATATATTTTCTAAGAAAAACTCATTTATTTGTTATAAAGAAAATAAAACATCTCACTAGCTAATTAGTTACATCTTGGCAAAGTTTTTCCTGGCCACCTCTCCTGGCCGGAGAACAAAGAAAGAGAAGAAAGTGAAGGAATGTGGACATGCGCAGTTAGCTTAGAGATAAGAACTTGGCAAGCTACGGTAAATCTGAAAGTTCAAAAATAAGAGCTCATCTGGTAAATACAAAAACGCAGTGACAGCCCCGTCCCTCACCTTCCCCTCCCAGTCACTCCTTGCCTGGCCTGAGAAGGTAAAGGCGACAGCGGAGGATGGAGAAGCGGCCAGGGCAGAGACAGAGAGATACAGAGAGAGGGGGAGAGAGAGAGATATATAGAGAGATACAGAGAGAGAGGGATGGAGGGGAGAGAGAGGTAAGTCAAGAGGATTTTGTGGTTCCCGGTGTTTTTTAACAACTGGTTCTTTGCCCTAATGACCGGCTGGGTAGGCATGGCTAGGGGGATGTCATGTGACTAGTGGAAGTGAGTGACATTGAGTTGGCCACGCCCACCCAGGTTTTGTGGCTCCCGGTATTTCTCCGGAACCGGTAGTTAAAAAATACTTTAAAAAGTAAAAAAAAAAAAAAAAAAGTTCTGAGGATTGTGCAGCACAGCTGATCTTTGGAAGTTTTTTTTTGTTTTTTGTTTTTTACTTTTTAAGCATTTTTTAACTACCAGTTCTCTGGAACCGGTAGTAAAAAATGCTAAAAAAGGTTAAAAAAAAAAAAATTCCAACAATTGCGAGTCGCACAGCTGATCTTCAGATTTTTTTTTTTTTTTAACCTTTTAAGCATTTTTTAAAAAATGCTTAAAAATGCTTTAGAACAGAGGTCTTCAAACTTGGCAGCTTTAAGACTTGTGGACTCCAACTCCCAGAATTCTCCAGCCAGCTTGAGAATTCTGGGAGTTGAAGCCCACAAGTCTTAAAGCTGCCAAGTTTGAGGACCCCTGCTATAGAAAGTAAAAGAAAGTTCTGAGGGTTGTGCGGCACAGCTGATCTTCGGAAGGTTTTTTTTAAAAAAACTTTTAAAGCATTTTTTTTACTACCGGTTCGGATGAATCAACCCAAACTAGTAGCATTTCACCCCTGGACTACACATTATTTTTTTTAAAAAAGAGTGTAACATACCTCTGTGCATATCTGTGTTTGTTTAGAAAGAAGCCAAGTCTAAGTTTCTACTAACCATTTAGTTTTTTTTCTTACAATGACTTTTTTTTAAAACCAGAAAGGGGTCTGATCGTGCCTCTTACACGTTCAGTGCAATGGAATGTGGGGGTGGGGGTGGGGGAGGTCTGTGTGGATGAGTGTGTGCCCAGAAGAACCTTCAAAGTCTGCTTTTCTTTCCTGTCCCTACACAGGAAGGAGCCTTCGCTCTGGTGTTCAAAAGTGTCCATTATCCTGGCCAGGCAGTTGGCACAAGGTGAGTGCCAGTCAGTCTGTCATTCCTTTCTCCCATCTTGACGGTCGGCACAGAGTTGATAAGATTCAGCCATTGCAAGTGGTGCATCTGAACATGCAACACTATAACCAGGGCTGAGTAGTTGCTCGGGAGTAAACTACGAGTAAGTCTCCTCAATGGCTGCTGCCGCCCAGGAAGAGTCTTGGCTGCTTATCTCAACCTCTTGTTTCGCTTTGCTATACTAGACAACACAGTATTAACAGTAGAGACCTTCAGGTTTCTAGGTTCCATCATATCTCAAGACTTAAAATGGACAAAAACATCATCAAAAAAGCTCAACAAAGAATGTTCTTTCTGCGCCAACTCAGAAAGCTCAAACTGCCCAAGGAGCTGCTGATCCAGTTCTACAGAGGAATTATTGAGTCTTTCATCTGCACCTCCATAACTGTCTGGTTTGGTTCTGCAACCCCACAAGACAGACTCCGACTTCAGAGGATAGTTAGAACTGCAGAAAAAACAATGTCTACCAACCTGCCTTCCAGGGAGGACCTGTATATTGCAGGAGTCAAAAAGAGGGCTGTGAAAATATTTACAGACCCCTCACATCCTGGACATCAACTGTTTCAACTCCTACCCTCAAAACAACGCTATAGAGCACTGCACACCAGAACAAATAGACACAAGAACAGTTTTTTCCCAAACGCCATCACTCTGCTTAACAAATAATCCCCTCAACACTGTCAAAACTATTCACTAAGTCTGCATTACTATTAATCTTCTCTTCTTTACTAATATCTATCTCTTCCCACTTATTACTATAACCATGTTCCTTATATCTTTCAATTATATTGTTTTTATTTGTTTCCTAGTAGGATTTGATTGCTTATTAGTAACCTTGACTATCACTAAGTGTTTTGTATCTTTTTATTCTTGATGAATGTATTTTATTTTTATGTACACTTGAGAGCATATGCACCAAATTCCCTGTGTGTGCAATTACACTTGGCCGATAAAAAATTCTATTCTATTCTATTCTATTCCAGAAGGGGAAGCCCTTTGCTCATCGGCGTTCGGAGCGAGCACAAGCTTTCCACCGATCATATTCCGATCTTGTACCGGACAGGTAAATCACCCCAAGCTAATGCTCTGCTTTTTTTTCTTTTTCTTTTTTTTTTTTTTAATTTGATTTATATGCCGCCGTTCTCCGGAGACTCAGGGCGGCTTACAGTGCGTTAAGCAATAGCCTTCATACTTTTGTATATTTATACAAAGTCAGCTTATTGCCCCCACAAACTGGGTCCTCAATTTACCTACCTTAGAAAGGATGGAAGGCTGAGTCAACCTTGAGCCTGGCAAGATTCGAACTTACTTTAATTGCAGACAGCAATCTTGTTATGCCTCTGTAGCAGCCCATCTGAACCCTGCATGAAATAACTTTGCAACTAGCACAGTGGGACATTAGGGGTGGTAGAAGTCAGGGTAAAATTGATTTCCCTTCTTAAACTCGGAAAGCAATGATGGTCCGAAAACCTTCCCCGTGAGTCTGCTTGAGAGCTCATCCTGACAGAAACTTGAGTGGTAGAGTTTCTGATGTCCTCCTTCCTTCTCAGCTACAGCTGGAAGTGAACTTTAATTTTTTTCCTGGTACTAAAAACTAGAAAAACAAGAGATCCTTTTGCTGGGCACACTTCAAGTGGGTACACTGGTGTGCATTGGTCATATCCAAAAATGTCAGCATTTTTGGCAGGAGGATTTTCATTGCAAAAGGCCGACTGATGTTTCATCATCTCTTTTTGGAGATCATGAAAATGCAAGAATTCATTCTCAATTCAGGGGTCTCCAACCTTGGCAACTTTAAGCCTGGCGGACTTCAACTCCCAGAATTCCCCAGCTAGCTTTGCCAGGCTTAAAGTTGCCAAGGTTGGAGACCCCTGCTCTACTTTGCTGGTTTTGCTGGCTGGGGAATTCTGGAAGTTGAAGTCCACCAGGCTTAAAGTTGCCAAGGTTGGAGACCTCTGCTCTACTTCCAGGCTTAAAACTAAGAAGAATCCATTTCCTCCTGGAGCACCCATTCAGCCCATGGTTTATCGATTCGTTCTGTGCCATCGAGTCATTTTCGGCTCTTAACAGTCACGTAGACAAATTTTCTCCACAATGTTCTATTCCTCTGCCCCCAGAGCCCCTGTAGCCGAGTGCGTCCACCTTTCCCAACGTCGGGACCTTCTTTCTTTATTTAAATAATGTAGGATAACTTGAGAGCCTGGTCATTTGTGCCTTGAGTAGCTGGACGACTGTCGATGTGTTTCTGAAGTTGCTTTTCGTATTGCCCTTGCAGCCACACAGTCTGTAGATCATTCATTTGATGGCCTACCCAAAAAACCGGACGAAGGTGCTGTGGAGACCAAACTTTTAACTTACCAGCCCTCTTGCATCTCCGAGAATAAATCAAAACACGTGCAACCTTTTTAATTCGTGGTTTACTGCTTTCCACCTGAAAGGGGGGGGAACTGGCCCTGCTCTGCACCCCCCCGGTTTCCGCCTCTTCGGCTTTTGTTTCCGGAATGGGAGCAGGCATGTAATCCTCTCTCTTAGTGTCACTTCCGAGGGCCAAGGAAGAGGGGTGCCCCGTTTTCACCTTGTGTATTTGTGGAAAGCAGGAGGAACCTCCTATTAAAGAGGTTTTGTGTGTGGGGGAAAATTTGCATGGCATTCTTGTGATGGGTTTTATTTCCCGCCCACTTCTTCCCAAATTCATTTCTGGTCCTCCTTTGCCCCGATCTCATTTCCTTCCTGTCTCCTGATGTTTGTTTCTGATACCCAAATGTGAGGATGCTGGACTTTTCCCCTGGCGCTGACTTGGTTGTTTAAAAAGAAGCAGGTATCGGCATGGAAGCTGGATTTTATACTGTCCTCCAGATTGTATGAATGCACTTCACATTCTCTGTAACCCTTGGCTGGCTAATCATGATCAAAACGGAAAGGTTTCAGCGGTTTTGGTGGAAATTCAATTTGGAGGCAAATTTGGACAAAAGGTATCCTGTCTTTAAGGAACAACAGCAGCTTCCATTTTTAAAAAATCAATTTAAAATTTTTAAAAATTCATTGGGTTCCTCAAATATTTAGATATTTTGTCTGATTTTGGGAGGCTGTATCAATGTCAGGTAGGATAACCCAAATGTTTCTCCCTTAAGTCCTGCCTGGAGAAGAGCAGGCAACCTATCTTCTCCCTCTCCTCCCCTGCTGTCCCTTCCCCAAGAATGTCAGGCAATCTGAGAGCAGGCTATTCATCTGTCATTCAGGGTACCCCAAACGACAAGCCCTCCAGACGGGGTATTACACAAATTATATGTCTGAGTGTGCTTGTCATAGTTTTCCAAGTACTTTCTTGCTTGTTTGTTGCAGAGCCTGTTAACACCCCCAAGTACAGCAACATTCATTCTGAAAAATAGTAATAATAATAATAATAATAATAATAATAATAATAATAATAATAATAATAATATAATAATAATAATAATGATGATGATGATGATGTAATGATGATGATGATGATAATGTCATCATCAGGGCACTTGGTACCATGTCCAAGAATTTTATAAGATACATCAACAAATTGCAGCTTCCTGCAATAACACCAGCGGAACTGCAAAAAACTGCGCTACTTGGAACATCATACAACTTAAGAAGGTACTTGGTTGATACTTAGGATGCTGGCAGCAACCCGTATCAACCATTAGCACCAGTCAATGGTATTTGTGATGCATTTTTGAATGTTCAGTGGACTGAGTTTCATGTTTAATGAATAAAAGAGATAATAATAATAATAATAATAATAATAATAATAATAATAATAATAATAATAATAATAATACTGCCTATTGGGATTGGCTAGAGGCCTGACTTTTGATATCCTCTCTGTATGGCTCTGCGGATGTTTTATTTCTGTCCCTCTTAGCACAAACGGCCCATTCTGTCCATCTTCTCTAGCGATTCCAAAGGTACTTTTTCCCAAAAGGCAACTGGACTCTGATGGTTTTTTTTTCTTTGAAAACGTTTCGCTTCTCATCCAAGGAGCTTCTTCAGTTCGGAAATTCAGAGCAAAAAGCCAAGAAAATCCATTCGCCTTTTTGGAAAAAGCACTTTTGGGACAACCAGGACTTGGAGGATGGAGAATCTCTATAGATCCTCTCTAGTTATCGGGTGATTTCGTGGGTGATTCCCATCAGACTTGGTCCTTTCTGACGCTCCCTGAATGAAATTCCAGTTTGGGATCCCCGGAGGATCTGCTGTTGTTTTTTTGCTGACAAGGATAACTGGGCCTTTGCTTTTTATTTTTTTTTTAAACCCCCTGTAAAAAGCTCTTTGGATTCAACTTTGATTAAGACCCTTAGACCGTGGTGTCGCAATCAACGGAGCAATCATTTCGATAGGATTATCCCCATGGGGGAGCGGGGAAGGTTTTGGAAAAGCCAGAATGGTTTCTGTCCCTGGGTGATCAAAGCCACGAACCCACGGTGGGCTTCAACGGTGCCACGGCAGCCTCTGCGTTGACTTTTTTTGATGCCCCCTCACCCCAGTTCATTCACCCCTGGGTCCCTTCCTAACCGAAGCAGGAGGCTTCCTGACTTGGAGGGCTGAGGAGAGGAAGCTTCCTGTTGGGTGAGAAGAGCATTGAGGCTATGGGTGTCCATGCCCGGTGCATTCCCCCCCCCCCCCGTGTCTGATGACGCTTTCTCTGGGGTTGCAGGCAAAGACAAGAAGGGCACTTGCAGCCTCTCCCGCATGGACAGCACCACCTGCCTCTTTCCCGTGGAAGAGAAAGCTGTGGAGTACTACTTCGCCTCTGATGCCAGGTGGGTGGCATGTGCGGAGGGCGCCGGAGAGGTTTCCCGATGGAGGGGACCGGTGGCCTAGAGCGTTGCAGGCTGGGTTGAATCCTCACTTTGCAGAGGGAGGCTATGTCGTCCACCATTAAAGAGATCTTTTAGTCTTTTCAAATGCAGGCGTCAGGGTTCCGAAGGATGCCCTAATTAAATCATGAGCCTCGAGCCAATCTTCAAAAGAAATCCAATTATTTATTAGGAGCTCCATGTCTGCACGTACCCAAACCAAGGCAACTCTGACCCCACGTAATTTACCGCCCTAATTATGATCCTGTTCCCCCGCAAGGTGTGTCATCAATCACATTCGCCAACGTAGCAATTTCGGGGGTTGTAGAGACCACTCCCCTCTGGCCACTGTGGGTAACCCTCGGGGACAGCCTTGAGAAAGATAGGTCTGGAATGTGCTCCTGTCTGTGGCTGCCATATTGCTTCGTCGGTTTCCTATCCCCCTTGCCTATGGCAACTCGAGAGCAGGCCAGGGATGCTTTGCAAGTTGGCAGCAGATAGCTCTTGACCTATGACTATAACCAAGCCCAAAATTTCTGTTCCTAAACTAGACGGTTGTTAAGTGAATTTTGCCCCCTTTTAAGACCTTTCTTGCCACAATTGTTAAGTGAATCACTGCAGCTGTTAAGTTGCTAACGCCGTTCCTTAAGTGAATCTGGCTTCCCCGTTGACTTTGCTTCAGGAAACACTGCACTGAATTCCTTAGAGGAGAGAGGAGGCAGAAGAAGTTGAAAATGAAGCTTTTGTAAAGCTGGAAAGTCCCTTTCAGTAAAATAACAAAGATTTTGTGAACATTGAAGTCTTATCATTAATGGTTCCCCTTCATAACTCACCCTACTTTTCATTCATGGGAATTTTAAGTTAAATATTTGAATAGCAACAGCCCTTAGACCTATATATCGCTTCACAGTGCTTTCCAGCCCTCTCTAAGCGGTTTACAGAGTCAGCCTCTTGCCCCCAACAATCTGGGTTCTCCTTTTACCCACCTCGGAAGGCTGAGTCAACCTTGAGCCTGGTGAGATTCGAACTGCCAAATTGCAGGCAGCCGGCAGTCAGCAGAAGTAGCCTGCAGTCCTGCACTCTAACCACTGCGCCACCATGCCTCAATTGACTTTGGTAGGCCTGGTTGATATAAGGAGTACAAATAATGGTATAAATTCTCTAGATCTCACTTGGTTTTAGCATCATTTTTTTTCCTCACGTGGGTGTCCCATTCTAAATTGGTTTATGGGTTCCTTCAAGAGATGTTAAGCCATCCTCCACCATTCTCTCGCAGCGCTGTGATTGAGCACACCAACAGGGTGATTTTTCTGGAAGATGATGACGTGGCAGCCGTGGTCGAAGGCCGCCTCTCCATACATCGCATCAAGAGAAATGCTGGAGATCACCCTGGCCGGGCAATTCAGACCCTCCAGATGGAGCTGCAACAGATCATGAAGGGTACGGATTGAGGGTTAGGACTACTTTTCAAATGTTTTGCCTGCCAGGCTGCTTCTGAGGTGTTCACAGTTCCTTCATGTGTAAATCTACCCTCTTATTCTTCTGTGGTCTATTGGCTAGAAGATCCTTAGAAGGTTCCTCCAGGTGCTCTCTGATAGGAGCCATTTGGCCCTGGTATGTAGACTTAACCAAGGTCAGTTTTTCGTAACTGTTCAGTTGGAATTCAGATCCTTCCATGAGCTCTTCTTCATGGTCCAGTCATGGGACCTCCTCTCCAAGAAGACCAAGCCAGTAGAGGACGGACACATTTCTCATTTAGAGTTCAGGTAATACCGGTCAAAAGTATCAAAAATATTTTGCTGCGCAGATGTATTGGAAACTGCAGCTCTTTCATTTACCAATCCACGTAGCCAAGTTTCAGATTTATTCCAAAACTTAAACCACGTTTCGAGTGATTGTAAATAGCTTTCATTCCATTTTAAAATATTACCTGAACTATAAACCCAGACATGAATTTTAAAAAGAAAACAACGTGTGCATTTGCGTTAAAAGATCTAAGCCCAGAGCCCGTTACGCGTTTATTTGATGAACGTGGTAATTTTGCATTTTCAGAACAGCAAAATGGGTTTTTTTATTTTGATATGGATGTAGAATTGGGCTGAAGGTGGCTTTCTTTTCCAAAACGAGAACGGCAAGTCTGCCTCTAATTCAGTGAACTTCCTTTTGTTCTTTCAAGGTAACTTCAGTTCATTCATGCAAAAGGAAATATTTGAGCAGCCAGAATCGGTCGTGAACACCATGAGAGGAAGAGTCAACTTCGATGACTACACAGGTAAAAGTCTTCTGCTCAGAAAATCAGATTTTTTTTTTTTTACAGAAAACTCTCTGTCTTTCCAAATGAGGTTTAAGTGGGATAGATTTCATTCACAGAGAAACTCTGTAGACTACTTGTGAGCAAATTCTTTTCTTCCACTATGGTGAATCTTGACTAATAAGCTTGCTATGGGCCAACTTGTCCCATGATCAGTACCTCTGGCCAGGGGTGAAATCCAGCAGGTTCTGGAGAACCTGTAGCGGAAATTTTAAGGAGTTCGGAGAACCTGCAAATACCACCTCTGGCTGGCCCCAGAGTGGGGTGGGAATGGAGATTTTGCAATAGCCTTTCCCCTGGAGTGGGGAGGGAATGTGGATTTTGCAGTATCCTTCCCCTGCCACGCCCACCAAGCCACACCACGCCCACTAAGCCACGCCCACAGAACCGGTAGTAAAAAAAATTGGATTTCACCACTGCCTCTGACTACTTTGCTCCCTGTTTATCCCTGGAGATTGCTTTGACGGGCCATGGAGCGTATTTTGTTACCGACCAATAGTCTCTTTGGGGTGAGGGGTTGAGTGCCACCGAGCCCCCCCTTTTTTAAGAATTGCTACAGAAATCCTTGCGAGATCCTTTGACACCGAAGGCGTTCTGCTTTTCTCTGGGCCGTTTCCTTCAAGCCTTCGCCTTGTGTTTTTTCGCAGTGAACCTCGGGGGCTTGAAGGACCATATCAAGGAGATCCAGAGATGCCGGCGTCTGATCCTCATCGCTTGTGGGACAAGCTACCATGCAGCCGTCGCTGTGAGTAGCTGAACTCCAGTAGCATTTCAAAGTTTTTGAACGATTAGCAATGCTCTGCGCCAGGAAAATGTCAGTTCCGCTGTTGGGAGTGCAGCTTTTTCTCGATGGTGCACGGTGTGTGTGTGTGTGTGAGAGAGAGAGAAATAAAAATGACACCCATCATCATGTAGCTCAGTGTTTCTCAACCTTGGCAACTTGAAGATGAGTGGACTTCAACTCCCAGAATTCCCCAGCCAGCTTTGCTCTTAGTGCTGTTGCTAAGTGCTGTTGCTACTTTCATTTGATGTTCTGTTTCTTCCTTCCCCTTCTTCTGTTCTCCTCCCTGCGTCACTCACCCAGACTCGCCAAGTGCTGGAAGAACTGACCGAACTGCCTGTCATGGTGGAACTGGCCAGTGACTTCTTGGACAGAAATACTCCCGTTTTCCGAGATGATGTCTGCTTCTTCATCAGCCAGTCAGGTGGGACGGCCAAGGGAGGTCTCTGTGATCAGCTGGCAAAAGAATGCAAAGTTTACCCAAAGTTTTAGCAACACTCCCTATCTTGTAGACTGTTTTATTTTCTAAAGATGGTGCTAGTACAGCCGAAGAGGTTGTAGAAAAAATGGTTTTAAAAGTAAAAAAAAAAAAAAAAAAAGTTGGCCACGCCCACTCAGTCATATTACCCCCCCCTCTAGCCACGCCCACAGAACCGGTAGTAACAAATTTTACATTTTGTGAAGTTTCCGAAAGATGCCCTAATTAATTCATGAGCCATGAGCCAAACTTCAAAAGAAATACAATCATTTATTAGGAGCACCATTTCGGCAATATTCGGGTGCAGTTAGAACTAATCCCACGTAGATTTACATTCCCCTATGACCCTGTCTCTCCCCTCCTCCCTGCCCGTGTCATAAGTCACATTCTCCAATTAACCACTTTGGCTGGCTGTGAAACCCAATACCCTCCTTGTGATTGCGGTCAGGAAGAATGTATGGAATGTAGCTTCAGTTAGGGAAATCAATCAGCTCTATCAGTTCTCCCTCCCTCCTGCTCATGGCCACTTGAAAGCTTTGCAAGTTGACACATTTCACCACTGTAGTGAAGGTATGTCCCCTGCCCTGACAGATCTTCAGCACTCAGTGGGGGCGCTTTCTTGATTGACTAGGTCCATCTCTCTCGGCAGGGGAAACGGCCGACACCTTGATGGCCCTTCGGTACTGCAAGGAGAGGGGAGCCCTCACCGTGGGCATCACCAACACCGTCGGGAGCTCCATTTCCCGGGAGACGGACTGCGGGGTGCATATCAACGCAGGGCCAGAGATTGGTGTGGCCAGCACAAAGGTGAGGAGAGCTCCGATGCGCAGGTTGGCGTGAAGGTGTGCCATTTTAACAGGTCTTACTCTCGAGTGCCCACGCTGACTGCACCTGGGCCCTTCTGCTTTTCTTAAGGACAGGAATGGGGTTCCAGGCATGAATTATTCTCTAAAGCCTCCGTTTCATGTATAGTCAAAAAAGGCAGGACAGGTAAGAACACGTAACTCATAAAGTTAGTTTCTGGCTGAACCAAAATGCGAAGCTGTCTTTCTTTCCTCCTCCGAACTCGAGCCCCGTTCCGTTCTCAAGGAGAGAAGCAACCCTAGATCTAAAGAGAAACTTCCTGAAAGCGAGAACAATTATTAACCAGTGGAACTGCTTGCCTCAGGAAGTTGTGGTTGCTCCATCACTGGAGGTTTTTAAAATGAGATTGGACAGCCGTTTGTCCGGAATGGTATAGGGCAGGGGTCTCCAACCTTGGCAACTTTAAGACTTGTGGACTTCAACTCTTAGAATTCCTCAGCCAGCTTTGCTTCCTCCCTTTCCTTGTCTCCAAGACTCCAGCAGACTCTTTAGTTGGATGTTTTAAATTTGGCCGAATGATTGAATTATTTTAATAAGCTTTTAATTTTTGTTGTATATTGTTTTTTACCATGGCTGTTCACCGCCCTGAGTCCTTCGGGAGAAGGGCGGTATATAAATATAATAAACTAACTAAGTAACTAAACTAACTAAGCCGCCCAGAGTCCTTGGAGAGTAGGCAGCATAGAAATATGACTAATAAATAAATAAATAAATTATGGGAGTTGAAGTCCACAAGTCTTAAAGCTGCCAAGTTTGAAGACCTCTGTTTCAAGTGATGCTCGTCTCCCTTCTTCAAAAAAGGGGAAGGGGAAGAAGACAAAATCAGAGTGTGTTGGGTTGGTGGGAGGAACCTGAGGCCCACGGACGATTGTACCCCCCTCCTCGGGTGGTAGTGGGGAGGGCCTGTCTGAAAAGCAGAGGATGCACAAAAGAGGGCTGGGAAAGGAGGAGGGAAGATTGCAACGGGCCATTTGGCAAAGCTTTTTGAGCTGCTGTTGTTTTCTAAATTGAGGGTTTTTGTTTTTAATTAGGCTAAATCTATTCTGGGTTACTGTACATTTGTGCGTCTCGGCTCAAAAGGAGGACTGGAATTTGGTAGAGACAGATGCATCTCTGGGGACCTGAAATAAAGGGGGAAGGTTGGGGGTCAGCTGCTTTGCCCCTTTGCTTCTCCACCCCCCCGGGGATTCCCCTGCAGAAGGGCTCCCCTGGCAGCGCTGTCCCACCCCAGAGCCCAGGAGAGAAGGGGGTTCAGCAGAGGATGGAGGATGTCCAGAACTCAAGCAGACTAAAGCAATTGAGCAGCCCTTGGAGGGCTGAACATTTTCCTGACCTCTCATTATCGGGAGAAGAACGTAGCCAGGGCTCCATTCCTTTCCTCATTTTGTGCCCTGCCTGATCTCCCAGGAGTTGAGCAAAGCCAACTCCATCCTGATCAGCTTGGAGCAAGGGGTCTTCCAGGAGTTGCATCTCCAAGAGAGATGCAATCGTCCCACGTCCGGCCTTCTCTCTTGGCGTCCTCTGGGGAAGGTTACGGTCTTGATGGCATTTTGGAGCATTTTGGAGCTTGGTGGCTTCGGGCTGTCAGGCGTCCAAATCCTCTTGGCCGGGTCCCAAGATGGCCAGATGTTGCGCATTTGAATTGCTGAATTATTTCCCCAATTGGGCTCGCATTTCTGGAGGATGGAATCACCGCCCAGGATAAGAAACGGGGAAGTTAACCCAAACGATTCTTCGAACAGCTGTCGCTGTCAGTGCAGGCGGTCCTTGACTTACAACCTCAGTTGACGACAGTCGTTAAGTGAATTTTGCTCCATTTTACGATCTTCCCTGTTAAGCGAATCCCTGTGGCCATTAAGCGAGTGGCACGGTTGTTGAGCGAATTTGGCTTCCCCGTGGACTTTGCTTGTCGAAAGGGGCCTTTTCTCCATATGAATATGAGGGCATAAGTCTTAGCAATAATAACATACGTTATAAACCAAATAAAATAACTTATACAGTATTAAATCAGGAGGTGGTGAGTTCCATCTTAGGCTGGCTGGGTCACTTTGGGCCAATCCCCAGGAGATTCTGAATTTTAGTCCCACCCTTGGCATTTTGGGGGTTGGACTAGAAGACCTCCAAGGTCCCTCCTAACCTATTCTATTTCTATTTCTATTTCTATTTCTATTTCTATTTCTATTTCTATTTCTATTTCTATTTCTATTTCTATTTCTATTTCTATTTCTATTCCTATTCCTATTCCTATTCCTATTCCTATTCTATTTTTCTATTCTATTCTATTCTATTCTATTCTATTCTATTCTATTCTATTCTATTCTATTCTATTCTATTCTATTCTATTCTATTCCTATTCCTATTCTTTTTCCTATTCCTATTCCTATTCCTATTCCTATTCCTATTCCTATTCCTATTAATATCCTATTCTATTCTATTCTATTCTATTCTATTCTATTCTATTCTATTCTATTCCTATATTTCTATTTCTATTTCTATTTCTATTCTATTCTATTCTATTCTATTCTATTCTATTCTATTCTATTCCTATATTTCTATTTCTATTTCTATTTCTATTTCTATTTCTATTCTATTCTATTCTATTCTATTCTATTCTATTCTATTCTATTCTATTCTATTCTATTCTATTCCTATATTTCTATTTCTATTTCTATTCTATTCTATTCTATTTCTATTCTATTCTATTCTATTCTATTCTATTCTATTCTATTCTATTCTATTCTATTCCTATATTTCTATTTCTATTTCTATTCTATTCTATTTCTATTCTATTCTATTCTATTCTATTCTATTCTATTCTATTCTATTCTATTCTATTTCTATTCTATTCTATTCTATTCTATTCTATTCTATTCCTATATTTCTATTTCTATTCTATTCTATTCTATTCTATTCTATTCTATTCTATTCTATTCTATTCCTATATTTCTATTTCTATTCTATTCCTATTCTATTCTATTCTATTCTATTCTATTCTATTCTATTCTATTCCTATATTTCTATTTCTATTCTATTCTATTCTATTCTATTCTATTCTATTCTATTCTATTCTATTCTATTCTATTCTATTCTATTCTATTCCTATATTTCTATTTCTATTCTATTCTATTCTATTCTATTCTATTCTATTCCTATATTTCTATTTCTATTTCTATTCTATTCTATTCTATTCTATTCTATTCTATTCTATTCTATTCTATTCTATTCTATGATGGCCGCTCTTTCAGGCATTTCTCATTCCGATTTCAGGCTCATTTCCTGAAGTGGCTTTAAAGGATTTGTGGCTTCTGCTTAACGGGGGGGCCTTATTCTCCCCTCTTCTCTAGGCCTACACAAGCCAGTTTGTCTCCCTAGTAATGTTTGCGCTCATGATGTGCGACGACAGAATTTCCATGCAAGAACGGCGGAAAGAGATCATGCGAGGCCTCAAGTTGTTGCCAGGTAAGGTGCACAATTCCAATTATGTCAATTTGGAATATTTTTAATTTTATTCCTCGTGAGTCTTGCTTCCCGCTTGTAAGCCACCCAGAGTCAGTCATGCGAGATGCCACATACATTTAAATGAATATCCTGTTTCCCCGAAAATAAGACATCCCCTGATAATAAGCTCAATCGGGTGTTTGAGCGCATGCGCTAAAATAAGCCTCCCCCCTGAAAATAAGCCCTCCCCGAAAATACTTAAACGCAGAGCTGGAAATCAGGTAAGACCGGCTCAGGGTTGACTCAGCCTTCCATCCTTCCGAGGTGGGTAAAATGAGGACCCAGATTGTTAGGGGGCAATATGCTATCTAGTATACTGTCTTTGGTGTAAGCCGCCCAGAGTCCTCGGAGAGTGGGCGGCATAGAAATGTGACTAATAAAATAAATAAATAAAGAGGAGCCCATCTTGCTCCATGCACCCCAAAATAATAAGACCTCCCTGAAAATAAGGCCAAGCACTTATTTCGGGGTTCAAAAAATATAAGACAGGGTCTTATTTTCAGGGAAACATGGTAAATGCGTGTGGGACTTTTGTGGCAGTATTTTTTTGGGCAGGCAAACCGACTGGTGTGTCCTCAGCACAGGGAGGTGTGTGTGAAGGGAAGTGAACTGGTAGAACATAGAAAAACAAAATAATAGAGTTGGAAGGGACCTCGGTGGTCCTCCCTGCTCAAGCAGGAGGATCCTGTACCATTTAAGACAAATCGTCATCCCGTCTCTTTTTTGAAAGCCTCCAGTGATGGAGAAGCCACAACTTCTGAGGGGAAGCCATCCCAGTGGTTGGTAGGAGCGAATGCGAATCACCTATCCAAACTTTATGAGCTTGCATTACAACTGAGGGTGGAGGGAACGGAGGGAGAGAGGGAAGGATTGGAGTACGAAGAAAGGGAGGAATGGAATGGAAGCTCACCTGAGCTGCGTGAGAAGCTACAGCCAGCCCAGATCAAATAACAGGAGGCAGAGCTGGGAACTGAGCACCTGAACAATATGCAAGCCCCTGGCTGGACATTGGCAGGTAACCAGGGAGGGCGGATGGGTGAGAGGAGAGAGGACTTTCCTTTGTGTTGTTTGCACGGGAAAACCTCAGATTCGGCTTGCGCTACTCCAGTAACCATTTAAGCGTCAGTAAACTATTATCTCGGCAAAACAAATGGCCAGGAGCTTTTCTTTGCTAATGACCGAGTGAGATGGTTGATGGCCACTTTAATCCTAGTTGGGATTATGCTGTCCCAGAAAGAGCCGGCCACTCCAGGAGCCTCCTGGGAAGAGCAGATGGAAGCGGATTTACCCCACATTGGCTGGCGCACGAGGGGTGGCCTTCCCTGGGGCAGGGGGCCTGGCAACAATCACCCCGGCCTTTTTGTCTCACACTTGGATTGTTGTGCGGGGCTGCCCTTGAAGTCTAGCCAGAAGTTGCATCTGGTATAAATTGTTCTTGACTGCGTGGTAATGAGAATTTTCCCGATTCTCTCCTTTGACCCCCAATCTTGCAGAAGCTTCCTTGATTGCTAGTTTATTTCCAGACGCAACTCAAGGTGTGAAGGATTATGTGGCTTGGGGCCTGGTTGTCTACAAGAGTGCTGGATCCAGGCGTGCTGGCATTGTCATTCCCCTCGCGAGGGTCTCGGGGAAGGTGTAGGACAATTCTCCGCGGCCAACTCGCCACGGGACAAGAGCCACACTAATAATCGGAGAAATAGTGGAATAGAATCATTAAAGAAAGGATGCCCAAGGAGGGACGAGATGAAATGTGAAGGACAAACATTCAAATGATTTTTTAATAATTTTAAATAATTGAGTTGTTGAATTGTCCCGCAGCGAGTTGGCCATGGCGAATTTGGCATATTCCGACCATTCTCTGCTGAGTCTCCCCTCTTTGGGCAGGGGTCCCCCCCAAGAAAGGCCACCTGCACCCTCATTTGGATTGCAGATTGAAGGAAGCAAACCCCAGCCCTCATTTTAAAAACCAAAGTTCCAATCCCACGGCTGCAGATTCCTGCCCGTAAGGTGCCCATTGACGTATGTGCCGTCCTGCCGCGTTATAAAGACGGGGTCCCTCTCAGACTCTTTTTCCAAAGAGTCTGGGAGGACTCCGTGGCCGGGGTGAGTTGTTTACTTTGGAAGCATTGTCTCCTCTTGTTGCTTTCGATAGACTTGATAAAAGAAGTGCTGAGCATGGACGATGAGATCCAGAAATTGGCCACCGAGCTCTACCACCAGAAGTCGGTGCTCATTATGGGGCGGGGATATCACTACGCGACCTGCCTGGAAGGCGCCCTGGTGAGCATCCTCTCGAACCTGCAGCTGCGCCGGTTGGGGAGAGAAATGTTCCTAGTCCCTTGGGGTGCAGATAAAGTGGGGGTGCGAGTGACCCCGTCAGACGTTGTCATTCATAATCGTGTAGTGAGACCAAAGACCAGAATGTGGACAGACTTTAAATCAAAGCGAAAGATCTAAACCAGAGTTTCTCAACCTTTGGGAGACTTTAAGAAGGGTGGAATTCAACTCCCAGAATTCCCCAACCAGCATTCTATTTTTTTCTGTCCTGTTCTGCCCATTCCTCCTTCTCCTCCTTCTCCTTCTCCTTCTCCTTCTCCTTCTCCTTCTCCTTCTCCTTCTCCTTCTCCCCTTCCCTTCCCTTCCCTTCCCTCTCCTCTCCTCTCCTCTCCTCTCCTCTCCTCCTCTCCCCTCCCCTTCCCTCCTCCCCACGACAATAAAGCAAAGGGTTTGTTCTGGACGAGCCTCTTAAAGCTGGGGTCTCCAAACTTGGCAACTTTAAGACTTGCGGACTTCAACTCCCAGAGTTCCTCAGCCAGCTTTGCTGGGAGTTGAAGTCCACAAGTCTTAAAAGTTGCCAAGGTTGGAGACCCCTGCCTTAAAAGTATCCACAATCTTCTTCCATCACGATTTCCCCTTTCCTCAGAAGGAAGGAAGGAAGGAAGCTGAGGGAAGGAGTTGTTCTTTTTTTCCCAAGGAACTCACGTAAGAGCTTCAGACGTGACTTTCCCTTGACAAATGGTAGATCTCTCGAAAGAGCGAGAGCAGAGGAGAACTTTGCTTCTCAACCGAGGCAGCTGAGATTAACGCAGGGCTTCCTCCTGCTTAGAAAATCAAAGAGATCACCTACATGCACTCGGAGGGCATCTTGGCCGGTGAGCTGAAGCATGGACCCCTGGCCCTGGTGGACAAGCTGATGCCCGTCATTATGATCATCATGAGGGACAACACCTACGCCAAGTGCCAGAATGCGCTGCAGCAGGTCATGGCACGCCAGGTGAGCAGAGGGGCCTGGGGGGGCTCTTGGGTGTCTCCCCTCCTCCCTGGGGGAATAATGAGTCCTGCTGACTTTATTTTAGTCCGTTCCAGCTGGGAAGTGCATCTGCTTTCTGATGAAAAAAATAGCAGACTAGTAAAACAGAGGAGATAGTCCCCTCATTAAGATGAAGGGCCTCGTTTCAGCTGGAGGAGACCCACATGGGAGCTTCTGGGTGGAGGTCTCTGGAGATTCTCAGCCATCCAGATCACCGTTGTCCCAAAGGTGCTTTTTTCAAGAGGCAACTGGACTTCTATTTTTCTTTGAAGACGTTTCGCTTCTCATCCAAGAAGCTTCTTCAGCTCTCACTTCAGCTCCTTCCATTCCCCACCATCCAGTCAGAGTTGAAGAAGCTTCTTGGATGAGAAGCGAAACGTCTTCAAAGAAAAACAAGAAAGTCCACTTGCCTCTTGAAAAAATAAAAGCACCTTTGGGACTTATTGATGGATGTCAGAAGTGCCATCTTATGCTGCCGTGAACTATTGGGCAGGGGGAAGCTGGATGGGAAGGGGGAGGCTGACTGCTCATCGTCCCTTCCAGAGTCAAGGTCAAGCCACTGGAAATGGAATGGAATGGCTAACGGCTTATCAACCAGCCTGCCATTGAAGAGACACGTCCCCAAACTATTCAAGTTTAATTGGACAATAAGGGACCAGTAAAAGGGAGGAATTGGACGGGGAAAGTTAACCAGAGAAATTTGGCGCGCGAACTTCAGTTCTAGCTTTGCTATACTGTAAATCACTGGGCCCTTTAGTAAAGTAAACCTTTTTGCTACAAATGGAGTTGAGGGTCTTTCTTGCTTAAGGGACCAAGTTAGGGCAGGACTGACAGTAGCTTTGGATTTGTCTGTAATCATTTCCCAACATTTCCAAAGGTGAGGATAAAATTTGGGGAGGAAATGTAATGCAGGTGGTCCTTGTTTAATGACCACTCGTTCAGTGACTGCTCTTTGGTGACCAAACTTAGGGTGGCATTGAACAAGTGGTAGTTATGACCAGACTTTGTACTTACATCGGTGGCAGTGTCCCTGCAGTCACATGATGGTGATGCTGAGGCTCAGTGTCCAGCTCGTGATTATGTCCTTCCCTGCCGGCTTCCCACCAGCAAAGTCAATGGGGAAACCGGCAGGAAATCGTAAGTCGCAGTCAGGTGAGGTCCTCGCTTAATGATGGCAACTGAGATTGTTGGAACTGCCGTTGCTAAGTGGCGCAGTCATGTAGCTTTTCAGCTTAATAACAAAGTTACTTTAGCATGGAATTTCTGTTCCCAATTGGAGCATAATTAAACAAACCTGTATAGATGATCCTGAGCCCCTGAGAAAAATGGAGATAGACCCCAAATAAAGAATGATTGAAGGAACGCTTTCTTCTACCACAATCTTAATTTTGTTCTCGTAAGCAAAACGTGGGCGTGCGAGGGTGTGTGTGAGAGAGAAGTGTGCATCAAAAAAAAAAAAAAGGCAAGATGGCAGGCACAACCACATATTTTGATTTTTTAAAAAATAATCCAACCCTCACGGATGGCTCCCGTGTGTGTCTTTGAGGCTAGATCGAGTTGATGCAAACTTCTCTCTTTTTAAAAATTTTTTTTTTAAAAAAATAGGGGCGGCCTGTCGTGATTTGTGATAAGGAAGATATCGAGACCATCAAAAATAACAAGCGAACCATCAAAGTTCCCCATTCGGTGGACTGTCTGCAGGGCATCCTGAGTGTGATTCCTTTACAGCTGCTGGCTTTCCATCTAGCTGTTCTCAGAGGCTACGATGTAAGTTAACACCCTCCCGATCCCCTAAGGGTTTCTCTTCCCAACAAGCCCCGAAAGTTCAATAACATGACATCGGGCTTCCTGTGAGAACCACTACGCCAGGGGTGTCAAACTCAAGGCCTGTGGGCCAGATCCGGCCTGCAGGATGTTTAGATTCAGCCCATGGAGCCGCCCTGCAAACAGCGAAGGACTGGTCCCCGGTGTCTCTGCCAGCAAAAACGCACGCGGCCCTCTCGAGCTCCATTTTCACTGGCAGACGGTTGCAGGAGGCCATGTCAGCCGAAAACGGAGCTGGGGAGCCCGTTTTCACTGGCAGAGCGCTTGGGCCGCCACAGGCGCCCCCGGCATGAGTGACATTGAACTGGCCACGCCCACCCTGGCCACGACCCCCTGTTAAGGAATTCGCAGAGTAACCCTTGAATAGTAAGGGTGTTTCATGAAAGCGATTGAGAGTAGGTACGAATAAAACACAGTCAATACACAGATACACTGAGTTGTGTTTACTTTCAGGAAATAGTAAGGCACAGTCCAATAAACAGTCCAGGTCATACACATATAAAGAAGGAGATAGCAAAAGGACAGTCCAGGGATAATCCAATAACAAAGTCTTCTTACCAGTCGTCGTAGTCATTCATAATAAAAAGTTCTTCTGGATTTGCAAACAGTAGCATACAGAGATATCAGAGAGCAAGAACAGCAAAGAGAAAGAAACCATGTTTCTAGCTCCCTCTTAAGGCGACTGGCTACAGAGCTAACCAATCAGGACACAGTATGATGCAATACACCTTCCCAGCTCACTTTAGGCTGTGATGTCAGGGGGTTTAATGGACCCAGCAACTTCCTAGGGGATGTCAGAGCAGGTATCCGTGACTTCTGAGCTAAGACAGTGTTGAGGAAGCATCAAGCATCCTTAATTCCTACTACGAGAAAAGATGTTAACAAGTCGTCTATATCCTTTTCCTTCTTTCCAGGTTGACTTTCCAAGAAACTTGGCCAAATCCGTTACGGTGGAATGAAGTGCTGCTCGCCCAAGGCTGACAAAAAGGGATTTCCTCCCCTTCCTTCACTTTTGGTATCGAAAAAACCCGCTGATTTTAAAACATTTCTCCCGTGATCGATTCTTACTTCCAATATGGAAAAAAATCTTTATACTGTAATTGTTGCATTAGTGATAGTTAGGAGCTGAATCCACAAAGCTCCTGGTAGCATTTGTTCAGTGGCAGCGAAGTCAAAGAGTAATGGGTTTTTTTTCCTCCTTTTGGTTTTTTGTTTTTAAAAAAACCCTGTTTATTGTAATCCTCGTCAGTTATATAAAATTGCACCGCTTCCTAGTTATCTCTAGGACAGGCGTCTCCAACTGTGGCAACTTTAAGACTTGTGGACTTCAACTCCCAGAGTTCCTCAGCCAGCAAAGCTGGCTGAGGAACTCTGGGAGTTGAAGTCCACAAGTCTTAAAGTTGCCAAGGTTGGAGACCCCTACTCTAGGACATTCATCGTGCAGGGATATGGAAATGAAATTGCATACGACAGAGAAGGGCTCAAAAATCTGCTGCCTTCTTTCCCATAAGTGCTCCATTGCCACCATTGGGAGAGTCTTGGTGGACTTTGTTTTTTGGCTCTAAGGTTTATGCCGGCCAGTGCATTTCCCTCCCTTAGTTAATCCACATTTAGGTAGCCTCTGCATCCCCAGACATCTGTTCTGTGAGCATTACTCTTTCCAGCCCACTCGTTGTGGGAGAATCGTCTATCCGTCCTTGGTTGCAGAGGCCTGCGTTTTAGAGTTTGGTGTCACGCCTTCAGCCCTGAAAAAGGGGGCAAAAATACCTCCACCCCACTACCACCGCCAGTCCCTAAACAGAGGTCTGCATAGCTGCTCCTGAGGTGAAGACCCTTTAATGGGAGTCAAGTCAGATGACTGTAAGTTGACTTAACCTTGGCGTTTTTGTAAGTGACGTGCGGTAAAATTTCCCTTTTCCAAGGAATTCATTTTTCAGTGCATCAAAGAGAAATGCCAGCCTTTGAAGGTGCCATGAGTGGAAAAAAATGCCTTGTCTTGAACCAGTATGACTGAATGAGGACCAGCTCTTTAGTCCTTCTGCTTCCCTTGATCAGTGAACGTGTCTGGTGGATTCCCAGGGGCAAGAGTGAAAGGTCTCTTCCAGTGAATCTAGATAACCAGGGACGAACAAGGGAGTTGCCTCTTCCCTCTGGACATATTCTGCATAGCGTTCCTATTCCTGATAACAAGAGGGGGAAACTACGGCAGAGTTTGAATTGGAGGTGAAGCCTCCGTGAAATGCCTGGTTCATTTTTGTCCTTCAAGGGTCCCGTGCTTCCCCACTTATCAGAAATGGGCAGAATTTCCTTCAATCCAAATAGATTTGCTTTGAACAATCTTTTAAATCAGCCCAGCCCTCCGTACTTGTGGATATTATACTGATATTTTCGCTGTGGTCAAGAGAGCTAAAAGGATTCTACAATGACCCCAGTGCACCAGGGAAGGAGAGGACCAAAGATAAATAGATGCCTCCGGAGGCATCCTATAGCTCTGAAATCTAGAGAGGATGGCGAACGCAGTAAAATATGCCGTCCTTCAACTTCCTTCTCATTGATTAACGGGACAGACATTGGCACCAAAAGGGCTCTCATTGATTGTACTTTTAGAATGGAGGGAAGGCAAGTTGCACAGAAACTCAACGGAAATTTAAACTCTGTCTGTTCTCGGCACCCTTTTACTGGATAAGAAATATCCTAATAGGGTGACGCATCCTCCCTCCCTCACTGTGCACGTGGGGGTGGGGGTGGGGGAGAGAGAAATGACCAGCCGTATATCCGTTACTCGGAAGCTAATTTAAGGACCGCTTGCTAAGTGTATAGGAGTCTACGGCATGTGCCTCCTAAAATGACGCTTCCCGCTTGTGAAAGAAATGGTAGTTTGTAGGGAACACTGGAAAGTTCAGAAATTTTATTATGAAAAGTTGTTTCTTGGCCAATGTTGGTGTTTGTGTAATGTCCAGATGTTTGGTCTCCATTGTTCTCGGGGGGCTGCTGGGTTCCCATCTGAGCTGCCCGTAACATAGTCAAAAGACTTAGGATGGCCGCAGGAGGCCCTTCACTCAGCTTGGTCTCCACTTAAGTCTGCCAGGGAAGCCCATGGCAGGGAGAATGTGCTCAACAGGAAAAAAATAGACCATACTTGTTGTGGTCTATTTCTCCATTGGAAGCCACATGACCCACAAGTCCAGGAGGGAGGCCAAGCTGTAAGGAGCAGGGGTCTCCAACCTTGGCAACTTTAAGACTTGTGGAATTCTGGGAGTTGAAGTCCACAAGTCTTAAAGTTGCCAAGGTTGGAGACCCCTGCTCTAGAGGTCTTCCTGCTTCGTTTTCTGCAGGAAGCTTTCCCCATGCTTCCAACATGCCCACCCTCCACCCAGGAAAGCCATAAGTCTATTGGGGATTCCCAAAGCACTTTCCCTGCCAAGGCCAACGTTCTCCAGGGCAGGGGTCCACAATCCCCCCAGGCCATTATCCAGTACTGGGCCATGGCCCGTTTGGAGCCAAGCCGCTCAAGTGGCAGGCGAGAGTGTTGTACGCAGCTCCGTTTGTGCAAGCGGCGGACATGAGCCTCACGCGCACACACGGGTGCCCACCACGGAGCTGTGCGCGCGGACACCCGCCTGCCACTCACTTGGAACCCTTTCCTTCCCTCCTCCCCACCCCCAAACAGTCTGCAAAGCCAGAAAGATTGGGTACCACTGGCCCAGGGCACCTGGCTTTGTGTCCTCTGCCTCATCGAGTCAATTCAGTCCTGGCTTGGGCCTGTGTGTGCGTGTGTGTGAAAGTGGAACACCTGGCCTCTGGTTTCTGAATGTAGATATTCGGTTTGTCTTGGTTGATTGGGACCATAGTTTGTTTTTGTGTATAACTTTTTATCATTTTGGTGGTTCTCTTTTTGTTTTTTGTACCTTGCTCTTTGAATAAAGACAAGTGCGTAATCTTCCTTACTTGAGCATCCTTGGCCGATGGCGTTCCTTCAGGGACAAGTGCTAGCTGCAACGACCCAGATTTGGTCTTTGGCGGAAACATCGTCAAAGGTGAAGAGGCCTGCATGGTTAGGCCTGCCATTTCATCCCGACCCTGACTTTGAAATCATTGGTCGGACTCATTTTACGAATTCCCTGCGTAAGTCTTCTCGGGATATATTATTTTGTTCCCCAACTCTTATCAAAATCTCACCTCTTTTACACATCTTAAAAAAAAAAGAGATCAAAGCTGAATTCATACTATTGCAGCCACCCTCATCTTCCCAAGCCTTTTCTATAAAAAAAAAATCACATTTTTCTGCAGATATTTGCAACTTTGGGGAGGCTTCGTATTCCACGCAGTCAGCTTTCAAGGAACTCTGCCAGTGATCAGTCACCTCCCACATTGGCCCAGTTGGGCTGAATCGGCAGAAGGCAGGCAAAACCATGCGTGCCCACCATTCTTGGCAAACGTGCCAGGGTATTCCCCACCTCTTTATGGGCTCTTAATGTGGTCCGTCTCTTGGGGAGGGGGCTTCCCTCAAACACCGTCTTCTGGGCCGGTAGACGTTCTCCTTCAACAGCGTTTGGTCCGTGAACTCTTAATGTTCTCAGGCAACATAACTCAGGTTGGCCAAACAACAAAACACTGAGCTGTGGAATGTGGCTGATTGAACAGCTTGTGTGGTCCCAGCAGTTGTGATATTCAAGTCGTTCTGGTTGAACCTTGGGAAAATCTCCATTATGTGCCAGACAAGGAACTAACAACCTCTGTGTGTTATGTATGTGTGTGTGTGTTCAGGCAGCTGTTTCTTGGGGAGTCTTCGATATGAATGTGGATTTATACCCCAATCAGTAAGTTGGACTTAATGGTCTCCATGATCCATTAAAGGTGATATTTTAGAATTAAAACTGTACATATAAATGTCAACTGAGCTATTAAAGCCATTAATTCAGTGGTGTAAATTATTCAGCTGCAGTCACTGGCTGAGGTGGTGTCCACAAATACAAGACCAAATATTTTGGGGAGGGGGAGCAGGAAAGGGAGGGGCCGCTGTACGAGTTCCAAGCCAGCTGCCTCATCCATCACTTTCTTTTTTTTTCTACAAATTGAACATAAAAACCAAAGCTCGGATTATTTTTTTTTTAATAACATCAGAACTGACAGAATAATGACTGCATTTTTAAAAAAAATGACTCATACAAATAAGCCAAAGGCACAGGATAATTTCTTTATGCTGGCTGAAGGATCACAAACTGCCCCATTTCCACCCCGCTGTACCAGCTGCCCCCATTTGCCCGTTTCCACCTGGTCCCCCCACAGGGCCGGATTGGTGGCTCTGCCTTGTCTCCTGCGATTGGCCCGCCGGGCTGGGTACAGAGGAGCAGAGTTGGAAGGGCCCCTTGGAGGTCTTCTAGTCCAACCTCCTGCTCAAGCAGGAATTCCTGGACCGCTTGAATTCATAATCCCATGGATGACATTAGTTCACCAAGGTTGATCTCTTTTGTCATCTGCAGGTAATTTTTTTTTTTTTTCAGTTTTCAAAAAATTGCACACACACACACAAAAAAAACCCTGCAGTGCTAGTCAATTGAATCCGATCTTGCTCCATTCGGCAAGGAATTCTTTAGAATGGCTAATTTTGCATTATTTAATACATCGAGACTTCCTAGTAAGAGAAGTTGCCTACACAGTACTGTATGCCCATACATGGTACTACCCCAGTTCAACCTCACTGTCACAGAACATTAAGTGTCACCGAGCCAAATTGAGCGCTTCCAGTCTTGGCTTCTCGGTTCCGGGTGCTGGAATGCTTTGAGTTGACCGCGTTTGTGACACCCGGAAAGAGAAGCCATCTGAGCAATTGTGGGTCTGCCTATCCCGAGCCCTGGGAAAGAACCCCCTCGCACGCTCCTTGCTCTTATCGACATCGTCGCATCTTGGACGCCTCCATGTCAACCCTGAAGTGAACCTGGCTCAGTTTTCCTGTGGGAACCAAGGTCATTCTCACAGGTGGCTGGCCAGAGGAGGAGCAAGTAACCAGGCAACCGGCCAGTCCCTGGATTGGACAGCGTGACCAGTGACTTGTGGAGGAAAGGGGAAACTTTTAATCAGGTGAAAGCCACGGGAAATTTCAGAGTCTGCTTTCACCAGTTGTGCCAACGTGAAGTATCCAATAAACCAGGGGTCTCCAACCTTATTTAAGGCTTGTGGACTTCAACTCCCAGAGTTCCTCAGCCAGCTTTGCTAGACTAACAGGTTGACTAGCCCCTGTCCTAGACAAACAGGTGGTGGGGAATTCTGGGAGTTGAAGTCCACAAGTGTTAAAAGTTACCAAGGTTGGAGACCCCTGCAATAAACTGTTCTTTGAGGAATTCCCTGTCTACCTCAAGAGTTCTGCTTTCTATGGGTGCATCACTTGGAATGCTGACATCTCGTTTATACCGGATGAGAAGGTTCTACTCCAGCACTGCTTGGATTCAGGCCTTACAAACAGCTCATTCTGCTGAGACATGCAACACCTTGTAGAAGTGTTGGGCACCATCTGTAACAGCAGATGTCTGGATTTATTTTTGGTCCCTGAGATGAGAACATTTGAAGCACTTCCGCAGGATGTTCTCCTGTCACCAAGGATGGAGGATGCACAGAATCCCTTCCCAGCAGGCAAAACCCTACTGCAGTGTTTCTCAACCTTGGAAGCTTGAAGATGGGTGGACTTCAACTTCCAGAATCCCCCAGCCAGCAGCGCTGGCTGGGGGATTCTGGGAGTTGAAGTCCACCCATCTTCAAGCTACCAAGGTTGAGAAACGCTGCCCTATTGCTTTCTCCAGTTCTAGCTTGTGCTGTCATGGGTCGATCTCCCCTACCATGGGGAGAGGGAGGGGGCTTTCTCCTGCAATGCGATTTCAATGGAAATTCAGGGCAAGGAATGGGCAGGGTCTCCACCGAAGCTCAAGAGGCCCTCAAGTGCTATCCCACCAGCTTTCCTGCTGGTTGGGTGGAAGATGGCCGGTGATCACAATTAATGCTTTGTAAAGGAGGTGCTTGTCATTTACAGACACTATTTATACATCAATAAAAGCAATACAACCATAAAGAGAAAAAAAACGAAAACAAGCACAGCTTGATACAATAATAGGCCATGAAATATCATCGGCTTTTTATAATAACTTACTACAATGTGAAAAAAAAACAAAAACCCAAGCTCTTTTTTCCACAATGAATAGGAGATGCTTCCATTGAAAACATGGCAAGCACACAAATAATAATATATACACCACAGGTTTGGAATTTCGCTTTTCACTTGTGCACAGGACTCGTGCCTATTTGTATTTTGCGTAGCTTCTGTGTCTGGATTTACCATTTTTTAATTATTATTATTATTTCGTACTCTTTCCCCATTGGCCTAGGAATTTATATTCTTTTTGAGCCTAGAATTGGGAAGACGAAAACTTTTAATAAAACCAGATGCTATTTAAAATTGCACTCCCTCTCAAGTTGTCCCCGTGCAGTTAGCAATTAAAAAAAAGAGAGAGAGAGAGAGAAAATGCTGGGGTTGTTTTTCAAAGTTGTTTTGGCACATTTTGAGGCACCATGGATCAACTATAAGGGGTAAAATCTATTTTTATATGATACGACTACAGTAATAATATTTCTGAGCGCAATCTGAAGAGAGGCTATCCGTGGGGAGGGGCCAAAGTCAAGATGGGGGCCATGCAATGGAAGTCCCAACCTTTTTTTAAATAGGTAAAGCTTTGATCACAAGAGTTTGTGACCACCGATCTGACTTTACCTCCGCTGGGGATCTCGCTCTGCTGTCGACACAACCTGACAAAGCCATTTTTCTGGAGTTCCCATCCATCCTTGCTGGCTTCTTGATTTAATCCAGCCAGCTCCATCTGGAAGAAATCCAGATTAGCTACTCAAGTTGATTGTGCCCAGCCAAACTGGGTGTCATGGCTTCCCCAAGAGGATTAACCGGGGTGATCAAATTGATTACAAGCTGTAACCCAAAGAAAGGATATTTCTGGAGAGGGATCTCACATGGCAGAGGCCAAAAGAGTGAGTGTGTGTGTTGGGGGAGAGGGTCTTCACTGTTCTGCCTGCAGACACAGCAGTTACCTGTTCTGGAAGAAAGATCTATGGAAAAGAGCAATTGAATCTTCTCTGGTGCTGAAGAAGCAGCTCTGGGTACGTGTCCCCCCAAAAAGAGGATTCCCCCTTCCCCAGGACATTGGTTTTCCATGCTTAACGTCAACCGTGTCCTTTCATGCTTTGGTCTTCAGTCCTTGGAGGACGGAATCAGCCGAGACCATCGCTCATTTTATAGTTTTACTTCATTGTTAGTACACTGGGAATCTCTCGGTCTCTGCTGGCATGAAAATAGATCAAATGGAAAGCTTCAGCCTTAGAAAAGATCCTATGGAGTTGAATCATTGTGCAGTCAGAAGCCAGGTAGGAACTCCCGAAAGGACTCCATGAGTTGGTCCATTCTTTAAAAAAAAACAACACAACCTACCGACTTTCACACCCGACTTTGCAGAGACGGGAGTGTGCTTTGCACACAATACCACCTTCTGCATTTCTCATTTGCAAGTTATTTTCTGCTTTTCTTCTGTCCATCACAATCCAAACAGTCCCAAGGCATTCAGAGTTTTAGAGGCCAGAAGTGGAGGTGACCATTACATGTGGGCTGAATGTCGCCCCCCCCCCCCATGAAACCTTAAACCTGGGATAACACAAGCAAGCCACCTCTGCCCAAATGGCTCAACCAAACTCTGGTTTGATGGGATGTCTGAATTGCAAAATACAGGTAATCCTCAACTTACAACAGTTCATTTAGTGACCCTTGGAAGTTACAAAGGCACTGAAACAAGTGACTTACGACCGTTTTTCACACATATGACCATTGCAACATCTTCATGGTCACACAATTAAAATTAAAAGATGCTTGGCAACTGACTTCTGTTTAGGACAGTTGCAGTCTTCTCTGGGGTCCCCTTTTGTGACCTGAGAAGCAATGTCAACGGGGAAGCCAGATTCACTTAAGTACACGTGTTATTAATTTAACATGTGCAGTGATTCGCCTAACAACCGTGGCAAGAATGGTCGTAAAATGGGACAAAAATCACTCAACACTTGTCCTGCTTAGTAACATCAATTTTGGGCTCAATTATGGTCGTCGTAAGTCTAAGACTCCCTGTATTTCATCCCATTTTAACCTAGGGCCTAATCCGATGAGTAAACCCAGCCAGGGCGACATCATCAGATCTGCTTCTGCCGGCCTCTTTCTATATCCCAGAAAATAAGACTGAGATCTAGAACACATCTAGAAAAATTCCCTCTGCCTCCGCTCTCTTTCTAGACATCCATCACACAATCCACAAAACCAAGTCAACATATATGAACCCGCTGGGGAAAAAAAAATATCTTCGTTATCATCTCCAAAAACTCTCTTCGTTCTTCCGTTTTTCCTTCTTGATTGCTATTTTTATGGCAACAGAAAACCAGAAAAAAATGGAAAAGGAAAACTGGCAGACGTAGAAATGGAAATAGTTAGCTGTCTTATTCCCCTCTCCCTGCATAGGAATCTTGTTTTAGAGCAGAGCAATTGCATAATATAAACCGTACCTGGGAGCTTCCAACAATCCATATTCTAACCATAGTTATTCAGAATAAAAGAAGAAGAAGAAAAAAAAACACTTGGCGTATATAATTGTCACGTTAATCCAGTTCTCTCTGCATCTCACCCTGGTTGACTCTGGTGTCCTGCTGTCAATCTGGGTTGGTTATTTTTCTAAGCTGGCCAGCAGGAAACTTTACCCAGAATTTGACCCATTTGGTCACCTATGTTAATAAGAAGAATCTGAGGAGGAGATCGTGTTGGGCATTATTTCCAGCAGCTTTGTGTTTTTCCTATAAAATCAAAACTGCTCCTTGATGCTTTCAGGTGTTTAGACATTGGCCCAGGATGTCTGCCAAGGTATCCTCAAGAGGATGGTGGAACTTCTTCCCATCCTAATCTGGCTCTCCAATTTCCATGATCGCCTGTCCGTAGCTGAGAAGCTACATGGTTTTGTTTTCGATTTTTTGCAAAGTGGAAGGTCCTGCTTTCCATCCATTGTCGTATCCTGCATTTCTTGCAGACCACAAACCCAATCCAGACCCATGAAAAATATCATCCCCCCTGGTAGGAGATTCCAGCAGCATCGGCCCAGTTGGTAGGGATGAATGGCCTTGTGTTAGGCTGCAATGGATTCTGCGATCACAAGAAGGATCTTTTGCAGACATTCCCACCACTAATTTATGGAGAAAGCCATTTTTCAGGGACTATTGGCTTTGCCCAGTGATGCATTCTCTCCCATCTTTATCCTGCAGTCTTCCTTTCGTCCTTCCTTGCTTCCTTGCTTCCTTGCTTCCTTGCTTCCTTGCTTCCTTGCTTCCTTGCTTCCTTGCTTCCTTGCTTCCTTCCTTCCTTCCTTCCTTCCTTCCTTCCTTCTTTCCTTCCTATGAATTGCAAAGATTCTTTTGGAACTGAAAACAGATGATTTGAGATTTCTGGTCCAGTTGAGGCATCAGGGTTTTCTGTTGTTTTTTTTTTTTTAAAGTAACGATAAAAGCAGTTTCTTCTTTTCGTTGCCCAGAACGCAAAGGCCACTTCTGTTAATGGAATTGAAACAGTCCTGGGGAAAATGGCTGAAGAAATGCTTCTGGGGGAGAGCGGCTTGGCCTTTAGACAGAAGGGCGAGGAGGGGGGCGGGAAGGGGGAGGAGCCCGGTTGGGGGGAGGAGCATGAGGAGCGGGTGGAAGCAGCGTGGAAGGTGGGGAAGGGGTGGGGGGCGTGGGTGAGCTTGGGGAGGGTGGGGTGTAAATGGGGGCAAGGGGTGGAGGGTTGTAAGCAGGGGCAGGGGGTGGGGATGGAGGGTGGTAGGTGTTGTTGAGTGGGTACTTGGGCGGCGCCTGGGAGGTCTTCACTCGAGTGAAGTTAATGCAGCGTCCCTGAAAGACAAGCAAAAACGAGACCTTATGGTAGGCCACGGGAAACACAGGACACACTGCGAATTCTGAATGTCTTGGGAAGAGGAGAGAAAAGAAAGAGGAGAGGAGAGAATAACAGAGTTGGAAGGGACTTTGGAGGTCTTCTAGTCCAGCCCCCTGGTCAAGCAGGAGAACCTGTACCGTTTCAGACAAATGGTTGTCCAATCTCTTCTTAAAAACCTCCAGTGTTAGAGCATTCACAATGTCTGAAGGCAAGTTGTTCCACTGATTAGAGTAGAGTTCTACTGTAAGAGTAGAGTAGAGTAGAGTAGAGTAGAGTAGAGTAGAGTAGAGTAGAGTAGAGTAGGTAGGCCTGGGGCCGTTGATCTCGCTCTTGCGATCTGGCGAGATCCGGCTATGAATGGTATGAATGAGTTTTAATGTTTTAATGTTTTTAATTTTTAAATGTTTTTTATTAGGATTTTAAATGTACTGTGAGCCGCCCTGAGTCTTCGGAGAGGGGCGGCATATAAATTGAATTAAATTGAAATAGAATAGAATAGAAAAAAATAAAATAGAATAGAACAGAACAGAACAGAACAGAACAATAGAATAGGAATTCTAGTCCTATTCCTATTCTATATTTTCAACGATTGGAGCATCCTGTGACCATGTGATGGCCATTTGTGGCCTTCCCTGCTGGCTTCCCACGAAGTCAGTGGAGAGGCCATCGGGAAGTTACTTTTTTCCAGTGACGTCATAACTTTGAACCATCACTAACTGAAGTGCTGTAAGTTGACGGCTACCTTGATTTATTGCTACCTCGGTGTTAAAGGACTATACTTTATACAGAAAGTAATAAATATTCATAAATAGCAAAGTATATCAGCACTTGAAAATGTAAATCCTTCCTTGCCTTATTTTGCATGCAAGATTGTGCTGTTAGCAATTTTTCTTTTTAACGCAGAGACTGGAAGGAGGGGAGAGATAAAACAGTTTTTGGACAGCTTTAAGAGCCCCCGAAGCTTTGAGCTGGAAGACATTTGATAGCTGGCTAACAAACGCCTTAAAAAGCCACTGTTTATCATGCAAATGCAAAACACAGCTGCAGAATCCCACAAGTGGTTGCCCCATTAATTAAGACCCCCATTCCCAATCCTATTAATAATCTTGTTATGCGGGGGTGGCAGCCCTGGTGCCTCTTTTAAGGTGGGGAAGGCACGTGGGCATTTGGGCTCTCCTCCTGAAAGTAAAAATAACCTCATTAATGCTGAGAAAATTGCAAACGTCGGCTCTTGCAAATGCAAGCCAACCATGAGCCTCCCATGTCACCATCGTCTTTTGCTCTGATTGCAAACAGCTGTGCGTGGTGGCAACCTTCCTCAAGGAAACACATTTCACAACTTTGTTCAACCCTGTCCTTGAAAATTAGCTTCAGAAATGGGATTTGCCTTTTGCCTCGCCAGCAGTATTTTTGAACAATCCTGCCTCGATGATGCGAGGCAGGGGACCATGGGCTGAGGAACATTTCCCCAGGCGTCTTTGCCACTGTAAACTGGAATTCTACAAGAATGACTGGGGGTAAAAAAAAGCCAAGTTGTGGGGCACAACCACATGATGGAAGCTCTGCCCTCGATTCTTGCCACACGGTTGTGGATGCCATCCTGACTTTTTTGCCCTCTACCGGATATCCCTTGGCCAAGGCTTCTCTCCTTCCATCGGTGACACAAACCAGCCTTCCTGAGAGATTCTGGAAAATGAAATCCCATCCCAGTTGGCAAGAACTCATGTGCAATACCACCGGCGTCTAACTGGGGCCAGTTTCCAATCTGCAGATTGTTTCTGGTCTCTATCTCGGGGGTCCCCAATCCCTTGTCCATGGACCTGCACTGGGCCACGGCATGCCAGAACCTGGGCCACACAAACAAGTGAAGCCCCATCCATGGGATACAGGCAGCATGTGAAACCAAGGCCCCTTTGGTCCACGGGAAAACCTCTCTCCACGGAAATGGTCCCTGGTGCCCCAAAGTTTGGGGGCCACTGCTCTACACCTCCTTTAAAAAATTGGGGGTATTCTAAAGCATGAATGGGTTGGGTAACCCTTCAACTCTACTTTTTTGTATTTTCTTGCCAAAAATCACCAGAAAACTGCACCACTGTTGTTTGGTAATTTGGTGACCGAGGTTGGTGGCAATGCCCTAGGATGGTTCTCCAATCAAAGAGGGAAACTGGAGTCAAGGAGAAAGAATAAAACCAGGATCCGTAGGAAGAAGAGGCTGAGTTTTGAGCAGCTGTGTGTGTGTGTGTGTCCCAGAAACACATGGTTTCCTGGCCTCTATCGGAGCAATTGAAATTTGTGAGACGGCAAGGAAATGCTTCATAGAAAATACATGTTTTTTCTATAGAGCATGCTTTTCTGCTCACTTTATAGAAAATACATGTTAAGTAAGAAGCAAAACTATCAGGAATGCTTGGCACAGATATAACAGAGCAGCATTTATATCACTTTAGCCTTAATTCTTACATCATTCCTTTGTTATAAAACTGCTCCAGTGGGGATCTTTACCAGCTTTTCAATGGAACAAATTTTAAAGGAACAGGAAACAGATTCAGATAATCAGCAGCTCTGGGACTTTAGCTGCTTGCACTGCGAGGATTTGTCTGGCAAACAGTACAGAATACACCATAACGGAGTTGGAAGGGACCTTGGAGGTCTTCTAGTCCAGCCTCTTTCTCAAGCAGAAGGCTGTGAGCCATTCCAGAAAATCTCCAGTTTGAATTGCCTAACAGCTGAAAATCCCTTGCCACGGAGACTTTTTATAGCCACCCTTACACAAGAGAAAAATCCCAAATAAGGATTCTAAGATGGAAAAAAATCACACATTGTTTTAAATATTTGGAGCCATTTTTGATCGAAATCCTTTTGCCTTTAAGTTACAGACAAGTCAAAGGCTTTTTAATATCACCAAGTCTTTGTTTTCCTGTGGATGGCTACACCACAAATGGGTTTCTTTTCTAAATTAGCCTCAGTTATTTCATTTTGTTTGTGTGTTCATTAGAGATACACAATCTTTTGGGGTTGAGGTCCACAATTGTCTTTTGAGCAGGGAGTCACATTCCAATAAGCATAAGGGAACAGAAGAAAACCAAATGCTGTATGGAAAGAATTAAAATGTAATTTTAAATAACTAAACTCCGTAAGTATATTTATATATACATGCAATTTTTTCCTCATATATTTAATAACTTTCCCCTTCAATCCTATTACACATTGCAATTCTTTGACAACATTTAGAGCGGTTCTTCTCAAACTCGGCCACTTTAAATTGTGTGGATTTCAGCTCCCAGAATTCCTGGCAGGCTGGGGGATTCTGGGAGATGAAGTTCGCACACATTTTTAAATGGCCAGAGAGAGTTTGGAGGGAGAACCCAGAGAAGCTGCATGCAGCCCCGAGTGAAGGTTACCTTGTCTCCTGGCTGTGGTCGCATGACGGACACCCGGTCGTAGCCTTTCCTCAGAAGAACCCAGAGGGCATCCAGCTTTCCCTGTAAAACAAGGAAATGGCATCAAATATCCGTTGCAAGATTGGCACAAGACAAATCAGTTGGCAAAAGAAGCACGAAAGCACATTCACCTTTTCCGTCGATGTTATAAAATTAAGAAATCAAAATACCATCTTGCCTGACATAGGAGAGAGAAAAAAGACACTGTCCATCTATGGTACTAAAAACAATTGGGCTACTTTCTCAGCCTTCTTATTGGGGAGCAGATACGTATTTGATTTTAGGTACCCCAACACAATCATGGATGATGTTGGGAAGGAATGCTAAGAATTTTTTTTTTTTAATTTGATTTATATGCCGCCCTTCTCCGGAGACTCAGGGCGGCTTACAATGCGTTAAGCAATAGCCTTCATCCTTTTGTATATTTATACAAAGTCAGCTTATTGCCCCCACAAACTGGGTCCTCATTTCACCTACCTTAGAAAGGATGGAAGGCTGAGTCAACCTTGAGCCTGGCGAGATTCGAACCAGCAGTAAATTGCAGGCAGCTGTGTTAATAACAGGGTGCTTAGACCACTGTACTATCAAGGCTCTTGAAGCCTAACGTTTCTAAGGGTCACCAGTTGGAGAAGCGTCTCAGCCATCCGTTTTCAGGGCCATCTGTGCCTGCTCCTCTAGAGGGATTTGTGGATTATGGACAAACCCGATTTCACACAAAGATGTACTCCATCCAGAAAGGATGGTCTCAAGACCTCACCATCTCCCAAAAGTGCTTTTTCAGGAGGCAACCGGACTTTCTTGTTTATTTTCTTTTGAAGACGTTTCACTTCTCATCCAAGAAGCTTCTTCCGCTCTGACAGGGTATCCTGACTCCACCATGCAGTCAGAGTGGAAGAAGCTTCTTGGATGAGAAGCGAAACATCTTCAAAAGAAAATAAACAAGAAAGTCCGGTTGCCTCCTGAAAAAGCACCTTTGGGACAACCTTGACCTGGATGACTTGAGAATCTCTAAAGACCACACTATACTCCTGCAAACATTAGATCAGTTGGTTGATTGACTGACTGATTTCTAGTATTTATACTCTGCTCCATTTTTGGGGCAGAAAACAAGAAGATAAAACAGTACAAAAGAAAAATGTGAGAAAGCAATAATGGAGGAGAGCTATTGCCTTCTCATGCATGCTTATGAGCTTCCTGGCTCTACGTGGTTGAACGCTCTGACCCTAAATGTTGGATTTGGAAGGTCCTTGGCCTACGCCTACAGGAATATCTTGAAGGTCTCCTACGGTCCTTCACCAAACACATGAGACAGAAGCGCATCTTCCTCACCTCCCCACAAACACAGAGAAACAAGTTGGTGGTCAGTCTTCAAAAGGTTTACTTCCGACTTCCGTTTTGGTGTCACGGCGAGACAGTTGGGGAAATAGCGGGCTCTGATGAGTGCCGCGAAAACCCCGGCTGCCGAACCGCCGGAGATGGGTCTTCGGACCGGAACCGTCCTGTAGGGACGGGGAAAAAGGAGGGACACCTCGGAAGACCAAGAGGAACAGGCAAGTTCCTCAGAGGTCAGAGGGAATCCTCTATGAGTCGGCGGCAGGGGGAGGCAGCCATGGCGGCTGCCACGAAGCTGGGACAACCGGGCTAAGAGATGTGCTGGAGGAAAATGGATTGAAATGGAGCTCTTTGAAGCTGGGTGAGTGACAAGCAACCCAGGCTTGTAACAACGCCTAGAGCAATATTATTATCTATAAGACCCCTAGCCATAAAACAGTGGCTGAATAACAAAGGGGCTATGGAAAGTTTAAAATAATGAGCCGAGGTGGCGCAGTGGTTAGAGTGCAGTACTGCAGCTACTTCAGCTGACTGCTAGTTCAGCAGATCAGCGGATCAAATCTCACCGGCTCAAGGTTGACTCAGCCTTCCATCCTTCCGAGGTGGGTAAAATGAGGACCCAGATTGTTGGGGGCAATATGCTATTTAGTATACTGTCTTTGGTGTAAGCTGCCCAGAGTCCTCGGAGAGTGGGCGGCATAGAAATATGACTAATAAAAATAAAATAATAAAAAATGCAACTTTAAAGAGACCAAGACCCGATAAACAACTAACTCTTGAAAAGAACTAATGGATTAAATATCAAGATATGGTGAAAAGACTGGATATTTTAAAATTTGAATTGGATTTTAAAAAAAGAAGACTTGATATCTTTAAAACAAAAAGGTTTACTTCCCTGAGGGTCACTCAAGCTAAGGAACAGTCACTCCATGGGCCAGAGGGATATTTCTAAAGTATGTTCATTGCAGGAAATAAGTAGGCAGTTACGATGAGCCAACTGGGTTGCACAGAAAGCCATGTTGCGAACCTCTCTCAAGGAGGAGGGTTGTGGCTTTTTTGCATAGCTCCCTTGCACCCACAGACACAATTGTGGTGAATGTAAACACGAAGAGAGCCCAGGCCTGTCTGGAGAGCATGTCTCATTTTTTCCATGCAACAACAGACAGCCCAAAGGATGCGCAACACACCAGAGAGAGCAGATGTCAGATTCCTGCTCCATCCTGTAAGTCTCACAGTGATTGTGGGTCGGGCATTCCGTCTCCCAGCTGAAGAAGGAGAGGCTACGTCAATCCACTAAGATTCTTCAAAGAAATGTGGATAAATAAATGAGCATGTCTTACAGTGGCAATATTCCAGATTTTTTAGCTACAAAGGAGAAAATAACAATGGAAAGTCATTTTGATAGGGGAAAAAATGGGCTCCTCGCTTTCTTCTTATTTTTAACATGTTTGTAGAGGCTGCTCTTCATCCAAATACCCATCTGCAAGGCTTAATTTAAACCAGGTCCTGTGTCCCAAAATATGATTTTGGTACCAAATTTCTCTTTGTTGCTACAGCAGTTTTTAATACCTAGAGCCTACATGAAAATGTGCAAAGTCTTTAAAAAACAAGGCTCATAGAAGAAAAGGGACATAGAGCCACAAAACCTGCATGTTGGAAGGACCTTATCTAATCCAGGGGTCTCCAACCTTAGCAACTTTAAGACTTGTGGACTTCAACTCTCAGAGTTCCTCAGCCGGCTGAGGAACTCTGAGAGTTGAAGTCCACAAGTCTTAAAGTTGCTAAGGTTGGAGACCCCTAATTTAATCCAACCCCTTTCTTGGGATAGGGATCCCAGAAATGATCCAAAATAAAAGGCCATCTAAGTCTACTGATGTAGACCAGAAGTTCACAACCAGAGTCCATAACAGCCCAAGCCACGGCTGATGGGTGTAGGATGATGATGGAGTTCAACCATGATGCAAGATAAAGGCAGACTGTTTTCTCCCACTTCATGGTCCAACTTATCAACTGGTTCATTGATGCCTCTGGGTTGAGAAAGCTCAGGAGCTTGTTGTATTCAGGGAAATAGGACTCTTTGAAGGATGCAAACTCTCCCAATTGAAGGATGCAGACTCTCCCCATCTCCAAGCAGAAAAGCTTTGGAGGACATGGTCAGGAGGCCAATGGAAGCTGGTTGATTGCCCAAGTCATCTGACAATCCATCAGCAAAAAGACTGGTGAAACACGTCAACTTGTTGGCCTTTTAGGGATAAGACCATGAGGAGCTCCAAAGCTGTTGGCCTACTAGACCTGCTTCTGGGGTGGGTTGAGGAGAAGATGAAGGCAACGTAATGGAAGGGGGATGCGGTAGAACAACGAAACCAAAACATCTTCGAACAGCTAAGATGATCAAAGGCCTGGAGTCTAAAACATAGAAGAATGGCTGCAGGTTTTGGGTTTGGATAGTCTAAAGAAAAGAAGAATTCGGGGTAACATGATAGCAGTATTCCACTATTTGAGGGCCTGCCCCAAAGAAGAGGGGGTCAAATTATTCTCCAAAGCACCAGAGGGCAGGACAAGAAACAATCGATGGAAACTAATCAAGGAGAGAAGCAACCTGGAATTAAGGAAAAACCTCCTAACAGGGAGGACAATTAATCACTGGAACAGCTTGCCACCAGAAATCATGGGTGCTCCATCATTGGAGGTTTTTAAGAAGAGATTGGACAGTCACTTGTCTGAAATGGTATAGGTTCTCCTGTTTGAGCAGGGGGCTGGACTAGAAGACCTCCAAGGCCCCTTCCAGCTTGCTCATTCTATTCTATTTGGAATAAAGTAAACATGGCGGTCTAGTGGGAAATGTGAACTCGGGGCATGTAAATAGTTTGAATTTAGTTTGGAGGCTAACATGCAGACACATGCAACAGTATTGCAGGAAAAATAGAAAACCTGCTGGTCCTGGAATTCAGCTACCAAACTATCAAGTTTATTTTTCTTCCTTTTTTAAAAGGAATAATAATATTCTAGTCCTTCTACAACATTGGAATCTTGAGATCCCAATAAATGGCTGGATTGAGTTTCTAGTGAACTTTTGAGACCTTCACAAGCCCTTGTTTTTTTCCAAGGTCTGGCAGAAGCAGAATTAATTATGCAAAGCCAAGCAAAAACCAAAAAGAAGTTAAAAAAAAATATTCGTGCTAGAAATGCCTAATTTATGCATGCCACAAAACCCAGCTTTTCTTGGCCCAAGAGGCTGATATTTTTAGGACAATCTTGATCATAATGCAGTATAAGCAGTACTGCTGGTTCAGTGCTGGGTGAATATAAAAGGAAATATCAATATAAAATATGATATCTAAATATAAAAGAGAAAAAAAATGACATTGCTAAGGGTGTATACTACAGGCCACCCAACCAAGCAGAAGAAATAGATGAACTCTTTTTTAAAAAAAAAATTGATTTACATGCCGCCCTTCTCCGGAGACTCAGGGCAGCTTACAGTGCTTTAAGCAATAGCCTTCATCCTTTTGTATATTTATACAAAGTCATTTTATTGCCCCCATAATCTGGGTCCTCATTTTACCTACCTTAGAAAGGATGGAAGGCTGAGTCAACCTTGAGCCTGGGGAGATTTGAACTTGCAGTAATTGCAGGCAACAGATGTAAGTGGATGTTAATCAATGCTTTAGTCTGCTGAGCCACCAGAGCCTTGCCAATCAATGAACAAATGTAGGTATGTAACAAATGTCCTTCACATGCTTTTGAATTCCTCTTTCTCTCGAGACCATGTCAACATTCACTCTTGAATTTAGGCAGAAGAGGTGGTCCCCTGTCCATTTTAGGATAATGCTATGAAGTAGCCTTGAGCATCAGTCAGGGGAATCCAGAGACAAGTCAATCCATGGATGGGTGCAGAGATAATAGCAATAGCACTTAGACTTATATACCGCTTTACAGAGCTTTACAGAGCTTTAGCCCTCTCTAAGTGGTTTACAGAGTCAGCATATTTTCCCCCAACAATTTGGGTTCTCATTTTACTCACCTCAGAAGGATGGATGACTGAGGCAACCTTGAACCAGTCAGGATCGAATTGCTGGCAGTGGGCAGAGTTAGCCTGAAATACTGCATTCTAACCACTGAGAGAGGGACGAAAGGAAGGAAGGAAGGAAGGAAGGAAGGAAGGAAGGAAGGAAGGAAGGAAGGAAGGAAGGAATAGCAATAGCACTTAGACTTATATACTGCTGCTTTACAGCCCTCTCTAAGGGTCAGCATATTGCCCCCAACAATCTGGGTCCTCATTTTACCCACCTCAGAAAGATGGAAGGCTAAGTCAAGGATCGAACTCCTGGCAGTGGGCAGAGTTAGCTTACAATACTACATTCTAAGCACTGCAACACCAGGAAGGTGAAGGAGAAAGGGAATGAATGAATGAATGAATGAATGAAGGAAGGAAGGAAGGAAGGAAGGAAGGAAGGGAAAGAAGCAAGGAAGGAATAGAAATAGCACTTAGACTTATATACCACTTCACAGTGCTTCATAGCCCTCTCTAAGTGGTTTACAGAGTGAGCATATGGCCCCCAACAATCTGGGTCCTCATTTTACAAACCTCGGAAGGATAGAGGGCTGAGTCAACCTTGAGCCGGGTGAGATTCAAACTGCCAAATTTCTGGCAGCCGGCAGGCAGCAGAAGTAGGCTGCAGTACTGCACTCTAACCACTGCGCCACCACGGCGTGTATAATAGGCTGAAACAGCCTACTCTGCGCCAAATTTACAGTCATTGTGATGAACGCATGTTCACACGGAGAGCTATTTTTATATGCAACAACTGCACATTTAAGCATTGCTTGTTTCCATGCTGTTTTTTTGGGGGGGGAAAGACTGTTTTCCATACGTGGCACCAAAAAGATTAAATCCAATGTCGATCTGATAAACAAGCTAAGGGGGCATTCTGCATTTGTCTCTTTGGTTAGCTCCATTCAGACTGTCAAACATAGCTAGGAATTTGGCTCAACACCCTGAGAAGAGGAAGCGGACTTGCAAATAAAGCTGTTATACTTTTGTCTCATGTTTTAAATTCTGTTAAAGCTGGAAATGGGCAGGATTCCAGGTAATCCCTCCCTAGAAGATGTTATGAGCAGACAAGGATTCCAAAGCCAAGTTTATTTTATAAGTTTGAGTAGGGTGGGGTGGGGGAAGGAGGCAGAGGACTCAAACAGCAGGAGGACAGGGCTTAACTCCATCCTCTCCAATCAGCCTCCTACATTTTTCCTTTCTTCTTCCTCGTTACCAGAGTTACAAAATAAGTCCAGCACGGTGGCAAGAAAGAGAGTTTAGCCAGGGGAAGAAAACTGGTACAAGTAGGTTGATTCTAGGAAAGCTCTGAAATCATTATGGATGAATTCCATAATGCTGTGTATTAAATTAGGGGTCTCCAACCTTGGCAACTTTAAGCCTGGAGGACTTCAACTCCCAGAATTCCCCAGCCAGCAAAGATCTGGAATTCTGGGAGTTGGAGTCCTCCAGGCTTAAAGTTGCCAAGGTTGGAGACCCCTGTATTAAATGGTTCCTAATTATGAAGAATTGCATTAATTTTTTTATCTTTTTAATCGTAATATTTAATAGAATTATTATTATTATTTTTTAAAAATACAGTAGGTAGGACAGCAGGCCTCCCAGAAAAAGAGATCAACCTGACATTCAAATCCAATGAAAGTCAACACAATCAATTTTCATTCTCACAGATAACATGTATGCTCTCTCTCCCTCTTAACTTTAAGCTACAGAGGATTGGTGCAAGGACGAGAGGACAGTTGAGGTTTGGGCAACTGTGATAAGCGAGGATGAAGTCATGCACGCTTCTTTTAGACACCATTTGTGTGGTGATGTCTCAATGTGCACGAAATCTTTATTATCGCCGTAATAAACCCAACAGCAAAGAGACGTACCTTGATAGGCGAATACCACTTGTGGGGTGAGGAAGACCTACGTATGCCATTTCCGAGACTCCTTGGCTCTGGGAATTCGTACTCTTGTTCTGGCATCTTGACTCGGGCATTCTTGGCCTTCTCCAGCTTTGCCCCTTCTTCGGTCGATCCCTTTTCTCCCCACCGAACCTGAAAGGGAGACATTTCCATCTACGTGAACTCAAGCTCTTCTCCAATGAGCTGTCCCACCCAAAGCTGTCTAAGGAGACGTGGAGATGGGTATCTGTGAAGTTTCCGAAAGACACCCTAATTAATTCACCTGATTGACAGTAACGTCATGTGGGATTTTGCTTGATGATTGGGATTTTGGGACTGGGATTATGATGAGACTCTTTGATCTCATCAAGTTCACAAATTACAAGTTCACAAGTTAACAGACTACACTGGAGACTTTGGAGAAATAGGCCAGTGAAAAACCTTGAGTTTACAACCTCAAGACTTGGAGATGATCCCCAGAACTCTTCCAATTTTGCTAGTGAATTTCAATCTCTCTCTCTCTCTCTCTCTTTCCCTCCCTCCCTCATCCTGGCCCTAAAATCCCTGGAAGGCTACTGGATAGCCTTATCAAGGAACTCAACCAGGCCAGCCGTTGATTCAGAGTTACCTCCCCCTTTCCTGTTGCAGATAAATTAGCCAGAAAGTTTTACAAACTTAATTACTAGCCTTATCAGTTAGAAACAGAAGAGTGAAAGCTGTGATACTTTAGTAAGAACCCATCTCTGGGAAGGCCGTGGTTTCTATCAGGGCTGGGAATATTTTGTTGCGTGTCACCTATTCATGCGTGCTCCATGAACAGGCCGCCCATCTTACCTAGAGGGGATTCTAGTCACTTTATAACCATAAAACCCACAAGATAAAATATCAACATGCTAAAACAATAAATGTGCTTTTGTTTTCCCAAAGTGTGTAAAAGCTATGCTGGTGAGGGGAGAACAAGGGAGCAACATGGGTGCCTGCTAGTAAGATAGGGCTGGGTGTGGGATGCTGGCATTGGAAGGAAGAACCCTCTTCTCCCTTGAAAGGAGGGGGCCCTTGGGGACATGGCAGAATGGGGAGGAGGGCCGTAGTTTTCCTCATAGCCTCCCCACAACGAAGTGGCAGGCAGTTTTGTGGTTCAGCTGAGGAGGAAGAGGAGGAGAAGGAGGCGGCTTCACCAGGGCTCTGCTGTGGGTCATGAGGAGAGGGAAATGTAGGAGATGAGCAGGTGCACCCGAAGGGAGGGTCAAGTGTGCCATAAGTTTGGAGTCATTGTGTTCCCAGAAGAGACCTAAGTTCAGCTCCCCATTAATTCCATTAACAGTCTATGGAGATTCTCCATCATCCAGGTCATGGTTGTCCTAAAGTTGCTTTTCCAAAAGGCAACTGGACTTCCTTGGTTTTTTCCTCGAAACTTGAGATCTGAACCTTGTATTCATTGAACCCAAGAGCTGTTCAAATAAACTTGATTGTGGGGTCTCCATTCATAAACTGGGCTGTAGGGAATTTCCCCCTTCAGTGGCAAC
The DNA here is from genome assembly GCF_059756535.1 of Pantherophis guttatus. Classification (NCBI taxonomy): domain Eukaryota; kingdom Metazoa; phylum Chordata; class Lepidosauria; order Squamata; family Colubridae; genus Pantherophis; species Pantherophis guttatus. Next base: position 1,174,291 of record NC_142071.1, read on the forward strand.
CAGAGACAGGGGCCACCCTACCTCCATCCGCTTAATGCCTCCAACTCCACGCCCACCATAATAGGAAGCATCCACCGTTGGCCACTTCTTCTTGGGAAGTCCATCATCATCTTCCTCCTAAAAGAGAGAGAGAGAAAATATGGGCATCAACATTGATCTATCAGAACTTCCAATCCTCGGATAGAAAGAAGTTGTTGTGAAGAATTCCATTTACATTTTAAAATAAAAATCTTCTGGCTTATATCATTGTTTATTCAGCGATTACTTTATTGGTTATCAGACAAATTAGACATTGTTTTGGAGTTCATGTTGGCTCTTCCTAAGAAATAACTCTTCCCAGATTTTATTTATCCTCTGAAGCAAACTCTGTTTCTCCCCCTCTCTTTCTCCTAAATGAAAACCTGACTCAAAAGATCTCCCAGTGAATTAGCGAAGCATAATATTCAGAGTACCATATATAGCTACATTTAGGCTTGTATGTCCCATTTTCTACTTCATAAGGGAAATATTTGGAAGAACAAAGGCAGCAGAATTTCATCACCACCACGATGGGAGATGTACAAAAGCATTTTGGTTCAGAGGTTTTGCCATCTCCTCTGGACACATTTCTGACCATAGCCTGCATAGATGAGGTTTGTCCAGCGGGAAAGAAAACAGCCTTGCAATAGGCTGATTATTTTATTTATGTACTTCTTTTGCTGAATGGCTTGCCTGCAGGAGCTGTGAGTGCTCCATCACTGGAGGCATTTAAGAAGAGACTGGAGAGCCATTGTCTGGAATGGCATTGGTACGGGGTCTCCTGCTTAGCAAGCTCCCTTCCAACTCTGTTATATCTGTTATTCCATTTCCAAAATGACCTTCTGGAACCTATGACCTAACGGTTCGTCTTTGTGTTGTTTTAAAAGCCAAAAATAGATTTTGCTGCTAAAGTTAAAAGAGATACCAAAACACCCTTTCCAGCTTTCCTGGTGCCCAGATGTGCTGACCAACAAAAACAGTGAGGGATAACTGGAGTTGTAGGCCAAAACATCTGGAAGACCCCACAGTGAGAAAGGAAATTTGGGTTTGTCTTGGCAAGGGTTCAAAAGAACCCACATGTTTATTGACAGGTGTTAGCAGACCAAACATCCGTTTGAAGGGCCTTTCTCCATTTGCTACCAACATGTCTTTGCAATATTTTTTCCCCTACTACGTCCCTCTGTGGTGCCTCCATTTCATCCTCAGTCCATGAGTTAGGCTGGATTAAGGGCTGATACTGGTGATAGTTACAGATACAGATTAACAGAGTTGGAAGGGACCTTGGAGGTCTTCTAGTCCAAGCAGGTGACCCTACACCATTTCTGACCGATGGCAGTCCAGTCTCTTCTTGAAAGCTTCCAACGATGAAGCTCCCACAACTTCTGAAGGCAACTTCTGTTCCATTGGTGGATTGGCCTCACTGTCAGAAAATTTCTCCTTATTTCCAGGTTGAATATCTCCTTGGTCAGTTTCCATCCATTGTTCCTTGTCTGGTCTTCAGGTGCTTTGGAAAATAGCTTGCCCCCTTGTTCTTCAGAGCTCATTTAAATGAACATGTGTCATCATCTTCCTCATTTAATGACCCCATAATTCCTTGCAGGGTGGAGTCTGGGCAACTGACTCCTGTCACCAATGCAGAGTTTTGTTCAGCAGATGTAGTCTCATTGTGCCAAGAGAGAGAAATATCTGCCTCTACCTAGGATTGAACTCACAGCCTCTTGATTGTGAGGCGAGAACTCCACCTCTAGGCCACTGCACCACTATTTTAATGAACATGTGTGGTATTATGAAATGCAAATATGTAACATGCTTAATTTCATATAACTGATTACATGAAGGGGGGGGATGATTTGTCATTTCCAATCAACTTTTCTTTTGTAATTTCCTTTCAGTCTTAACTACAAAAGAGAATGTAGGGATGGGTCTCAATATTCCCTCTTTGAATGAGAGGAATCCTTTTTATCAGAACATTCTGAATAAAATCACAATAAAAACAATCTTCCTGCCTCCGTCTCCTTCATTGGAATCTATGCATGTCCAGGGTCAGATCTGGCTATCGATGGACTTGAGGGCTCTCTGCCCTCAAGATTTTTAAATGGTGGAATATTATTTAATGTTCAAAGGGATCGCGCAGGAAGACAAAAACAGAGAAGGGAGAAAACAAATCTGGAAAATACGAATAAACCCTGATAAAAGTGCACCTCCGGCTTTGCAGCTCAGATGAACCATTCCACATTGGATATGACTTGCTCCATCTGAAAGCAGGCCTGGCCAGAATCCCTTAACACTTGTACAAGGGTTAACCCCAGATGGAAGACTCCTTGCTAAATCATACATTAAAAAGCAGGAGAAAGAGCAAGAGAGGGGAAGGATTGCAACCAGCCGGTTAAAACAAGGAGGAAGGGAGGTTCAGGCTAGACATCTGCAAAAACCTTCTTGAGTGCAGCAGCTGTTAGCTTGTGGAACAGGCTGCTGGATACAGTGATAAGACCTCCTTCGCTAGAGGACCCCAAGAAGAGGCTGGGTGGTCATCCATCAGAGATGCTCTTATTGCAGAAGACTCCAAAACTTGACAACTTTAACACTTGTAGACTTCAACTCTTCAACCTTCCTTTTGGTTCTGTTAGTGGAGGAGGCTTAAGAGCCCTGTTGCTGAAGATGGTCAGCTGGCTTCCTTTTCTTCTCTCCAACATCAGTTCTTGGTCCTCCTAACAGGAAGCATTCTACAAATCCCCTTAACACCATCCATTACAGTGGGAAAGGATACTTGCCGTCTTTCTGTGAGCCTGCTGGCTGGAAGTGCTAAAACTGAACCTCCTCTGCTCCCTGGTTCTATCAAGATGTGTTTTGGGACAAAGCCCAAGGAAGGAAAGGTATAAGGTTCTCCATCCCTACTTTTCCAACTTCTATCAACAATTCACCACGCCTTTCTCCTGCATAGAGGGAGAAAGACGCCTAGGCTCCCTGCCAACTGTTTCTCCCTTCCCTTCCCTAAGTTAACATCTCTTTTATTTGACTCCAAAGCAAGCGATCCAAGAAGTTTTGGGTCAGAGGAGCGAACAGCAGCAGCCGCGGCCCCTAGAAAGTCTTCCTTTCAAACGGCAAAGATAGAAGCAGATGTGGAAGGAGAAGCAGATGTCCTTGAGGGAGCTCATAAATCACCTTTGCGAGTTAGAGCTCTGTTTTCGATTGATCCTGGCCTGCAAAAACTTTGCTGGGTATCTTTGTCTTGAAGCTAAATGGACTTGGAGCGATATCAGATCTAAACACTCTCTCTTTGTGTGTGTGTGTGTGTGTGTGTGTTCTTGACTTGGCTGTAGAACCAGCTGAGTGAGAAAGCTTGTGGACTCCAGATGTCAACAAAGACTCACGGACGATGACAAGATCGGGCTTTTGGTGGCTCAGATTTAAACCCGTAGAAAGAAAATTAATTTATCCTTGATCTCAAAGCTGCAATGTCTAATTATAAGGCAACAAACACACCTCATCCTGCAAAACCCACCATATAATCAAAGCATAACATGCACTTAAAAACCAACATGCAACCACAACGTAGGGTAGAAGCCGCAGTGATGACACCATGATAGAAGGGGAGGCCATCATCAAATCTGCAGACAAAATCAAGCTAGGAGGAATTGCTAACACTTAGGAAACTAGGCTCAGGATCCAGGAGGATCTTGACAGACTTGAGTGCTGGGCCCTGTCCAAGAAGAAATAATTCAGTGGCGAGAAAAATAGGTAGGAAAAAACAAAAGTATGAGCCAGCAGTATGCTGCAGCTACCAAAAAAGCCAATGAAGTCCTTGGTTGCATCAACAGAGAAAAAGCAACAAGATCTTGAGAAGTGATAGTACCACTTTATATTGTACTACTGAAGTAGTACTACTGAAGTAGTACTACTTCAAATACTCTGTCCAATTTTGATCACCATACTACAAAAATAAAATAAAATAATAAAATAAAATCACAAGGTCCAGAGAAGAGCAATAAGGAGTCTGGGGTCTAAATTGTACAATGAATGCTTAAGAGAACTAAGTATGTTTAGCCTAATGAGCTGTGGTGGCACAGTGGTTAGAATGCAGGCTAACTCATTGCTTACTCCAGGAGTTCAATCCTGACGGGCTCAAGGTCGACTCAGCCTTCCGTCCTTCCGAGGTGGGTAAAATGAGGACCCAGATTGTTGGGGGCCAGAGGCTGACTCTGTACACCGCTTAGAGAGGGCTGGAAAGCACTGTGAAGCAGTATATAAGTCTAAGTGCTATTGCTAACGAAGAGAAGAATTAGGGTTGACATGATAACTATCTTCTATTATAGTACTTTAGGGCGGAAGAAGGGGGAATTGACTTGTTCTCCAAAGCACCAGGGAGAAGGACAAGGAGTAACGGATGGAAGCTCATTAAGGAACCAACCTGGAACTAAGAAGAAATTTCCTGACAATGGAAACGATTAATCACTCGAACAGGAGTTATGGGTGCTCCATCTCTAGAGGTTTTCAAGAAATAATTGGACGGCCATTTGTCCAGAATGATATATAAGTTATCTGGCCCTGTGATCCTATGATGTGGAGGCCATGATTGTGGACTACCCCTCCGTGCAACCAATGCACCCAGAAAAGGAGTGGTGATTCAATTCTAATTAAATTGGGGGAAAAACGTTGGGTTAATATTTTGTTTTCCCAGAACAGTTAAAACCTCTTGAAGAGTTCCAGGCCAATGTGTGTCACCCCACCACAGCTTAGTTTATTGTCCTATTTCTCAACTTTACCAACTTTTAAGACTTGAATTCCCTGAACCTATTTTACTATTACATGCATTTCCTGCCTGTAAACAAACTGTCATTTCTGAAGCACCTTAAAACAACAGCATTAACAATGCCAATCTAACCAGGAAGACTCCCTTTTATTAACTTCTGACTGTCACTGTTGGAAAATGATGAGTGGCCTTTGTAAGGCACTCGAGCCTTCCGAGCAACTACTCAATGTTTACATGCTGGAGTAAAAGAATAAATAAGCTTGAGGAATGTATAATTGGAACAGGGAACCAGCAACTATCCACTGGAAGCCTCAGGCAACCTGTGTGTTGTCTGGCCTTAACCCTTTTGTCGTGGTCCAGAGGTGTCTGGGATGTGTGGTACAGGTAGTCCTGGGCTTATGACCACAATCGAGCCCCAGGTTCTTGTTGCTAAGTGAGTTTTGCCTCATTTTACAACCTTTCTTCCCACAGTTGTTGAGTGAATCACTGTCGTTATTCAGTTAGTAACATGAATCTGACTTCTCCACTGATTTTGCTTGTCAGAAGTTCACAAAAGGACTTCCTAACTTCTTCTTCCAGGATACATATTCTTCTATCCTGTTTTTCATTTTTAAAAAAGATTTCAGTCATTTGCTTATCAATTTTTTTTTGTTTGCACTTGTAGTTGATCTACATTATCTTTTATCACTGTTACTTCTGCTGTGTATTTAGCAAAATTAACATTAACTTCTTGAACAATTTGTTCCAGCTGATTGGATCTTTCCTTCTTTTCTTCATCCATTTTTAAATGTATTTTTTGAAATTCTGTATCCATTATTTCAATTTTATCACTTAATTTGTTTAATGCCAACACAATTTGAGCTGAGTCAATACTAGCTTGAGAAATCTGTTTGACCTTAGATCGCACCGATTCATCTTTAGAAGGATCCATCTTAATAACTCCTATAATTTTTGACCAAATATTTCTATAACCTTATTCACAGTTCAAAATCAATGGGTCATCAACTTGTATTTAAAATGTTGAATTGTTGAAGAGGAAAATCTTTAATCATCAGTTCTGTACCACAGATATTCAGAAGGGTCTTTTCAGAAAGACTTGGGCTTATTTTACTCACTTTAAGGAGCCAGAGACGACAAATAAAGCATTAAAGAGTCCCAAATTTTTAAAAAAGTTGAAAGTCCAAATTATTGAAGGCTTGCTTGCAATTGCTTCTTGCGCCAGAGGCAGTGTAAAATACAAACAGTGAAATTCCTGTAGTCACATTAATCAAGTTCAGTTACACTCCTCAGCGCCATATCACCAGGGGTGAAATGCTCCCGGATTGGACCGGATCGCCCGATCCGGTAGTGACATCACCACAACAGCGTTGCAAAACATCAAAGGAAATGTGACAAAGGATCAAAGCACTCACCTCGCTGTCTTCCATGGGGGGTGGCGGGGGCTCTTTAATAATCTGAAAAGGATGGAAATGAATACAAAAGATTACTTTCAAGAGCCCTCCTCAGAAGATGCCAGGATAAAATATTTCTACACATTTTCCATCTCCATTTAAAACCGCAGCCCTCACCTACGGATCTGGCAGGTCGCCTTCTGAGGAGCTGGCGAAAAATCTGAACCCGTGAACCCAAAATGTCATTATTTAACCCCCACCCCACCAGCTCTGATAGAAAGAACTTTATAGCAAACATCTATAGAGATTCTCAGTCAATCCAGGTCATGGTTGCCCCAAAGGTAACTGAGGACTTTCTGGTTTTTTTTTGAAGACGTTTCGCTTCTCATCCAAGAAGCTTCTTCAGCTCTGACCGGAAGGTGGGGAATGATAGGGAATGGAAGGATGTATATTCCTTGCAGACAGCTGGCCATTTGCATCCTTTTTGCGAGTCCTTGAGGCCACTTGGAGGTTTCTCTGTGTCCTCGGGGTCACCTGAGTGGTGCAAATGGGTGTGGAGCCTCCTTGGAACTGTCGAAAGGACTGTCTTGTAGACTGGAGATAGATGACGTATCTGTTGAGGGAGGGCTGTTCAATCTTAATGTAGATGGCCTCTTTGACCCCTCTTTCAAACCACGGTCCTTTCTGTCCAAAGTGTGGACTTTAAAAGAGCAGCCACTCCTTTGAAGACAGCAAAATCCACATTTTGGACAGAGAAGACTGCTGGTTTCAAAGAGGGGTCAAAAAGGCCATCCATGTCAAAATTGAACAGCCCTCCCTCAACAGATACGTCATCTATCTCCAGTCTACAAGACAGTCCTTTCAGCTGTTCCAAGGAGGCTCCACACCCATTTGCACCACTCAGGTGACCCTGAAGACACATAGATAAACCTCCAAGTGGCCTCAACAACCCTCTAAAAGGATGCAAATGACCAGCTGTCTGCAAGGAATATACATCCTTCCATTCCCCACCATCCAGTCAGAGATGAAGAAGCTTCTGGGATGAGAAGCGAAACATCTTCAAAGAAAAAGAAAGTCCAGTTGCCTCTTGGAAAAAAACAAAACACCTTTGGGACAACTTAATAGCAAATAGAAACAGATCCTAGAATTCGACTGAATTAGGTGAATTACATAACTCATCAGCAGCAGTTATTAATCATACATGAGATATATATCTGTTTTCCGGGGTATATATAGCTGTGAACATCATACAGTGGCGAAAGCTGCTTCATTCATCCCTAGCTTACAAATCCCAGCTGGCTAATAGTTGGAAGCAGACTGCAGGAGGTTACTTTGACCTGATCCAGTGGGGCTTGGAGCCTCTCAACCTCCCAGGACACCTTTTGGCATCAGATGACTAAATATCGAGGCCTTACGGTCAGTGAAAGCATTCACACATACATCAGATCCATGCACAGTGATGGGATTCATCCGGTTCTGTCCGGATCACATGAACCGGTAGCAGTGACTATGGGAGGCTCCGCCCACCCTCCCGGACGTAATGTGTGTGTCAGCATTCTGATGCTACCATAAAAAGAAGGAGACGAGGCTTGACTTTTCACCTACTTATTTTCTCTGTAGATAATATCCCCTAGGAGATGGGATGGGAGGGGAGACATTCCTGTGGGCTGAGGTCAGAAGCTGGGGAGACTGACTTGGAAGATGGCCAATGAGGAGATGAGAATTGGGGAACAGAAAGGGAAGGGTTTGGGGGTCAGAGGGTTAGTATCGGCCACGACGAAGTCGGGGCCAGATCTGTCGTACTCAATAAATGGAATATTTCAGCAAAGATTAATTGTTTGGGAGTGCAATTTATTTGAGATGACATCGAAACCTGACAGTGGGACTACTGAGCATGTGCAGAAGGCTGTTTGCATCAGTGGTGGATTTCAATTTTTTTTACTACCGGTTCTGTGGGTGTGGCTTGGTGGGCGTGGCAGGGGAAGGATGCTGTAAAATCTCCATTTCCACCCCATTCTGGAGCCAGCCAGAGGTGGTATTTGCCGGTTCTCCGAACTACTCAAAATTTCCTCTACCAGTTCTCCAGAACTGATCAGAACCTGCTGGATTTCACCTCTGGTGCGCATGTGCAGAGGTGGCACATGCGCTCACATTTGCAAACCGGTAGAGAAGGTAAGTGAATCCCACCTCTGATGCACCCCAGCCTCTTTCAACATAAGAACTGGGGAAATCTCACTGACATCAATGGTATTGCAATAGGAAAGATAGCCAGGCACCCTCACGGGGTGACCGTCCCTGGCTTCAATTCGACTTTGCAATCAACTCCACCCCTTTTAATGGACGTGCAATCACAAGATGCACATTACAAGGGGTGGGGAGTGGATCGCTACTGATGTGAATGCCACATACGCACAAATAGAGCTCTGTTTAATGAGAAACACACCCTTCTCTCATTCATTCTTGCTTAGCTGGACCAGAGAATGCAACCAACCATTTCCCATTCTTTTTTTTTAATTATTATTATTCCCTTCCTTCCTGTCCAAAGGAATGTCCAGCAGAGCTGACCATTACTAATTAGAGATTCTAGCAACGCCAAACTGGGCGAAAATGGTCTTGCTTCATCCAAGCCACTTACTTAGCTAAAATCCATTTGAAACTCAGCCTGGCTTGTACACACCTAGGAAAATATTCCAGTAAATTATCGGCTAATGTGTTAATCCACCACGAGCAATTCACTCCAATAATTTCTCATATATTTCATTGCATTTGTGCATTTAAAAAAAAAAAAAAAATAGGGAGGAAGCTGCCTAATAGGATTGAGAAATAATGCCAGGCTTTATCTCCCTGGCTGGAAAGCGATTGTCAAAGGACTGTTAACTCCATTATTATTTCCTCCAGACTGATGGGAAAATGTGCAAGCTGTATCTCGAAAGGTTCCTTGGAGGATTCAGCCAGAGCCTGGTTTTCTTCTCCAGCTTCATTCAATATTCACCAAGCAAGCCAGCTCGCTTCTTCCTACTTTTCCTGTCTTAAAGGCTGGAATGCAAAGCAGAGATTTTCAAGATTCTTCTTTCCACATGATTTCCTATGAGATGTTTTCTCTCTGGAATACGGCCTTTGCTAATTTCACTTTCTTTCCATAAGGCTTTTGAGAACAGAGGGACGTGGCTCTGACTTGCTTTTAAACTTTTGAGAGAAGATTGCTGAATTTGGCCTTCAGGAGAGAGAAATATAACCGCTAAAAAGGTCCAGGAATAAAGGTCTGGTAAAAACTGCAGTTAATTTGAAAATTAGTTGCATTGCACACTCAGGGTGCAAAACTGCCCTTTGGCCTTGCAGGATAAGACTGGACCCAAATAAGGTGTGTATTGCAATCGTGGGGCACAGTTTTTTGTTTGCCTCTCTTGATCCCCATCCAGAAGTCTATGATTCCAGCTCCATGTTTTTTTTCTCCTAAACAGAGGTCTGTGTGTTTTTCTTGGATCCACTGCATTATGATATGATGATGAGAAAAGAAGAGAATGCAGAATAGAATGAGACTAGAATAGAACAGAGAACAGAATAGAAAGAATAGAATGCAGAATAGAATACAACGTAGAATAGAATCAAATCAAATCGAATCAAATAGAATAGAATGTTATTGAGAGTGGGAAAATGAACTGATATCACTTAAGTGGGTCTGTTTGTAGACATTAATTATTTTTAAAGAGTTTGGTGTGCACACACCAGTGGTGGGTTCCTCCCAGTTCGGCCGAGCCGGTAGCGGTGACGATATGATGTCACCGAACCGGTTCTCTTAGTTCGGGAGCTGGGCCCTCCTGCCCCCCCCGTGTTATTCTTTACCTTTTATTTGGCCCCGCCCCCAATCTATTCGCTGCCTCCCGAGTCCCAGCTGATCAGCTAGAAGGAAAAAAACTGTTTAAACTCTTGTTGCAGAGCTTCAAAGGGCCGCCCTATAGCTGATCGGCGGCATTGTGGTTGGTAGACCAATGCTTCCAAAAACAAATGAGTAGACCGGGGCCTCCAAAAACAAATGGGTAGACCGGTGCCTCCAAAAACAAATGAGTAGACCGGTACCTGCAAAAACAAATAGGTAGACCGAGGCCTCCAAAAACAAATGGGTAGACCGGTACCTGCAAAAATAAATGGGTAGACCAGTGCCTCCAAAAACAAATGAGTAGACCGGTGCCTCCAAAAACAAATGAGTAGACCGGTACCTGCAAAAACAAATAGGTAGACCAGTGCCTCCAAAAACAAATGGGTAGACTGGTGCCTCCAAAAACAAATGAGTAGACCGGTGCCTCCAAAAAACAAATGAGTAGACCGGTGCCTCCAAAAACAAATGGGTAGACTGGTACAGCTCTGCAAGCAGTTAAAAGCCTGGTAGACCAGTACCTCTGCTAAATCCTAAAGAATTGTCACATGACCATCAAACCACGGCCACAAAATAAGCCACGCCCACAGAACCATTAGTGAAAAAAATTAGAACCCACCCCTAGCACACACATTTTCTCTGGGGAGTTCTGGAAGTTGAAGTCCACCAGTCTTAAAGTTGCCATGGTTGGACATCTTGGGTCTAAAGGAATATATGTCCACTGAATTTTGTCATGGATGTCCTTGCAAACTCGATGAAAGTTCACCAACCAACAATAGCAGAAGCTCCTCTGGGCAGCAAAACTGCTAACAAAATCAGCCTACTCTGGATGAGCAGTAATTCCTCTGAAAGAATCGTGATGATCATACGGGCATGTTTTGGATACAATCTTGGGGGTGCTCACTTCTCTCTCTACTAGGGTTGGTCTTTCATGGTTAGCTGGCTTTTGTGCCTTCAATTGCTTCTGTCTTCTTTCAGCTGCTGCAGCAGCTTCCTATCATCCACAGAAAGCAGATCTAGCACCCCTTAGGGCTGAGGATGATTGTCCGATGGCACGCTGAATAAACTTACGTAAAAATATTGAGCTAAAATTAGAAGTTGGATAGAAGAGATAACTGGCTATAAAGTGGATTTGAAACCAGAGACGTTTTTACTGGGGATATTGAACAGAACCTACAGTAAAGAAATTAGATATTTGATTTTGCATATAATTACAGCAGCAAGGATAGTCTACGCACAGTCCTGGAAAAATGAAAAGGTCCCAACAGAGGAAGAAATAATTAAGAAAATCCTGGACTGTGCGGAGATGGACAAATTAACGAAAGAAATAAAAGAAAAGGAAGATACAGAATAGTATCAAATATGGACTAAGTGGTATGACTGGCTCGAGACTAGGGAAAGCAAAAGTGAATAATGGAGGTGACAAATATGTATAATACTGTAAATGAATAAAACTAGAAATAAAGAGACGAAAAAGATAAAGATAATAAAGAATGAGAAAGTAGAAAGTAAGAGGAACGAAGCTGATACGTAAAAAGAAACACATATTGTGTGTTTGTGTTTTGTATGTTGTGTGTTGTTGTTGTTGTAAAATTAATTAAAAAAATTAAAAAAAACTTACGTTAAAAATAGCAAAAATTGAAATCTTGTGAGACCCTAAACCCCATACATTCCCAGAAATCTCACTTCTGAAGGAATACATACCCACAGCATCCATATTTTTAGATGACCTCATCCGACAAACTAGCCAACCGAAAGGGAGGACTTCCTCCCCCTTACAAACTATTCATCGTAAGCAGCCTTGTGGCTTTCTCTGGGAGTGATTTTCTCCCCTTTTGACGCAGAAGACCAGCCAAAGTGAAAATGGGTTCCAGGGACTTACCACAGTACAGCAAAGTGGCCAGAACCACCACAGAAGAGCCAGAGCCAAAAGAATGAAGAGGATCAGCAAGATAATTGCCAGGATGGTCCCATCAGACTGTAAAGGAAGCATCACAGTTAAGTCAGGGTGGAAGAGGGCTTAGCTCTTCTGTTCAGTCTGTCAACCCACGTCCCAATTTTGGGTCAACTGCAGCGCTCACTAGAGTTGAAGTTGTTAAGTTAGTTAACCTGGTTGTTAAGCGAATCTGGCTTCTCCGTTGACTTTGCTTGTTAGGAGGTCGCAAAAGGGGATCACATGGTCCTGGGACACCACAACCATCGCAAGTACATGCCAGTTGCCAAGCATTTTGATCCCATGACCATGGTGCATCCTTAATTCACAAACATGTAACTACAAATTGCTGCATTACCTCCAGGATGTGGCCAAATTGCTCCTTAGGGGTAACTACCCTCAGTTGAAGAACCACTGCTTTAGACCAGGGGTCTCCAACCTTGGCAACTTTAAGACTTGTGGACTTCAACTCCTAGAATTCCTCAGCCAGTAGAGCCAGCAAAGAATTCTGGGAGTTAAAATCCACAAGTCTTAAAGTTGCCAAGGTTGCTGGATGAGGAATTCTGGGAGTTGAAGTCCACAAATCTTAAAGTTGCCAAGGTTGGAGACCCCTGCTTTAGAGGATCAGGAACAAAGCTGCAATGACATCCTGGCTTGAAGCTTTGGGCAAGTCGGGATACATGATATTAATCTGGAGCAGAGAAAGTGTGTATCACAGATCTCCTTCCCAACCCAGAAAGCTACGTCTTGCACTAATCCAGCGATCACTGGATGGAATACTGTATAAATTTTAATAGAACTGAATATACCAGACTGAGGACCATTTCAGCAGAGTCACCTCCTTTCCTGTCATTAAAAGACCCCGAAAATGGATTATTTCACTTTGCTTCCAAATGTAATCTCAAGTATAGACTATGCATTTCCCCAAACCAGCTAATATTTCTGAATCGTTCCTGACTGATGTCATCAGGCTTTGGGGATCAGCTAGCAAGCAAAATTAGGCTTGGCAAGACTTAGAGGCTTTGGTTTTACAGAACCAGACTGTTAAAATAACAAAAATGACCCACGGGTAGGTTACATCTGCTGTAAAATAGCACTCTGGAGTTTGGCTGATCCTGGCACGCCAGAGGGTGGGTGGGTTGATGAGAGAAAGGCTCCTGCGTTCACGCGTGTTCATTATTCAGCACTCAGGAGCTGGAAGTGGGACCGAGTGGTTGCACCGCCAGAGTTTAGCACCACATGGATGTGATAAAAAGTTTTGGGTGCCCAACGCTCACTTCTCCTGCTTTGTGGCTGGGGAAAATCCATCCAGGGCTCCAAATCATTTGGAGGGCCCCACCTTGAGGGAATCCACATTAAAGAATGGTTAGAAAATGCAAACCGACCAGCATGGAAGGTCGCTGCCAATCCTCTCTAGAATTGCAACTTGAGACCTTCTGACTTGCCAGCTGAAGATCCTTCTAGCTGGAGAGTGAATTGGATTGTCTGTATACAAAGGTTAAGAGAATAACAGAGTTAGAAGGGATCTTGGAGGTCTTCAATCCAACCCTCTGGTCAAGAAGGAAACTCTACACCATTCCCAACAAATGGTTGTCCAATCTCTTCTTAAAAACCTCCTATGATGGAGCATTCACAACTTCTGGAGGCAAGTTGTTCCACTCATTAATTGTTCTCACTGTCAGGAAATTTCTCCTTAGTTCTAGGTTGCCTCTCTCCTTGATGAGTTTCCATCCATTGTTTCTTGTCCTGAAGAAAAATAGGTTGACCCTCTCTTCTCTGTGGCAGCCCTTCAAATACTGGAACACTACTATCATGTCATTCCTAATCTTTCTTTTTTCTTTTTGCTATAGTTGTTAAGCAAATCACTTGATTCTGGGAGTTGAAGTCCACCCATCTTCAAGCTTCCAAGGTTGAGAAACTGTCCTAGATCTTTTAGCAGCTTTTGATATGGTTGGCCATGGTATCCTTCTCAACCTGAGAGTTGAAGTCCACCCATCTTCAAGCTCCCAAGGTTGAGAAACACTGATCTACATGATGTTCCACCATGAAACTTCTGTCCCTTCTCTGAGCCTTTCCCCACTGGAGACCCTTAGGGTACTTGCAGTATTGACATAATATTTTGCTGGGATCATGATAGACTTTTCTGGTTGGCTAACAAAAATCTATTGTCCCCACCCAGTGATGAAGAGACAGAATGTTTTCTAGCTGTTCATTGACTGCCATGGATATTCCACACTTCTTCAAAGATCCAGGGACCACCCCAGAGTCTATCAAGGATTACTCAGGGCTGATCTGGATATAAGAACTCCCTCTAGAAATGCCTGCCACAAGGTTTAGACATCGTGGCTCAGGGATAGGTTAAACCAGAAAGACAGATTAGTTTCTGAACTAAATGGACTTGGCAAAAAGATGTTCCAAAGCATGAGACAATACGAGAATGAGATAAAGCCAACCTTGCATTTCAAGGTCATTCTGATGTAAACTATAAGTGGGAAATCACCGTGCTGGAAGCCATGGGAGAAGCTTTCAGGCCACCTGTTTTCAATCTGAAGATGCCGTTTGGCCCAGCAACAAACAGGACAGGAACAGACCTGTTAAGTTCAGGAGCCTGGATAGCTCAACAGACAGAGCACTGTAATTTAACACCAGCTGCCTGCAATTACTGCAAGTTCGAATCTCACCAGGCTCAAGGTTGACTCAGCCTTCCATCCTTTCTAAGGTAGGTGAAATGAGGACCCAGATTGTGGGGGCAATAAGCTGACTTTGTATAAATATACAAAAGGATGAAGGCTATTGCTTAACGCATTGTAAGCCGCCCTGAGTCTCCGGAGAAGGGCGGCATATAAATAAAATTAAAAAAAAAAAAAGTTAAGACTGAAGAAAGAACAAGTGCAACCAGTCTGCCTTCCACTGAGGACTAGTAGATTGCGCGGGTCAGAAGGAGGACTGAGAAGACATCTGCAGACCCCTCACATCCTGGACACAAACTGTTTCAACTCCTTCCCTCAGGATGGCGCTATAGGGCATTGCGTGCCAGGACAACTAAAACACAGGGACATTGTTTTCCCTCATGTCATCACTCTACTGAATATTTAATTCTCGCAGTTCTGTCTAATGTTTATGTGTATTTACTATTTAGTATGGCTATAGTTATTATTATTTATTCTTACTGTTATCTTATTTACACCCCCTTTTATCGGTATTAATATTGTTATTGTTGTTATCATCATCATCATCTTATTTGCTTTGTATGTACACTGAGTGCTTTTGTACTGGAGACAAATTCCTTGTGTGCCTTAATTATTCTTTTTTTTTTTTTAAATTTGATTTATATGCCGCCCTTCTCCGGAGACTCAGGGCGGCTTACAATGCGCTAAGCAATAGCCTTCATCCTTTTGTATATTTATACAAAGTCAGCTTATTGCCCCCACAAACTGGGTCCTCAATTTACCTACCTTAGAAAGGATGGAAGGCTGAGTCAATCATGAGCCTGGTGAGATTTGAACTTGCAGTAATTGCAGGCAGCTGGATGTTAATAACAGTGTGCTTTAGACCACTGTACTACCAAGGCTCATGTCGAACTTATGTCGAACGATTTCATTTCCAAGAGGAAAATGAGTTTAATACAATTATAGAAAAGAAGGCCATTTAAGTTCAGTCCTTCAGCATCTCTTCAGTCTATGTGTATATCTTTAGGCATTTGTTGTCCTAGGCGCATAGCTTTCTGCAGTAGAAAACGTCTCTTTATCCTTGTTTAATGTTCTTTTCTCTAGGCTAAAATGTATGTAATTTCTTTTGTTTTAGTTGATTTATCCCCCCTGTAGGTCTGCTTAAATTGTTTCCACCCTAGGAATGTTCTCCCTGAACCCCTTCGGCGCCCAAACTAAACAAAGAGGAGAGTCCAAAGGAGAAATAGTGCCCCAGTCCAATTTTTTTGCAAAATTCTCCACGCTCAGAGCCAGGAGAGAGGCAAAGTCTATGGAGTTCTCAAATCCCAAATTCAGAATGTAACCCAGGAGGGGAGCCAGAGAATTCTTTTCAATTAAAAGCATAACAAAACGGCAGTAGAACCCATTAACTCTAGCTTTAAAAAAAAATAGTTTGTTAATGAACAACTTTAATCTTGTTGCCATTGAATGCAATGTTTCAAAGCATTTTCTACCACTGACTACTTCGCCCTGGTAGTTATTTATAGAACATTTTTTTTTTGGAATTGTCAGAAACGACCCCACGATGATAATGTACCGCATTTCTTATGGCGCAAAGTTGCTCAAATTGCCAGATGTTTGAAAGTGGCTCTGCACAGCTGGGAAAAAAAAACCCCAATTTCGGATCATTCTCATCATGGCTCAGAGAATGCTTGCTCTCGCTTGCTCTCTATCAAGGGTCTTTAAAAAGCCTTGGCAACTCTAGGACTTGTGGACTTCAAATCCAGAATTCCTCAACCAGCATGGCTGGCGGAGGGAATTCCGGGAGTTGAAGTCCACAAGTGGTAAAGTGTCCAAGATTGGACACCCCTTGCAGTCTCTACTGCTACCTCCAGCATCTTCCAATCCTCATTTCTGCCAAAAAAAATAAAAAAATAAAAATCACAGCAGTGAAGACAGGGTTTCCATCACTTCCATGTGGCTGAAGTGGGGGATGCGGTGAAGATCTCAGAAGTCATTGGAGGAGAAATGGCTCCAAAGTAATTTTGCCAAAATGGTAGTGAGATGAACTCAAAAATTTTCCAAATTAGAACCTGCCAAGGTCCTCTGAGCATTCCCCTCTCCTGTGCTTGGAGGGCTTCTACTCCATTCCCTGCCCAAGGTGGAAGTCCTTATGCCATCCTAGACAAATGGTTATCCGGTCTATTCTTGAAAATCTCCAGTGATGGAGCACCCACAACTTCTGAAGGCAATTTCTGTTCCATTGGTTAATTGCCCTCACTGTCAAGAAATTTCTTCTTAGTTCCTGGTTGGACCTCTCAATTTCCACCCATTGTCAAGTTTCCGAAAGATGCCCTAATTAATTCATGAGCCATGATCCAAACTTCAAAGGAAATATAGTCATTTATTAGGAGCAACATTCTGACAATACTGGGATGCAGTTAGGACTGATCCTGTGTAGATTTACGTTCCCCTATGACCCTGTCTCTCCCCTCCTCTCTGGCCATGTCATAAATCACATTCTCCAATTAACCACTTTGGCTGGCTGTGAAATCCAACACCCTCCTTCTGATTGCGGTCAGAAAGAATGTATGGAATTCACTTCAGTTCTCCCTCCCTCCTGCTCACGGCAACTTGAAAGCTTTGCAAGTTGACACCCATTGCTCCTTGTCCTGCCCTCTGGTGTTTTGGAGAATAAGTTGATCCCTCATCTCTATGACCCCTCTTCAAGTACTGGAAGACAGCTATCATGTCCTTCCCAATCCTTCTCTTCATTCGAGTTAGATATACCTAGTTCTCTTAACCATCCATTGTATGATTTATCCTGAGGACCTCTTATCAGCTTTATTGCTCTTCTCTGCACTCTTTCTAGATGAACGAATATAATTTATTCATTTTGTTCATTCACAATATCGAATCTGGCCTCTCTAGCTTCTCCTGCTGCTGTACCAATTCCCAAGCTAGGAAATTAGCCAGCATTGGCTACATTGACAACGTAGGAGATGACCAGGCTGAGCCCGAGGGAGGGGTCAAATACATCATCAGTCTTGAGTCCCTTTGCGCCCACAGGAGATCTAAGTCCAGCCCACCTTGAATTCCCTTGACTCTTATCTACCGCCAATTCACTTTGACTCTTAGTAAATCAGATTCTTGTAGTCAGCATTAGAATACAATAAACATTTTCATTGGAACTGCCTGGACTCCTGATTTTCTGGGCTTGACAGACCACTAAGTATGGATTACTGCAACAGCAATCTACGAAGATCAACAGGTGCATGCAGAAACTTGAGGCCAACTTCTGCACACAACAGCCCTCGGTTGCTATTTTTCTGGCTCTGGTTGCTACCAAGATATGCACAAACTAACTACAGAGGTGAGGGTGGGTTGCTCCTAAAGGCATGGAGGATTTATGTCTAGCCTTTCCAACTCAACGGAAAGTTGGAAAGGAATAATATGAAAGGACTCTGGACTTTCTCAATCTGCCTCTCGGTGGAATAACTCTGGAAACTTCACAGAACAGGATTAAAAATTCATTGCCATGGAAGACAGACAGGCTGGGTTTTCCAGAAAAACAACAACTCCACGCCACAGAACCAGTAGTAAAAAAAAAATTGGATTTTACCACTGGTTTAACCTAACAGTTTTGAGCGGGAATTTCAGATCCTGCCTCGCTTTCCTTGTTTTAACTTTCTCTCGGTAAACGTTCCTTTTGAAATAATGCCTGTTGCAAGAGGAGAGAGGGAAGAAGGCAAGCCCTTACACCATGCCTCCTCCTGCCCACCCACCCACCCATTCCCAGGGCATGCAAACACAACCTACAAGCAAACACAACCAACACAAACAGAAACCCCTGCACACTGATGCAGTCCGTCATTTCATTGCACAG
Source organism: Pantherophis guttatus (assembly GCF_059756535.1). NCBI lineage: Eukaryota > Metazoa > Chordata > Lepidosauria > Squamata > Colubridae > Pantherophis > Pantherophis guttatus. The sequence continues at coordinate 1,192,791 of NC_142071.1, forward strand.
AAGATGCTTCCTATGATAAAGGTTGGGATCAGCTAAAGCTGGATGAAGGCAAGGGACATTTCTGGACAAGGGGAGCATTTAGAATTTGGAGAGGGTGTTACAGGTAGTCTCTCCAGTCACCTGTGTAGTTTTGTGGGTTGCTGAATGGCTGGAGAGATGAGAGGGCTTCCAGTCATTCTTCTACCTTTGCTACTTCCTAACCCACCAACTTAATTTTGCCTTTTTTCTGAGCAGGTGGGCACGACCCTCCCAAAGGCAGCATGAGAAATAAATATAATGCTAGAAGTTGGATTGTCGCTTTGCAGAAGGCCGGTCTCCTTTTTTTAAGAACAAAAGACCAAGTTTAATTATGAATATTTTTGAAAATTGAAGTCAGGTGGACAGGAAATCTGTTGGGGATCAAGAGAGCTGTCTCCTACGACATCCGCTGCAAACTCCTTGCCTAAATATCTGCTAAAGCAATGCTGATTTTTTTTGGGCTCAATAAGTATAAATTTTGCCTAGGACACTTTAGTTGCCTAAACTAGGCTAAAACCCTTTTGCCTTTTTTCTTGAAATCTTTGCCAAATTCTTTTAATTTTTAAAAATATTGGTAATATGCTGCATGTTTTGTTTCAAAAGAGCTGATGTGTCCTGGCTTAAAAAAACAAAATAAAACCCAGATAAATCTGTAGATATTGGAACTCAAGCATGATCTCAAATATAGTTCATCTTCCAGAGAATTTAAAAAGCATCACTTATCTAGCAGGTTTCCAGCTGGAGAAACAATGAAAAAAAAAACAATTTTAGCATACCAGAGAATATAAATTCACTTGCTTTATGAGGCATTTTGTAGTAGCTTTCTCGATGCCTGTAAAAACAGGACAGACTCCAGGAGCGTTTTTATATTTTTACTGTAATAAATGTAGTTTTCAGCAAAATGCCTATATTATAGATGTACACTATACTCTACAGCAGTGTTTCTCAACCTTGGAAGCTTGAAGATGGGTGGACTTCAACTCCCAGAATCCTCCAGCCAGCGCTGCTGGCTGGGGGATTCTGGGAGTTGAAGTCCACCCATCTTCAAGCTACCAAGGTTGAGAAACACTGCTCTACAGAAAGGCTTATGTCACTGGCATGATGGAAATTTGCTTATAACCTCCCACAAATAATACCTGTTTCTACCAGAGGTGGGGTTTCAGCAGGTTCTGACCAGTTCTGGAGAACCGGTAGTGGAAATTTTGAGTAGTTCGGAGAACCGGTAGTAAAAACTCTGACTGGCCCCACCCCCATCTATTCTCTGCCTCCCAAATCCCAGCTGATCAGGAGGAAATGGGGATTTTGCAGTAACCTTCCCTTGGAGTGGGGTGGGAATGGAGATTTTGCAGTATCCGTCCCCTGCCACGCCCACCAAGCCACACCCACAGAACTGATAATAAAAAATTTTTTAAACCCACCACTGCTTTCTACCCAGCCCGAAGGGTGTGGGGTGGAGTGGATGGGATACAAAAGCTAAGTTTGAAATTCTGGCTCTTTTGTTAGATGCATTGGACACTTTCGGAGTCTCCCCACCTCTGTGGATGTGCTTCTCCCACTCATTATTTATCCATGAAGGATAAATACTGGTAGAGAAGCGTCACTGTGGCAGCAGCCAAAACAGCTAATACAATCCTTGGTTGTATAAACAGAGGCATAGAATCAAAATCACGCGAACTCTTAGTACCACTTTATAAAGCTTTACCAAGGACGCACCTGGAATTCTGCATCCAGTTTTGGTCACATTACAAAAAAGATGTTGAGACTTTGGAAAAAGTGCAGAGAAGAGCAACTAAGATGATTAAAGATGATTAATAAGAGACTTGGTGGCGCAGCAGACTAAAGCACTGTTAAGATAACACCAGCTGCCTGCAATTATTGCAAGTTCAAATCTCACCAGGCTCAAGGTTGACTCAGCCTTCCATCCTTTCTAGGTAGGTAAAATGAGGACCTGGTTTGTGGGGGCAATAAGCTGACTTTGTATAAAAAAGAACACTGCTTTGGGGGAGGGGGTGAAAGCCCTACTAAGCAGGTGTATACAAAAAGTATGAAGGCTATTGCTCAACGCATTGTAAGCCGCCCTGAGTCTCTGGAGAAGGTCGGCATATAAATCGAACCAATAAATAAAGGCCTAGAGGTTAAAACATATGAAGAATGTTACAGGTTTGGCTTGTATAGAGAAAAGAAGGACCAGGGGGTGACACGATAGCAGTATTCCGATATTTGAGGAGCTGCCACAAAGAAGAAGGGGGTCAACCTATTCTCCAAAGCACCAGAAGGCAGGACAAGAAACAACGGATGGAAGCTAATCAAGGAGAGAAGCAACCTAGAACGAAGGAGAAATTGACAATGAGACCCATTAACCAGTGGAACAGAAGTTGCCTTCAGATTTTGTGGGAGCTCCATTGCTGGAGGCTTTCAAGAAGAGATTGGACTGCCATCGATCAGAAACTGTGTAGGGTCTCCTGCTTGAGCAGGGGGTTGGACTAGAAGACCTTTAAGGTCCCTTCCAGCTCCATTCTGATTGATTGAGAAGTATGAAAAGAACCTTGAAGAAGGAATGAAGAAGGAACTTAAATCCCATCAGGTCTTAACCCGTGGCCCAAAGTCACCCAGCTACCCTTCTATGTCCAAGAGAGAATAGAACCTGGATCTCTCCCCGTCCCTTCTCCAGTAGGCCAACCTGAGTCTCACCTGTATGCCACTTTCTATGTGTGCGTGCGTGTGTGCACCCCTATAGATGGGCAGATAGAGATGATAGAGAGATATATAGTGGATACACACTGAGAGAGAGAGAGAAGGGTGCATGCATTAGCCAACGACAGGATCTACATTTCCAAATAGAGAACCAGCCATTGTCTACCGCAGGGGTCTTCAACCTTGGCAACTTTACGACTTGTGGACTTCAACTCCCAGAATTCCTCAGCCAGAAAAGCTGGCTGAGGAATACTGGGAGTAGAAGTCCACAAGTCGTAAAGTTGCCAAGGTTGGAGACCCTGATCTAGTGAACAATCGATGCATCGGGTTGAACCGACATTGAGTGTCTCCTGCTGCCGCCTCGATTCTTGACCCACCACTGCAGGGATGAGCTGTCCAGCTTTTTTCACCGCTGGGTTTTTGGCTTTGGCTGCCAGAGGCCCCGCTCCAAAGAGGAGAAGAGCCAGAAGAAAGAAGCAGACGACGCCAGGACTCGAAGCCAGAGCAAATTTTCATTTGAATAAATGCGATGGCACTCCCATTAATTAAATACAATCACCACGGCCACTCTCTGAGGCTGACATATTTGCTCTGCTTTTATTAAAATTGCCATTTGTTGGCTTCCTTCAGAAGTCACGCAGGCTTCCCGAGCCTTCGAAATTCGCCCCTTTGCTGTGAGGTAACCAAACACAACAGCCACGAATTCAGCAGCGTGGCAGGACTCTCTCTCTCTCCTTCTCTCTCTCTCTCCTCTTTCCCTCTCTCTCTTCCTCTTTCCCTCTCTCTCTCTCTTTCCCCCTCTCTCTTCCTCTTTCCCTCTCTTTCTCTCTTCCTCTTTCCCTCTCTCTCTTTCTCTTTCCCTCTGTCTTCCTCTTTCCCTCTCTCTCTTCCTCTTTCCCTCCCTCCCTCCCTCCCTCTCTCTCCATGAGTCCCTCAGTGCAGGTTTAAATGGATTTTTCTCTTTTATTTTGCATAGGTGCAGAACTAGGGAATACCTCAGACCACTTCCTTTGGGGGAGAGGGGTAGCCTTGTTTTGCCATCACATTAATGGTGGTTTGCCTAACTAATCCTGCTTTAATATTAGAAGGAGTGATTGCTGGGCCTCAAGAAACATTGGTCAGCAATTCTGTTGTTAAATTTCATTATTGCAAACCGTCCGGAAATAGACTGAAATGTGGGGTTGCCCCTGCTCCCCAATGCATTTTAACCAATTTGTGTGTACAGAAAAACTTACTGTTCTAACAGCATTAAGAGCTGTGGTGGCGCAGTGGTTAGAGGGCAGTATTGCAGGCTAATTCTGCTGACTGCCGATTGCCAACAGTTCGGCAGTTTGATTCTCGCCGGCTTAAGGTTGACTCAGCCTTCCATCCCTCCCAAGTTGGTAAAATGGGGACCCAGATTGTTTGGGAGAAATAGGCTGACTCTGTAAACCACTTAGAGAGAGATGTAAAGCACCGTGAAGAGGCATATAAGTCTAAGTGCAATTGCTATTTCTCAACCATGGCAACTTTAAACATGTGTGGTCCTCAACTCCCAGAATTCTGCAGCCACCATCCCATGGTTGAAGTCATCTCTGATAAGGGCATATTTTCTTCTGGCACTGTCTAAGATGTGACATTGGAAAAAGGGCCTCTGCCCTGTATCAGTGGGGATGGAAAGATTCCCCTTCTTGTGATTGTGGTGCTGATATGCAAACTTCTCTTAGAAAATCTACACAAAGCAACATTCAGAGAGAGCTGAATTGGACATCCAGTTATGAGGCCACTGCTGTACCCCGGTAGACGTTTTGTATATAATTACGTGGATTGTGTGTATGTGCTTACACCTCCTCTGTCATGTTCTCACCATATACTGAATAAATAATAATAACTATTATTAAGAAGTGTAAAATCACTTAGGCCTTACTACTCATTACTTTGGAGAGAAGTTATGGGCACTGCAGCAACTCTTGGGAATTGAACAAGCTCATGTTGCATTGCAAACTGCCCAGAGGAAATGGGCTGCACAAAAATTAAATAAGTAAATAAGCAAGCAAGCCAAACAAGTATCTTCTTCCATCACTGTTCCTTGAACCCCAAATGCTAGATATCTTGGAACGGAGATGCCTCTTCAAAGTAAATGAAATGGGAATTCTCCAGATGGAATTCCTGGAAAGTACTAGAAATCCTGAGATGGTATGATAGTAGGATGATAGTTTGGCACAAACTCCTCTGAATTTCCCTGGTCTTCTGATCTGACCCAAGTCAAATCTCCTTGACTTGACCTACTGTCCTACAAAAGCATAACTCCCATTATCCCCATCCAGGATGGCCCACAGCTAGAGAACTGCAACAGGGAGCCTAAGCACATCTGGATATCTCCATGGAAGGAAGGCAGCGGTGGTCTCCTGCCCACCTCTTTCCCCCGGTAATAAATCAAAGAGGTGGGACCCTTGGGATGAGTTTTCATCATGTTTCTCTCCAGACGTTGCCAAAGCAAGGATCAACACAACCGCCTGTCTCCAGGTTCCCCTGTAAAAACTTTGACACTTTTCCTTCCAACCTGGAATCAGAGTTTCCACCAGCAGCTGGAACAGCTGGGAAGATCATTACACACGCCAAGAAAGATTGCCTGGGGGGTCTCTGGGCACACAGAGAAACGGGTGGAGAGTAAAGGAGGCTCCTGTTCCATTCCTTGCGACCTCTCCCTTCCCCAGCAGGCAGTCAGAGGAGAGAAGCAAGGAGGAGGACAGGAATCGAAGCAAAGGAAGTGAGACCAGCGTGGAGAGGCAAAGGTGCTCTTTTGGACTAGTGCAGGGGTTAGCAACCTGCAGCTCTGGAGCTGCATGTGGCTCTTTCATCCCTCTGCTGCGGCTCCCTGTTGCTGGTCAGCTCCACAATTGATAGGGTTTTTGGATAGGACAAGTAGAGGAAAAAGGATGCCGCACTAGGAGGAGACTCTATGGTGGGGGAACCGGACTTCCGGTCGGCTCCAGAATTGAACGGGGGCTTCCGGTTAGGACCTTAGTGGCTCTTTGAGTGTTTAAAGTTGCCGACCCCTGGACTAGTGGCAGACAAACTATAGTTTATTGGGATGCTTTAAGCACTTAAGGCTTACCACTCTTGTCCCACTGAGGCATCAAAAGGAGCTTTCGTTTCCTGAACTTTCACAGGGAGAAAGAATCAGAAAGTTCTGACTCCCTTGTTTTACATGCTGGGTTGTCTGAACTCACAGAAGCTGAGATTCCTTTTAACAATAGTTAATCTATCATGGGAACTGAAGTTTGAGTTCACCTCTTCTCGGGAGAGGAGGAAGAGAAGAACTTCTGAAGCTAACTTCTGATGGGTCTCCTGCCCTTTTGGACTAATGCACACATATGGAATTCTAGCGATAGATCACGGGCACATTCACAAAATGGTTGCCAGTTGCAAAACACCAACAGATCATCCAACTTAAGCTTCTTCGCAGAGGTCTCCCCACAGCTTCTGTTTTCTAAACAGAGGGTCCCACTTCCAAGGAAAGGCTCATATTTTTATGTTCTGAGAACATTGGTGGGCTCATTTGGGACCCTGAAATATTCTGGAAAATAAGGATGGTACTGGAAACATGGTCTATGCAGCACTCCAACTTCTTTTTAACATCAAAATTTCTCCTTAAAATGAGTTGAGGGGGGCAGGGAACCTGATGAATGCCATAGGGCAGTTGTTTCTCAACTTTGGCACGCTGGAAATATCTGGGAGTTGAAGTCCACGTATCTTCAAGCTGCCAAGGTTTGAGGTACTGGCATAAGAGAAAGTTGTGGGTTATTAGGAACTTGAGGGTGCTGGACCTCAAGTCTGTTAAATATCCAACAACAGATAATTCTGTTGTAATTAAATAGGTTCCAGAAGAGACTAATTACATGAAGATAGCATGTCCATCAATGAGGTTCTGATCCAAGCACATGACATCAGTTTATGGATGTGATTCATCCCTCATCCTGAGAGGACGGAGTCCAACCTTGATACTTCAAGACTTTGGGGTGAGGCAGGTTGTGGGCCTTCAATCTCCAATATGGATTTACGTGTAAGAAGACCTTAGGATGAAATGGCTTCAGGGATTCTTTCAGAACATATATCCTTAATTTCCTGTAGCAGGTTGTAGAGCATTTATCCTTGGATGTTCCATTCATATGTAAACAGTTCTGGGCCTAAATAAACAGAAACGTCAGCAGAAGCCAAAAGATTTTCAGGACTTTGCCAGTTGCCTTTGGCTCCAAGTATCCTCTGGCACTATTGGATGAAGGAGATTGGGGGAAAAAGAAATCCTTCGAAGTCCCTGAATCCCTAAAGGATCTCTTTGGGAAGCCCAGGGAACGGTCAACTTTCCGCTTTCTTTTCTCTGTCGCTTGGAGCCAAAGATCTCCAGGAGAGGAGATGCAGATGATTTGAAAGCCCACACTGGGGAACATTCCATGAAATTGTTCAGTTTCCAGCTAGTAATGAAGCCCAGGCCTGCTCGCATCGGACAGGTGGGCTGGCTCAGAGCAAAATCCCGGTCCAATCGCGAGGCTGCGGGGTCTTAGCGTCATTTTCCACCCTTGGCGAAGAGACCTCTGGCTTTGGGAGAGGACCTATCTGTGGGAGGTGCCCTGAAACAGAACCCCGCTAGGTTTCTGTGACATATTTCAGCTTCCAGCTTTCCATTATGGTATAAAGTCAACAATTAATCCAGTGGAACGGCTGATCTTTGGAATTTGTGGGTGCTCCATCGCTGGTGGTTTTTAAGAAGAGACCGGACAGCCGTTTGCCCAGAATGGTGTAGGGCAGGAGTGTCTGACCTTGGCAACTTTAAGACCTGTAGACAGTGGTGAAATCCTCTATGGATTGCCACCAGTTTGTTGCCCGTGCATTCTCAATTTAGAGTCACTAGAAAGCAGAAAAATCCTACTTTCTAGTGAATATAAATCACGTGGCACAGCTGTTTGTCAGAAGTAACCGGTTCGGATGAGCCAGTAGTTTTTTTTTAAACGACCGGTTTGCCCGAACTGGTAGCTTTTATCACTATCGGTTCGCCCAAACTGGTGCGAACCGGTAGCATTTCACCCCTGCCTGTAGACTTCAACAAATCTTGCTACAGAAGTGTCTGAGAAAATTGTACTTGGAAAAAAATAACTTTTGATTTGGAGCAACTGCCGAAGAACCTGACAAATGAACACAATCACACACCTACACACACCTCCAAGCACAGACATACCAGCTCGGCTGGGTGCTAGCTTCCCCACAACAATGCTTTGATTCCCATGGCATTGACATCGGCACCCCTTAAAAATCACAATGACATCAGAGTATTGACATAGTCATTCTGATGTCACTGAGCAAAGAATACAATTTTGTACTTTGCATTAGTCGTGTAACGTAATGCTACAAATTTCATTGTTGTATTTGATGTTCAATAACTTCAGGATACTCATGTCACTACTTGCCTAGCCCACAGCCACCTGGAGATATCAAAGACAAATTCAGAGACATAAACATTCCTTTTATAAAAATAATAATAAAAAAAAGGAATCCAATTTTAGGAAATGTCAGCTTTGTTATTCAACCCCCGTGTTCTTCTGATGAATTATAGCCCTTGCTGGCTCATCTACGAAGCTCGAAGAAGTGCCGGTAATTTCACTTTTCTAAGGAATAGTAAAGTGGTTTAAGAAACCACTTTCTTAAGTGGCTCATTTCTCTTAATAATCACAAGAATTCAGTGTCAGAAGCAAGTCAGATCCTACAGCAGAGGATCCCAGCAACAATTGCTATGTCAGGTGGAAAATGCTGTGATTCAAATTCAGCATCTGTTTTTTGTCACTGAGAGTATAAGGCTTTGGCTCCCTCGAAGTTGAAATTCTTTTTTTTTTTAGAAAAGTGTATTTGGATCTAACTAACACATATGCGTGTTTTGTTGACAATTTTTCAACTATTTAATTTTTCAACTATTCAACTATTCCCTCATACAACACATTTAGCTTGTTTTCAATCTATGAACTCATCTTTTATTCAGACTTTCCCTAATTTGCTTTCTCGAATTGCAAAATTCAAAGGACCAAAAATATGAAACAATATCCGTGCTCCGGTTTGAAACGTATATAAATGCAAACTGAATTAATTTGGCTCCCAATCCATCCTTCTGTAAGCCACTTCACAAATGAATAAAGATTTCCTCCAAGGTGTCATATAAATATATATAAACCCTACAAATGTATTCTACGCAGGTGTTCAGGTAATATATAAATACAGGTAATTCTCGATTTACAACCACAATTGAGCCCAAGATTCCTGATGCTAAGCGAGATGGTTGTTAAGTGAGCTTTGCCCCATTTTACAACCTTCCTTGCCACTATTGTTAAGTGAGTCACTGCAGTTGTTAACTTAGTAACACGGTTAAGTGAACATGGCTTCCCCGTTGACTTTGCTTATTAGAAGGGCGCAATAGGGAATCACGCCTGTGGTGGCCCTAGCGCTCTGCCAGCAAAAACAGTACGCGGCCCTCCCGAGCTCCGTTTTCACTGGCAGAGGGTTGCAGGAGGCTGTGGCAGCTGAAAACGGAGCTCGGGAGCTCGTTTTTGCTGGCAGAAGCACCGCACGCTGGTCCTTCTCTGTTTCCAGAGAGGCCGAACCGGGATGAACCAATTCGCCCGAACCGGGATGAACCGGTAGCAACCCACCACTGTTCTGAGTGCCTTTATTTGACTCTCCATTGGAGAAATTCTAGCACCACTGCAGGGATGTGACTGAAATTCTCCGTTCAAAAGAGGAGGAACCTGCCTCTTATACAGCACTGAACCAGCAAAGGAGAAATAGCTGCATTTTAAAGAATCATAAATCAGATGCTTTTCAAGGTCAGCCAGACCTGAAATCCTAGTATGGGTGGCCTCTCCATGACCCTCCGATTCAAATTCACGGGGATTTTTTTTTTTCCAGCGGGCGCTTAAGCAACAGGGTGGATTTCTAAGCAAACTTACACAGTGTGTGCTGGAGATGATGACGGA